>NC_067398.1:168348053-169548053 GCF_016432865.1 Antechinus flavipes
TTATTTCTGTGACTTTATTATTCCTTGAAGGAAAAGCAGATGCTTTCTTCTTTTGAATATCTATCTTCCTTCTTCTCAAGAAGAGTCTTGAAATTATTTTTTACTTACAAGTATACAGTTATCATTTTTCCTTTTCTTCCTCTAAGTGACATTATTACATGGCCCAACCTACTTGTCAAGTTTCTCCTCTGCCCTTCTAGATGCTGTTTTCCTCATTGTCACTGATATTGCCTTCCTATTTCTTTTAGGAACATTTCATCGTTCTTTTCAGCTTAGAGTGTGGAGAGGCATTCCTTGAGCACATTGGGCTCCATTAGTAGCCTCTCTTCTGGGAGGGGAACCAGAACACAGATAGAAGACTCTTCTTGACTGTGCCAGAAATACAAACATGGCATAGTCAATGCAGGTCATTGCCAGATCCTCTCTGCTCTTGATGATTTCAGAAAAACCTGGAAAGATTTAACACTAACTGAGACAAAGTGAAATGAGCAAAATCAGGAGAACATTGTACACAATAACAGCCATATTATATGATGATCAGCTGTGAATCACTTAGTCATTCTCAACAATAATATGATCCAAGACAAAAGATTCATGATCCAGCTAGAGAAAGAGAATCGTTGGAGACAAAATGCAAATTGCAGCATAGTATTTTTATACTTTTTTTCATGTTTTTTTTTTCCCCTGGGTTGGGGAACGGACTGCATCTTCTTTTACAACAAGACAAATGTAGAAATATATTTTTCATGATTGCACATGTATAACCTATATCAAATTACGTTCTGTATCAGGGATAGAGAAATGAGGAAGAGAAAGAATTTAGAACTAAAATATTTTTTAATTGTTAAAAATTGTTTTCAAAAATCAAATATATTATCTCTAAGAATAATTATTAGAATAAATTTTTTTTAAATTTTTATTTAATAATTACTTTATATTGACAGAATCCATGCCAGGGTAATTTTTTTTTTACAAATTTATCCCTTGCACTCGTTTCTGTTCCAATTTTTTTTTCCCCTCCCTCCCTCCACCCCCTCCCCTAGATGGCAAGCAGTCCTTTATATGTTGGATATGTTGCAGTATATCCTAGATACAATATATGTTTGCAGAACCAAACAGTTTTCTTGTTGCACAGGGAGAATTGGATTCAGAAGGTATAAATAACCCGGGAAGAAAAACAAAAATGCAGATAGTTCACATTCGTTTCCCAGTGTTCTTTCTTTGGGTGTAGCTGCTTTTGTCCGTCATTTATCAATTGAAACTCAGTTAGGTCTCTTTGTCAAAGAAATCCACTTCCATCAAAATATGTCCTCATACAATATCGTTGTCGAAGTGTATAATGATCTCCTGGTTCTGCTCATTTCACTTAGCATCAGTTCATGTAAGTCTCGCCAGTCCTCTCTGTATTCATCCTGCTGGTCATTTCTTACAGAACAATAATATTCCATAACATTCATATACCACAATTTACCCAGCCATTCTCCAATTGATGGGCATCCATTCATTTTCCAGTTTCTAGCCACTACAAACAGGGCTGCTACAAACATTTTGGCACATACAGGTCCCTTTCCCTTCTTTAGTATTTCTTTGGGATATAAGCCCAGTAGAAACACTGCTGGATCAAAGGGTATGCACAGTTTGATAACTTTTTGGGCATAATTCCAGATTGCTCTCCAGAATGGCTGGATTTGTTCACAACTCCACCAACAATGCATCAGTGTCCCCATTTTCCCGCATCCCCTCCAACATTCATCATTATTTTTTCCTGTCATCTTAGCCAATCTGACAGGTGTGTAGTGGTATCTCAGAGTTGTCTTAATTTGCATTTCTCTGATCAATAATGATTTGGAACACTCTTTCATATGAGTGGTAATAGTTTCAATTTCATCCTCTGAAAATTGTCTGTTCATATCCTTTGACCATTTATCAATTGAAGAATGGCTTGATTTCTTATAAATTTGAGTCAGTTCTCTATATATTTTGGAAATGAGGCCTTATCAGAACCTTTAACTGTGAAGATGTTTTCCCAGTTTTTGCTTCCCTTCTAATCTTGTTTGCATTAGTTTTATTTGTACAAAGGCTTTTTAATTTGATGTAATCAAAATTTTCTATTTTGTGATCAGTAATGGTCTCTAGTTCATCTTTGGTCACAAATTTCTTTCTCCTCCACAAATCTGAGAGATAAACTATTCTATGTTCCTCTAATTTATTTATAATCTCGTTCTTTATGCCTAGGTCATGGACCCATTTTAATCTTATCTTGGTATATGGTGTTAAGTGTGGGTCCATGCCTAATTTCTGCCATACTAATTTCCAATTATCCCAGCAGTTTTTATCAAATAATGAATTCTTTTCCCAGAAGTTAGGGGCTTTGGGTTTGTCAAACACTAGATTGCTATAGTTGATATTCTGTCTTGTGAACCTAACCTTTCCCACTGATCCACTAATCTATTTCTTTGCCAATACCAAATGGTTTTGGTGACTGCTGCTTTATAATATAATTTTAGATCAGGTACAGCTAGGCCACCTTCATTTGATTTTTCTTTTCATTAATTCCCTTGAGATTCTCGACTTTTTATTGTTCCATATGAATTTTGTTGTTATTTTTTCTAGATCATTAAAATATTTTCTTGGAAGTCTGATTGGTATAGCACTAAATACATAGATTAGTTTAGGGTGTATTGTCATCTTTATCATGTTCGCTCGGCCGATCCAAGAGCACTTAATATTTTTCCAATTATTTAAGTCTGACTTTATTTGTGTGGAGACTTTTTTATAATTTTGCTCATATAATTCCTGACTTTCCTTTGGTAGATAGATTCCCAAATATTTTATGGTATCAACAATTATTCTGAATGGAATTTCTCTTTGTATCTCTTGCTGTTGGGTTTTGTTGGTGATGTATAAAAATGCTGAGGATTTATGGGGATTTATTTTGTATCTAGCTACTTTGCTAAAATTATGAATTATTTCTAATAGCTTTTTAGTAGAATCTCTGAAGTTCTCTTTTTTTTAATTTAAATTTTATTTTATTTAATAATAACTTTGTATTAACAGAATCCATGCCAGGATAATTTTTTTTTACAACATTATCCCTTGCACTCGCTTATGTTTCGTTTTTTTTCCCCTCCCTCCCTCCACCCCCCCCCCAAGATAGCAAGCAGTCCTATATATGTTAAATATGTTGCAGTATATCCTAGATACAATACATATTTGCAGAACCGAACAGTTCTCCCGCTGCACAGGGAGAATTGGATTCAGAAGGTAAAAATAACTCGGGAAGAAAATCAAAAATGCAAATAGTTCACATTCATTTCCCAGTGTTCCTTCCCTGGGTGTAGCTGTTTCTGTCCGTCATTTATCCATTGAAACTCAGTTAAGTCTCTTTGTCATAGAAATCCACTTGCTTCAGAATACATCCTCATACAATACCGTTGTCGAAGTGTATAATGATCTCCTGGTTCTGCTCATCTCACTTAGCATCAGTCCATGTAGGTCTCTCCAAGCCTCTCTGTATTCATCCTTCTGGTCATTCTTTACAGAGCAATAATATTCCATAACATTCATATACCACAATTTACCCAGCCATTCTCCAATTGATGGGCATCCATTCATTTTTCAGTTTCTAGCCACTACAAACAGGGCTGCTACAAACATTTTAGCACATACAGGTCCCTTTCCCTTTTTTAGTATCTCTTTGGGGTATAAGCCCGATAGAAACACTGCTGGATCAAAGGATATGCACAGTTTGATAACTTTTTGGGCATAATTCCAAATTGCTCTCCAGAATGGCTGGATTCGTTCACAACTCCACCAACAATGCATCAGTGTCCCCGTTTTCCCGCATCCCCTCCAACATTCATCATTATTTTTTCCTGTCATCTTAGCCAATCTGACAGGCGTGTAGTGATATCTCAGAGTTGTCTTAATTTGCATTTCTCTGATCAATAGTGATTTGGAACACTCTTTCATGTGAGTGGTAATAGTTTCAATTTCTTCATCTGAAAATTGTCTGTTCATATCCTTTGACCATTTATCAATTGGAGAATGGCTTAATTTTTTATAAATTTGAGTCAGTTCTCTATATATTTTGGAAATGAGGCCTTTATCAGAACCTTTAATTGTAAAGATGTTTTCCCAGTTTGTTGCTTCCCTACTAATCTTGTTTGCATTCGTTCTGTTTGTACAAAGGCTTTTTAATTTGATATAATCAAAATTTTCTATTTTGTGATCGGTAATGGTCTCTAGTTCATCTTTGGTCACAAATTTCTTTCTCCTCCACAAGTCTGAGAGATAAACTATCTTATGTTCCTCTAATTTATTTAAAATCTCGTTCTTTATGCCTAGGTCATGGACCCATTTTGATCTTATCTTGATATGTGGTGTTAAGTGAGGGTCCTTGCCTAATTTCTGCCATACTAATTTCCAGTTATCCCAGCAGTTTTTATCAAATAATGAAATCTTATCCCAAAATTTAGAATCTTTGGGTTTGTCAAACACTAGATTGCTATAGTTGACTATTCTGTCTTGTGACCCTAACCTTTTCCACTGATCAACTAATCTATTTCTTAGCCAATACCAAATGGTTTTGGTGACTGCTGCTTTATATTATAATTTTAGATCAGGTACAGCTAGACCACCTTCATTTGATTTTTTTTTCATTAATTCCCTTGAGATTCTCGACTTTTTATTGTTCCATATGAATTTTGTTGTTATTTTTTCTAAATCATTAAAATATTTTCCTGGAAGTCTGATTGGTATAGCACTAAATAAATAGATTAGTTTAGGGAGTATTGTCATCTCTATTATATTCGCTCAGCCTATCCAAGAGCACTTAATATTTTTCCAATTATTTAAGTATGACTTTATTTGTGTGAAAACTTTTTTGTAATTTTGCTCAAATAATTCCTGACTTTCCTTTGGTAGGTAGATTCCCAAATATTTTATGCTATCAACAGGTATTTTGACTGGAATTTCTCTTTGTATCTCTTGCTTTTGGATTTTGTTGGTGGTGTATAAGAATGCTGAGGATTTATGGGGATTTATTTTGTATCCTGCTACTTTGCTAAAATTATGAATTATTTCTAATAGCTTTTTAGTAGAATCTCTGGGGTTTTCTAGGTATACCATCATATCATCTGCAAAGAGTGATAGTTTGGTTTCCTCATTGCCTACTCTAATTCCTTTAATATCTTTCTTGACTCTTATTGCCGAGGCTAGTGTTTCTAATACGATATTAAATAATAATGGTGATAGTGGGCAACCTTGCTTCACTCCAGATCTTACTGGGAAAGGTTCCAGTTTTTCCCCATTGCATGTGATGCTTACTGATGGTTTTAAATATATGCTCCTGACTATTTTAAGGAAAAGTCCATTTATTCCTATGCTCTCAAGTGTTTTTATTAGGAATGGATGTTGAATTTTATCAAATGCTTTTTCTGCATCTATTGAGATGATCATATGGTTTTTGTTTGGTTGGTTATTGATATAGTCAATTATGCTAATAGTTTTCCTAATATTGAACCAACCCTGCATTCCTGGTATAAATCCTACTTGGTCATAGTGTATTATCCTGGGGATGATTTTCTGCAATCTTTTTGCTAATATTTTATTTAAGATTTTAGCATCAATATTCATTAGGGAGATTGGTCTATAATTTTCTTTCTCTGTTTTCAGCCTACCTGGTTTAGGTATCAGTACCATGTCTGTGTCATAAAAGGAGTTTGGTAGGACTCCTTCAATCCCTATTTTTTCAAATAGTTTATTTAGCATTGGAGTTAATTGTTCTTTAAATGTTTGGTAGAATTCACATGTAAATCCATCTGGTCCTGGGGATTTTTTCTTAGGGAGTTGATTGATAGTTTGTTCTATTTCTTTTTCTGAGATGGGACTGTTTAGGATATTTACTTCTTCCTCTGTTAGTTTGGGCAAGCTATATTTTTGGAGGTATTTTTCTATTTCATTTAAGTTGTCGAATTTATTGGCATAAAGTTGGGCAAAGTAACTCCTAATTATTGCTCTAATTTCCTCTTCGTTAGTGGCGAGTTCTCCCTTTTCATTTTTAAGACTAACAATTTAATTTTCCTCTTTCCTTTTTTTAATCAGATTTACTAAGGGTTTGTCTATTTTGTTGGTTTTTTCATAGAACCAACTCTTAGTTTTATTAATTAATTCAATAGTTTTTTTACTTTCAATTTTATTGATCTCTCCTTTTATTTTTAGAATTTCAAGTTTAGTGTTTGACTGGGGGTTTTTAATTTGTTCCTTTTCTAGCATTTTTAGTTGCAAACCCAATTCATTGACCTTCTCTTTCTCTATTTTATACAAATAGGCCTCTAGAGATATGAAATTTCCCCTTATTACCACTTTGGCTGCATCCCATACATTTTGGTATGATGTCTCATTATTATCGTTTTCTTGGGTGAAGTTATTGATTATGTCTATGATTTGCTGTTTCACCCAATCATTCTTTAGTATGAGATTATTTAGTTTCCAATTATTTTTTGGTCTACTTCCCCCTGGTTTTTTGTTGAATGTAATTTTCATTGCATCGTGGTCTGAAAAGGATGCATTTACTATTTCTGCCTTACTGCATTTGAGTTTGAGGTTTTTATGTCCTAATATATGGTCAATTTTTGTATAGGTTCCATGAACTGCTGAAAAGAAAGTATATTCCTTTCTGTCTCCGTTACATTTTCTCCAGAGATCTATCATATCTAACTTTTCTAGTATTCTATTTACCTCTTTGACTTCTTTCTTATTTATTTTGTGGTTTGATTTATCTAATTCTGAGAGTGCAAGGTTAAGATCTCCCACTATTATAGTTTTACTGTCTATTTCTTCTTGCAGCTCTCTTAATTTCTCTTTTAAGAATTTAGATGCTACACCACTTGGTGCATATATGTTTAATATAGATAGTGCTTCATTATCCATGCTACCCTTTAGCAAGATATAGTGCCCTTCCTTATCTCTTTTAATTAGATCAATTTTTGCTTTAGCTTGATCTGAGATCAGGATGGCTACCCCTGCTTTTTTGACTTCACCTGAAGCATAGTAGATTTTGCTCCAACCTTTTACCTTTAACCTGCATGTATCTCCCTGCTTCAGGTGTGTTTCCTGTAAACAACATATTGTAGGATTCTGGCTTTTAGTCCATTCTGCTAATCACTTCCTCTTTATGGGGGAGTTTACCCCATTCACATTTTTGGTTACTTGCCATCTTGTTAACCCCGGTTTATGCTTTCCTCCCTTCTTTCCCCTTTCCCCCCTTTCCAGTATTAAGCGTGTGAGCACCACTTGCTTCTCACAGCCTTCCCTTTTTAGTATCCCTCTCCCCGCCTTAGAGTTCCTCCCCCTATCTTACCCCTTTCCCTCCCAGTTTCCGTATTCCCTTCCTCTTAGCTTATTCCTTCCCTTTTCACTTTTCCCTTCTCACTTTTCAATGAGGTGGGAGAAGTTTCACCATAGATTGAATATGTCTTAAGATTTTTCACTTAAAGTCAATTCTGAAGGCAGTATAGTTTTTTCCACTATATTCATCCCCCTCCATTCTTTCTCTCAGATATAATAGGTTTCCTATGCCTCTTCATGAGATGTACTACCCCCACTTTACCCTTTTTCTGGTACAATGTCCTTTCCACATCAATTTCTAGAACAAGATATACATGTATTCTTTATACATCTATATAGTCGAAATATAGTTCCCAAGATTAATCTTTACCTTTTTAGATTTCTCTTGAGTTCTATATTTGTAGATCAAACTTTTTGTTAAGTTCTGGCTTTTTCATCAGAAATAGATGAAATTCACTTACTTCGTTGAATGTCCATCTTCTTCCCTGGAAAAAGATGCTCATTCTTGCTGGGTAAGTTATTTTTGGTTGCATACCAAGTTCCTTAGCCTTTCGGAATATCATATTCCAGGCCCTTCGATCTTTTAATGTGGATGCTGCCAGATCCTGGGTGATCCTTATTGTGGCTCCTTGATACTTGAATTGGGTTTTTCTAGCCGCTTGCAATATTTTTTCCTTCATCTGAGGGTTCTGGCATTTGGCCACTATATTCCTTGGTGTTTTGATTTTAGGATCCCTTTCAGTGGGTGATCGATGAATCCTTTCAATGTTTCTTTTTTCCTCTGTTCCCATGACTTCTGGGCAGTTCTCTTTGATAATTTCCTGGAAAATAGTGTCCAGGCTCTTTTTTTCATCATGCTTTTCTGGAAGTCCAATGATTCTCAGATTGTCTCTCCTGGATCTGTTTTCCAGGTCTGTTGTCTTCCCCAGAAGGTATTTCACATTCTTTTCCATTGCTTGATTTTTTTGGATTTGCTTGACTGATTCTTCTTGTCTCCTCAAATCATTCAATTCCAATTGTTCAATTCTGATTTTCAGTGAAGTATTTTCTTCACTCACTTTTTAAAAATCTTTTTCTAATTGTCCCATTGAGTTCTTTTGTTCTGTGGAATTTTTTTCCATTTTGCCAATTTTGTTTTCCAATTCACCAATCCTATTTTTCAAGGATTTTACTTCTTTATCCACTCTCTCTTTAACTTTCTCCAGGCTCTTTTGCCAAGCCTCCCTCTCCTTTTCCCAAGCTTCCCTCTCCTTTTGCCAAGCCTCACTCTGCTTTTCCCATTTTTCTTCTAGCTCCCTTGTGAGAGCCTTTTTAATTACTTCTATGAGGTTCATCTGTGCTGAGGAACAGATGATCTCCTCCTTTGGGGATTCACCTGGAGACTGTCTGTTTTTAGTCTCCTCAGGATTTAGAGTCTGCTCTCTATCTGTATAGAAGCTGTCAAGGGTTAAAGTCCTCTTCAGTTTCTTGCTCATTCTGTCTAATAATCAAAGTCAGACTAGCAAAGAAAAACAGAAAAAACTGGAGTCTTTCTTTGGGGGAGGGGCTGGGTATGTTACCGAGCTTCCTCTACAGACTGCGGGGGGCAGCAGTGAGGCACTAGCCCGACTGTACTGCACCTGCGCTCTGAGATCCCAGAGCGTGCTGAGTCACTGTGTGTGGGGGGGGAGGGGGGAGAGAGGGAGGGCGGCCAGGTCCCGAGAGACTCCAGCTGTTTGGGGTTGTATTCTTCAGCCCCGGTGTTTTTAGCTTCTCTGCTGGGCTGCTGACTTGCTGCCGGAGCAAAGTATCCAGTCCTGTAGCGAAGCTCTCCCCGCAGAGACGGCTGTGATCACTCCCCACCCCCTCTCTGGTCTGCTCCCGTGCTCTCACTGCCGCTGCCCTCAGCCTGCGCCCGATCTAAAACCGTCCCAGCCCTCCAGTAAAGACAGACCTTTCTTGGCGGATCTCAAGGATGGCTTCTCTTGGTAACTATTTGTGGGATTTTTTTCAGTCAAGCATTAATTCAGAGGCTTGTAATGAAATGGATAGTGAGAGAAAGCGTGGAGCTACACAGCTGTGTGCCTCCTCTCCGCCATCTTAACAGGAAGTCCAGAATAAAATATTTTTAAAACATCCTCCCTGTTCTCCATACTGATTGCTTCAACTATTATTATTAATTATTATTACTGCTAGCATAGAAACATTTTGTTTAATCAGATTATAGAAAAATATGTTGGTTTGAATTTTTAGTCTAGTCTCACCAGATTCTATACATTTTATCTGAATAGAACCTTGGCTATTCACTAAAACTTTCCTTTCTCATATAATCCACTTATTCTATTTTGATGATACAGAAAAAAAAATTTCAAGTGTGGAATTTGTGTACATTCCTCTTGAGTATTCTGCTAATGGGGGTATTCCTTAAAGAATGTTAGTGATATATATTGAGATGATAATTAACTATGACAGCAGAACAACATGTTACTTCAGTGTTCTCTTCAAGGCTCAAAACAGAACATATTTAGTGTAGAGATTGTTCATGTAGCTGATAACAGTTGAACTGACCATTATCCAATACTACAATTATAATTCTATGCAGGTAGACAAGCCTTACATACTATACAGTCTGTGCAACCATAAAAAGAAAGGAGGAGCAAAGAAATTCAAGCACATTTTCAGCAGTGAAATAAATGCCTTTTTAGTGTCTTTAGAGTCACATGGAAAGATATAGTTCCTAGATTCCAAATGAACAACAATGAAAAAGACTAAAAAAAAAAAAAAACCACTTGATATATAATAGGAGTTCAATAAAATCTTGTTATTGATTGACTGCTGATTACTATTAAGGGTGCAGAATACCTGCCAAAAAGTGAAAAAGATGGAAGCAAGATTGCATAGGGCCTTCATTATGTGTGTGTGTGTGTGTGTGTGTGTGTGTGTGTGTGTGTGTACTATATAATTTTTAAAACCTCATGCATTAAGTAGCATAAATATTATCACTGTTTTATAGATGATGAAGTTGAGAGCCTGAAAAACAAAGTCAATGAAGTTGTCCAGGGTCACATAGATCCAGAATCCAAACTACCTCCAAATCAATTCACTTTGTTATATCCCCAGGAGAATATTCCAAGGAGTTAACTTACAGAATGAAAATGGGCAGTGGATAGAGCTTTTCTCTAAAAAGTCCAGTTGTGAAGTGAGTACTACTCACACAACTGAATATAGTTGCTTATTGGAATTTTACCATGAATTTAAAAAAAGTATTTTAAATTAAATGCTTCTTTGCATTTTGAGTTATGCTATTATTCTTCACAATAATGAAGTCAACATTTTTATGCATCTAACAAAATAATGGTAAAAAGTAATAGCAAATCAAGATATAGAGTTATTAAGTTGCCCCAAAAAGCCTTCCTCTGATGCTTCATCATAGCATAGAAGCGTCAGTAAATGTTCCTCTAGAAAGTGATGATTTTTTTTGTTCTCAGAAATTCTTAGTAGATGTCATAATGATTTGAGTCAGTGGTGAGAATACTAGCAATGATAAAACCATAGTCATTCTGAAATATCATAATAAGAATAATTAAGTGCCTATTATGTGGCAGTCATTGTGAGAGGAACTAAGGATAAAACTCAACTCAATTCAGTAAATATTTATTAAAAACCATACAATGTCAAGAGTCCCAAAGAATGAGCCCTTAGCATGATTAAGGATTTTTGGGAGAATATGGGTAAGTCACTCAATAAAACAGCATAAATGCCTTTTTATATGTACCACTAGAGAAAATAGTCACATCAATCCACTAAATTCCATGAGTTCATAATGTCCTAAATTGAACACAAAACTCCAGTTATGGTTTGAGCAAATTGAATTAATTTCCTACCTGCCATTGTCATACTCAAGAGCTCTGTTGAACTTGCAATTCAAAACCAAACCATTCTAATCTTTCTTAGGTGAATTTGCACAGGACTTGTGGATATTATTCATAATACATATTGGTCATAAAATTTTGTTTTATCATGAAAAGAGCAATTTCTTTTTTAATAAAAAGATCTTTTGGATAATAGAAAGATTGTCCTGGGTAAAACTGAAGTCCTTCAGATGCTCCCTGTTACTTCTGAAATTTGGTTTTGACCATGGATTTATTTTGCCTCCCACACACTAATTTTTCTCTTCTTGATTTCAGCTGTTATTACCTTGTGTTTCATATAGTAGTTGAGAATAAGAACAGTTTGCTTAAAACATCAGGGATGGCTCATACATCAGCAACAAGCATTCCCAACCAAAGCATCTTGCCTTCTTCCATCCTCAGAGATTCCTCAGAAAAGAAGCAGCTGGTTCTAATCTCTCCCTATTCCTTCTTTTTACCTCCCTCAGCTTTATCTTTCCCACTGCCTATGGAAAAGGAATTAAGGTAGTTGTCACTGGAGAGTGTCTCAAGCTTTAATCTCTGTGTGTCTCAAAATGTGTGGGATCCCTTGTCTACTTAACTCCAAACCCTGGGCTAGTAACTGACTTTGCAAGATGGGAAAATAGCTTTCTTCAGAAGCGTTAATTACCCAGTTCTTCTAAGTTATCTAAATGATTGCTGACCCTTCCTGAGAGGCAGCAGTGTTGGATTTTAAGTCAAAAAGTCCTGAATTTGAATGTTATCTCTATCACTTCCTTCCTGTGTGACCTTGGGCAAATAATCTTGCCAGTTTAGGACACAATTTAGGACCTTATGGATTCATGGAATTTAATGGATTGATATGACTTCTTCCTCTAGTGGTATAGATAAAAATATATTTATGCTTTTTCATCAAAAATGGCTCTTACCCATATCCTCCCATAAATCCTTCATCATACTAGGGGCCAATTCTTTGGGTGTTTTGATGTTGTATAATGTTTAATAAATATCTGTAAAAAGATGAAGTTGGACTAAATTTTCTCTTCTAGAAAGCTCTTTTTTAGGGAGATACTAATTCAAAAAACATATCAACTGCTTTGGTTATTTGTACCTTGTCTGCATGTATCAGAGGTCTCTATTAGAGTAAATTCTAGTTCCCCAGAAACACAAAGACTTTCTATTGCCAAATTCACCTTTTATTACTCATTGAAGTTGCAAAAACTAGGGGAAATAAACCCTGAAAATGGAAAATTTCCCAAATGACTATTGTTTGTACTTGTCAGCTGTTCCAAGAAAAATTCAGTCTCTTGGGAATCTTTATCTAATCTGTAGTTACAGGTGCTTCAGAAAGAAATAAATATCCGTGTGCTTAGGGAAAACAAGTATATAATATGCCTCATGAAAACATATACTGAATTATGACAAGAAATGTTTTATTACAACATACCTTAATACAATAGTAAGGACCCTAGGGCTTTTGAGGCTTATTAGTGTCAATTTCTAAAACAAAGGTAAAAGCTTTTTGTCTTCAGTCTTTACACATTATATTTTATTTTGGAGATATGAGTAGAACTATATCTTATGTGTTGTTTATTAAAAAAAAAAAACACTGTGTTCTGTCATAGGCCTCATTAACATTTAAGTAGCAAGTCTCTTGACAATCTGAGAAACTCAGTCAATTTGAATGCAACTTTCTAAATAAATAATGAAAAGATTGGATTTTTTTACTTGATTATTTATGACAATACTTATGAGGAATTTACTAATCTCTCTCTGTCATTCTCCTTCTCTTTCTGCCTTTCTCTTTTACCTTTATTCTCATTCTCTCTCTCTCTCTCTCTCTCTCTCTCTCTCTCTCTCTCTCTCTGTCTCTCTCTCTTTCTCTCTCCCTCTCTCCCTCTCTCCTCTCAATTTTTCAATTCTGTTCCCACTCAATCTGGCTTTCTTTCTTTACTCTTGTCTTCTTTCCATTATGTTTAACTTTTTTGCCTGTCTCCTTTATTTTCTTTATCTGTCATCTTCTTTTTCAATCAATCAGGGACTTTTACTGAATGAATAGTCTTTGTGGAAAATGTCAAAGAAGAAAGCAACCTTGCCCCAAAGAAGCTACTGTCATAAGAGGGAAAGAAGACAGTCACTTGAAATGATTAAAAATAATACAAAATGATGCATTATTAAAATCCAAAAATCAACTAGCAAGAACTAGAAGTGCTAAAAAAAAAAAAGGAAATTTCAAAGGTCTTTCTTACTAAATCAAAATTATAAGAAGGGTTTTATTTTTTTTTAATTTTTATTTAATAATTACTTTATATTGACACTCGTTTCTGTTCCGATTTTTTTCCCTCCCTCCCTCCACCCCCTCCCCTAGATGGCAAGCAGTCCTTTATATGTTGGATATGTTGCAGTATATCCTAGATATAATATATGTTTGCAGAACCGAACAGTTCTCTTGTTGCATAGGGAGAATTGGATTCAGAAGGTATAAATAACCCGGGAAGAAAAACAAAAATGCAGATAGTTCACATTCGTTTCCCAGTGTTCTTTCTTTGGGTGTAGCTGCTTTTGTCCATCGTTTATCAATTGAAACTCAGGTCTTTTTGTCAAAGAAATCCACTTCCATCAAAATATGTCCTCATACAATATCGTTGTCGAAGTGTATAATGATCTCCTGGTTCTGCTCATTTCACTTAGCATCAGTTCATGTAAGTCTCTCCAAGCCTCTCTGTATTCATCCTGCTGGTCATTTCTTACAGAACAATAATATTCCATAACATTCATATACCACAATTTACCCAGCCATTCTCCCATTGATGGGCATCCATTCATTTTCCAGTTTCTAGCCACTACAAACAGGGCTGCTACAAACATTTTGGCACATACAGGTCCCTTTCCCTTCTTTAGTATTTCTTTGGGATATAAGCCCAATAGAAACACTGCTGGATCAAAGGGTATGCACAATTTGATAATTTTTTGGGCATAATTCCAGATTGCTCTCTAGAATGGTTGGATTCGTTCACAGCTCCACCAACAATGCATTAGTGAGCCAGTTTTCCCGCATCCCCTCCAACATTCATCATTATTTTTTCCTGTCATCTTAGCCAATCTGACAGGTGTGTAGTGGTATCTCAGAGTTGTCTTAATTTGCATTTCTCTGATCAATAATGATTTGGAACACTCTTTCATATGAGTGGTAATAGTTTCAATTTCATCCTCTGAAAATAGTCTGTTCATATCCTTTGACCATTTATCAATTGGAGAATGGCTTGATTTCTTATAAATTTGAGTCAGTTCTCTATATATTTTGGAAATGAGGCCTTTATCAGAACCTTTAACTGTGAAGATGTTTTCCCAGTTTGTTGCTTCCAGAAGGGTTTTATTTTTTCTATAAACCTATGATTAATCATTTAAGGATGTGATTTTTTCATCGAGGAAATTCCCTCTTTCAATGCAGATCTATAGCTATTCTACAGCTTATAGTCCTAAGGAAAATGAAAAAATGAAAAAGTGTTCAGGGACACCCAGGCAGTAAATGTCAGAAGCAGGACTTGACCAAGGATTCATTGATGCAAAACTCTCCAGCAAACTATATTATATGATGATTTCTCTCCCCTATTTTGCCACTTATTAGATGAAAAAATGAACAGTTAAATTCATTCTAATTTTCATTCTCCATATTTTGAAGGTACTAGTTGTATGCACTTGGGGATTACCCAAGTAAATTTGCTAATAATAATCATATAATTAGTCATCCTAACTTCATTCATAAAAACTGCCACTTTTCAATTAGAGGATGATGTGTTGTTTCTGATAATTTTATGTAATTCAGAATTTATATAATTCAGAATAAATTCATATAATTCAGGAACTGCTCAGTTTCTATGTTAATAATTTAAAATCTTAATCTTAGGTAACATGAAGTCATAATGTTCAAGACTACGGAGATAATAGTCTTGCTTCACTCTTCCCTAGTCAGACTACATTTGAAATATTTTATTAAATTCTGGATGCTATATTTTAGGGTAGAAAATTATTTTCTGGAAAGGATGCAGAAAAGGGAAACCAGGAATATAACAGATCTAAAGATTATTCCATAATGATTTGCACACCAACCTTTCCCTACTTTTCACCTTATATTTTCTCCATTAAATTGTTAGCGCCTCTAGGGCAATAACTGTCTTTCTTTTTTATTCTAACACTAATGCTTAACATAGTGCCCATAATAGGCACTTAATAAATATCTAATATATTGTACTGTATTATATTTGTATTATAATGTGTTGGATTGTGTTCTGTAGCCTGACTTCAAACAAATCCATTCACTTAAGCTGGTAGCACACAGAAACCAGAGAAGTTATACAAGCTAGATTATACCAGACAAGATACAGAATAAATGAGTTCTCCCACTAGACTGAAATATCTCAACTAAAGAGACAGCCCCAGATGTTACCCAAGCGGTAATTCCATAAAGTTTCGAGCATGGTAATTAAAGGATAGGAATATCAGTTTCTTGCAATGGGTCTCCTCTCTTGAAGTTGGAAGCCAGAAGACTCTCCTCTCTCAATCACTTACTCTATCCTCATACAGGCATTGAGTAATTATTCTCCACTAATCAAGAGAGACGTATGTAAATGGGTGTGGACTCCACGTTACCAATTCAAATAGCAGAAGGAAGAAAATCCAAATCCTTAAGGGATAGGAGTTCTTCTCACTAATCCACAAGAGATAAATGGAATAAAAAATATTGTCATTAAACTTCACTAAATTATATATGGTTGTATTAGGTTGTGTTTGGTTCTGCCCTTGATCATTTAATTAGCAATTCTAAATCCATTCATCAAAATGTCCACTTTTCTCCTAGAGAATAATTTATATATAATCCAGAAGACTTAAGATTTTTGAAATTTCTTTTACTTATTTAAAATCATAATTAATCTTAGGTAGTATTAAGAGAGCACAAGGGATCTAAAGATCATGCTGTAAGAGAATCAACTGAAGGGACTTTTCTATTTCAAATGAAAAAAAAATTGAGGTGGGGAGTGAGGGAAAGAAAATGATTTTCAATTTAATAGTAGAAAATATAATTTTCTAGTATTTGAAGGGCTTTCACCTTGAAGAGAAATTAGAAATTTTAGTCTATAACATAGAGTTAAGCTTTTAGAAACAGGCATTTAATCATGTACCAAGTCATTCTATTTCAATTCAATTCACTCATTCACTGAACATTTATTAAGTGTTTACTATTTGCCAGGTACTCATATTGATTGACTGTCCATATTGATTAACTAGAATGCTTGGACAAAAAGCTAATACTCTGACTATTTTATTCACTAGACAAGTCTAGGCTTGTTCATATCTAGGTTATAACTCTGATTCAGTCAATTAAGAAGTTAGGCCTCTGGAATTACGAAGGTAAGGGAATAGTACATGTATATGATGGGGTAGGATTTTGGTTCAAGTTTA
This sequence comes from Antechinus flavipes, assembly GCF_016432865.1. Classification (NCBI taxonomy): domain Eukaryota; kingdom Metazoa; phylum Chordata; class Mammalia; order Dasyuromorphia; family Dasyuridae; genus Antechinus; species Antechinus flavipes. The sequence goes on from NC_067398.1 coordinate 168,364,733, forward strand.
TGTTAAACAAGATGGTTTGTGATGACTGATAGAATCCTACAATTCTATGGAAATTTCTAATGATTTTCAAAGAGCCCCATTTCTGTTTATAGTCTAAGCTTACAAATCACTTCTGGCTTTCAAAAGAATTCATATAAACTCTATGGAGTTTTGTTCTCTATATAATGTCATCATCCATAAATATTTCTGATTGTCTCTTCTATATTTGTCTATTCTAGCAGAACAAACCTTGATTTTAGAAAAAGGTAAATAGGAGACCCACTAAAGGGATCCACAAGAATTTTTCCTATCAACCTTTTCAAAAGGAAAAAGACTCTCAAGGGAAATATTTTATAGCAAATAAAAATGAAATTGTACTTATGTTTTATTCATTTTTAAACCCTTCTATTTTTCATCTTCCTGTTGTTACAAATGCAGACAAGTGTAAACCCACAATCAGATTTGAAGGGAAATAAAACCTAGATGAATTTTCATTTTCCATTTAGGTTTTGTGTGTAATTTTTCAGTAAAGGTCAAAGTTAATAGACAAGTCCATCGTTCATACTGACTGAGAATTATACTATGGTAGAAACCAAAGTCAACATGACCGACCAAAAGTGAAATTTCATGTATCAGTGACTAAAATGGTAATTTGCACAGACCCAGGCAAGAGTTGCCTCATTTATATTATTTTCCTTCATACATCATAAGATCACAGAATCTCATAAAACTAGCATTCCTGGGTGCATTGATTCTTGAATTATTTACTCCAACTGACATAGCTTCTGACTGTGAAAATGTGTGGCAAGCAGGTGTTAATTAAGCAGCCCTAAGAGTGCTTAGTAAGGCACAGATTATATGGTTCTGTGGATAGGATGCCAGCTTTGGAAATAATAAAGAATTGAGTTCAAGGTCTGACTCTCTCATATACTAGCTGGGTAATCCTGAGTAAGGATTGTTTTAATTTCTCAGACTATAACCTAGTTAGGGCTTTCTTAGTCCAGTGTGATCACAGGTCCAATCTTTAATAAAAAGAAGAAAGAAGAGAGAGAGAGACAGAAATGGAATGGGAAAAGGAATGGAAGGAGAGAGAGAGAGAGAGAGTGAGAGAGAGAGAGGAAAGGGAGGGAGGGAAGGAAGGAAAGAAAGAAGGAAGGAAGGAAGGAAGGAAGGAAGGAAGGAAAGAAGGAAGGGAGGAAGGAAGGAAGGAAGGAAGGAAGGAAGGAAGGAAGGAAGGGAGGGAGGGAGGGAGGAAGGAAAGAAGAAAAGCCAGTGGTGTAGGAAAATTTTTTAAACTTTGCAATCTTAAAATATATAACTATTTTTATATCCTGAAAGATCTACTGTTTGGAAACTATCCAAACAGGGGAAAAAGAGAAAATGAAAGCATACCTGGAGGATGTCAATAGTCAGCCTCTGGAGCAATAACTGTCTTTAGAATAGAGTTCTTAACCCCATTCTAAACTTTCATTCTGAATGAGACACCTGGCTAATGTCTCCTTTCTTCATAATTCCATTTGAGATTAGATTTCTGCTTGAGAAAAACAGAACAAGCTTACCTGTAGCACATTGAAATGGAGAACAAGGCTGGCCATAGGTGAAGAAAAGTCGGCTATGGCTTTTATGATTATTTCACCACAGATTATGGAGTGCTGACAGGATGCTAAGTATTAAGCAGAACACTGGGAAAGTCTGTTGTCACCGTATGTTCATGAGTTAACATGATGAAACCAATAATAAGAAAAAAGCAAAATCCATGAGTAAAATTATCAGGAGGGGTTACTTTGGATTGCCAGTTTTTTGTTTGTTTCTTTCTTTTTTGACAAACAGCATCATTGTTTACTATTTAATAACCTACATTGTTATGTCCAATTATCCCAGTACCTCAACCACTTTCTGGTTGCAGATGAAACATTGTTTGAAGCTGCACTGACTGGTGTCCCTTTCAGAATGAGTTCTGGATAATTCATGCCTGCTAAGTGGGATGAGTCGAAGATTAGTCAAAATGAATGAAAATACAGCATCTTCTCATATGCCTTAAATTTTATTTCCAAACTAAATAATGAAACTAACTGGGACCCTCTTTAATGAGGGTGTCACATTCAAATCAAAACAGATCCCTGAAGCAAGTTGAACACCTCTCCTCTTCAGAATATACCCCTGAATTCTATCCTGTAGCCCTTTTTTTGAGGGATGTCATGGACAACTATGAAGCAAAATAGTCAGAACTGTAATGAGGAGGAAGGAAATAAGCATTTATTAAGTGTCTACCATATACAGGCACTGTGTTAAGTGCTTTATCAATATGTCACTTGATTAATGATTTGCCCAAGATCATACAGTGATGGAAAGAGAATACAGATCCCTGGCTTTTTTCAAATTTCTCTTCAAATCCTTTTTTGATTTTCCCTTTAATTCTAGTGCCTTCCATCTGTGGAAGGCCTACTTTTTACAAGAGTTAAGAAAGGGTAAAGAAGGATTAAGAATAAGCACATGAGAACAACAGAAATAATGGAAGGAAGGAAATAAGCACTTATTAAACACTTCTACATATCAGCATTGTATTGAGTGTTTTCCAAATCTTTAATTTGATACTTGCAATAACCATATAATGGCATCTAGATCTGGTCTCAGATAGTTACTAGGTATGTGATCTTGGGCTAGTCACTTAACTTTGTTTTCTTTAGTATTCTCATCTGTAAAATGAACTAGAGAAGGAAATGACAAATCACTCCATTATCTTTGACCAGAAAACCCCAAGTGGGGTCATAAAGTTTTGGTGAAATGATTGAACAACAACAACCCTGGGAGGTAGATGCTATCATTATCTCCATTTTGCAGTTGAGAAAACTGATATAGGCTGAGGTAAAATGACTTGGAATACATAGCTAGCAAGTCATTAAGATTAAATTTGAATTCAGGTCTTCCTGATGCCAGGTGCAGTATTCCAATCCCGCCAGCGACCTATCTGCCTAAAGAAGACCAATTTATTTTGCAGATCCACTTTGACTTAAAATATAATTAATACCTGATATTTGTTTAGCCCTTTAGAGTTTCTGAAGTATTTTCACATCTCACTACATTCTCATGACAACTCTCTAAAATAGGAAACCATGATTATCCCTTTTATACAAATAGGAAATACAGATAAGTTGAATGATTTGCCCAAGATTATATAGAGATAAAACAAAGTAGAACACAGAAAACACAGAACCTGCCTTCTAGCAAGTCTCAGCTCAAATCCCTTATCTGCTCCTCCCTTAATTCTAGTGACTTCCTTCTGTTAGTTATATACAATTTATTCTGTAAGTATTTCAATTGAACATAGTAATTTAAATATTGTCTCCCCCATTTGAGTGTGATATCCTTGAGAACAGAAACCGTTTTTACCTTTCTTTGTATACCCTGAGCTTATGTAGTATTTAGTACATAGTAGACACTTAATAAATGCTTATTAACTTGATCTGCCTAATTCATAATCTAGTTACCATCCCATTGCCCCATGCTGCCTTGAATTTCATCAGAAGGGGTTAAAGTTAGATTTCAAGGCTAAACATGTTATTTAATACTGACATAGTGATGTCAAAGAATCTGATATTAAATCCACTGGAGAGGTTAATAGCTGATTGGAAGCATTATCAAAGAGTAATTTTCTATAACATAAAAATCAGTGAATGGAGCAACCATCTTGATAAAGTGGTGACCATAATAATATATGGCTAGGTACATATTAAATAATTAAATATTCAATATTAAATAATTCCTTATCTGTTTCACTCTTCTATTCAGCTTGAAGAATAAAGATACTAGTAATAATGATGATAATGGTAATGATAATAAATGACATTTTAATTACATTTTAAGCATTGTAAGGATTTGACATATAATATCTTTTTGACTTTTACAACACAAGCTATTATTTCCACTTTTTACATATGAACAAGTCAAAGGGCAGAGGACTTGTGACTTGCCCAGGATCACATAACTTGTAAGTAACTGAAGCCGTATTTAAACCCAGATTTTTCTGAATCCAAATGCAACAGCCTGTCCACTTCACCAGGCTATGGCAATTATAAACTTTCTGCTATAGATTAGACAATTTTATGTCTCAAGAGGCATAGGTCCAGTATGTACTCTAGGTCAAGAATGGTAGATAGATGACTTCTAAAGACCATTTTCAATCCCATTATGGGATTCTGGGAGAAAACTTGGCACATTGAGAATGTTTGGTTTCACAAAAACAAATATCATAAAGGTCTTATCTGCCTTCAGTAGTTTATGAAGCTAATATTTTAATAGAGAGATTAGGAACTGAGCTTATATAAATAACAGTAGAGGCCAGGGCAAATCCACCATTCTGTTAAGTAAACACCTTGCCACATTTTTCCTCATTTTCTCAAAATGATGGATGTTAAATTCAAAACTTTAAAAAGCAGGGGGGTAATTCTGGTATGAGGTGGGGAGAACAGCTTGAAAGGTCAAATTGTATCAAATTAATCATTTGCCTCACAATTCCACCATTAATATTTACAAACTAAAATTAAGAAAAAAAGTTTGGCTGTTTGCATCTGGTCCCCATAAATTACCTATGTGCTATTTGCTATTATACTAGTCTCAGTTCTTGAATTCTTCTTCAGATCATTCAGGGACTAGGTTGTCTAGGATGTGGTGAATGCAGATGGGAGTACTGGTTACTTGAAAGTTTTGTGTATACATACAAAATGAAGTGGAAGATTTGGGCAATCTTGTGGATAACCATGTGTGATAAGAGTTGGCCTTTGAGTAAGGAATTCCTGAGTCCTAGTTACCTAGTCTCGTAGTGCCCCTAAATAACTCACTGAAACTATAAATTATGAACAAAGCATTAATGTGCATTAGTAGAGAAAATGCCTCATTGGGAGTTTTCTTTGGCAATGAAATCACAGATCCAGGAAATATCACATGCACAACATATATGTATATGTTTGTATTTATTGTATGTTTATTATATTTATATGTGTTTTATAAATATTACATTGTGTTTACATATATACATATAAGTAGATAGCAAAAAGATAAATTTGTTCAAAGAACATAGCAAATAGAAATGCTGGTGATGATTTTGTTGTTCATGTTTTTGGTTTGAATTATCTAAATATCCAGGCATCAATTATCCATTTGACAAAAATAGTCACAGTTTTTACTTATATGGGTTCTGAAAGGAGGTAGAAATAAATATAGGTGATATAATACAGAGGTATCACACTTGTGACCTTGGCCCCATAGCAGACCAAATATGTAATTGAGAAATGTTCAACAAAACAAATAAAAATACAATACAAAGTAAATAATGCTAATCTGTGGTTTTTGAAGTCAATTTGTTGTCATTTATATTTGTGTTTGACACCAGTGATGTAGGTAATTAGCTTTGGAGTCAGAATTATCTGAATTCAAATCCTACCATTTACTAGCTGTATGACCCTGGGCCAGTATTTAATATCATGCAACTTCATTTTCTCAACTATAAGATAGAGATCAACCTTATGAGGTTGTGATAAAATGAGATAATGTATTTGTATAATGTGTTTCAAAAACATTAAAGCACTGTGTAAATTGAGAGTTATTATTATTCAAATTTAAAAATTAAAGTGTTTATTGAATTATCTGGAATAATTTAATGAAATTATTTAATCTCTAGTGAGGTTCTAAACTCAGGAGAGGCTAATAAATGAGAACTTATGAGCCAACAAAAGTGTTGGATTTGACATAAGACATGAGTTCAATTATCTTCTGTGACACTAAGTAACTTATGTGAACATGGGCAAGTCTTCGAATCTCTCTAGGCTTTAATCTACTCATCTGTAAAGTGAGGGAGTTATTGTTCTACTTTAAATCATTGATCCTAAATATCTATAGCACCTTATATCTAATAGGACCTGAGTGAAAGAGCCAATAGTTTCCCGTATAACCTACCTAGTTCTCAGAGCCTAATTCAGAAGCAGAGAGTTAAAGGAAAAGACACCATCTGTGCAAAGCAGCCCTGACCTAAGTAAGCACAGTTTTTACTGTGGTCACCTCATATTTCTGTCTAAGTTATTAATGTATGAAAAGCCAGAATCACTGCCTTATTTTTCTTCCCAGTCTTCTCTGACCATATGTTACCCACATGTTGCATTGTTCAGTCCACCTCTATGCCATAAAACTGGAGATTTGAGTCCAAGATGCGATGGTGGATATGAAAAGTTTGCTCAAATCTGACTTGTGAAACCAAGAACCAAAATCAAGCTTCATATCAACCATCTAACCATCGATTCATCTATTCATCCATCCACATGTCCATCCATCCATCTGCCAATCTGCTTATCTATCTATCCATTTATCCATCAGTTCATCCACTTGTCTATCCATTTATCCATCCAACAAATATTTATTAAGCATCTATTATGCTTGCCAAATACTTGGGTAGGCTTTGTAAATACCAAGACAAAAATGAAATATTAACTATTTTTCAGATGTTTATATTTTGCATCAACAGGATTGAAGACATGATGGAGAAGAAAGAACATTCGATTAGGAATAAAGGAAAGCTGGAGACTTATTTCTCTTACTCAGTGATTATGAGCATTAGGCAGTTGAATTCATATCTCTGTTCCCCAGTCTAAACGGCAGGTTTGGATTAGGATAATGCTAAGGTCCCAGTTCAGATTTAGTACTGTTGTTGGCTTTCCCCTCTCCTCGTATTTTCTATCTAATTAAGTGCTGAGTTAATATAGAAGTTGTATCTAGGACCTTGCACCAGGCATATGTGTCTCCTTCATCACAAATATGGGATGGAATAGAGTGGAGAGATATGCTTCTTTTGCACAGCAGTCTGGAAACCATTATCTTTGATCATATAAGAGTCCAATAACCAACAACCCCTCAGGACTTAGAGGGAAGATAAGCTCTCAGAAATAGTATGCAATCATAGGCTAGAAGAAGTGAGGAAAGGTGGGATAGTGATTGGACCACTCACTCTCCCTCCATGCTTGTACCTGAAATTGAACCATCTCTCATGAAGAGCACTGAGCCTCTCATACTACTCCACCCTCTTGTTTCAGGTGCCTAAATTCACAGTCATAAGTCTACTATTGCTTCTACTGAGAGATAACTCACCCATCCATTCTCTCTTCTCTTTTTCCATTGCCATCACCCAATACTTCATTTACCCAGATGAAGTTATTGCAATAGGCTTCAAACACATCTTCAGTCTCTCCCTTACAATAAATCCCAATATTTGTACCACTACCAAAGAGTTTTTCTATGTAGAAATCTGTCTGTGATATGCATTTACATACCAACAATTTTCAGACTTATTATTGAGTAAAATCCAAGTCCATTTTTCTGCATTTAAGATTTTCTACATTCTAACTCCAATCTACCTCTTTATCTGTATCAACTATACTCTATACTCTAGTCAAATTGAATGATTTATTTTCTTTGAAGACAGGTCCTGTAGGTCATCCCCTCTACCTTGCATTAGACTCGCTATTTTCTATCTCTGAAATGGAAGTGTCTTCATCATGAAGATGAAGTTTCCATTCTTTAAAGCCTAATTCAAATGTCAACTTTCCTCATGAAGCCTTCCATGATCCCACCTGGATTCATCCAAAACTTTTCTCCTCTCATGTACTTTAGCATGTGTGATTTGGGATTCTAGTTCATTTTTTATGTATAATGTACCTCTTCCCAATTCTGTCCTCCAAATAGATGATAAGCTCCTTAAGGATTGGGTTTACATCTTATTCAAATTGTTTATCCCCTAACACCATCACTTAGCACAATCTTTGCACAGTAGGTCCTCAAAAATATTTGCCAAATTAATATGGATTTGAGTTTTCTGATTCTCTGAGTTTATGCTCTTGCTTAAATTTTCCTCAGTGGTAATTGAAAATTGTACACATAAGTGCTTTTCTTTTTAAAAAAAATGAAACTAATTAATTGCTTCAAAATATTGTTAACATACTGAGTCTGTGATCACCTAACACTTTGGCAAAATTTATATATCAGATAATTTGGACCCTGGTATTAGATATTTATTTGCCTGATTCATCCTTTCAGCCTGAAATTTCTTAATATGAAAATGACTTGTTGCTTATAACTGGGGATTGTGTGTGTGTGTGTGTGTGTGTGTGTGTGTGTGTGTGTGTGGCTTCCTCAGCCTTGATTTTCAGGCTAACTATACCCAAGCCCATGGCATGGCTTTTGGTCATTGATTCATTGCTTTTTAAAATTTTTATTAGTATTTCATATTGACTGCAATGCTTAGAATAGTGTTGGAAACATACTTAATAAATGTTTATTGATTTATTTCTTGGTATTTAGCACTGTCACATGCTTTTCATCACTATATTCTTTGGTGTATGAGTCAGGTTATTTTTAATAGTATTTTATTTTTCCAAACACATGCAAAGATAGTTTTCAGCATTCATCTTAGCAAGACCTTGTGTTCCAAATTTTTCTCCCTCTCTCCCTCTCCTCTTCCCAAGACAAAAAGCAATCCAATATAGCTTAAATCTGTGCACATCTTCTAAACATATTTTCATATTCCTTGTGCTGTGCAAGAAAAATCAGATCAAAAGGAAAAAAACACGAAAAAGAAAAAAAAATTAGCAAATAAACAACAAAAGGTGAAAACTCTATGCTTTGATCTACATTCAGTCTCCATAGTTCTTTCTCTGGGTGCAAATGGTACTTTCCATCCCAAGTTTATTGAAATTGTCTTGAATCACCTCATTGTTGAAAAAGAGCCAAGTTCATCACAGTTGATAATCATATAATCTTGTTATTATTGTATACAACATACATAAGTCAAATTTTAACCCTTTAGTCTCAGCACAGGACTACAATTTGATGTAATGGAAAGAGCACTGGACAGAAAGCCAAAAGTTCTAGGTCACAGCACCATCTCCTCCTACTAAGTAGATATAAAATTTTGCCCAAGTATCTTGACATCACTGGATCAAAGTTTCTTTATTTGTAAAATGAATATGTTGGACTAAATGGTCTTTAAGGTCTTTTCTAGCTCTGGAGTTAAATGAGTCTATGAAAAGTGGGGCTAATTAAAACAGGATATACACAAATCAATTAATTGAAAAATATTTATTAAGTGACTATTGTGTGCTAGATACAAACTTTCTAAAAAAGCAAATAGGAAACAAATTAAGAATTATCTTAATGAGCTGTGATCCCTCAAAAGATAAGAACAATAACTACTATTACTACTACTACGTAGACTTGTAATTTTTTTAGTATAGTAAATGTAGCCTTCATTGATGGAGATCAGTAGAATCCACAATTTAAGAGTCATAAAATTGGTTTACTTCTGCCATTCTGTTTGCAGTTCTTTTAAAATTTTACTTTCTATTTGGTCCTTCTGTTATATATACAATTTGGGCAGCCAGATTCTAATTGGATCACATTATACAAATGTCAATACTATTAATTTTCCCCAGTCAAGCATTTTATTATGCAGCATTTTCTTTTCAACAATCACTTTCCAGTGTTAAATGTGGGAGACACAGTTGGAGAAGTTTTGTCAGGGTATATAGACTCCAAATGTCTGGGATCCCCTTCAGAGGTCAAGTGTTAAAAGGTTAGGTTTTCTTTTGTATATCTCCTTCAGGTCCCAAAGCAGCCCAAACTGAAATACTCCTAGAGAAAAAGAGCAGAACATTCTTTGATTGACCTGAATTGTTAACATTTGGTCTTAATCTAACAAATGCTCTTAGCTAGGTTCATAAACACAGATTCTGAATATCCTCAGAGGCCATAACTGCAGTGTTTAGCAATTTCAGGAAAATTGGTCTAGTCCTACTAGTGTGGGAGTCTTTGCAAGAATGGTAGCCCTTCTTATTTTTTTTTCTAATGCTTTCAATATCAACAAGAAAGAACACTCTGCAGGATATATTTCAAATTTACTCTGTTTTGTCTCTCACCCTCTTCAAGAGGGAGGCACAGATTTAATTCTGGTCAAGGTGTTTGCAGAGTGAAATTGAAAGTCCTCAAGTAGCTTCTCTTAATATCCTACGTGATTATAAGCATTAAAAACATATGAGTATTTTAAATGAGAATCTAAGAAAAAATATAAAAATGCAGTTGTGGAAATGAGACTTTCAATAAGGCCAGAGCTCCTGGGTCAATAGTCAATACATACCTGCCTGAATATAAACATATAGATACACATATAAATGTATATATACATACCTACATACATAATCACATACATCATATAATATAGATAGATATAAAACTGTCATCTTACATGTTATATTAAGGGAAGATGCTAAAGCTTTAAAGATAAATAAATGATAATAGATAATGAATATATAGATGATAGTTAAAGACATATATATATATATATATGGATATGGATACAGAGATATCATTCTGGAAAAAAACCCTAAATATACACACATATATACATACATATATAACATACAAATTATATATATATATGTATATATATATGCATAACAGATATATGTATTTGTGTGTGTGTCTAAGGTTTTTCATTCCAGAAGTTTTTTTAAAGATTATTTTGTACCTTTCTGGGAACTCTGAAGGGCAATTCCATATGTGTTGGCTTTCTGTTGTGTATTTTATACTGAATGGTATTCATTAGATAGTTGGACATGTATATCGCAGAATCTACAAAATAACTTAGGAGACAACTTAAAATTCCAAGGACCTTTAGACTTTGTATATAGGCAGAAAACAGTTGAGAAAAGTGTTATTAGGGATTACTAGACAAACAAAAAGCAGAGTTTGGGGATTTGTTTTGGGTTAGGTAGGGAAGGAAAAGCCAGAAAGAGCAGGATATAAATGTCCTTTCCTAGTAAGCTTCTAGAAACCTTCTAGATAGAATGAGTTAACTTGGTAATCTAGGAAAAGAATGCTTACTCTCCCACTAAATAGTCAAGGAGCATGAACCAGTACAGTAGAACAGCAAAACAAATTCTAAAAAGTTGTCCTCAAGATGGTAGAAGTACAACTATCTACTCACTGATCTCCCCATTCCTGTCTAGTTTGTTATTTCTTACCATTCTGCCCTGCTGTTTTGTTCTAGAGCCAAAGAGTAGGATGAATCTCAAAAAAGCAGAGAGCACCAAGCAGAAAGAAACAAAAAACAGAAGGAATTGACAGAGGACAGTTCAAAGCATGACATTAAAGTTATCTCATTTCAAAGGCCAATATCAGGGTTTAATAAAAGTAAGACTCTGCTACTTATGACATTTTCCCTAGAAAGCCAGAGTTCTGTGCTTTTCTGGGCCATGTGACCCTTTAACAAAATGAGCCCCTATGATATCAGTCAATACAGAATCCTGAGGAAAAAATGGAACTTCCATAGGCAATGGTGATAATTCTGAGCTGCCATTTAAGGTTGTTTGGTGGGTTCACTAGAAAGAAAATCCAGTGCTGATTTCAAGTAATCACAGGCTTTCTTCTTAGGTAGCAACTTGAACCACCAAAGTCTAGCCCGTTCAGCAGCCCCAGCATTCTTTCCTATTAACCAAAGTGCTGTGGAGAGGGAGGGGAAATGTGATGTAGGTGATTGTCTCTACTCGTTTATGTAAAACATAAATTTGACAATGGGGAAATTTGACGAAGGTTTTACTCTTTTTTAAATGTGAATAAAGCTCCAGAAAGGAAGAACTTAAGAAGAATTTTCACAATAAAAAACAAACAATATATATGTTCTCATGTATAAAGAGAAATGAAGAATTAAGGCAGTCATTTAAATAAGTGATGGTCAAGCACAAATAGAAATGGGGGATGGGGGTGACACATTAATCTGTTCATAAGGATCCCTGAAGGCTATAATGTTGACTTAATTTTAAAATATAATATTAAATGTGTTTTATTGTATTTTTTTATTTTCTTAGATATTTATCACGTGTGGCCAACTGGCAGCATATTTGGTACCTCAGATTAAGGAGTTTGAATCAGTAGGATATAAAAAAACATGACCAGGTGTAAGAACAGAGATGAGGCAGAAGACAATCACAACACAAGATGGGAAAGCTCAGATAAGAGGTCTACTTCATTATTCTTCTTTCCTCTGAAAGATGGTGCTTAGGTAAGAAACAGTGCAGCAGGACAGAAGATGGAAAAATAGCTTTCCGTTCACTTTCCTTTTCCTTGTCCCTCAAGGAGATTGAAGAATTAATATCAAAGGGAAAAATGCTCCTCTTCTTTGCATGGGAGGCTCTCTATATCTTTGGGAAGAGATGAAGTTGGTAGCAGAAAGTAGAAGTTGCTCTGTTCTGGCAAACATGGAAATTGTGTTGTGGGTCTCTAGCAGTATTTCCTCAGGGGACACCAAGGAAGAGATGAAAGATCCTCAATCTCAGTGAAAGGAAAATCTGTTGTAATTTGTGGGTAAGTAAATTTCTGTGTTTATAAAAGAAAAACATCTTTGCCACTTATTCTGCTATGCTATCTAATGAAATATCTTTTGCTTTGAATTAATATATTGTCTGGTTGATTGGGGGAATTCATGAATTATACTTTTGAGGTCATGCTGACTCATACTACAATATACTTTGAACTTGGGATAGCAATAAGGAAGGAGAAATACAAAGTAGGGGATATCATTTACTACATGTGGATAATGACTTCAATTCTTCTCTTCATTTTAGTATTTAAATATTGAGCTGAGAAGTCCAGACAGCTTCATTTCAGATACTCATTTCCTTTTCCCCACTCTACCAGCCATTTAAACCACACATTCTATGAAAATGCACAGTCTTTGTTCTAAAATATTTTTAGTAAAAGATTAAGGCTTTCTGAAGGAATGAAATCCTGGAGTGAAAAAAAAAAAAAGGAGGGTTTCAGTATGCTGGAAATTTTTTGCTTTCCTGTTTAAACTGTCATGCTAGGGATCTAATAGAGGAACTTACCACAAGCTAAGAAGAAGGGGAGATTTAGACAGACACACACAGAGAGAAACAGAGAAACAGATAGAAATAGATATGAATAGATATGAGAGGGGGGGCAGGCAGAGAGACAGAGGCAGAGAGACACAGAAAGAGACAAAAAAAGAGGAAGAGGAGAGGAGGAGGAAGAGAAAGAGGAGGAGGAGGAGGAGGAGAGAAAGAAGAAGGAAGAAGAAAGAAGCAAAAGCAAAAGCAGAAGAAGATGAAGAAAAAGGAGGGAGAAGACAAAGAAGTAGGCTCAATGAAAATGCCCAATGTCAACACCAGTTCTTTTGTGAAAAAAAAAAAAAAACTATATTAAGAATGATTCACTACATCCAGCCATTCTGGAGAGCGATTTGGAACTATGCTTAAAAAGTTATCAAACTATGCGTACCCTTTGATCCAGCAGTATTTCTACTGGGTTTATATCCCAAAGAGATTTTAAAGAAGGCAAAGGGACCTGTATGTGCAAGAATGTTTGTGGCAGGTCTCTTTGTAGTGGCCAGAAACTGGAAACTGAGTGGATGCCCATCAATTGGAGAATGGCTGAAAAAATTGTAGTATTTGAATATTAATGGAATATTATTGTTCAGTAAGAAATGACCAACAGGATGATTTCCAAAAGGCCTGGAGAGACTTACATGAACTGATGCAGAATGAAATGAACAGGACCAGGAGATCATTTTATACTTTAACAACAATACTATATGATGATCAATTCTGATGGACCTGGCCATCTCCAACAATGAAATGCACCAAATCAGTTCCAATAGAGCAGTAATGAATTGAACCAGCTACACCCAGTGAAAGAATTCTGGGAGATAACTATGAATCACTACATAGAATTCCCAATCTCTATTTTTGTCCACCTGCATTTTTTATTTCCTTTACAGGCTAATTGTATACTATTTCAAAATCCGATTCTTTTTGTACAGCAAAATAACTGTATGGACATGTGTACTTAACTTATACTTTAACATATTTAACATGTATTGGTCAACCTGTCATCTGGGGAAGAGTGGGGGGAAGGAGGGAAAAAGTTGGAACAAAAGGTTTTGGAACTGTCAATGCTGAAAAATTACTCATGCATATATCTTGTAAATAAAAAGCTATTAAATTAAATTAAATTTAAAAAAGAAAACCTGTACAATAAATACTGCACATTTTGTTTGGGGAAAAAAAAGAATGATTTACATGTAAAAAGCACTTTTGCCCCAACTCCAGCTATCCTGCAGGTTCATGGGTATTTATGAGACAGTTATTATGTATGTCTCTGAAAGAAGTCTTTTCCAGTGGGTGCTTTTCCTTCTGCTGAGAGATGAAGATATTTTTTGATGCAATTTCAGATACTTTCTGGTAACTTTCCTTCCAGGCTCCAAGTGTCCAGTAAGAAAAGCAAGTGATAGTGACTGGGCTGCTGAGTTCACTGATATAGGGAACACGGAAAAAAATGTAAATCAACACATTTACTCTACTAGAAGGCAGCAATAGACATTTATGTGGCACCTTCTATGTGTCTGGCATGGAACCAAGTGCTTTACAAATATTATCTCATTTGATCCTGAGAACAACTCTGTGAGGTAGATGTCATTATGATTCCTACTTTGCAATTAGGAAACTGAGACAAATAAGTTAAATGTCTTGCTCAAGTCACACAGCTAGAGTCTAAGGCTGAATTTGCACTCATTTTCCTTACTTCTGACCCAGGACTCTATCTACTTCATCACTTAGCTGCCTATTAAACAGATATAAATTGGAATGGTTGGAGGGAACAGGATAATAATAAGGGACTAGTATTCTGATGAACTGAAAGACAGGAAATAAAGGTTATATTAAAAGCCATGGAGTTAGGAGAGAGGCCTAGAATGTAGTTCCAATCCAGTCATTAGTTAATTGTGTGACCTTGGGCAAGTCACTTTATTTCTCATAAATAAAATGAGGGGCTTGATTTTAGTGGCAGACATTATATTTTAGAAGGAACATTGACAAGCTAGAAATTAATCCAGAGGAGAGTAAAGAGAACAATGAGAGAATGTGACAACATGACACATGATAAATTGAAGGAATTAGTGATGTTTAGCCTAGGAAAGAAAGGAAAGAAAAAAAGGGGGAGAAGGAGTGAGGAAGGAAGGAGTGAAGGAGGGAGAAAAGAGAGAAGGGAGGAAGGAAGAGGGAGAGAAGGAAGAAAGGAAGGAAGGAACGAGGAGAAAAAGAAAGAAAATTAAGCAAATAAAGGAATGAATGAATAAGAAGAAAACTTGGTGAGAAGGTAAGAGACACGATCATTATTTTCAAATATTTAACAATCTGTTATGTGTAAAATATATTAAATTCACTCTGACCTCAGAGGACAGATTTAAGAACCAAATGATAGAAGGCAAAGGAAGGCAGATTTTGGTTCAGATAAAGCAAAACATTCTACTAATTTAAAAAATCCCAAAATGAGACAGACTTATAAAGTAGTGAATTCTGTCACTGTAGTTGTTTAAATGTAATTGGTCTTGGTTAATTTTAATTAATGTGGGATAGTAGTAGTACAGGGAATTCATACTTCAGGTATTGAATATGACTTTAGATGTCACAAACAATTAAAAGATTCTAGAAATCAGCAAGTAGATGATGATAGTAGTGGAGGTTTATAAAGTGTTTTTATAAAAATGTGTGTGTGTGTGTGTGTGTGTTAGTGTGTGTGTGTGTGTTATTTTATTTGATCCTCATAAAAAAATTAGATATTAAGGGTTCTTATTACTCTCACTTTTTGGAGATAAAACTAAGAGGTTCAGTAACTTTTTCAAGGTCACAAAGTTAGTATCTGAAATAGAATTTGAACTCAGATCTTCTTGACTACAAATCCAGTTCTTTCCACTCCAGTTTCAATACTTGATTTCATTAATTCATTCATTCATCCATTTTTCAAAACAATAGCCTCTAAAAATAGGAGTAGGAGCTGACCAACTAGGGACTCAACTGGAACTGACCAGTTGGGCAATATTGCTCTTATTCTCTTTTCTTTTATTTTTCTTGTTTTTCCTTTCCGTCTTGTTAATCTTCCTTTCCTTTTTCCTTCCCTTCCCTCCCCTTCCCTTCCCTTCCCTTCCCTTCCCTCCCCTTCCCTTCCCTTCCCTTTCCTCTTTCCCTTCCCTTCCCTTCCCTTCCCTTCTCTCTTTCCCTTCCCTTCCCTTCCCTCTTTCCCTTCCCTTCCCTTCCCTTCCTTCCCTTCCCTTCCTTCCTTCCCTTCCCTTCCTTCCCTTCCCTTTCCTCTTTCCTTCCCTTCCTTCCTTCCCTTCCCTTCCCTCTTTCCCTTCCCTTCCCTTTCCTCTTTCCCTTCCCTTCCCTTCCCTTCCCTTCCCTTTCCTCTTTCCCTTCCCTTCCCTTCCCTTTCCTTTCCTTTCTCCTTCCCTCTCCTTCCTTTTTTCCTTTCCTTTTCTCCCAATCATTCTGGCTCTCTTTGGCCAACTATAGGTCCCAGGCCAATCCCCATTTGATCACTGTTTGTACCCTGATTGGCTCAAAGTGAATGTAAGTAACAATTGTTTCTCTTCTGGCCACACATCCTCCCAGATTGTTTTGTTAAGTTTTTACTAGGTAGAAGAAGCTATTCTCAGCCTCATTTTTTACCTAACCTTAATGACTGATTGGGCATCAGGTAATTGAGACCTGTTAAAGACCTTAACCAAAAATGGCCAAGGTGTCCCACTGTATCCAGGACCATTTCTAGTCATCCTGATCTATATCTGGTCACTGGACCCAGATGACTCCAGAAGAGAAAATGAGGCTGGTGACCTTGCATAGCCTCCCTCACTTCAATTCAATTAACTTGCATGACATGGTATCCTCTCCCTGATGTCATGGTCCTCTTCAAGGACAGAGGACAAATAAACAATATCCATTCAACAAACATTTATAAACTACCTCCTATGAACAATGCCCTATGCTTATTTTAAGCTGATAGGCATTTGAGAGAAATATTCCAATAACTACTTTAATTTAACCCAGACAGTTAAA
Organism: Antechinus flavipes; assembly: GCF_016432865.1. NCBI lineage: Eukaryota > Metazoa > Chordata > Mammalia > Dasyuromorphia > Dasyuridae > Antechinus > Antechinus flavipes. Next base: position 168,381,655 of record NC_067398.1, read on the forward strand.
AGCCATCATAATTCCAGAACTTTCCCTAGGTTTTTGTTCTAATATTTACAAACTCTCATTCTTGGGAGATCCTTCCTTATAGCTGATTTAAGTCTTTCTTACTACAGTTTAAAACATTTCCTCTTCAGCAAAAATGAAGAACAGCTGGTCACCATCTTCCCTAAAATAACACTTCATACACTTGGAGACAGTCACTTAGTCATGATTTAACCTTCTCATCTTTGAGCCAAATCATCTTAGTCTCTTGCAACTTTCTTGGGAGGTTCCATTTTCCAGCTCTTCATTTGTCTTTGCCACAATCTCCTTTGAATCTCTCTCCAGCCACCCTCTCTCCCTTTCAAGTAACTGAGAACAGAGTTGGCCCCATTAAGTTACAGTAAAGGTACAATCCAGTGCTGAGTGTGATGAAAGATTGTCTCCCTACTCTTCAAGTACTAATCAGTAAATGTTTGCAGAATTATAACCATTAGTTCTCTGTGAGTTAGAATGAGTGAATTATACCCTAGGAAATCTCACATGAGGAAAATTATAGTGACTTCTCTAAGACAAGAAAATGTTGCAGTTGGTTTCTGGCTGGGGCAGGGCAGTATAAAAATTAAGCATACCCTTTTTTTTGGGGGGGGGAAGTCCTCATAATGCCTAAAACCAAGTCATATATATAGTGTGTGCTTAGTAACCACTAGAAGCTAGCAGTGATGGTAAGGGTAAAAATGAAAGACTCTCTTGGCACGTGTTGTGGTCCCTTGTATATTCCCTAGAGTAGTTTTAGAAGTAAATATTATACTTCCTCTGTCTCACAAGAAAATGTGTATTTCACAAATTAAATCTAATTCTTACACTATGCTTAAGACTCTTTGGTAATTGTGATGTGAAGTTAAGGAGACAGAGGAAAGAATACCTTTTAAATTTCTTTTCTAAAAAAAAAAATACACATTTTAAAAGAATAGTGTTTTCAAAGAATTATTCATGGTCTCTTTCTTTCATGTCAGTCTAAGGTCAGATGTTATCCCAAACATCTCATAGAGAACATTCTGCCCAAAGATAATTGCTCATGTGAAAAATAATAGATTAGTATAGTGGCTGGAACCCCAGAACTGGAGTCAGGAAAACAAGTTCAAATCTAGACTCAGACACTTATTAGCACAAGTCACTTAACCCTGTTTGCCTCACTATCCTAATTTGTAAAATGAACTGGAAAAGGAAATGGCAAACTTCTTAACAAGCCACAGATTCAGCACCCAGGCACAAAGACTACAAAAGTCAATATTATATGCTTTGAGAAATACATGATTTAATCATGGTCAGTGAACAAAAAACAATACTTGGAATATAAGTTTGATATCACAACTGATCAACTTCTTGCTTAGTTCAGCAGTCAAAGAATCTAGTTTATGACACAGTCAGGTCTCACAGGTGGTATTTAAAACTAGCCCATCCTTCCTGGATTGGTATTTGAGTGACCCTTATAGTCTGATAAAACAACAACAACAACAACAACAACAACAACATACCTGAATGTTTTAAAGGGAAAGAGAAGTATAGTTTGGGAAATGGAGTAGATACCTATACTAACCTTAGCTATGTCTATGTTTGTCTTCCCCTATGTTGTTGTACACATATACATAGTGATAAATTACCTCTATAGGTTGTCTATCCAATTGAATGTAAGAGATTAACATTTTTCATCCATTTGATTTTTCTTTCATGAATTATTAGCTAACTCCTTTAAGTAATCAGAGATCTCATTTATTAAGATTTGCAATGTTCCAGGCTTGATGCAATCAAGACAACATCATCCAGAAATAGGGACAACTATAGGAAATCCTTCTTGGACTATGTATTAGATGCACAGTTGAACAAGGCAAATTCCCAAATTAGCCATGTCCAAAAAATATGTACGTATGTATAACACATATGTGTATATATCTATATATGTGATACACATGTATACATATATATTATATATACTGGAATCTGTGCCCTGAATCCATCTCTCTATCTCAAGATAGATACCATGTTTCACCATAAGTCCTTTGAATTGTGATTGATCATTTTGTTGGCCAGAGTTTCAAATCTTTTTTAAAAATTGTTTTCTTTTAAAATATTTTGTTATTGTATAATTTTTATCCTGGTTCTGCTTGTTCTACTCTGCACCTGTTCATACAAGTCTTCTTAGATTTTTCTGAGGCCATTTCTTTCATCATTTCTTATAACACAAAAGTATTCCATTGTATTCATATATTACAACTTGTTTAGCCATTCCCCAATTCATAGGCATCCCCTCAGTTTTCAGTTTTTGGTTACCACATAAGTATATATGAAAACTCTCTATTTTCTCTCTTCTTTTCTTTCTCTCTCTAAATTGTGTGGACCTCCTGCAAAAGACCTTTAAGACATAGCAAGGAAATACAAAAAAAAAAAAGAGTTAATATTTCTACATCTTTTGTTATTATTATTTTAGCATGTAAGCTTTGACCATATTAAAATAAAGGCAAAAAGAAGCTGATTCCTGGTAGTATGATCTGTATGATCATTACTAGATGGAGCATTTCTTGATCATATCCAGAATCCCAAAAGCTAGAATAGGCATTGTTCTGACCATTTTGTCATGGAGAACACTTTTAAGCAAAGAAAACCACTGGTCCTGAACCATATTTTTTAAATCAGTAAGTGATGGTTAAAACAAAACAAAACAAAACAAAAAGTTAGTTCCATAAAAGTATAGTAACTATATAGCTGCTATCACAGAAATCTGAGTTATTAACTACAATAAAACTGTCATGATTTTAAGAACACTAGGCTCTGAATCTTCCCACACACACCCCATAATTATGTGCTAAAATTTGCTGAGGGGGTGCTTTGACTATGTTTGCTTCAATTTACTGTTCAAATGAGTTTTAAAAATGGTATAGCAAATGTATTTTTCTCTCCATTGGGGTTTATTTCCCAATTATACTACTTATCCCAGTGTGATTCTTTGACTAAAATCCATTGGTAGTAATTGAGCATATAGTATTGAATAAGCATGCTTAGGAACTTAAGGGGAGGAAATTGTCTCTAGACTCTGCCATTATTCACTGGGCTCGTTAGGAGATTTAATATAATGCTGGAATGAGTAAGACTTTTAAGAAATGATGAGATGGGAAAACTGATTTATATAGGATTATGAAAATCTTATCTTCTAGCTAGAGGGAGTAGAACTCTACTCTGGTGCTTCATCTTATCCTGGAAATGACCTTGGATTTTTAAAGGTCATGACATTTTAGGAGCATGTGGTCTTCCTAGGTTCTATTAATCCTAAAGGATTTAAATACAACTATTAAATAGATTATAGGGCTTTTTTTTTACAAAGAGAAATTTGGATATGTTTTATATATAAAAATTAATGATTAGATTAGCTATGGGATAATACATTTTTGAATCATATCAACTCATAAAGATTGTCAAAGAAAATACATAGGGACTATGAGCTACAGAAATGGAGGGATTACTAACATTGGTGAAATCATGTTTCTTTGAATATTGAAAGCAGAAGAATCCACAAAATCCAAGAATTTGGAGCAGCTAAGGTAATAGGAAAGAAGAAAAAAATAACAACTAGTTATGGTGCTATAAATCTGTAATTCCTGTCAATGGGGAAGGTGAAGCTGGTGTTTAAAGTTTGAGTTTGGGAGAACAAAACTATAGTATTGCCTATTGGGCATTTACACTAAGCCGAGTACTAATAAAGACCAAATAGGCCCAGGTTAGAAATAGAGCAGGTCAAATTTTCCATTTCAATAATTCCTAGGGCCAGACCATGAGTGGACAACACTACTTCTAGCCTGGGCAAATTAAGATAATCCAATGAGAAAAGAAGACGAAAGAGGAAGAAGAGGAGAAGGAGAAGGAAAAGAAGGAGAAGGAGGAGATAGAAGAGAAGAGGGAGAGAAGGAGGAGGAGGAGAAGGGGGAAGAAGAAAGAAGCAGAAGCAGAAGCAGGAGAAGGAGGAGAAAAGAAGACAATGCAGGAAGAAAATGAGAAAAAAGAGGAGGAGGAAGTGTAAAGGAGGAGAAGAAAAAGAGGAGAAAGGGAAGGCAATAAGACTTAACTAGGGTCACCTCTAATTCAGAAATTCCAGATAGATTGGATGTCACAGTTGTGAAACTCTTAATTATACTTTCATCTGTACTTTTTAAAAAAAGAAGTGGAGAAAAACGCCACTAGCTTACATATTACTCAGCCTTATCTCTCTACTAAAGCATTTAGTTCTTTCACCATCTAAAATGCACAGAATAATTTTGTATCAGAATAAGAAAAGAAAGACAGTCAACAGGGATTTTATAATAATACTCAGTAAAAGAACAAGTATACAGGGAAACTTGAGGCCCTCTACAACATTTGTCTAGGCTAGAGAAGAGAGAGTGACAGAAAAAAGGAGTTCAGGACTACTTCATGAGCTCTCTGATAAGAGAATAGAAGATCCAAGCAAACAACTTCTGCTTTGATATTCTGACTTTTAGAAAGTTGTTCTAAGGAAGGGTAATTATGGTAATTGAAATTAGGAATGGAATTATAGCTGAGCCCTAAATAACATGACTGCTTCTGTAACCTTTATTTAATTTCCACATTGAACAATTTGAGGCAATAGAGGGGACAGGGTATGTTTGTGAAAACTAATTTTAATTTGAGGGTTATCTATCTGGAGGCCTTTCACTGTTTCTTTCAAGGAAGAGAAGAATCTGGCAAAAATTGTTTGCTTCAATCCCATTTTTTAATAAGGAAACATCATGCTCTTCATCTTCTAGAAAGGGCATTTCCTACTTCATGCTTTTCTAAGGATTCTGGGAAATTAATATTTCCTTGTCCTGAGCCAGTTGTTGAAATGATGGTCTCTCTTTGCTTGATCAATTATTAGATCAATCTGATTTGAAGGATGCACTAATTCTCACTTGTGAAATGGGCTTCTACCTTTGTAAAAGCTTACATAATTCATTCTTTCCCTAAAGGTGAGTGTTTAACTGTTGGGGGAAATATAATATACATACATAATACCATGACCATCAAATGGATCTTAAATATAATCATTATGGGAAAAAGTTTTGTTGTTGTTGATAATGTCTATTCAGACATTAGTAGTAGAGACCAACAAATGAACACCTCTACTTGCCTCCAGTCATCCCCCTCTCCAAACAATTCTTTACACAGCTGTCAAATCTGCTAATTTAATGTTTCCTGGAACACAGATTTAGCCATCTGTGGCTAAAAAATATGAAGTAACTTCCTATTCTCTCTAAGATAAGATACAAAATTCTCAGTCTGGTACAGAAAGCCCTCTGCTCTAATGGTTCCCTCTCCCCTTTACAATCTTATATTACTTCCCTTCATTGACCAGTCAAATTAGCCTGCTGACTGTCCCTCATACATTGTTGTTTAGTCATGTCTGACTCTTTGTGACCCTATGGACTACAGCATACCAATGGTGTCCATTAAGTTTTCTTGCCAAAAAATTACTGGAGTGATTTTCCATTTCCTACTCCAATAAATTAATTCCCATACATAAATTTCCATTTCCTATTTCTGTGCCTTTCCATAAGTGATTCATTGCTGTGGGGAATGCATTTCCACCTTTTGAAATACCTAGTTTTCTTCAAAGTACAGATATAGCACATTTCTTACATACAATCCTTTCTAACTTCTTGTTGAATCCCATTTGAAATCAAGTTGTGCTTTCTTTGCATGTTTTGTACTTATTTAGCTATGTGTAGGTCATATTTTTCTAATCAAATGAAAGCCCCCTGAGGACAAGAATTGTTTTATTTTTCTCTATATATCCATAAAGTCTGTTCCTTCTCAGTCTCTATAGTAGGATCTTTATCCAGAACCCATTCACTAATCATTAGTGTCCCAAGTCTTGGGGCTTCTCCTCTTCTCCTTCCACATTATTTTACTTAGTGATAATAAATACATGGGAACTGATGAGATCAGCTGATGATGATTCTCTATCTAGTGCTAGCTATTCCTAATGCTTTACTTGGCCTCCAGTTGCTCATCTTTAATTTGTTTATAGGGTATCTCCAATTGGATATCTCATAGACATCTTAAATTCAACATGTCCTCCTATAATCTTTCCTCTTTTTAATTCCTTATTTTTCTCAAGAACCTCTTACCAGTCACTTGTGGGGGAGGAGATAGATTTAAATATCAACCTTAGTGTAGCCCTAAGTATCATCCTGATTCCTCACTCTCAACCCCGCTTATCCAATTTAATGCCAGGTCTAACTTCATTTCTACCTTTGTCATTTCTACCTTTGCAGCATTTTGTATGTGTCTCCTTTGTTCTTCTTACACAATGGCCATCTTATTATAATTCTTCTCTTCTCACAGGACTACTGTAATAGCTGTTGGTTGATTTTCCTAGTTCAAGTTTTTTTTCCCACTCCCAGTGCATCCTCCCCTCAGCTACCAAAAACAGGTCTGACCATGTAATCCCTTCTTCAGTAAATGCCAGTGGCTCCCTATTATCTATACTAACTGTAAATCACTACAACATAAGGGTTCTCATAACTGAATGGGGAGTTGGGAAAGTATGATTTATGATCAGCAAATGTTTGATTTGCATATCTATATACCTGGAATGATGTAAAAATTTCTTAAGTGAAAAGGGATCACAAGTGAGAAAAGTTTAAGAAGTCCTGACACAGGATCAAATATAAAATGCTTTTTTTCTCTTAAAATTCTACAAAAATTGACCCCTTCCTATCTTTACAATCTTTTTATACTTTATTCACTTCTTCATATTTTATGATGAATTAACACTGGCCTTCTTGCTCTTCCTCATAAATGACCCTTTATCTCTCAATTCTGTATCTTTTCGCCCTTGGAAAATAACTGTCCTTCATTCCTAGAATGCCTTTCCTCCTCAGCTTCCACCTCGTGGTGTCCTTAGCTACCTTCAAGACTAATTTCAAATCTCATCTTCCACAAGCAGTTTTACCTACTTCTTTCTGTCTAATGCTAAAGACACTCAAAGACACACAGAGAAACAGAGACAGAGAGAGACAGAGAGGCAGAGACAGAAAGAGACAGAGAAAGATAGGAAGAGAGACAGAAACATACACAGAGAGAGAGAGAGAGAGAGAGAGAGAGAGAGAGAGAGAGAGAAACAGAAGAGTTGATTTTCATGTTGTCTCCCCCATTAGAATACGAAGACGAAACATGTTTTTGCCTTTTTTCATACCCCAGCTGTTACAACAGAGCCTTGCAATATAATAACAGTTTAATTAATGCTTATTGACTAATTGACTATACATCTTAGCACAACTCATGAAGTAGAAATATATTAAGTCCAACTGTTCTTTTTTTCTATTCCATGGAAAACATCTATATATAAAAAATTTTTTTCGGGACGGAGGTAGGATGGGGGGGAGGGATAAGAATGGGAAGCAATTGGAATTAAGTGACTTGCCCAGAATCTCACACAGCTAGTACATGTTTGAGACTAGACCTAAACTCTGATCCCCCTGACTTCAGGAGGAGGGCTCTAGCCACTACACCATCTAGCTGCCCCTTTATAAAAAGTTCTTAATAGAAGCATAAACACTGGCCATCACAGAAATTGTGGCATTTTAGAAATCGGACATAAATTGGTTGAATATCTTTGACGATCAGTCCAAAGGTACTGTATTCCTTTGCCCATTAACATTTGAGGGCACATTAGCCAGAAATTTTCCCCCCTGTGTTTTAAAGGAATTAGAATCTTAAATATTGTTCATTTGTTTTATTTGTGAACAACTCTTTTTGATTATATTTTTGGGAGCTTTTTGGCAAAGATACTAGAGTGATTTGCCATTTCCTTCTCTAGTCCATTTTATATATGAGGAAGCTGAGACAAACAGACTAAGTGACATAACTGATATCATATAGCTAGTAAGTATCTGAGACAGGATTTGAAGTCAGATCTTGCCAACTCCAGGCCTGGGATTCTACCCATTATAATATCTACCTGCCTAAAATCTTAATAATAACAGTCCAATCTCAGAATTTCTGATTTCCTACTTGATTTAAGCCTTCATGGTAACCAAATGAGGAATCATTTTGCTTTTACTGCACAGGTACACTTTTTGGACAAAAATTAAATTCTTCCATATATTGGTGCTTGTTCCCAGACAAAGAAAAGAGTTGTATATTTTTGATTTTCTGATAAAATGTTTTCTCAGAATTTATAAATCATCAATTTTTCTCCCTGGAAAGTTCAGGGTTGGATGCAACTATAATTCCATGATTTTATGGTGCAGTGTCTGATTTAATTTCCTCAATGAGATTAAAATAAATGAAAGAGAATTGTATTATTAAAGAACTAGACCTGAATCTGCCCATGGGGATAATGTACATCTAAACTCATACTTTTTTTGTTTCCTTTTCAATCCCAAGTCAATATTTTTGTGCTGATTCTCATCAATAAGTCAACTTTCACTGTCACTCTTTTTGTAATATGCTACAGTGGATAAAGTTTTGAACCAGGAACAGGAAGAACTGAATTTCAATCAGACTCAGATACTTACTAGTTGTGTGACATTTGCTAGTCATATTTCTTCTGCCTTCTCTCCTCCTTCATCCCTGTCTTACATGATGAAGGGACTGTCCTCTTTACCAAGGCTAACCCCTCAACCTGCTTAAGCAATCTTATTCCATCCTCCCTCCTCCAACAGACTATTCCTTGTCATACCCATTCTGTTACTTCTTTTCATCCTTTCATTCTAATCCACCAAACTTGATAGAGAGGGATTACCATGCTAGGACTGATCTACTCCCTTAACTATTATTAGTCTAAGGAAAGTAATTTTTAGGTTCAAGCTAAACTACTAATCATTAATGAGGAAAGAGGGCCCAAAGCTTTGTAACTAAGGCTTGACTTCCTTCCCACAAAATGCCAATTGCACAATGAACACGCATAGAAAATATTAAAGAAATCAATTTATTCAAGTGAATAGCAAAACAGAATTCAGAAAAAATATTCACATAGTAATATATGCATATTGAATGGCTGTTCTTTTGGCAAAATAATTCAGCATGACCAAAAAAAGAGAGTCCCAGATTTCATCCAAGAGGAAATTTCCTAAAGTATTAAGTATAGCAAACTAAGAATGAGGACATAGTAGAGATTGTCAGCTCCTCTCATGTTAGCTTCTTCTCAGAGTTGTTCTCTCCCTTCAAGCAACTTGCAAAGAAATTGGAATTGCCCACCTTTTCTCTTGAAGCTAGAAACCTGAAGAATGCAGATCTCTTTTTTTCTTCTACTCTGATCAATTCTACCCTTTATACAATTCTAAAATACTGAATAATCAATCCCAACCAGTGAGAGAAGAATCCCATACAACTAATCTTTTAATCCAAAAACTATATTAGGAGTAATATGAGAGAGAAACAGAGACAGAGAGAGACAGAGAGAGAAGAAAAATTTCAGAAATAAAGATGATCTAAAAACAAAAGCTATCAACAAAAAGATTAAGGGGTTAATTACAATCATTAAAGGATACTTTGTAGAATTATTTTAATGCTATAGAAGTCAGGGCAAGATTTTTAGAAGTGTCTTAGTCCTTTTTTATATTTTCCTTTTTATTATTTTGTATTTGGCAAATATGAGATTTTTCCTATACAAAGAGAAATGTATGTGAAGTCATGAATATTTACTAATTATGATTTGTTTATTTTTATTTGATACTTCAAATTTAACATAATAGCTACAATAGTGCTTGCTTGTGTTCCCTTCTGAACTTGCTTCTACCCTTATTTTTTAAAGACTTATCAATGATATTTTCTTTATTTTTAAGTATCATTATCACTATTCCCACTCTCCAAAAGCTATTGCTTATAAAAAATAAGTCACTATATTACTCCTAATCTAACATTTTTTTCCATTAGGTTTGAGTAAGAAAATGTCTTCCAGCTCTATTAACAAATCAAAAAACATTTTTCATGTTCTCTCTTCATATCAGGCACTGTATCACCCTGAATCTTTATTCCTCTAAGTAAAACCCATTCTGAAATATAGCTATGTCACGGGCCTTTTGGTGGTCATAGGTAGTTTTGTGCAATAATGCTTTGAAGATTTTCTATATGTAGTAGAAAGAGTATTGAACTATTAGTGTTTGAAATCCCATTTCTCATACTTAATATGTTTGAGAGAAGGCATGGCATAAATCATTTAACCTCTATGAATTATCTTCATTTCTAAGGTTGGGGTACTAAAATTTGTACCACCTAGAAGAGCTGTTTTGTGGAAAGCACTTTGTAAATTTTAAATCACTACATAAATGTGAGTTATTTTATTGGTGCTTTTAACTCCCATATAAGTAAGCTTTTACCACTTATATGTCAGAGAAAGACTCCCATGCATCCTTCTAAGTTCCCTTCTACTTTTTCTCTAGTTTACACCAAGAAAGAACAATATTCTTCCAAAGCAAAAAAATCTCCATGGAAGATAAGGGACTTGAGTAAGTCATTGAGAAATGAATGATACTAAGATAGTCAAAGATGAAGAGGGAGAGCTTTCTGGGAGACGGATATGAAGATGATGTGAAAGAAATAGTACCAGTGAGGATATAAAGCATGGTTAAGTGGAAAAAACAGTGGAACTAGAGTCAGGTAATGAGATGGATTATGTTACTTTAATATCTGTGTGACCTTTCAAATTGTCAAATTGTGGTGTGGATACTACATTGTATGCAATTGTACCTAGCACTCCTTGATGCTAAAATTCTTTCTTTCTGACTGTTTGCAATATATTTTGTTTGACTTCAAAGCTCTGTATTTGGACTATGATATTCCTGGAGATTTCATTTGGGGGTTTCTTTAAAAAAGTGACTGGTGGATTCGTTTTGCTTCTATAATGATCTCTGGTTCTGAGATGGGACAGATGAGATGAGAATCTCTTGTGATTTCTTAAGATAATATTTAGGTTTATGTTTTGCTTATGGAATTTAAGTAGTTTAAAGATTCTTTTTTTTCTCAATCTGCTTTCTAAGTCAGTTGTTTTGTGGCTGAGATACTTTTTTTCCCCTTCTAGTTGTTTAGTCTTTACACTCTTTTAATATTTTTTTTCTTCTCTCATAGAGTAACTGGCTTCTGTTTGTTCCATTTTGATTTTCAAAGTTTGTTGCTTGAGTAAACATGTTCCTCTTGATCAAAGTCATTGATTATTGTTTGATATCTTTCTTCCATAGTTCTCATTTCTTTTCCCATTTTCCCTTTATTAGTTTCATTTGATTTCTAAAATCATTGTTAGCTCTTTCTCTCTCTCTCTCTTTTTTTTTTTTTTGAATTTTTGTTTTTGCTTTATCTCTTCTAGGAACCTTGATTGTTCTTATACTCAAGATACATACTCTTTAATGTTTTGCTTTTAGATGTTTTCAAGTCTTATTATTCTGAATTTATTTTTTAGAATATCTCTATTACTTTTATAATTCTTTAGTTGGACTTTGCAGGGTTTGCTCATTCTTCCAGTCTACTTTTTAAAATTTGATCTTTTTGTTAGGGTTGGATTCTACATACTTTTTTGGAGAATGTCTGGAATGAACTTCTCTCCTCTTGCATCCTTCTCTTGCTTTTGCAGTTCAGACTGTGGACTTGCAAGTTTCCAGCACTCTCAAATTGCTGTGATCCAAGGCAAAGTCTGGTCACTGCCCTCTTTATCTGAGCTCCAAAAACTAATAATCCAGGTTTGGGTCAATTAACTTTTCCCTAATTGGAAATTTCAGTAGATTGATGTTAGACTCAGCCACTATTATCCTATAGAAGGCTCAGCAGATTCAGAGCAATCAAACTACAGGCCCCCCTTTAATGTAGGATTCCTGCCCTGATTATTTCACTGGAGGCGTTAGCCTGGGAGGCTAGAACTGAGTCCCTGTTCTATTACTGAGATAAGAGCCACACAGTAGCTGTGTTTCTGTGACCATTCCTCTCAGTCACTTCTAACATTGTAGGTTTTTCTCTTCATTTCGCCTAGTAATTGGCATCAGAACTACCAGCTGGCAAACATCTTCACCCTACATTAGTCCAGTGATTCCCGAGCTTCTCTTCCTTCCTCAAGTATTTTCTGCTGTGAAGAATAATCTAGGCATTCTTTCAGCATCTGGTTACTGGAAAGCTCTGCATTTGGTGTCCTCTTGGCCAGATCCCACTTCCCAGTGTCTGCAGACATCCTTTTTTTCTCTTTAAATTTTTTGATCAGAATTTAGTCTGGTGTATTTCTCTGGTGGAGCAGGTATAGTAGAAGAGTTATGCTGAATGTCTTCCTAATCTTACTCAATTCACTCCAATAAATATTTATTTATACTTACTATGTATAAGGCACTGTATTCAGTCCTGACTTCTAACCTTATAGAACCTGTTGATAAGAATAAGTTTGTATCATTTAATCATAGAATATAAAGTTATATGAATAATGTGGGACTTTTAATAAGACATTGATATGCTTGGATTTGATATGGCAATACAGGGTCGATATATGTTCTTCAGCAGAGAAATGTCATAATGAAACCACTGTTTTAGGAAAATTAGACTGCTATAAATGTGAGAAGTGGATTGGATTTGATAAAGAATAGAAGGATAGGAATCAACCAGATAGCCTTTTTCAATCATGTAGGAATGATTTTTAGAATACAGAGGCAAGGATATATGTGAGAGAGATTATAAAAGAATAATCAATATGGCTTGGTCACATATTAAATGTAAGAAATGAAAGAATCAAAAGAATGAAAGGGGATACAAAAATTATGAGCTTGGGTGGCAGGAAAAGGATTTATCATTGACAGAAATAAAAACTGTGTAGGGGAAACACTATATTTGGTTTAAATATATGAAATTTGGGCAAATTGTATGTAAGATCCTTCATATTTTACAGAAAAAAAAAATTGAGGCCATTCACTGTGGTCTCCTTTTTTTCTCCCTTCCTCATTCCCTATCACTCTGGTGTTTTTGGCCACTATTTTTTTTTTCACTCATTTCACATGACAATATGCTCTTACTTGTTAAAGTCAACAACTTCACTGAGTGGATGCCCATCAATTGGAGAATAGCTGAATAAGTTATGATATATGAATGTTATGTAATATTATTATTCTGTAAGAAATGACCAGCAGGATGATTTCAGAGAGGCCTGGAGAGATTTACATGAACTGATGCTAAGTAAAATGAGCAGAACCAGGAGATCATTGTACATAGCAACAAGACTATATGATGATCAATTTGATATACATGGCTCTCTTCAACAATGAGATAATTCAAACCAGTGCCAGTTGTTCAGTGATGAACACTGAATAAACTTCCAGAGAGAGAACCATGGGAACTGAGTATGGACCACAACATAGCATTCTTACTTTTTCTGTTGTTATTTGCATGCATTTTGTATTCTTAAGCAGTTTTTTTCTTCCTTCTCGAGCTGGTTTTTCTTGTGCAGCAAGATAACTGTATAAAAATGTGTGTATATATATATAATGCATATATATATATACACACATATATATAATATATTATGTATGTGTATATATATACATATATTGGATTTAACATATACTTTAACATATTTAACATGTATTGGATTACCTGCCATCTAGGGAAGAGGGTGGAAGGTAGGAGGGGAAATTTTGGACAGAAGGTTATGCAAGGAGCAATGCTGAAAAATTAACCATGCATATGTTTTGTAAATAAAAAGTTTTAATTAAAAAAATAGAGTTAACAACCTCCCTATTTGTTCAAATGATTTCATTTTCTCCCAAAGGTTATCACCCCTCTCTGTCATCCATACTCTTTCACTTATTTTCAGTCTCTTCATGTTTACTAATACATTCCTTACTGTCTCCAAATATACTTATATCTCTACTCCCTGAAAGAAAAAAAGAACCCTCATCTTTTCATCACAGATAATTATTGTCTTATAATTCTCTGTCCTTTGTGGTTAGAGTATTTGGAAAGACTATCTAGCATAGATGCCTCCACTTTTTCTCCTCTTATTCTCTTCTTGATCTCTCATTAATTTGGCTTCCAACTTCATCATCCTACCTACATTGCTCTCTCCAAATTTACTAATGATCTGTTAGATGCCAAATCAAGTGAACTTTTCTCATTGCTCATTCTTCTGAACCTCTCTGCAGCCTTTGACACTAGGGATCATTAGCACTTTCTTCTTTCTAAGTTTTCTAAATACTACTCACTCCTGTTTTTCCTCTTCTGATCTGCCCTTTTGTTTTCTTTTTGTTTTGTTGGATTCTTTTCCAGATCATGACCTCTAACTATGGGTATCCACGGCCCTCTTCTCCTCTCCCTCAATATGATTTCACTTGGTGATCTCATCAGCACCCATAGGTTCTCTATGATGATGATTTTTAAATCCAATTTTCCTACCCCAGAATCTCTGCTGACCTCCAGTCTCACATTTCCAACTGCCTTCCAGATATCTCAAATTGGATGTTCAATAGATGTTTTGGACATATTGAGTTCAAAATAAAACTCATTATATTCCCCCTAAAACTTCCCCTCCACTTACTTTCCTTAATGCTCTTTTACCTTCCTTTTTACTAGAGAAGATAATACCATGTTCCCAGACTCTTCACTATCTCTTACCTCCCATATCTATTCTATTACCCAGGCCTATCTATTTCACCTTTGCAGCATCTCTCAAATACTTCCTCTTCTGTCCTCTGACACCAACACCATCCTGGTGCAGGCTCTTATCACCCCATGAACTGATTATTGCATTATCCTTCTGGTGGATCTGCCAGGCTCATGTGTCTCTCCCTCCATTCAAGCTCTGAAGTGATTTTCCTAAAACATAGGTCCGATCATGTTACCATCCTACCCCCTATTCAACAAATTCTAGTGTTTCCCTATTGCCTCTGAGATTAAATAGATCTGTTTGGTATTCAAAGCCCTTCATAACCTATCCTCATTCTACCTTTCTAGTCTTCTTAATATTTTACTCCCTAAATATACTCTTTGATCCAAACACTGATCTCCTGTCTATTTCAGGAATAAAACACTTCAACTCTCAAAACCAAGTATTTTCTCTGGGATAGACTTGATACCTGAAATACTTTTCCTTTTCTTCTCTAACTACTGACCTCTCTAGCTTCCTTTCAGTACAATTAAAATCCCGTCTTGTACAGTAAGTTTCCCCCAATCCCTCTTAATCCTAGTGCTTTCTCTATAGTAATTATTTTCTATTTAATCCTGTATATAGCTTGCTTTGTATTTATCTGTTTGCATGCTGCCTCCTCCATTAGATTGTAAATTCCTTAAGGGTAGGGATTGTCTTTCACATCTTTATATATCCCTAATGTTACACATAGTGCTGTCACATAGTAGGTTCTTATTAATATTGATTGATCCCTGAAATATGGCCAAGTATATGAGTATCTTTTCATGATCTTTTCTGAGTCTTGTTTCCTTTTACCTAGGCACTGAAATCCACTATAGTATTCACTCCTTTTCTCAGATTTAGGAATAGATTGAAGGACTGGAATAGAATTTTCCTTCTACAAAGAAAACTATTTCTATAAATACAGAGTTTATAGATTTGAGTTAGTGTTCTCTAGAATGACATAGCTGTAGAAATATATTTAGAAAAATTGCCCATGTTTGACCTATATAGGATTCCTTCCTGTCTAGGGGAAGGGAGAGTTGAAGTGGGAGGAAAAAAATTAGAACACAAGATTTTGCAAGGGTGAATGTTGAAAATTATCTTTGCATGTATTTTAAAAAATTAAAAGCTATTATAATTTTAAAAATAAAAATTAAATTGACTTTTTTTTAAGTACGTTGTTCATAGTTTAGTTACTAGGTATTACTTGTGAACATCTTCATTGTCATTACATAGATAGTATACCCTCCAGGCAATGTTTCTCTCAGAAACAGCTGTGGTTTGTACAACAGTTTAACACTCAAGAAAAGTTTTTGATAGATTAATTAATAACTGAACGTGGGAAGGAGAAGGGTTAAGAAGAAGCAGATTTGCAAAAGGCAGAATTGCTACTGATCCTGCGCAATGACCTTTAACATTTTTCTAATGTCCTAATCTGCCAGTACAGATTTGGGGATTCCCTTCAGCAAGCCAAAAGACCACCCCTAGCTACTCAGGGACTGCCAGGCCACCCTGATGGATCCTCAGTTTACTTCCATGAACAACTGAAAGCACATTTTGCAAATTAAGCAAAATAACCTTTAGTCTATAAAGGAAATTGAGGCAATTAATCTTGACTATAATGTCATAGATAAATTATTTATTCAAAAGCCATCAAAATATTGAGCTTTAAACATAAACTATATAAAAATATGCACAGGAAATTTTGTCATCATATATTTCCTTAAGACCCACAAGAAAGACCATTAGTCCATGTTTTCCTCTCATGGTGCACATGTAATTCCCATTAATACTGATGGAAGTTACGTGTTTTCTTCAAAGGCAGGATAGAAATCTCCCTGAACACATGAGCAACAGCTGAATTAACATAAATCTCACTATAGATTTGAAACAAGTCACTGAAGCCTCTTAGATCACTGATTATAGTACTGGAGATAAACATCCTAGATCCTTGAATTGAGCCAATCTTGTTAACTTGGATATTTCTAAAGGATATTAAGGAAAAAGACTGCTTTTTAAATTGATCTAATTTAGCCAATAGCTTCATACTAATCTTTTAAAAATATAATTGCTGAATTGTCTAGTACATTTTTCACAAATTAAATCAACCAATGAAACATAAAAATTAAGTGTCTCAAGAACATTAACTCAATATTTATTAAGTACTTACTGTGTATTAGACCTTTTGAATATAAATACAAAAGTGAAATATCCCTACTTTCAAGTAGCTTATATTTTAAGGAAGAAAGAATAAGTACATATATAAATATATGCAGAATTGCACTGTAAATGTAAAGAGAAGAAATACAAAATGGTTAAAAGGAAGGAGAACACTAGCATTTGAGGGAATCAGAAAAGGTTTCATATGGAATGTAATGCTTGAACTGTTACTTGAGTTAAATGAGAAGGTAGTGCATTCTAAGCTTTGAGGATTTTCAGTATAGAGATATCTTAATAGTGATGGAATGTCACATGTACATAACAGAAAAATCACCTTCTGATTTGTCTGGAGAGCAGATTTCAGGAAAAGAAGTAATATCCAATGAAACTGGAAAAATAGATCAGGGCAAGGTTGTGAAGGACTTTAAAAACCAGTAAGAGGGATATGTTTTCCACTAGAGAGGCAATAAAAATCTGCTAGAGTTGATAAAGTAGGGAGTCACATAGTAGCTCTTCACTTAAGAAAAATCACTTTGAAGACTGTAGAAAATGAATAGAAGTTGATACAAAGAAACAAATTAGGAAGCTCTTGTAATAATTGGACAAGAAGATGAAGACTTGAACTAAAATGATACCTATGTCAGTACAGAAAAGAAAGATGCTGTAGAAGGTAGACATCATAGGATTTGGTAACTGATTTGAATATGTAGGATGCTCATAATGAGGAGTAAAGGATAATGCCAAGGTAGTGATTCTGGGAGCTTGAAAAAATTGTAAGCCTTTGAACAAAATAGGGAATATTGGAAGAAAGCTGAATTTGGGGTAAATATGAGTTCTGTTTTATGGAATGGGTTTGAGATATCTAAGGAAGATTTATTTTACCAACCAAGAGATAGAAGCAACTAAAATTAATTAGATAATTTTGATTATAGGAAATTTTAAAAGCTTTATACAAGTAAAATTAATGCATCTAGGATAACAAAAAAGGCACTTAAATGGGGTAAAGATCTTTGTATCATACTTCTTATGTAAAAGTTTGGCATCCAAAATATCTAGACAACTAATAGATACACAAAAAAATAAGAGTCATTCTCCAATCTTTAAATAGCCAAAATACGTAAACAAAAATTCTCCCAAAAAAGAATAGCAAACTGTAAATAACTATATGAAAAAAAAATCTCCAAATCATTAACATGAGAAAAGCAATGCAAAAAATAAGCACAACAAAACTTTAAGGTTTCACTTTACACCAGAAAATTGTCAAAGTTGACAAAATACAAGAAGTCAATGTTAGAGGGGTAATGAGAAGACAGATACACCAGTGCATTGTTGATGAAACTATTACTAAGTACAACCATTTTAGAAAGCATTCTGGAATTAGGCAAATAAAGTAACTGAAATATCCATATCCTTTGACTCAGAAAGTCTCACTATTAGGATTATACCCCAAAGAAGTCATTGATAAGAAGAGTCTCCATATACACTGAAGTACTTATAGCAATATTTTTATAGTAAGAAAGAATTGTAAACAAAGTAGGTGTTTATCTATTGGGGAATAAGCTGAACAAATTATGATATATGAATGTTAGGAAATATTGTGTTACAAGAAATTATAAATATAATTAATACAAAGAAGCATGGAAAGACTTTCATGAATTGGTGCACAGTGAGGTAAACAGAGACTAGAAAACAATATACACAATAATTACTACAGTGTGAGTAAAAATAACAAAAACCGCAAAACAATCAAAAGAGAATGTAGCAAAATTGTGTCCTAAAAATGAGATATGAGAAGACAACCTAACTTCACTTCTTTGCAGAGGTAGAAGTTCCATAGATATAAAACAAAGAATGTATTTTAAGACTTATTCAGTATATTGACTGGTATTGCTGATTTCTCTCAAGAGAAGGAATAATAGAAGGAATTTCAATGATGTAAAAAATAAAATACAAAAGTAAAATTAGTTTGAAAAAAATATGGATTTGCTTTGATATAAATGTTTTTTACTAAGGTAAACTTCCATAGGACATGTACCATCTCATTTTTAGTCTTATTTGTATCCCCATCAAAATGTCAGACATAGAGTCCAGTGGTTCTCAAACTTTTGTTTTCAGTATCTTTATCCTATTAAAAATTATTGAGGATCTTTCCAAAGCATTTTTGCTTATCTGGATTATATTTATAGATATTTACCATATTGGAAATAAAAACTATTTTTGAAATTGTAGACTCTCTAAAAGGATTTCAGAGATCCCCAGGATTATCTAGACCATACTTTGAGAACCACTGGAAAATACTGTTGGTTAATTATTGTTTGAAATAAGAAAGAGATAATTATAGCAGTGGTCTCAAATTTTTAAAAAATGGGGGTGACTAAACTTAAATTATATGTAAGGATCCCTATGAGGCTGAATACTGACTTTAAAAGACTACATATTAATAAAATCTATGTTCTTCTATGTGAGCAACTTAGGTGGCACAGCAAATAGAGCAACAGGTCTGGTATTGGGAACAATCATCTTTGAGTTCAAATCCTACCTCAGATACTTACTGGCTCTGGGGATTTGGATAAGTCACTTAATCCTATTTGCTTCAGTTTCCTCATTTGTAAAAATGAACTGGAGAAGGAAAAATCAAATCATTCCTGTATCTCTGATAAGAAAATCCTAAAAAGGATCAGAAAAGAAAAAACTATCTTGACTGAAAAAAAACTCCTCTATAATAAATGTTCTATTGTATATTTATTTATTTTGTTAAATATTTTCTAATTTTATGTTGATACTTCCAAACTACAGAAATAAAATTAAATTCCTAAAATTCTGGTCTAAGCTGTTTCTGGAGATAATAAATTGTATATTATCATATTATTTCTGGGACTCAATGATTTTTCTGCATGGTAAAATTTGAAAAGAATTGGATTGAGAATTCAGAATATCTGGTCTCTAGACCTACCTCTGCCATTAATTGGTACTAGAATCTTACTGAGCTCATGTTCCTCATTTATAAAAACCCAGGGGTTGAACTAACACACACACACACACACACACACACATATTTTGCTGAGGCAATTGTGGTTAAGTGACCTGCCCAGAGTCACACAGCTAGGAAGTGTTAAGTGTCTGAGATCAGATTTGCACTCAGGTCCTCCTGACTTCAGGGCTGGTGCTCTATCCACTGTGCCACCTAACTGCCCAAACTAACACATATTTTTAAAACATTTAAAATTCTATTGATGCATTTTCTTCTTACAAAGCTTTGCTTTGCTACTACAAAAAAAAAAAGTATTGCTATGAATATTTGGGAGTATGTGAAATTTAAATGAAATTATTTCAGCAATCCTTCCACAAAATTGTCTTTCTCTCAATATCGACACAAATGAGGTAACTACATTTTTTGATCATTTTCAGTCATATCTGGTTCTTCGTGACCCCATTTGGGTTGTTTTGTTTGTTTTGTTTTGGTAAAGATACTGAAGTGGTTTTCCATTTTCTTCTTTTACTCATTTTACAAATGAGAAAAATGAGGCAAATATGGTTAGCTAATAACTGAAGCCAGATTTGAACTTAGGAAGAGTAGTCTTCCTGATTCGAAGCCCAGAGCTCTTTCCATTGCATCATCTAGTTGCCCTAGGTAATGTCATGCACAGTTTAAAGCTGGAAAAATAGAGACATTGTTATTAAGAAGAAAAAAAAGAGAGAAAGAAAGAAAAATAGAGCCACTTGTCAAAGATAACAGAATGATATTGGTAGAGTTGGAAATAGAATCCAAGAATAAGGAGTTCTTGCCACATTCTCATCTGATCCAGTGAAGCAACAATCTTTTCCCCATTGCTTCTCAGACTAAACAAAACGGTTAATAGCTGAAATGTTTCCCAAGTTTTCAATGAGGTCATAGCTTATTGCTTATCACTATTATCCTCTTCAGGATTTTTGAAGAGATACTATTCTGGCTTTGTGTTTTTTTGCATCTTATCAAAAACAGAAATGCCTTCAGGTTTATGTAGCTAAAAAGGGTTAAGGTTTAGGCAGATTGTCTTATCAAAGCGACAGAAATTTTCCGGTTCCAGGAGATTGTATGTAAGAACAAAATTGTTTATGGTCACCCGCATTTGTTAAGCTATTGCTATCTGTCAAGTGACTAAAAGGGAAACAAATTATTTTCCTCAGAAAACATATATTTCCATTAATAAATTAGCCCAGTTTCATTGTTAGCGAATCAAAAGGCTTTAACCACTAATGTACCAGGAACTTTTCTATTTTATCTTGTACAATGAATCCTATGGGCTACCCATGAAACTCCTATCATTTTCTTTTAAACATCCCTATTTGTGTTGAAGGTCTTTAGCAAAAGAAAAAATTTCAAACTAACTCCAAAAAACACACATGATTATAGTGCTTGTTTTCTTCTCTTAGGCTTTATGAGAAGGCAAGGAACTTCTGTTGAAAACTCTTCAAGTATTTACATCTTGAAAGTAGCATTTCTCACCAACCTTGTATGCTTCCCTGTAAACAGCAAAATGAAAAAGTAGTGTTTCCATATAGTAGCTGCTGAGTTATCTATCAGTACTGCCAGATGTCATAGTAGTAACGACTTGGACTTCTTTTGTCTATTATGCTCCAGGTGGCTCTGGAGGGTGAGCTGGAAAGCCAAAAATTTGTTTGGGAACTATTAAATAATCTTTCCAAAGAGACAAAATTCAATGAAAATGTTTAAAAGCTATACTCCATGCTGAAAAGAATCGACTCGATTCTATAGCTATACTAGGACTATCTATTCATAAGATTTATTGCCCAACTCCTATTTTTCCAATAGTTTTTACAGACAGGAGAGAGACAGGCAGAGAAGAGAGATCGATATCAGAGGAAATAGAGAGGAGACAGAGACAAAGACAGAGAACAAAAGAGACAAAAAGGAGAGGAAAGAGGGGAGAGAAAGGAAGAGAGACAGAGGAAGAGAAAAGGAGAGAAAGAAAGAGGGAGAAAGTGGGAAAACAGAGAGAAGCCATTATGTAGTCATTAATGTTTTAATAGCCAGATAGGTTCAGAAAGCAAACATTAGTAAGAGAGCTCTGGTAAGAGTAAGCTTTAAGCTTAATAGACTACCTGGGGAGGAAAGTAATCAGACTGATTTTCTTGATAACTTGAATGTTCTTTGAAGTTATAATGAATGAATCTAGAATTGTAGTTGCATTTCCTAATTATCTTAGAATGCATGTCATTGGACTTGACTAGTATCACTCAGACTTTTAAAGTGTTATTTTTAGCATTTCCTTCTCAATTGATATTAGCTAATTTCAGTGCAGTCCTGTATGAATTCCTGGCTGATCGTAAAGTTCTCTTACCACCATCAGATTTCTCAGTTTATTATTTCCAAGTATAACATAAGATTTCCTTGTAATTTGCTAAGGTGGATCATATTGGAGCCCACATGCTGGGATTACAGAGAAAGAATTTCTCTAAGGCATGAAGGCTATATTGGAAGATTGTTGGTTTTCCCAGGAAGCTGCGAAGCTATTCTCTCACTCTATTCCCCAGCAGGTTTTGTTCTATCTAAACATGGCTCTATTACTGACTCTTTTCTTTAGATGTAAGAGTCTTCCCTTCTCCAGTAATAGCCCAGAAACTGTATTTTGTGCTCCATACTCTCAGAGGAACTTTAAGAATTTTAAAAGAAGACTGCCCACTCCAATCAACAGTTGGCAAGTTATAGCTGTTAGCTTGTAACTGCTGCCAAAATAAGAGAATAGAATATTGGAAGAAGATGACCTATAGTCTTGATTTCTGTCAGCAGTATAGGCTGGAGTTTCCATTATCTGTACTAGAGTTGGCAAAATAGTGTTTATTCTACATTAAAGAATAGCACACTGCTCCCAGAATGAATGTGTTAGATAAACAAGGCACATTTCTGAGGGTGGAGTTCTTAGAGATGTCTTGTGGTCCTTCCATTGCTCAAAGCACAAACTGAAGCATAGAATTCATTAACTCAGTTTTTCCTTCTGTAGATGAAGTCAAGGAATTATTAGTTCATTTCTTCCACATTTACTTCACTGTTCTAAGGGGTGTATGCTGTGGCAGCAGATAAGGAGAAAAGAGCTTTTAGTTCATGGAAGAAAGAGGCTACCCTAAGGCAATGCAGCTTTGAAGAATCCTTCCTTGGCTTCTATAAACTAAAGAAGCGCTCGGTCTATAGTTTCACAGTCAGAATAAAGGCATGGAGTTCAATTTCATTAATGAGTAGGACATATAGTAGTGGAAATGAAAATTTTTGGTTTTGGAAATCCTGGAGCTGTTACTCTTAAATCATTTACTTTCTTTAGGGTAATTTGTATATTGGTAAAGTCAAGAGATTTGGGAACTTCCTTTCAGTTCATTTCCTTCCATTTCAACCTTTGGGGATAGTTACAAACTTTGTGTTTGAGCTAGACCAGTGATGCTATTTTAACTTTTCTGCACAATAAGAAAAATATGTCCCTGTTTTAAAATGAAGCTAAATCAACATGCTGCTTTATCCTCTAAGCTTGGGAGTATTTGTTTGCAAGTTAGCACAGTTGCTTAGACAACTATGCTAATGAGACCAAGGTTGTGGATTCAATTCCCATGTGGGCCACTTAGCTCTGCTCTGGTATATGACTGAAGGTTCTGTTCCTATCCCCTAGCCTATTAGTACATGCTGCTGTTCATGAGAAGGATGGAATAGGAGAATGGTTCAGCAAGATCTATCACCACCATTCAAAACAAAATTCAAAGAGCATACCCTCCTGACAGATGACCAGTTATAATCTTCATCTAGAAACAGCAATATTTGTTATGTTTGAACTAAGGATATCTATATGAAGTTTTAGCTATGCTGGTCAGGAAAGGAGAAGAGAAAAAATTAGGGAAAGGAGAATAGATGGGCCCTAAATCAATAGAGAGATTAATTAGCTGCATTACAGATTATAGAGAATTCATAACTAACCTCTAGTGAATATGAAGAAGAAAATGTTGCTCTCTCCTTTAAGAAGCATCAGACATTTTTGGATTATTTTATCCTATATATTTCATTGTCAATCATATCCCTTTCATTATTCTCTTTAATCCTGTTGACAGTTATGCTGTAAATATCTCCCCTTTTTTGTTTGTTTTCCCCTCGTCCTTTAACTGAAATCTTAAACTCTATAGTCACTAAATCTAAGGTTGCCCTTTACCTTTAAATCATTCATTCATTCATCTCTTTCTCTCCTCAGACATTTACTAACCATGTGATATTAGGCCAGTGACTTTATTTCTCTGGATCTCACTTCCTTCATCTCTAAAATGAGAGACTTGGACTCAGTGATTTCTAGGATACTTCACAGTTCTAAATCTATAATCTGAGGATCT
The DNA here is from genome assembly GCF_016432865.1 of Antechinus flavipes. Taxonomy (NCBI): domain Eukaryota; kingdom Metazoa; phylum Chordata; class Mammalia; order Dasyuromorphia; family Dasyuridae; genus Antechinus; species Antechinus flavipes. The sequence goes on from NC_067398.1 coordinate 168,405,794, forward strand.
ATTTTTCTTGCTTGAAGCCCCACTCAAGTTCTTATCTTCTTCACTAGATTTTCTCTGATCTCCCTATTTGAAAGTAACAGCTCCCTTCTCAAATTTTTTATAGCTGCTCTCTATTTTGGCAGAATAGAAGACTGAAAGAAAGGGTTCTATTTGGATTTCTCCTTTGTATCCATTATAGATTGCTTTGTATTATATTTTGGATATATCTTATCTTCCCTCTTAAATTCAATCCCTGAAAATCCAGGGACCATGTCATATTTCTCTTTTGAATCCCCTTGCCCAGCACATGGAAAATGTTTACCTAATATCTGTTAAATTGAACTGAATGGTATATTAAATCAAGAAAACTGTATGTTCTTATTTGGTCCTTTATTTTTGTCAAGAATTAGTTGTCCAACATTCACTCCAGGAGTTGATTATTAAAATATCTGATGCCTTATATGGATAGGGGGATTTCTTCTTTATCCTAAAGTTATGGGTCTCATTAGTTTGTTGACAGGAATGAAAAAACCAGAATGTTCTATATCTAGAAAGGCCTTGGCAGTCATATGCAAAGAGAAATAAATTTAACAACAGAAAGCCAAATTGTTGAGCTCTTCATGACTACTTCTGCTTTTCCTTTTTTAAAGCACATGGAAAATGAGAGAAAGGGCAACATTTTAGATGAATTCTATCCTCAGCAGGGAATCTTGTCTTTTGTTTAAAATGATGATGTATTACCTCAGCTATTCAGAACAAATAATTCATCCTGGTTAAAAAAAAAATTACACACTGAGCAATCTGCCGTCTCCAATTTAACATTGGTACTTCTCCTTGTGTGAAGTGACTAGAGAAAATTGATATAATTATCCATGCAATTATGGCTTAAGAAAGCAATAGCAGGAATTACCACCCATCTTTGAAATAAAAGTAGGTCACCAATTGATTGATTGATTGATTGGAAGCTACATAGGTCACATGATGTGGCAGAAAACTGAAAAAAGTATTATACACACACATACATACATACACACACAACTATCAGACCTCCATTTTCATACAAGCTGAATTTGCCACTATATCAAGTATTATTTCTAGGGAGATAAGGGGATGTCTAGGTGTTAAATCAATCAATCCACAATCATTTTCTAATAGACTACTGTATATCAGGCATTGTGCCAGATATACAAGTAAAGATGAAATAGTCTTTAATCTTAGTTATTATAGAGGAATCAACAAGTACATATTTAAATAGATACAGCATAAATACAGAGTGAATAGATAGAAAGCAGTTTAAATACAAAGTAGTTTGAGAGGGGAAGGGCAGTTAGGTGACTCAGTGGCTAGAATAATGGTCCTAGAATCATTAAGACCTGAGTCTAAATCTAGCCTCAGACACTTACTAAGTGACTACCAGGTCACTTAACTCTGTTTGCCTCAGTTCCTCACTTCTAAAATGAACTGGAGAAGAAAATGGCAAATCACTCTAGCATCTTGCCAAGAATACCCCAAATGGGGTTACAGAGAGTTATACGTAACTGAAACAATTCAATAACAACTACAAAAATTTGAAGAGCTTAGTGTTTGGGAGAAACAGGGACAGCTTCACATAAGAGATGGTACTTGAGTGACATCTTTCAGAAACAGAATAATAAGCATGTGGAATAGTCACTGTAAAGGAGGAGATGGAATATAAAGTACATAGCATGTCGGTTCAACAGGATAAATGGGACTATTGTCCAAAGAGTTTAGAAAGAGAGGTTGAGACCTAGTTTGTAGGGGCTTTAAAAGAAAGATTATTATTTTTTTATCTTAAAGGCAACAGGAAGTCAATGGAGTACAAGAATGACATGCTTAGATCTAAACTTAAAGAAAATTCCCTTAGCAAATAGGAGATAGGATTGACTGGAATAGATTAAGAATGGGTAGAGAAATTATTATTATTTTATTTCCATGTTAGTCATATTTGAAAGAATCAGAACAAAAGGAAAATCTACCTCCTAAAATTGAAAATAATATGCTTCGATCTGTATTCAGACTTCATCAGTATTTCTCTGAATGGGAGTAATATTTTCCAACATGAGTCTTTTGGAATTGTCATGTATCATTATATTGCTAAGTGATTCACAGTTGATCATTGCACAATGTTGCTGTTACTGTGTACAATGTTCTCCTGGTTCTACTCATTTCTCTTTACATCAATTCATGTAAGTCTTTTCAGGTTTTTGTCAAAGTTGCCATCTGGTCATTTCTTTCACAACAATAGTATTCCATTGCAATAATATACTCCAATTTGTTCAGCCATTCCCCAAATGATAGCCATCCCCTTGATTTCTAATTCTTTGCCACAAAAACTGCTGCTAATATAAATATTGTGTGTGTGTGTGTGTGTGTGTGTGTGTGTGTGTGTGTGTGTAGGTCCTTTCCCCTTTTTTATGATCTCTTTGGGATATAGATCTACTAGTGATATTGGTAGGTCAAAGGGTATGCACGGTCTGATTGCCTTTTGGATAGCAAGAAATTGATTAAGAGGCCATTGTAATAATGTGGGCAAAAGGAAGAGGGACTGAAATGAAATGTTAGCTGTATGAGTGAAGAGAAAGGAATCATATGGTAGAAACATTGAGAAAATTGATATGATAAGATAATGGCAATTGATTGCATCTGTAAGATGAGAAAGAAAATGATATAATATGAAGTTAAAAGGCTAAACAGGCAGTTACTGCCATAGTCTAGCTAGATAAGAAATAAAGACCAAAAATTAAGTACCTAATAGAAGCAGAAATATCAGTGTGTGTCTCAGACAATTGTATTATTAACTGTATTATAAGCTAAATTGTATTACAACCCATGGTTACATCATCATCTTTTAAGCCATTCCATTATCTGGACTAGAACAGCTTCCCTAGCCACCAGGATGTAAGATCATATGGTAAGAAGAGGGATAACCTAGATGGAATGATCACAGGATCTAATGATATCCTGGAAATAATCACAGAATGTGAAGGAGCCTCTCAGAATGCTAGGTGACTCTCTTAGAATGAACTTATGAGTAGACAGAAACCAACCTGTTCTAGGACAGGTAGGTAGGCCTAATGATTTTGATTGGCACTGCTGTAGGGTATGACTACACCAGTGTGTTTATAGATCCATTGTCATTGTAAAGTTGGGAGTTAGTGATGGTAAAGGGAAGGAAGGAAGGAATAACAAAATGGGTTGAATTATCCAGATAATTACTCAAAAGCCTCACTTCAGTAGCCATTATATGGAATTATCCAAGATCCCTAGAAAGTTTTTAAAATCCAGTTTCTCCAAATGAAGACAATTTCTGACACTTATGTGATTAGAGCCATATCTAGGTTTTAAAAAAGAAAAGCCTGGATAAAGAGATTATGGCCAACTACTCAAGCCTTCTTTTGTGGGAGTTATTTGACCAATTCTCCATTTCTGTACAATGAAAAGTTCTGCCTTAACTGACAAAAATATTTAAAAGTTTAAATGCTTTCAAAGCCCCATGGATTCAATAGGTCCTACGACTTTATAGAAAGTGTCATTGAAAATTGTCAATGGCCAACATCAAATGCAGGTAAATATTTGGAAACAAAATTGTGCCCTGTGATTTTCAGAATATGCATCATGGAAATCCTGTAAAGAAGAAAATACAAAAGCTAAGCTGATTCCTTACAGGAGCTCTCTGGGTAGCAACATTCAGAAATGTCCTGGTCATGAATGAAGGCTGAGCCATTTAGTTTTGTACTTAAAATAAATATTACCAAGAGAAGAAAGAAAGGAATAATGGGGAAAAGAAACTTATATAAACAGCTTCCTTCAAGCCATTTAGATTATTATTGTAATTCATACATATAATAGAAACAATCCACACTATTCCTACACATACACATACACACACACACACACACACACACACACACACACACACATACACACACCAGATGGTTCTAAGCCTAAAATATAAATCACACTTATTTACTTCCATAGTGACAGTGTCTGTTTAAACAATGCTTTGAGGAGATTTATTGGAGTGGACAACTGTTTCAGACTCACAGAAGCTGCTTTGAAAGATAGGTAAATACAAACTCATTCAAGAGAACAAACATGTACCATAGTTTCATCTTTATGAATACTTCTTGTCCCTAAAGGTTAATTTCCTAAACGAAAACCCTTAATTTTCCATGTTTGTCCCCATTTTTCTTAACTATTTTTATGCTAGACATTCTGAACCATGTGTCTTACTCTACAACTGAACATTCTTTGACATGTGCACTCCAAATAAAGCCAAAATTATTTAATTAAGACTTTAGCATTTAAAGGAAAGATGAATGAACCTCAATCCTCTAGCTTTCAAAAGTATTTTAAACTGTACGTGGATACTCTGTTATCAGAATAAGCCTTAGTAAGCCTGTCCAGTGATGATGCATCTTATATTCTCCTCTGATCTATAAACATTTTCAATATCTGCAAGGAAAACACACATATGCATGGAAAAAAGGTTTGTGCAGAATGAAGGATTAACAACCTAGCAAACATCCTCTTTGGAGCAAGAGAGAATCAATCCCATGACTCAATTGCCACTGGGAATTCAGCTTTCTTAGGAATGTACTTTCTCTCTAGGGGCAAATATTTATTTTCTTAGAGATTTAAATAAGAGAGGGAAGTACATACATACACAACATGGATCTGTCTCTAGTCTTTTAATTACAATGAAACTACGGTATTGGATCAAGGATTATTAAAAGCTGCACTTCAATTAGGATGGTCATCTACATTGAAAGCATCACTAGCATGTCCAGCTACCTATATTATCCAGCCAATCAGAGTTTAAATGTGTCCCTACCTTTAGAGAAAAGAAAGTATCTTTCCATTGTATTGGATGAAGGATTCTTAATCTTTTTGTATATCATGAATATCTTTGACTGTTAGTACCTTTTTCAGACTGTTTTTAAATGCACAAAATAATATGCATAGGATTACCAAGGAAACCAATTACCTTGAAATAGATACTTTAAAAAATGTTTAAACCAATTCCCAACTTAAAAACTCCTGAATTAGATTAAACAGTTTCTGTTTATTAACAAAGTTTTGGCACTAGAAGCCAAAAACATTTTAACCATTTTGTTTGACTGAATTTACGTAAGAGATTAATAAATCATCCTCATGATGATATGTCTGGGCTGATGAGACACCCTCATATAAAAATGTTCTCATACTGTCCTTTACCTACTCTTCCCCAATGAGCTTTTATTCATTAATTGATTCTACAGCACCAATTTAAGGAAAAGCCAATTTAAGGCTTTTAGAAAAAAGAAATTAATTTGAGATCATTAGGGTTGTTTTTGTTTATTTGTTTGTTTTGTAAATTGATCAAATTTATCTGCTTCTCCAAAGAAGAAAGGTTTGGAAGAATTCCAGTGTTCTCCAAACATAGTCATTGTTAAATCCAGTTTAGTTTTAATTAAGTATAAGAAAAGTACTCCTGAAGATATTTCCAGAGTGAGATGTCTCCAGGGGACAGTAAATTGTATGCTTTTGAGGTTAAGGAAAAAACTTTTGTACTCTGCTATGATTTCTCCTGAGCACCTCCCATGAAGCTCAGGGATTGACTTTTATAAAGAACATAATAATTACATGTCAGAGAAAGAGTGATAAACAGTACATCTTCAAAGAAAGAGAAGCTCAAATTTTCTTTCCTTCTGTTGACATGAGAAACATAAACTTAACTCACAAGACTTTTAGACATATATTTTCTCTTTGTGAAGATGGACAATTCTTCCCAATACAACAATTTCCCTCCATTAAATTTTCTTCTGTTTATTTTTCTCTCTTTACCCTGTCACTTCTCAAAGGTCTGTTTTGCATTTCACCACTGCTTTCCTTAATCCACTCTCCCTTTTATAATTCACTTTTTTTTCTTATCCCCTTTCCTTTCTACTTCCTGATAGGGTAAGATAGATTTCTAAATGCAATTAAGTATATACACATATACACATATGTGTGTGTACATATACATATATATTCCCTCTTTGAACTAATTCAGATGTGACTTGAGGTTCAAACATTGCTTTATACTCACCCATTTCCTAACTATTATAAAAATTCTTCCTTGCATACTGTTTTAAACTGAGATAATTTTCTCATTTTCCTTCTCCCTTCCCATTCTCCCAGTGTATTTCTCCTTTTCACCTGTCCACTTAAAAAAAAAAAAATCATCCCAACATAATGCATTTCCATGACCTTTGTGTTGAGTCCTTCTAATTGAGTGATAATGACAAAGTTCTTAGGAGTTATATACATCATCTTCCCATATTGAAATGTAAATAGAATCAACTGTAAAGAACTTGGCTCTTTTCAACAATGATGTGATTCAGGTCAATTCCAATAGACTTGAAATGGAAAGAGTATCTGCAACCAGAGGGAGAACTACAGGAACATAATGTGAATCACAACGTATTTTCATCTTTTTTGTTGTTGTTGTTTGCTTACTTGTTTTTTTCTTTCTCAATTTTCTTTCCCTTTTTGATCTAATTTTTCTTGTGCAGCATGACAAATGTGGAAATATGTGTAATAGATTTGTACATGTTAACCTATATTGGATCATTTGCTGTCTAGAGGAGGAGAGAGATAGGAAGGGAGTAAGAAAAAATTGCACCCAGGATTTTACAAGGGTAAATGTTGAAAATTATTTTCGCATGTATTTTGAAAAATAAAAAGCTATTTTTAAAAAAAAATAGATGTAAATAGTTTAACCTTATTGAGCCCCTATGATTTCTCTTTTGTGTTTACCTTTTTATGCTTCTCTTGATTCTTGTATTTGAAAGTCAAATTCACTTCAGGTTTTTCATCAGGAATGCTTGAAAGTTTTCTATTTAATTAAATATCCATTTTCCCCCTGAAGGATTCTATTCAGTTTTGCTGGATAAGTTATTTTTTATTATGGTTTTAGTTCTTATGCTTTCCAGAATATCATTTTCTAACTCCTCTGCTTCTTTTATGTTAGTAACTACTAAATCTTGTGTGAATCTAACTATGATTCCATGGTATTTGAATGGTTTCTTTTTGGTTACTCGAAGTATTTTTTTTTTTTTAATCTAGGAGCTCTGTAATTTGGCTTTAATATTCCTGGGAGTTTGCATTTTGGGATCTTTTAGGAGGTGATCAGTGAGTTCTTTCAATTCCTATTTTATACTCTAGTTCCGGGATATTGGAGTAGTTCTGAAAGATGGGTATAATTTCTTGAAATATGTATAGGCTCTTTCTGTGATGGTGATTTTCAGGTAGTTCAATAATTTTTAAGTTGTCTCTCTTTGATTTATTTTCCAGATCAGTTGTTTTTCTATATTTTACATTTTCTTTAATTTTATCATTTTTCCATTCTGTTTTATTATTTATTGATGTCTCATGAAGGTATTAGCTTCCACTTGCTCAATTCTAATTCTTAAAAAAAAAAAATTCTTCAGTGAGTTGTTTTTTTTTTTTTTTCTCTTTCCATTTGGCCAGTTCTGCTTTTTAAGGTAGTATCATTTTCTTCAACACTTTTATGTTTCTTTTACCAAATTGTTGATTTTCTTTTCATAATTTTTCATTCCCTTTTTCCAATTTTTCTTCTTCCACTCTTTTTTTTTATTTTAAAAATAATTTTAGGTCTTCCAGGAATTTTTGTTTGTCTTGGTTCCAATTCATATTATTTTTTGCTTTGGTGCTTTTCTTGTAGCTATTTTTGGCATCATTGTGTTCTGAGTTTGTATGATTTTCTTGTAATCATAGTAGATTTTTATGGCCAGGTTCTTTTTTGGTGTATTTGCTAATTTTTGCAATATTTTTCCTGATTTTGAACTTTACATTATTCCAGGATAAGGATGAGTGTCACTATCCCAAGCTCCAAGCTTTTTCTCATTACTCTTTTTAGAAGAGTTCCTGGAGTTTGGAAGTTTTTTAGTGTTTACAAAGTGGTGTGATTTAGGAAGAGGTGTGGTCATTGCCCTCCTGGTCTGCACTCTGGTCCTTACTCAGGACGATCCCTTGATCACTCACAACCACAAGAGATACTGCATTTTTCTCCACTCTGGAAACATAACCTGGAAGTGGGAATAATTATCAAACAGCGCCAGGTTCTAGATCCAACATTACCAGGGCATCCCTGTAACCCTACACAGGATTTACACAATCCTACACAAATTTAACCAATTATCTGATCTCCTTACTGCCTCTGGCTTGAGAGTTCCCAAAGGTGCTACTGCTGCTGTTGCCATTTCCATGTGAACTCTGGTTCATTTCCTACCTTAGTGTTACAAACTTCCCCTCCGAAGTTGCCTTGGGCTGGAAAAATGTCTCCAACATTTTGTTGGCTCTGTCACACTGAAATTTGACTTGAGATGCTATTTTAAAGTTGTTTGGAAGGAAACGTTGGGAAAGCAGGGATGTAGTGCTTCTTCTACCTTGCCATCTCGGCTCCACCCATCATGTTGTGTTCTTAGGGAGAAAAGAAAAATTCTTTAAGGTCATGAATTCTGTTTTATTTTCCTTTAAAATTGCACAAATAAAAATATAAGCCACTACACATCCTATGACAAAAGCCAGGCAAAAACAGACATCCAAAGTTGCCAAAACAAACACATACTCCAAGGTGAAGTGTTCTTGACCCTCACCACAAAATCACAGAATCCTAGAATTGGAAGAGATCTCAAGGGCTATTTAGACCAAACTACACATAAACTATTGCCTCTCTCTGCCAAGTGGTCAACCAACTTTTGCCAAAAAACCTCTCATGAGGAAAACACCATTAATTCCTGAGGCCAACCATTCCATTTTGAGTCACTAATAATGGTTATTAGGAAGTTGTTTGTTTCATGAAGTTTCTCTATCACTTCCATCTATTTATCCTAATTCCACCTTTTGGAGCCACACAGTGAAAAGAATAATCTTTCCAATATTTGAAAGCAGCTATGGAGCAGCTAGAGAGAGCAGTAGATAGAGTACTAGTACTAAAGTTAGGAGAACCTGAGTTCAAATCAAGCCTCAGATACAACACTCAATATGAACTAACTGTGTGACCCTGGGCAAGTCACTTAACCCCCATTGTGGAGAAGGAGAGAGAGTGCAAGAGAGTATACATGTCCTCAGAAGTAGAACTTTCCATCTATAACAAAAAGGTATGAAGTAAATTGTGTCTAACTCCAGCTTTGCTGCTTATAAAACACAAAATAACAGGCACAAAATAAAGAACACTTGAGTTTGTTTGTTTGTTTGTTTTTTAATCTTTTATCTTCACTTTTGCAAGTTATGGCCATTTAGTGGCCATAACTCCTCTCTCTTACAAAAGGCATTCAAGATGATTTTGTTACTTAGGGCTTCTCCACTGTTCTGTTCTTCCAGAGAGATGGAGCATACTTATATCAGTTATAGACAATGGGTCAGAGAAGGATGTTTTTGGCCAAAAATGATAAGGGTCTCTTTCTTCAGGCTGATCCTAATCTGGGAGTTAATTCATGCAGAAGGAAAAATTGGTCCCTATTCCCAGTCATCTTCAAATTGTCAAATTAAGCCTAGCTCCCAAATAATAATATATATTAATGACAAAATTTGGTTGATTGGTTGTTGTTCTCTATTCTCGAAAAGGATCAAAATGACATCTTATGTTAAAGTCGAATTACAGTGTGTCTGACTGACTAATCAGACCAATAGGAGCTCAGAATGCTCTGCCATAGGTCAAATACCAATAGTCATGAACATTTGCAGGGGGCTTTTCTAATTTTGCACATCTCACATTTTTGGGGGGGCTGTTTCAATTCTGCTCTGCTCTTATAACACAGCACCTTCTCTGATGAGAGCATGCCATGCTAGGTATTATGCTGTATGAAGAAAGAGATAAAGACAGCTACAACCCAGTTCTTGCCTTTATGGAAAATGTTTTACTCTGGATGTTCTCTTCAGTCATTCATAAAGTCATAAGTTTAGGGGGATCTCTGAAGAGGGGATCTCAGAGATCATCTAGTTCAATTCTTTAAAAAATGAAAGAATGTCAGGAGGCCCTGAGTGCAAATCTGGTCTCAAACACTTAATACTTCCTAACTGTGTGACCCTGGGCAAGCCACTTAATGAAAGGACAAGAGAAAAAAGGCCAATGTCCCTGATAAGCCCTAGAACCAACATATGAAACCATCTTAATATCCTAACTCAATCTCTATCTCTCCCCAAGAACAGAGTTTTTAAGGTGGCAGAGTTGGTAACCCAAATTGCCAAAATAATAATAATAATAATAATAATGAAGGGATGGAGGCAGAATGACTTGTCCATAGCCACTGGTAGTAAGAGGAAGCCCATATTTACCCCCAGATTCTCTGACAGAAAAATATTTCTTTCCATTATGCCAGGCTGTCTCTCAAAACCACTTCTTAATTATTTTACCAGGAGAATAATTTAGGAACTCCTCTGTTAACTTAGTGTTCCCTAGCTGCATATGCTACCAGTTCTGCTCTGCTTTGCCCAACATCCAAAGAGCAAAAATTCAACAGATGTTTAAGGACCTTTGTACAAAGCACCATGCTGATCGCTAGTGACTAAAATATATATAAGGCATAAACCCTGCTCTCAGGGAGTTTATATTACAATCTTAAATATAAGTATAGATTGATTTTTAAAGTTTTATTGTCTTAATTTTATCTTCCTAGGAGGACAATTTCCATTTATAACATTCTAGTTATGGGAAAAAAAATTTCCCTCTGCAATTATTTCACCTGAAGTCCAGCTTTTCTGGAGTCAATTAATGGTATTAATATATTGGATATGTCCATATATTGTTTTTTATCTTTTATTTATTTTAAACATAAATACTGCCCAGGAAAAGAAGAAAGAACATTTCCATGTGCACAACAGAACATAAGAGAAGATTCAAAATATAAAGCAATAAATTTCCATTTCAAGAAAGCCTATATAATAAATACCATACTTTGTATTCAGAACTGTCCATTTTTTCCCTTGTAGGTTTTCTTTTATTCTCTGCTGTGCACTCTTTATTTTTTTTTATTTTTTCCCCCTTCTTTCCCCCTTTGCCCTGCTACAACTAAAAACAGATATATGTATGTATGTGTATTTATAAATACACATATGCATACATATATACATATATATACATAGATATGTACAATCACACACACATGTACACATATACATTCATATACATCTTTGAAAGGCTGTACTATGCTTATTTGTTCTCTGTTTCTCTGAAGGTGGATAACATCATCCTTCATATATCCAAGTCTTTCCATATTTTTTTAATTCCACCAACTCTTCATTTCCTACACCAGAGCAATCTTCCAACCTTATACTGTCTAGTTATTTTAAATCACTGAAAACAATATTGATCATGCCTATATATTGTTGCCAGAAAGAGTGCATTGAATTAAATGAATAAATTTATGTATCCCATTAGTTGAGGACCTACAGAGATCTGGCCCCCATTAGAAAAAGTATTGAAATAAAAACAGAAAATGTAACCTTTCTCCTTCAATTGTACTTAAGCATAAAGAGCTCTGTGGAATGAGATGCTTCTCAGGCAGAGCTCCAACTTTCCTAGTAGCCCCCCAAACCAGATTATAATTGGGAAATACTGAACAAAATAAATATAAATATAATAATAATGCTTTTCTAAGTCAATATGCAGCCCTCAGCTATCCTTATGCATGGTTTGGTGATCCCTGTTTCTATGTGAGTTTGACATCATTATTCTAGGGGATGCTAGATTGTTCATTATTCTACAAATAAATGTGAAGAAATTTGTGATACTCTTTCTCCTTTCTAGAGAAAAGATTTATAGAAAAGCTAATGATCAGTTGTATCTTAAAGAAAAAAAAATGTCCTCCAATATAGGGATAAACTGACTAGATTAAGCCTCTTCAGAGGTTTCTTCTATAGAAAGAAAACAAAACTTCAAAGTCATGAAAGCTACAGGGAAGATTAGCAGTCTCATTTTCTGCCATGCTTTAATTATCAGCTCTTTGCAGGAAACTATCAGATCCATATCCTGCTCCCAAGAATTCTGCTTCTAATGGATATCTCTCTTTGGCTATCATCCCAATTCCTCAAACTCATATGTCCAAAATTAAACTCATCATCTCTTACCTTAAACCTGTCCTTTCTCCAAATATTATTAGAAAGCACCACCATTCTCCTGTTCACCTGGGTCCATACTCTCAAAGAAATCTTTGATTCTTTGTCTTTAGTCAGTTCTCATATCTAATCAGTTACCAAGTCTTATGATTCTACTTCCAAAACATATCTTTTTATCTGTCCCTTTCTTTCAAAACTTGATCTTCATTACCAGGACTATTAAAATCACCTCCTTAATGGGTCTGCCTGCAACCTACCCTCTCTCTTCCGTCCACAGAATTAGCAAAATTAGGTCTTCCTACAACATATTTGATGATACTATTCCCCTTCTAAATATCTTTGAAAGCTTTCTATTGAGTCTAGCACAAATTCCTCAGTCTGGTAATTAAAGTCTTTCCCAATCAAACTAAAATTTACCTTTCCAAACTATCTTTGCACATTAAATCACTTTATGCATTCTAATTCCAATTAAACTGAATGACTTACTATTTTTTAAATTCGATGTGTCATATATCATGTCTACACATTCACACAAGTTGTCTTCCAAGTTTGGAAATATTTCCTTCTCATCTCTACCTCTCAGAATCCTTATTTCTCTCATATGCTATCTCCTGTATGAAGACTTGACTTTTCTCCCTATAAGTTAGCATTCTCTTTCTCTAAGTCAATTTTTATTATACTTACCTATGTGAAAATAATAATTTTTAAGTAGTACTTTTGTACTTGAATTATAGTTTATATGGCATCTAATTTAAATCTCACAACTACCTCATATAGGTAAATAGTACAGGTATTGTTATTTTCATTTTACAGATTAGGAAAATGAAACTCAGAAATATTAAGTGATGTTCCCATTGTTATACAGCTACCAAGTGTCAGTGGAAAGTATTCAAATCCAAGTCTGTAACATAATACTGGCATTGTGTTTTTTGTTGTATCAATGTAGTAGAATGTACCCGCTTGAGGTGGAGACCACTTTGTGTTTGTCTTTGTAGCCTAAGTCTAGCATTGTGCCTTGTATGTAACAGGTTATTTTGAAATGTTTGTTGAAATTTAATTGAAATAAATCTAGGAAAATATATTATGAAAAAATAAGTAAAGGTCTATAATTAAATAATAAAGTTGTTTTGTTTTGTTTTGTTTTGATCAATGATGTTTGAAGATGGTATATTTGTTAATTGACCCAAGTATGAGGGAATGGGGAGAATATATTTGACATGTTAGAATTAGAATCTAAAAATGTTTCGATGGGATAGAATAAGACATGTTTGATAATATGATATTGAATAAAAAATAATGTAGTGTGCTAAACTTCTCTTTAACAAATCAATAATATATAAGCATGAGATAAAGGAAAAGTATCTAGGCAATAATTCATGTGAAAAAGATTTAAGAATCTAAGTAGAATGCAAATTCTATGAGTCAACAGGGCTAATTAGAAACAAAAAATATTAATACTATCTATTAAGAGAGGTATAGGCTTCAGAATAACAAATTTTAGACCACATTTGGAATTTTTCATTCTATTCTGTGTCACATTTTAGAAAGGACACTGGGGTATATCCAAAGGAAAATGACCAAAATGATGACATAACTTAAATCATCAAAATTGGCTGAAGGAAATAAGAATCTTTGGCCAGAGGAAGCAAGAACATTAGAGTTATCTCCAAATATCTGAAGATCTATCACATGGATGAGAGGTTAGATTTATTCTGCAATGATCAGAAGACAAACCAGGGCAATAAATGAAAACTACACAGAAACAAAATTGGACTTTATATAAAGAAGAATTTTCTATCAGATAAGGTTGTACAAAAGTGGGAATGTGGAGCTTTAGCAAGGAGCTCTTCAAGAAGAGCTTTTTTGTTATTTATTCAGGATGTCAAAAGTGGGACTCTGCTCTGGCAAAGAACAAACTAGAAGTATCAGCCAACACAACCCCTAAGTGTGACCTGAACTAGATTAAGTTATAATTAAGCCATATTTAACAAAATTGAGAAAAATATAGTTCAAAATTGTGATGACTGCATATTTAAAATCAGCCGGAGTCAGGAATTCAGGTTAAGGGGAAAATCTTCAATCTTTATTCTTTTTGAGGTAAAGGGGGATTGCAATAGCAATATGGGCAGCTGGGACAGGAAGCCAGCCAGCAGAGGTGAAGGGGGATTGCAGGTGAAAGGGGGATCGGAAATGGGGGGGGGGGGTCGCAATAGCAATGCGAGCAGCTGTGTCAAGATGCCAGTCAGCAGTCTCTCTTTCCACTTCCCTTTCCCGCCCCACTGCCTCCACCCACCAAAATCGTCATTTCCTATACAACACATCAGGACTTGCACAAAGAGTGGGAAGGGGCCATTCTTTCTCCAAGCATATACATTAATAGAGTATGGTCCAATTACTATTTAGCCTCACATGCTTGGGACCTCAGTGCATCAACTCAAGCCTCAGCCCATTACACAAAATGGATGATGTTTATTTTTTATTTTCTAAGTCAATTTGCAGGGATATATTTCTATTTGAGTTTGATACCATTGGACTGAGCATATAGAAGGCACAGTAGATAGAACATTGGGTCTGGAGTTAGGAAGACTCATTTTCATGAGTTCAAATTGGGCCTTAGATACTTACTAAGTATATGACCCTGGGCAAGACACAGTTTTCTCATCTGTAAAATGAGCTGAAAAAGGAAATAGCAAACCATTCCAGTATCCCAGCCAAGAAAATCTCAAATGGAGTCATGAAGAATAAGACACAGCTCAACAAAAGCATTTGATTAGTTGAATTTTGAGTTCCCTTGAAATTGAAATTCTTTAACACTATGTTTCCAACTATAAAATTTTCAAAAGATAGTATGCAATGAAAAAATCTGATTTTGTATCACCAATTTGACATATGACCTAAATTTTCTCATTTAGTAAATGGGACTATGTTAAATGAATCTAATACTTAAACTGCCTGTAACATTAGCTTATTGAGAGGTACAGATGAGATGCTATATGTCAAAAAAGCTTTGTATCTACAAAGCACTTGATACAATATTGATTTTGTGGCAAAGAAAGGGATTTCTTTGACCAGAAAATAAGAAATATAGGTAACTTTAACTTCCAGGAGATTGCATGAGCTAACAAATATAACCAGAAAACTTTAAATATATTGATTAATGGTAGTTTTAAGATTGTTAAAGGGAAGTTAGTTGTGTAAAAAAAAATAAAATAAAGGAGGGTAACTAAGGCAACTCAGAAACTGTATACTAAGCTAGAAGTACCATTGGTTTGGCTTAATATAACATTTCTTCTGTTCTTAAAAAAAAGAAAAACTAAAAAGCCAATGTCCCATACAGTCATCTTTTTTGAGTGATTAATTATCTCTCCATTCTGGCTCACCATAAGAATGTTACTGGTTCCAGTGACCTACTTTACATCAATAGACTCAATTATTCCAGCATTATATAAAGAAATATGAGGCATGGAATATGCATAGTTCAAATGTGAAGCTATTTTTCTGTTTACTTAGAGGGAAAACACTATCTTACTTGATAATCCATTATCTCTATATGATAATATCAAAGAAGAGTTACTATTGAGGCTGACAGATGGATGAGAAAGCAACCCAGAACAATCATAATTTTCCTTATAGGACTAGAGCTAGGACGAGGAATGAATGAGGAAACATTCATTCCATGCTACCATAATGCCAAATCTATCTGCATCTTTCTATGAATAGCTGGCTATAAAAACAAGAAACAAACCACATAGAAATACATACCCTGTATATTTAAAAGAAATGTTGAGTTACAAAAGGATAAACACACCAATGTCCCCCTCTACTATACACACACACACACACACACACACACACACACACACACTTTATATTGCAGGCCTACTCTTATTTTCTACTCAGCTTATATCACACACCAATTTCTATCCTTTCCCTATACTTTTCTTTCTGGTAATTTTTGCCAAAATGTAATATCTTATAATCCTTATATCATTTTAACATCTGAAGTTATTTAGTGGGAATGTAGATATTTCGAGTTGGAAAGAATTTTTTTCCCTTCTTTATATTTTAACTTGCTCAATGTCATATAATAATGTCATGTACTAAGTTAGTAAAGTCAGGATACAAGTTAATTCTGTCAGATTAAATATGACAGCCCTTGAGGGGAGACTGATCCCACATAGACTGAAGAGTCTGTCTCTGAAATAAAAACCAAAAGATTTCATGATCTTGAGAATTTTGGTTATTTAATCACTTCAGGCATGTTTAACTCTTCATACCCCTTTTGGGTTTTCTTAGCAATGATACTAGAATGTTTTGTCATTTCCTTCTTCAGCTTATTTTATAGATAAGGAAACTGAGGGAAACAGGATGAAGTGATGCCCTATGTAATACAGTTAATAATTGTCTGAGGCTGGATTTGAACTCAGGTCTTCTTGATTTCAGGCCTGGTACGCTAATCACTGTAACCCCAAATACCCTTTGATAATTTTGCTTAACATAAAATAGTGACCAGATTCTTCAAAACATAAAACTCAATCACATCGAAGAATTTGGTTTCTATGTTCCTATTTCTCTTTAGTGTGCACAGAGATTTGTACAGAAAGATATGTTGCACCAAACTCATTTGATCATCCCTGTTTCCTGCCATAATAAGCTTCGTATACTGTTGCTTGCCTGAGTCTGTCATGGTGAAAATCTTGCCTACTAAAAAGCAAAATGGGGAAAGAACAGGGGGTCAAACATTTGTCTATCACTGAGAGATGAAGCAATTGCTAAATTATCAAGTACCCACTATGGAAAGACTATTGTACAGGGTGCTAGGAATGAAACAAAGTTTTGATAAGAATAGTCTCTAGAATTTACATTCATAATCATAATACATGATAGCATATAATCACCTAAGTGCCTTTGGGAGCTGAAAACCAAAGTGTTATGTGAGTTCCAGGAAAGTAAGATTTCTACTTTCAATGAGAATAGGTGAGAGAGGAAGTTAAGGGCTTCCTAGAAAAGTTTTAGAATTTAGAATTTAAAGTCTGGCTAGAAATTCCAAGAGTAAAGACAATAAGGGGAAGATTAATCAGATATAGGGAACAGTGGGAACAAGGAAGTACAGATGGGTTCAGAAAGGGTTGGTTTATTAAAGGAGTGGAACAAATTATTTTGCATGGATTATTGAGTTTATGTCAGGAGTTGGATAGGTCAGGTGGTGCCAGATTACAGAGGACCATGAATGCCACAAAAGGACTTTTACTTTCCTCAATAGACATGAAGCCACTGAAGATTTTTGAGTTGTAATATCATGACATGACAAAATCTATACATTAGCTAAATGTGTCAACAATAGGAAGAATGGACTAGAAAGAATAGAAAATAGACATAAGGAAATATTAGAGGTTATTGCAGTGGATTCTGATAAGTATTCATGATGCCCCAAACTAAGGTTATAACAGTAAAAAAGGAGAAAGAGAATGAATGTAGTAGATATCTTATTGACAGACAGATAGGTAGATAGGCAATAAATGAAAAGAAAAAAAGAAAGAAAGAAAGAAAGAAAGAAAGAAAGAAAGAAAGAAAGAAAAAAGAAAGAAAGAAAGAAGAAAGAAAGAAAGAAAGAAAGAAAGAAAGAAAGAAAGAAAGAAAGAAAGAAGGAAGGAAGGAAGGAGGAAGGAAGGAAGGAAGGAAGGAAGGAAGAAAGGAAGGAAGGAAGGAAGAAAGGAAGGAAGGAAGGAAGGAAGGAAGAAGGAAGGAAGGAAGGAAAGAAGGTAAGAAGGAGGGAAGGAAATTCAAAATACATGACCATTCAAAAATCTGAGGATATGTTCATTCCTCTACTTCAGTTCCAAGGAAGAGTGAGTTCAAAGTTAAGATTATGCTACAAACATTATTCCCACCATTAAATTCCCTTTGGGGTATAGCATGATAAAGATGACTTCATTTGATTTCAGTATAAGGTATCTTTGCTGTCAGTTCAATCCACTGTTGAGTTGGGAAAAACAGGTCATTTCTCAGGGATTGCCCCTTTTTGGTTCATCTGCCAGTCCTTTAATGCTTATAGAAACTTTTGTAGCTCACAAGGTCACAGCCTAATTTTGCTATTTACAATTTCCTTTCACCTAAGATGAGGAGAAAAATAAACACAATAGAGACTGAAGAAACCGAAAGGTCATACATTTAAATAGGGAGTAAGAGCTTGGTGGTTCCTCTCTCTCCTTGAAGACTTACAGCTTTTCTTCAAAAAAGAAAAAGCAATCTAACCCACTCAAGCTTCTGTAATGTATTCAATTCTAGTTCAGCAAAATATTTTTTTCCACCTTGCAGTAATTGGTCAAGAGACAATCAAAGAACATTTTAATCCTTCCAATCAGTCAAATATAAGAAGCAAGAACTGAGGTTCTTTTTGGAGCCTGTTGCGGTGACTTGCTTATAAGAGTGCTCAATGGTGGAAGCAGAATCAAGATGGAGGAGTAAAGGCAGGAACTCACTCAATCTCTCCTCAAAACTGCTCCAAGTTCCTTTAAATAATGACTCTAAACAAATTTTAGAGCATCAAAACATCCAAAAAGATGGAGTAGAATATTTTCCAGCTGAAGAAAACTAAGAAGATCAGCAAAAAAAAGGTCTGTGACATCAGGGTAAGAGTCCCTGGGGCAGGACACACCAGTGTAGTCCACCCCCACCCCTCCTGGCCCCAGCCTGACCTCTGAATCGGCAGCAGTTCTGGTGGCTTCCAGACTTCTCAACCCAGAGACACCAGGAAGGACCTGGAAGGTCAGCAGAAAAGGTCTGTTGAATCAGAGTGGGACCCAAGCAGGCAATCTCAGCACAGGCTCAGGCCCAGCCCCAGCTCCTGCCAGATCACAATGTGAGTAAGACAGGACATCTGAATCAGCAGCACTGCTGGAGGCTTCTGGACTTCTCAATCTGGGGACACTAGAGAGGACTCAGAAGCCAGTGGAGAGGGACTGTGGAAACAGGATAAGGGTCTGATGTGCAATACCAGCACAGCCACAGCCCAGTCCAGCACATTAGATCTTACATCCACAGTAGTGTGGGGACACATCTAAAAGCTTCAGGGCAGAAAAGAATGCTTGTGGTCAGATTCCTAGAAGGATTTCTGGAAACAGCTACACAAAATCCCTGAAGTTTGGGACAGTGCACCCTTTACCCTGGAAACAGAGTCCTACTTTAACAGTTAAAAGCCAAATAATAGGCTAGAAAAATGAGCAGAAAACAAAAAAAAAAGTTTCTGACCATTAAAAGTTATTATGGTAACAGGGAAGATCAGAACACACACTTAGAAGACAACAAAGTCAAAGTTCCTGCATCCAAAGCCTCCAAGAAATATAAGATATGGGCTCAGGCCATGGAAGAGCCCAAAAGGGACTCTGAAAATTCAAGTGAGAAAGATAGAGGAAAAATTGGGGAAAGAACTGAGAAAGGTGCAAAAGGAAATAAAAAAATAAAACTAATCAGAAGAATACCTTAAAAGGCAAAATTGGCCAATTGAGAAAGAAGGTACAAAAGCTCACTGAGGAAAATAATTTCTTAAAAAATAGAATTGAGCAAATGGAAACTAATAATCTTATGAGAAATCAAAATACAATAAAGTAAAACTCCCAAAATGAGGGAAAAAAAGAAAAAAATGTTAAATATCTCATTGGAAAAATGACTGACCTGGAAAACAGATGAAAAATTATTGGTCTACCTGAAAGTCATGATCAAAAAAAAATCTGTATATCATCTTTCAAGAAATCATCAAGGAAAACTGTCCTGGTCTAGAACCAGAGGATAAAATAGAAATTGAAAAAAAATCTATTGATTACTTCCTGAAAGAGATCCCAAAATAAAAACTCCCAGGAATATTCCAGAACTTCCAGATCAAGAAGAAACTATTTCAAGCATCCAAAAAGAAACAATTCAAGTACAGTGGAGCCACAGTTAGGATAACACAAGATTTAGCAGCTTCTACATTAAAGGACTAGAGGGCTTGGAATATGATATTCTGGAGGACAATAGAGCTAGGGTTGCAATCAGGAATCACCTACCCAGCAAAATTGAATATAATCTTTCAGAGGAAAAGTATTTGTGAAGAAAAGACCAGAGCTGAATGAATAATCTGATTTTCAAATACAGGCCACTGAAGAAACATTAGGAAATAATCAGGAAAGTGATATTATAAGGGACTTAATAAAGCTTATCTGTTTACGTTTCTAGGGAGGGTGATACTTGTAGCTCATTAGAATATTCTGCCATGAAAAAAAGAGGAAAGAGAAAGCTTTTACAGTGGAGGGGAAGAGGAAGAGAAGAAGGTGAGTGAGTGAATCTTACTCTTATCAAAATTGGCTCAAATAAGAAATAACATATGGGTATAACATATGGAAATAACAATAAGGGTGTAGAAATCTATCTTAGTTGCAGGAAAATAGGAGGGAAAGGGATGTGGGAAAGGGGGAGGGTAATAAAAGAGAGGGAGTGGTCAGCAGCAAAAGAGGGGGTGAAAGAAGAGAGAAAATAAATGGATAGAAATACTAATAGCAATGGCTATTGTAAAAAAAAAATTTTTTTTTTTCTTGAAGTAAGTTTCTCTAATGGAATATTATTGTTCTCTGGGAAATGATGAGCAGGATGTTATCAGGAAAAAAAAAAAGAAAGAAAAGCATTGTAAATAAGTCCTCCATAAACAAAGTGAAATGTACTATATACAAAGGGGGGACCAATTGTAAATGCCTTTGATATTCTCAGTAGTATAATCATCCACAACTACTCTGAAGGTCTTATGATGAAAAATCCTATCCATAACCAGAGAAGGAATTGATAAAGTCTGAATATAAATCAAAGCATTCTCTATTTTTCTTTCTATCTCACTTTTTTTAACTTAATTTTTCATGAGAATTTTTATTTTCATTAGAGTGGGAGAGTTATGTGTTCTTTTACAATTTGACTTTTATGTTTTGCATAACTTCACATGTGGTTTCTTAATTGTGGGTGGGATGAATTTTTTTTAATGTAACTGGGGGAAAATGTTAAATAATGTTTTTTAACAAAAGAAGTATCTCCTCCAAAAAAATAAGAAAAAAAAGTGTTGAACAGGAATAAATTCACATAATCAATCACTTTCTATTTTTATCTTTAAAGTAGTTTGTGTTTTCTGGGCTGAGCAGACAAATAAGGAATTCTTCCTCAATGACATTAAAAAGGGCACTGGGGTAATACTAGTTACTTCAGAAAAAAAAAAATTGTGTAAAAGCCACGATCTGGTCAAATTGTCTCTTCATTATATTCATTACACATTTCCAAAAACAGATTCACCACGCCTTCCAAATGAGCAGAAGTCCCTGCATTTTCTCTAAGGTCTGGATCACCATTGGTCATCATCTAGCCATAAAATAGATGATTTAGAAGGCATTAAGAGGTTATAGCACCAGATTGTGACATATATAATAAGATAACTCTAAAAATTTAACTTTATATATGACACACTTAACAATCAAACATAAATTAATTTGTCTGAGAGGTTGCACTATGTATGCTAAACATTGGGGATAGGAAGACAACAATGAAAATAATCTCTTCATTCAAGAAGTCTATATTTTATCAGGGAAGACAATTATCTTCCTTTTTGTAGGAATTGTCTCTATTTTCATCTAGTGAAATGTCTGATTCATGACAGGTGCTTTAAAGGGTTATCAACGGATTGATTGGCTAAAATGGCAAGGATACAAGAAAAGATAAAAAGAATATCAACAAAGAATATTAAAAGGTCAAATCAGCATATGCAGAGTTTTGTAAACATTAGTTATAAAGCTAGATTAATATTAAATATTGACTAAATTTATTGCCTTAATTACATCAGTGATAATGTGTTTGCATTTCACAGGCAAATTAGCACCTGTCCCTTCTTATATTCCACAAGGGGAACTAATTCTTAGCCAAATATTTCCCTATTAATTTTAAGGTTATTTTTTCATGAGATTAGATTCAATGGCATGCTTATATAATTATTTCTTTATTTTGACTTAGAATTAGTATAGCTTAGTAGAGTCTAAGGTTTAAACTTTAAAGATGCACATTCAAATCCTGCCTCTGATTTGTATTGATTATGTGACCCCGGTCAAATAATTTACCTCATATATGTTTAAGGCAACTGTATAAGATTTTATCTACTAAATTATCAGCAATTTGGAAAGCACAGACATTCTGTTTGTTCTCAGAAGGGATATTAGATATTAGTCAAATTTTCTCATGTTATAGATGACTGGAGCTCAGAGATGTCAAATGGTTTGTAGAAAGACACACAGCAAGATAGTAGTATGGGAAGGACATGTGTTTAATATATAGCAAGGTATAGCACCAACACCTTACATAAGCTTTGCAGGGAGTTACTTTCCCATGTATGTAAGGCAGGCAAATGAAACAGAAAATATAAGTAATTTTCTAAAGGTTATCTGACAAGCTAATGAGGTAAGTGATTTACTCATAGTCTCACAGACAAATGGCCTCAAATCTGCAGGGTGTAATTTCAATAGCTTGGATTACACATGTATAACCTTCCCTACAAAGCCCGGACATGTCATCTCATTTGTCTTTTTAATATCCTGATGAAGTATTTAGGAGCAGGAATTAATCTCCCCCATTAGACACATAAAAAAAACTAAGGCCACAGAGGTCAAGCAACAAACCCAAGGTGACACAGTACAATGGGGCCAGATTAGAAACTAGGTTATCTGGCTCCAGGGCCACACCTCTTTTCCCTGAACTGAATAAACACATATTTAAAGATTCTCCTTTGGGCAAGAGACTGTCTTCTTTTCTGGTCAAGGGATAGATCTAGTGGTTTTGTTTTATATTTCATAGAATTTCTGATCAGACTAGTTTCTACTCTGAAACACACCTAGATAAATAGGTAGGAAGTAGGAGATAAGACAATTGGAATGAAGAAGACCTAAATTCATTTGCTGATTCCGATATCTACTGGCTATGGAACCATGGATAAGACATTTAGCCTCTTAAGATCTTGGGCAATTTTTTAAAGATTGTACACTGCATACTGCAGATTTGCAAAAAAGGACAGACTTTCCACACTGGAAGCAATCCAAACAATGATATTGCAGGCCAGTTTAAAATATATATATATATGTCCTTGGGAAGGAAATCTACTCTAAATATCTTCCAATGATTTGTTATATTAAAATTCATAGTAATTAACCAGTTAAAGAATTTAGAAGGCCATTTGTACTATATATGTCCTTCCCAGATACAATGAAGCAAGATGCCACCTTTTTTTTTCTGTTTTATGTAAATATATGATCATTTTTAATAAGTAGTGATTAAAAAAGAAAGAAAGAAATTCAAGTGACTAGAAAGCAGGATTTTGAGGGGAGGAAATTAATGAAAGAGATGAAGATGGAATTCACCTTCTGGAAGAATTAATGAGGAAAAGAGAAGGGCCAGCAGAAAGGAGCAGCTATATGGAACGAGTCCTAGAGAAGCTACAGCTCAAGGTTTCTTGGGGAGTTGGAGATTTAGCTGCCTTATGAGCAATTTGACCAGAGCTAAAGAGACAGTCTACAGAGCTAAAGAGAATAAGCTTTTAGTCAGTAGAGAGAAGAGTTTCAGGAGAGGTCTAGTTTTCCTTAACAAAATTAGAATTAGGTAGAATTAAAAAAGAAAGTAGATTATTTGCCTTAGAACAAGGAGTTCATGGTTAGATTTCAAAGGGTCTGTAAAAGATTTAATGAGGGAAGGTTCACTTTTGTATAAGAATAACAGAGAAAACCAGTAATACCTAAACTAAGTCTTGAAGGAAGAAAAGGATTTCATCAGGCAGAAGTAGATAGGAACTGTTATTGATGACAGGGATGCTCAGTAAATGTTAGGAGATAGGAAGGTAGGACAGGGCAGAATGAGATTGTGGCACATTTTGATTAAAATGTGGTGCATAAAGTAGAAAAATTGATCAATAAGCCTTCATTAATCTTTTACAACATCTAGTACTAGAAATACAAATATAAAGAATGAAACAATTGCTTTTTTGCAAGAAGCTCATGGCTGGAGGTAGAATACAAAGGATATGGAATGACAGGCTAAGGAGTTCATATTTATTCAAGTATGTAACAGGAAGCATTTGGCAATTCTTTATCAGAAGAAAGATGCTGTACAATCTTGACTCTAGAAAGATAATTTTGACAGGGAGAGAAGAGAGATCAGAGGAAGATCAGCTAAGACTATATTATAATAGGAACAGCTAGATAGCACAGTAAATAGAGCACTAGCCCTGAAATCAGGAGAATCTGAGTTCAAATCCATTCTCACAAACTTAACATTTATTAGCTGTGTGACCCTGAGTAAGTCACTTAACCCGAATTGCCTTGCCAAAAAAAAAAAAAAAAAAAGTAGATTATTATAATCCAGGCCAGAGATAAGGACATGTTACAGGATGATGGCTAAGTACTTGCTCAATAAAGAGATTAGATCTGAAGTACTAAAGAAATTTAAGACTGTTTTCTATGTGAAGCTTTCCTTGACTACCTCAGACTATGATAACCTCTGTTTTCTCTGAAATCCTTGTTTGTAGCAGTATAAATGTACAGAGAGCATGTACAAGATATGCCAGTACATCTAAAATACATTAACTTCAAGGCACGCCAGCACATATGACCCACACCCTATCCACTCCAATGTGCACCAGTCATTTAAAAATGCCTTGTCTGTCCCAGTCATATCAGCTTAATCTCTCTAGAATTGTTGTATTAATTATGTTTAATTATCTTGTCTTTTAATTTCTCAGGGACAGAGAATATGTGCCAGATTTCTTTGTAATTTCCAGAGAATTTTAGTTAATATTCAAAGTTCTTAAGAATTCCCAAAGGATTGAGGAGTCCCCCCACCAATCATGAGAACAAAGAAAGATTTTCACTGTTAAACAATAGATGTATAGACACAATTTTTTTTTTGGCAAGGCAATTAGGGTTAATCACTTGCTCAGAGTCATACAGCTAGTAAGTATTAAGTATCTGAGGCTATATTTGAACACAGGTCCTCTTGACTCCAGGGTTAGTGCTCTATCTATTGCACCATCTAGCTGCCCCCAAAGTTTAATTTTTTTTTTTCAAACAGGCAAAGTGTAATATTGAGGAAAACAATTCTGAATGATTTCAACTCTTAAAATTTATCCTTAGAATCTATCTTCCTAGAGTTATTCTATTCAATATAAAACACAAATATATATATGTGCTACATTTTATATAACATACATATATGTATGTTAGAACTGTCCTCTGTATTTTATGATATATATTTTATAAATTGTAAAGTACCATATAAATGTTATTTCTACCCTAACATGAAATGAAGTCACTTACTCAGTCAACATACATTTATTTACACTTGCAAAATACCAGTGATGAGAGAGATCGCTCCTATTTGCTATCATTTGCTAATATTACAGGTCATTGGAATCTCATGTGTTAGCAAAGAATGAAATTATCCTCAAAGTACATGTTTTTTTAAAAAAAATAATAACATTGATCAGTTAATCTAAAAAAAAAAATTAGAAAGCCTAGTTTTAAAATTATAATTTAAAACTCCAGGTAGAACATTTTGGAAATCAGCAGAAGTGAAAAGGACTACATAGAAATATTCTCTGTGAATTGTGTTCCCAGCTTGAGTCTGAAGGATAATATCAATTAGACATATATACTCACCCCATCTAAAAATCTGGGCACAGAGCCAGTAGCAGCCATATGTTACATTTTGTATTATAGAGGGAAACATATATTCTCCCAGTATCTCCCACTATTTATTTTTCTGAAAATTATTTGAACTAGTGAGCAGCTAAACCTCCAGTTTTCTATTTCTTTGTCCTCTCAGGAGGATTCTGATTGGTAACTAAATCCAAGACAATTAAGTGGCATCCCGGTGATGGAGGGAAGAGACAGATGAAATCCTATGGTTTCTGTTGTGATTAATTTCCCCTGACACCAGTGCAAGACTTAGAGTGCCTTCTTGGGAGATATGATCTTGGGAGCAAAATTCTGCCTCTTTATTTTCCAAGGCAATGAAGACAAGGCTGCAAAATGCAACTACTAATTTATAAATAAAATGATTGCTCAGAGTTCAAACCTCATGGGCAGCTAGGCGGCACAATGGACAGAGTGAGCAGTTCTGAAATCAGGAAGACCTGAGTTCAAATTTAGGCTTGGACACTTATTAGCTATGTGATCCTTGGCAAATTATTTAACTCTGTTTGCCCCAGTTTTCTTATCTGTAAAATGAGCTAGAGAAGGAAATGGCAACTGATTGGATAAGAGGAATGAGATTGAGTAGTCAAGGATGACACCTAGGTTTTAAACATGGGGGGCCTGGAAAAATGGTGATACCCCTAATATCATTAACATCATCATAATATTGGAACATCATTATAATTGTTGTTGGTACTCTCAGGCCTCAGCACAAGTTCCACTTCCACTGAAATTTCTTTCCATATTCCCCTAGTTCTTTGTATCCTCCAGCTAACTAGCTAACATCTATATCCTAGGCTCTTAAACTGTTCTTTGCAACCCCTATGGAACTTCATAACTGAATGTGGGGGTTGTGAAATTATGATTTATTATCAGTAAATGTTTGATTTGTAGACATATTTTTATAAACCTAT
Source organism: Antechinus flavipes (assembly GCF_016432865.1). NCBI lineage: Eukaryota > Metazoa > Chordata > Mammalia > Dasyuromorphia > Dasyuridae > Antechinus > Antechinus flavipes. The sequence continues at coordinate 168,432,549 of NC_067398.1, forward strand.
ATACTTAGGGTCCCAGGCAACAAGGGGTTGTGAGAGGAAAAAATTTAAAAGCTCTGGATCTATATGTTAGACATTAAATAACTTGTATATTTATATATGTGTTTATTTGTATATACATGTATGATAGAAATAGAAGACATAGGTAAAAGTAGATAACATAGATAAATGGCAGATAGATGAGTAGTGTTAGAAGCAAACTGACTCCAAAAGTCAGATAACAAAAAAAAAAAAATTATTGAGAAAGTCCAGAGGAATTGGACATTTGTGGCCAGAAGTGGGCTCCACCCTTCTAATGGGAAGAGAGAGCACCAAATAAAGAGCAGATAAGCTTTTGCTATTAGTTTGTCAGTTTCCTCCCCACACAAATAAATAAATAAATAAATAAAGATTGGTTAGTTCCTCTTAGTGTTACATTATTTCTTATATGTTACTCCTAAACTTGTTCCCTCTCCCTCATCATACATCCCATGTTCTGTTAATGAGGTTCTAATTCTATGCAGGGATGTATCAGTTTATATGTATGAAGTCTATTAAGCAAGAGCAATAAAAAAAAAGCCTTTTCCTGGTCAGTTTAAACCAGTTTCTAGCTTAAATATCTTTATCAAAAGTTTGAAGTCAAGTGTGTCTCTTCTGAAAATTCCTTGGTCAGAGATACTTATGATCTTATATTACCTTGAGGCTTACAACATTCTGTGTAAATTTACCTTTTTAATATTTCTCATTGTCTGCTCAAGGTTTCTGAGAATCTGAATTTTAACTGTTCTGTGGAAACTTAACTTAGTTTGTCTTTCCCAGTAGATAGGTAGATAGGTGATAGATAAATGATAGGTAGATAATTTCTTCTAATTATTTATCTATAAATATGTTGTAGCTTCTTAGTAGAATGTAAGTATCTGGAAGGCAGGCAAGTCTGCCTCATCTTTGTATTTGTATCCATTCTTTTTCTCTTGCTCATTGGCTGGCAAATAGTAAGTACTGAATAAAGGTATATTGATTAGTTGACCTGGTTTGATCTAATCAACTCATTTTAACTATGATTAAATTGAGTACTAGAGCGGTTGTGACTTATAGAGTTAAATAGCTAATTTGTACCAGAAATAGGACTAGAACTTTGGACTCCTGATTCCCAATTCAGTGACTTAACCATTAGAGAATACCTCTTCCTTTGGAGTAAAACTTATATTTAAAAAGTAAATGAATAAAATTTCAGATGTGGAGGAAAAAAATACAGTTTTGGTTTGTCATTTTTATATATATACATATATATATATATGCCAGGCACAGTGTAGGTATTAAATAAATGAGGATTGAATTTAATTAAACTAACGACATTTCAGAAAAAAGTACAATACAATTTGCCCATTAGTGCAATCTCATCTTGACCTTGGAGGTTCTGAGGATTCACTTTTCTGTATGTCTTAGATCACAAAACTGATCTTTTTATCTTTGAAGAATTCATTGACAACTCAATAGAAACAATTTTTCTAAATTCACAACCAGTGGGGTAATGAAAATATATTTCTTCTTGTCTATTGATTTTAGTTCTTCAAAATTTTTTCTTTGGTTTTTTTGAGTCATGTTGTGGTAAGTAACTTGCCCAGGTTCACACAGCTAATAGTAAATAGTAAGACTAAGCAGTAAAAGATCACATTTGAACTCAGGTCTTCCTGATTCCAGAGCTATTGCCCTATCCACGGTGCCATCTAGCTGCCCCACTTTTCAATCTTTTGATTGATTTTTTTTCAGTTCCTTTTCATGGATTATTTTTGACATGTAACTGATCTCTTTTAGTTTTCCTTTTCACCATCAGTAAAATTTCTCTATTTATAAAAACTTATATCATGCAAACACATTCAGCATGTATATAAAACATTAGTTGCCTAATGGCAGGCAAGTACTTAGGGTTTTTATGAAAATTATGAAAAAATTACATAAAGTGTTACACTCTGTCTGGTTTCAATTCCACAGAACAAGATGCCCCTGCCAGGTTGGGTCCATCACTTCTAAACTCACTGTTATGCTGCTCATTCAAGTCACGACTGACACCATCTCCCTCAGATTTTCCCTCCGAATTGAGGACTGGAGGGTGGAGTACCAAACTCCTTCCAATGTACACCAGAAACTGAACTTTTTAGCTCACTCCATTCTGCATCTGCTGCTCTGCCTGGTTTCAACTCCAGAGAACTGAATGCCTGGAGAAGCACCCTTTGGTGTCCCCTAAACCCATCTCTTTCCTGCTTCCACCTGTTTTCCTATTTTCTCCATCCCCCAGATCCCACCAAAAGATTACAAATTCCTTAAGAGGCTCTCATTTTAATACAATGCCTGGCACAAGATAGGTTCTTAATAAATGTTTATTGGATTGGATGGTAATAATAATAACAATGAAAGGCAATATAGCCTCGAGGTAGAGAGCTAGCCTCCAAGGCAGGAAGACTTGGCCACTTCAAATCTTGTCACTGACTCATGTGGTCTGTATGATTTCTCAGAACCCCCAAACAACTTTATGTGATAATAAGTTGCCAAGATGTTGATCTGCTTTGGTAAAGGAAGTGCCTCACCAATGAAATCACAAGCCCAGTGAAAAATAAATAAATATATAATAGCATTACTAATAATATTATTGCCTTGGTTGAGTTAAGCAAAATAAAGCACCACTCCTATTTTAAAATGGATTTTCTACCTTTATTTCCTTTATTCCTTTTTTTTTTTTTTGCTTTTCTAAGTCATTAAAGCAGAGTTTTCTAAGTTCCCTTTATAAATGCATATAGTTTTAATTAGAGAGGATTACATTCAATGATCTTCACATTTAGAAAATAAGATATATTAATAAATCCATTTTTTCTTCCATATACCGCATCTCTTCTTCATTTCTACAGACTTGAAAATGAACATAATGTTTAAAAAAAAAAATAGAAGGGAGAAAAAAATGAGATGCACTGAGGCTATTGAAAGATTAAATCATCCTTCCTAATGAATATAACAACATAACAATGCCACCAAGAAATCACAGTATATTTCTCCTAAAACTGTGACTTTCAAGGTTTTCTAATGCTTTAGGACTGTCCCCTGCTGTTATTACACATGCTGAGTTCTTTCAGATGACTGTGGGAGCTTTGGACAAAATTGATGACAGGATGTGGCCCCTTGCTGTATTTATGACCCCAGAGCTTCACAAACACACACACACACACACACACACACACACACACACACACACCTCTTAGAGAGGTCACTGAAATGCAAAATGTGTTCTTAATGAATGGATTGACTTTTCACTGGAGTGTGACTTTGTTTAATCATTATGGGTTAAGATGAAAATGAACCCATTTTAAAAGGTTTCAAATCATCTTGTGGCTGGAATTATACTTCCTGTTTGGTCTCTCAAATTCTGACTCTATTGACCTTCCAAGACATCCAGTTCTACTTCCTCATTTTAGAGATAAGGTAACTGATGCCAGGAGAAATTAATGACATACTCAAAATCACACATTAGCAAGTAGGAAGTGGAAGAAATCAGAATAAAATCAAATTCCATGACTCTTTACCCAGGATCCCTATCATTTCATCTTTTCTATATCTTACTGTAGATACACACAAACACACACATACACATACACACACACACACACACACGGAATATCATTGACAAGCCATTGATAATAATGGAGAAAATGATCCTTGATCTTTTAATTTGAACTCAGTGAAGTGAATGCAAAATGATTGGGGGAGAGGGGAAAGTAAGGCTGTGAAATGTGCTGGTAAATGTTTGACAATAGGATCTGGGGAGAAAGGGAAGAGGAAATATACAAAGGACACAATTTTAAGTTTAAACTACATTATTAACATTTTCGCAACCACTTTCTTAAGTCTAGAAAATCAACAAAACAATAATTCAAGTCTTTATTAGTAGCACTTGCAATTTCCAAAGAGTAAATGCTCTTTCAGGAAATTTAACAATTGGCTCTCTTGAGCTGATTTGAGCTATAACTCTGTAGCAAACATCTTGCATCTTCAAATTGAAGAGGGGACACCAGAACTCTGAAAACCCTTGAAGGAGAAAATCTCCTTCAACTCTGCCTCAGTAAGGGAACCTGCCCCAAGGACAGTTTCATCTTTGTTATCTGGATGGGGTCAGCTCAGTCCTGAAACTCATTGAATTCAATTCAAATTCTAGCTGGAAGCTAAAAGCCGGCTAGGAGCCAGCTTGGGACTCTAATCATGAACCCCCTTCAGCATGTAGCCAAAGTCCCCTATTATAAAAGAGCCAGACTAAAATTCTCTCTTTGCAGAGGTTCCAAACATGCCAGCTATACCATACTTGGCGTCCCAAGGAGCCTCTGTCCACTGGAATACCTTTCCAGTGCCATCCTCTCTTTACCCTCACCTATTTCCCAACTAAACTTTAACCGTACTTCCAATCCCCATAACAAACCTCTTTTATCAATCTAGGTTTTCGGGTCTGTAATTTCCTTTACAGAGAACCTCTGTGCCACCAGAAGGGAGTTCCCCAAAACTCCCTATCAATGTCTTAGATGAGTTTCTATAAGCAGTATCATAATTCATCTTATAAATTCACAAAGTAATTTCACATACATTATTTCAGGCACTATTTTCAATAACACTGGGAAGTACAGAAGGCAAATTTCCTTTTTTTAGGATGATCATAAAATAAAAGGTTGTAGAGATGAGATCTTAGAAATTGAATCATTTGATGCCTTATTTTACATAAAAAGAAACTGAGGCTTTTTACTGGGAAAGTAACTTACCCAAGATTACACAAATAAGAAGTCACTCTGCTAGGATTTTAGATCTTGTTCTCATTCCATAATGTCACATCTTACCCCTCCTTTCTAAAAAAAAAAAAAACAAAGGATTAGAGAGATTTCTTTTTTTTTTTTTTTTTTTTTGATCATTTAAAAACATGGTTCAATCTAATATTAGCTTTCTGTTGAATGTTATCTTTGGCAAATATATTTCTGGAGCCAAAATCTTATCTTAGCAATTTGAAAGGTAGTAAAGTATATGGAAAAGATCATTAGATTGATAGGCTAAGAACTTGATTCAAGCCCTTGACTGTGCCATTTAGTAGTTATATGGCTTTAGTGAAGTCATTTAATTCTTCATACCCCCAGGTCCTTCATCTGAAAAGTGAGGACAATAATATTTGTTTTCCCTACATTATTATTAAGAGTAATAAATGAGGTAATGTGTATAAAATGAGAATGGTGATAGCATATTTCCCTCAGGATTGATGTGAGGATTAGATGAGATATTTATAAAGCACAGTGCCTGGCACATAGTAGGTGCTTTATAAATTTTCATTCCCTTCCCTCTTAGAGTAGGTATGTAGAGTGACAGAGTTCTGGCCCTGTAGTCAGGAAGATACATCTTTGTGGGTTCAAATCTGGTCTCAGACCCTAACCATTTGTGTGACCCTGGACAAGTCACTTCACTCTGTTTACCTCAGTTTCCTCATTTGTAAAATGAGCTAAAGAAGGAAATGGCAAATCACACCAATGTCTTTGCCAAGAAAATCCCAAATGGGATGATAGCATGACTGAAAAATGACACATCAATCACCCCCTTTATTGTTGCCAAACAATGAATATACTCACCCAGTCTTACAATTCAACTCTAAATTCAAGGGATCTATCAGAAACAGCTTAAAAATGATTCAATCATTCTGTCACTTAAATTCTTTTACAATAAACATAGTTTTAATTATGAATTAACTGTATCACATACCCATCTCCTACAGTAAAAAAGTTGTATTTATCTTTTCAAAATTTAGCTTTCAGGAGAGAAGATTGCTAAAAACCCTTACTTAATGTTTTGCACTGAGTTTCTGTTATTTTTCTTTTCCTTGTATTTCTTAATAGCAATTTTTTTTTTCTTTACCTGTGGCTTAATAGCTGTGATATTTTGCTTGGATTTGAATTTTGTTTTAAATCCATTTAACTTTCACAACCATTTGAGTCCAACCAAATGAAAAAGTTAACTACATCCATTTACCAAACTAATTAGTTGAATGTTTCTTAGGGATTCTGGAATCTCTGTGGCTTACTTTATGTGAGGCCTGAGTTATAGGAATAGATGAGGAGATGCTTCCCAACTAAAACATTGCTAATTATTTCCACTAAGAGGAAAGACTTATTTAATTGGAATTCTTGCCCCAAAGTAGAAAAACAAGAAACAAAAAATTCTTTCTGCTTGCTCATCTCAAAAACAGTTTGATTCTAATTGAAAAAAAAAAAAAAACTATTATCTTTAAGACATTTTTAATCAAATGGCTACTTTTTGGGCTGCTAAAGAGAACATCAGGTAGAGTAGAATAGGAAGGCTCAACATGGTCCTTGTTCATAGAAAAGCTTATAAATTAATTTGGTTAAAGAAAATTTAATATATATATATATATATATATATATATATATATATATATATATATATATATATATATATATATATATATGGTAAGTCAGTCAACAGGTAATTTTTAAGTGACAGGCACTATGCTAAATGCTGTGGCATTCAAAGGAAAGCAAAAGATATTCTTGCAATTATGCCTACAAGGTGGTAAAATTCTGCATTTCCTTTGATCTAGTAATATTGTTACTAGATCTGTATCCCAAAGAGATGTTTTTTTTCAAAAGTAAAAGAACCGATTTGTACAAAGGTATTTGTAGCAGCTCTTTTTTGGTTGCTAGTTGGAAATTGAGGGGATATCCAACAATTGGGGAAATGACTGAACAAGTTATGACATATAATTTAATGGAATTATGAGCAGGATGATTTCAGAAAAACCTGGAAAGACTTATATGAACTGATACAAAATAAAGTGGAGTAAAATAAGAACATTGTAAATAATAATAGCAAATTGTATGATGAAAAACTATAACTGATTTAGCTTTTCTCAATAATACAATGAACTAAAACTTCCAGAAAAACTCATGATGAAAAATGCTATCTACCTCCAGAGAAAGAATTGATGATATCTGAATACAGATGAAAGCATTTCTTTCTTTTTTATTTTTTCTTTCTTTCTTCCTTCCTTCCTTCCTTCCTTCCTTCCTTCCTTCCTTCCTTCCTTCCTTTCTTTCTTTCTTTTTTTCTTTCTTTCTTTCTTCTTTTCTTTCTTTTTCTTCCTTCCTTCTTTTCTTTACTTCTTCCTTCCTTCCTTCCATTCTTTCTCTTTATCTTTTTTTTTCTTTCTTTCCTCCCTCCCTCCCTTCCTTCCTTCCCCTCTTTTTTTCAAGATTTCTTCCACTAAATGTCAAATATGAGAATGTTTCATAGGATTACACATGTATAGCCTATATCAGATTGCTTATTATCTCAGGGAAGAATGCAGGAGAGAAGAAGGGAGGGAGAGAATTTGAAACTCAAAATTTGTCTATCATATATATGTATATATGAATGTTAAAATTGTTTTTACATATTTATTTGAGGGGGGGAAATCATATTTTTAAACCGTATTCCTGCTTTCAAAGTGATTACAATCTCATAAGAAAACATAAAATGAAATGACACTGAATAAAAGATGGTATGAAATAAAGGACCTGGTATAGATCTACAAATCTTTCTTAAAAAAGAGTTTTCATCTGGGACAGAGTCTAAAGAAGTGAATCAAAAGAAAAGTGTCAGAAAAAGAGAAAATGAGAGAAAGGTATGAGAAAGTTTATGGGGGAAACACTGAAAGAGGTTTGATATAGAAAAAGGAGGTTGATTCTCTGCTACAAGGAACAAGTACTGAAGTAAATTAAAGCAGTTAAATCAGTGGGACTCATATTACTATGTCCAAATCCAATAAATGTCCAGTACAAAATTACAAAAATGTTTGCAGCAGTTCTTTTTGTGGTAGCAAAGAATTGGAAAAGGAATGGATGCCCATCAATTGGGGAATGGCTAAACAAGTGGTGGTACATGAAGGTAATGGAATATTAGTTTTATTTAAAAATGATGAACAAGCTGATTACAGAAAGGCTTGGAAAGATTTACATGAATTGATGCTGAGTGAAACAAGCAGAACCAGCAATACATTGTATACAATAACAGCAAGAATGTGTGATGATCAGCTATGAAAGGCTTGATTCTTCAGTGATCCAAAGCCATTCCTTTCTTTTTTTACTTCTTTCTTCTTTCCTTGCTTCCTTTGGACAAAAAATGGGATCTCCATGCAGAAAAAGATCCAAGGAGACTGAATGCAAATCAATATATGCTATTTTCACTTCTTTTTTCTGTTTTTTTAAAATCTCTCCCATGATTTTTTCCTTTTGCTCTGATTTTTCTCTCCCAGCATGATTCATAAAGCAATGTGTACTAAAATAAATAAACTTATTACAATAAAACAAAATAAAGTTTTTGATTAGGAATTTGAAGCAGAATATAATAAAGCATCTGACATTCAAGGGAAATCCTAAAACAGTGGCTCTCAAACTTTTGAGTCTTAGGATCCTTTATCCTCTTAAAATGATTAAGACTCATATTGAAAAAAGCTTTTGTTTATTGGAAAGTTAAGTATTGTTATTTTACTTGATACTATTATAGAAAATTTTGACTTCATAGATATTCCAAAAGAATCTAAGCAATTACAACAGGTCCTTGAACCACACTTTGAGATTCATTACCCTAAAAGAAGAATGTGCACTTATTTCAGAGTCTGCAGCCTCTAATGTTACCACTCTCCTGTTAATTTCCTTCTCACCAACATTATATTTAATAACTATTCACAATTAATTATTAACATCTTTCTTCTCAGAATCTTAAAAAATTAACAAATGTTTTCTGATCAATCTTTATAGTGTACCACTGGGGGAAGACAATAGTTCACTAATATTGTTAATTTTATATCAGAATTATGAAGCAAAAACATTCATTAAAGACATTCCCACAAATATTATCTTCTATGTCACCCCTGGTCCTACTCATTCTAAACAAGGAATTCTGGAATCAAGAATACACTGTGCAGTGATTCTTGATGAATCAATTATTTGTATTTAGCTCTTGCTTCTACCCCAGAGTTTTACCTTAAGGAATTCTCCTAATATGATACTTTCTGTCTAAATTTCCTTGTATTTTGGTAACAGGGTTTATAACTCTTGCAGTCATTTAATATAAAATAAAGATATTGGGTAGACTTTATTTTCCTTTTTAAAAAAATCAGTTTATTATATATTTAGTTTTAACATTCATTTTTTAAAAATTTAAGTTCTGAATTCTCTCCCTCCTTCCCATCACTCTCATACTCATAGAGGAGGTAAGAAATGTAAAATTGGTCAAATATATATTTCCATGCTAGCTATTGCAAAATGAAAAGAAATTAAGATAAATAAAAGGGAAAATTAAAGAAAGTGAAAAAAGTTTTGCTTCAATTTGCTTTCAATCTCTATCCATTCTTTCTCTGGAGGTAGAAAACATTTTTCATCATGAGTTCCTCAGAATTGTCTTGGATCACTGTTTTAATAAGAATAGCTAGATCATTCAGAGTTGTTAAATTGTAGGGGATCAAACATGCAATATTCCCATTACTATGTACAATATTGTTCTGGTTCTGCTTGCTTAATTTTGCATCAAATTTCTTCCCAGATTTTTCTGAAATCATTTTGCTTTTCATTTCTTATAGTATTCTATCACAATTATGGACCACAATTTCTTCAGCCATTCCCAGTTGATAGACATCCCCTCAATTTCTAATTTTTGTCACCATAAAATTAATTAATACAAATATTTTTATACCTTAGGTTCTTTTCCTTTTTCTTTAATCTCTTTGAGATACAGATCTAGTAGTGACATGGCTGAATCAAAGGTTATGTATGAATCCATAGGTCTTTATTGCATAGTTCCAAATTGATCTTCACAATTGTTGAAACAATTCACAATTCTATCAACAATGCATTAGTGTATCTATTTTTCCATATCCCACCCAACGTTTATCATTTTACTTTTCTGTCATTTTAGCCAATCTAATAGGTGGGGGGGGAGGGGGGGGTTAATTTGTTTTAATTGTTGTTTTAATTTGTTTTTTGGAAATAGTCATTTGGATTTTCATATGATTATAGATAGTTTTGGGGACAGCTAGGTGGCACTGTGGATAGTTTCAGGACTACTGACCTCACACACTTATTAGCTGTGTAATCGTGGGCAAGCCACTTGTTCCTGCTTGCCTCTGTTTTTCATCTGGAAAGTGAGCTGGAGAAGAAAATGGAAACCAAGTCTAATATTTCTGCCAAGAAAATCCCAAATGGTTTCACAAAGAATCAGACACAACTGGAAAAAAATGACAAAAATAGATAGTTTGGTTTCTTCTTTTGAAAACACTCAGTTCAAATCATTTGATCACTTATCAATTAAGAAATGGCTGAGAAATGAAATCTTAGAGAAATTGACTGTAAAATTTCTCCTCAGTTTTTTGTTTTCCTTATAATTTTGACTGTATTAATTTTGTTTGTGAATAATAAAAAGTAATTATCTATTTTACTTTCTGTGATCCTTTCAGTCCCTTGTTTAGTCACAAATTCTTCCTTTATCCATAGACCTGAAAGGCAAAGTTTTTTATGTTCTCCTAATTTGCTTATTATAACAACTTTGATGTGTAAATCATGTATCTCAGTATGTGGTATGAGATGTTGGTCTATAATTACTTTCTGCCAAATTGTTTTACAGTTTTCCAAGGAATTTTTGTCAGATAGTGAGTTCTTGTCCCCAAAATTTGGATGTCTAGGTTTATGAAACACTAGATTACTATAGTCACTTATTACTGTTTTGTGCATCTAATCTATTCCAGTGATTTACCACTGTATTTCTTAGCTAGCATCAGATTTTTTTTTTAATTAACACTTCATATCCAATTCAGTTCCAATTGATCAATGATGGACAGAATCAGCTATACCCAGAGAAAGAACACTGGGAAATGAATGTAGACTACTTGCATTTTTATTTTTCTTCCCAGGTTATTTTTACCTTCTGAATTCGATTTTTCTTTTGCAACAAGAGAACTGTACAGATCTGTATACATAGATTGTATTTAAGATATATTTTAACATGTTTAACATGTATGAGATTGCCTACCATCTAGGGGAGGGGGATAGAGGGAGAGAAGGGAAAAGTTGGAACAGAAGTGCATGCAAGGGACAATTTTGAAAAATTACCCATTCATATGTTTTGTCAATTTAAAATAATTAATTAATACTTCATAATGTAATTTGAAGTCAAATATTATTAGGTCATTTTCTTTCACTTTTTTTCATAGATTCCCTTTATATTTGCAATATTTTATTCTTCTAAATGAATTTTATTATTATTTTTTCTAGCTCTACAGTACAATTTTTGGCAATTTGATTGGCATAATACTGAATAAGTAAGTTAATTTATATAGAATTATTATTTTTATTATACTATCTTAGTGGAACTGTGAGCAATTAATATTTCTACAGTTTTTTAAGATCTGTCTATATTTATGTGAAAAACATTTTGGAATTGTTTTCATATAGTTATTGGATTTGTTTTGACAGGAATGCTCCAAATATTTTATATAGTCTGCAGTCGTTTTGAATGAAATTTCTCTTTCTATCTCTTCCTGTTAGACTTAGAAGTATATAGAAATAGTGATGATTTCTGTGGATTTATTTCATATCCTACCATTTACTAAAGTTGTTAATTGTTTCAACTAGTGTTTTTATTTGATTCTCTAGGGTTCTCTAAATTTACCATCATATCAACTGCAAAGATATTATTGCCTATTTTTATTTCTTCAACTCCTTTTTTTCTTGTCTTATGGCTACAGAAAGCATATCTGATTGAATAACAGTGGTAATAATGAATATTCGTGCTTCATTCCTGAACTTCTTGGGAAATCTTGTAATTCATCCTCACTACAGGTAACACCTCCTAATGGTTTTAGATAGTCACTATTTATAAATTTCAAGGAAAGCTCAATTTATTCCTCTGCTTTGTTTGTTTGTTTTCTATAGGAATGGATATTGTATTTTTTCAAAACCTTTTCTTGCATCTACTGATATAATCATATGATTTTTGCTGTTATTAATATCATATGATCAATTAAACTGATAGTTTTCCTAAAATTGAATGAGACTTGCATTCCTGGTACAAATCCTGCCTGGTCATAGTTATGATCTCTGTGATATATTGCTGTAATTTTCTTGCTAGTATTTCATTTAAACTTTTGCATTGGTATTCTACAGGGAAATTGGACTATAGCTTTCTCTCCTGTTTTTGTTCTTCCTGAGATAGCTATCAAAACTATTTTTGTGTCCAAGAAATTTGATTCTTTACCAATTCTTTAAATAATGTGTATAATACTGGAATTTATTATTCTTTCAATATTTCACAGAATTCACTCATGAATCCATCTGGTCCACATAATTTTTTCTTAGGGAATTAGTTCATTTATGGCTTGTTCAGTTTCTTTTTCTTAAGATAGAGGTAAGTATTCTAGTTCCTCTTTGTTAATCTGGGAAATTTATGTTTTTACAAATTCATTGATTTCAGTTAGAATGTCAGATTTCTTGGCATATAATTGAGCAAAATAGGTCCTAATGATTTAATTTTATCTTTATTGGTGGTGCATTCATCCTTTTTGTCTTTGACATTGGCTTTCTTCTTTCCTTTTTTTCCAAATTGAATTGACTAATAGTTTGTCTATTTTTGTTATTTCATAAAACCAACTTGTAATTTTATTGATTAGTTCAATGGTTTTTTTTTTATAATTTTCTTGCATCATGCTCATTTCTTTCCCCAATTTTTCCTCTGTTTCTTTCATTTGATTTTTAAACACTTTCAATAATTCTTGTTGGACTTGTATCCAATTCACATCAGCTCTGATCATTTTAGTGTAGCTTCAATAGAGTATGGTGGTGGTGGTGATAGTAAAGTGATGTCAATGGTACGACCATCAACTCAGTTACCCAGGCTCACCATGTAGCAGTCATTCTAGATTCATCAAACTATCTCAATACTCCAAATCCAATTCTTTGCTAAGGATGTCAGTTTTACCTTTGTAACATTTCTTGACTATGTCTCTTTAGCTCTCCTCTGATACTGCCACCACGTTGATGAATGTTCTCACTACCTTGTGATTTGACCATTGCAATAATCTACTGGTTGATCTTCCCTCTCCAAATCTCTCCTTATTCCAACTGATTTTCTATTCAAGTATCAAAAGCACAAGCCTGATCATGTCAAACTCCTTTCCCCCATTCAATCAACTAAAGTGATCGAGAGATTATGTAGCACCATCCTGGTAGAGTTAATCTACTCAGTCATGAAGTCATCTACTCAGTCATGAAGTCAAGATGTCCTGATAGGTGGGAGAGGCAAATGAAAACCAGTTAGCATATTTCTATACCCATACAGTCATCTTATCTTCTTCCCTGCTGACAAAAATAACACTGCCAATACTTATGGAAAGGGTGTGACAATTGTGACTCCGTAGACCAGTGACTCTTGGCCACTACTTCCCTGTCTACTCTGTAGACTTTTATGAGAATGTATTATAAAACAATTCCTCTCAATTATCTATCCCACTTGCCATTTAATATTAGCAGGCCAAACTCCACAAAATGGTCATCTTCATTCAATGTGCTCTTTAAGGCCAACTCCTAAAATTACAGTTCTCAAGCTCTCACCACCATACTTACTTCTTCCAAGCATGACATTCAAATGGGTTCTCTGGACCTGAACCCAGATGGATACAGTGTCTTCTACTGGCTTAGTAGACTCTATTGAAAGACATCTAAATTATGTTCAAAAAGTTATCAAACTTTAACATATTTAACATATTGGTCAACCTGCTATTGGGGGGAGGGAATGGGGGAAATGAGGGGAAAAAGTGGGACAAAAGGTTTGGCAATTGTCAATTCTGTACAATTACCCATGCATATACTTGTAAATAAAAAGCTATTTAAAAAAAAAAGTTATCAAACTGTGCATATCCTTTGACCCAGCAGCATTTCTATTGGGCTTATATCCCAAAGAGATCATAAAGGAAAGAAAGGGATCCACATGTGCAAGAATGTTTGTGACATCTCTTTTTATAGTGGCTAAAAACTGGAAACTGAGTGGATGCTCATCAGTTGGAGAATGGCTGAATAAATTATGGTATAAGAATGTTATGGAATATTATTTTTCTGTAAGAAATGATCAGGAGGGTGATTTTAGAAAGGGCTGGAGAGACTTAAATGAAGTGATGCTAAGTGAAATGAGCAGAACCAGATCATTGTACAAAACATCATTATTATACAACAATCAATTCTGATGGACATGGCTCTTTCCAATAATGAGATGATTGATGCCAGTTCCAATGATCTTGTGATGAAGAGAGCTACCTACACTCAAAGAGAGGACCGTGGGAACTGAATGTAGATCAAAATATTACATTCTTTCTCTTTTTGTTGTTGTTTGCTTGCATTTTGTTTTTTTACTCATTTTCTTTCTTTTTTAATATGATTCCTCTTATGCATCAAGAGATTTATATAAATATGTTTATACATATTAGATTTAACATATATTTTAACATTTTTAACATATATTGAATTGCTTGCCATCTAGGGGAGGGAATGGGAGGGAAGGAGGAGAAAAATCTAAAACACAAGGCTATACAAGGGTCTATGTCATTAAATTATCGGTGCATATGTTTTGAAAATAAAAAGCTTTAAAAAAAAAAAAAAGAAAGACATCTAAGATGTCATTGTTGATGGTAGGAAGAAAGGGAAATACTTTCTTAAGGGTTGGGTTCTTAATCCATAGTTGACTCCTTTCTCTTTTTCAAAGACGGCACTCTTCAGGGCTATCTTTTTCATAGCTGATTACTTTTTGTTTATTTGCGGGCGCGCGCGCGCGTGTGTGTGTGTGTGTGTGTGTGTGTGTGTGTGTGTGTGTGAGAGAGAATTAGGGTTAAGTGATTTTCCTAGCTAGTAAGTGTTAAGTGACTAAAGTCAGATTTAAACTCAGATCCTCTTGACTTCAGGGTCAATGCTCTGTTATACTATCTAGCTGCCTGATTCTTTAGAGAAGGTTCTTTGCTTTTTGAAGGGCCATCAGGGTTTTAATGTCCTTAACCAATCAATGCAGACTGTCCTCTACTTCTTTTTTGATCAGAAAATTTCTTCATGCCTCATAAATAGCTAACTTGTGGAGATTTTTTTAAAAGTTCTTAACAACTCCTTGTCTCTATTATCTTTCCCATTACCATTCATGATCTCATAAGCCTTGGGGAAATCATTTGGTCAGGGAACATCCTGATCAATTGGTAGGTACTATTATTATGCTCATTTTACAAATAAGAAAATTGAGTTTGAGATGTTAAGTGATTTGCCCATAAATAAAATTATTGTTTATTCTTCCCATTCACCTGATATAGTTCACTCTTTATATCTGAAATATCCAAACAAAAGTCACTATATTTTGGTTGAATTTAATAGTCTAAGAATCCTTACAGGATAGTTTTGCTAAGAAGACAGCTTTCTTAGTGGGCAAGGTCCTGTCAGGATTATTGCAAAGATGGGTTACACTGAGAAGAAAATATTTTCATCAGTGGGCAAAATCCTGTTAGGACTTTTGCAAAGATTTGGGGTTCAGAGTTAGTTGTCTTTTGTTAGCCTTCTGAGGCTTGGGGCTTCACTTCAATTCAAAATTGAATGAGATTACTTAACTGGGAGTTTGAGGCGCTCAAAAGGATGTTGACTATGCCCCAGGCCGAGATTTCCAATTAAATGAGATGACTTATCTTGGGAAGGGTGTTGTCTGGGAAAAGATGTGCCCCTCCCAGGGTTTGAGACTTTCCCCAAAAGGGCAATTCAATTTGAGAGGGCCCCCCCAAAGGTTAAAGGGGGAACACAATTTACATCATTTCTCCCCCTCAAGCAGTACCCCTAAATTCATTTGGGGCAAAAGGATGAAGGTCTCATCTTCTGTAGTTGTTCAAGCTGACAAGGGGCATATAGCTGGCCCTACCCAATAGGGTCAGGACTGAGGAGGAGGGATTAGAGAGTTGTAGGTGGCAGCAGCATATGGTGCTGAATGTCAGAATCAGGTCTCAGGTGATTTCAGATTGACCAAGTGTTTGGAATTTTATGACTCAGAGTCTGGACACAAGTATTTTAAAAATGTAAGGACGAAATATGAACAAAAGAGAAAAATAAACAAAAGTGTAGTTAATTAGGAGCTTACTAAGGACAGTAAAGAGGAACCAGAAACCCACCCAGAGGAAGATTGGGGGGGGGGGGAGAGAGAGAGAAATGAGGCTATCATAAATGCTTCTCAACCAAACAGCTTTCCTAACTATCCTTACATTCTTTGAAGAAATGGTGCTATTAAATTTCCATATCCTTGGAGACAGAATTTTGGTGCAAACAAACACCAGAAAAAAAAGAAATAAATAGGATCTGGAGCCCTTAGGGTCATGACTCCTCCCCAAACTAATAGTTTTCAACATTCAAAGAAACTTGTAAAGTAAGAAATGCTTCCTGTAAATCTCAGCAACCCACCCATTTTCACAGTCAATCAGTAAGCATTACCAGCTACCTAATTGCCAGTATGTGGAACTGTTATTGTAAGACTTCAGTTGAGGGGATCAGGAACCATTCAGAATCTGAATTGGTCCTTTAATAGTCAAGCAAAGTATGGCATATTGGGTATACAACTAACAGGAAGATATGAATTCAAATACTATCTCTGACACATACTAGCCAGACTTGTCATTTAGCCTCCTGATACCTCATGAAACCCCCTAAAATTATTAATTTTAGAAAAGTTGCAAATGACCATTAATCAGAGAAAGTCCATTATACCAATGAAATCACAGGCTCAGATTTTTTTAGAAAGCTATTTTATTGTAATACTGCAATTTACCAAGTGTATTTTTAAAAAGTGACTTTTTTCAAACTAGAAAATACCCATACCATGAAGAAAAATATTTTTAAAAAATTTAATGTCTTTTGAATTCCTATCTTTTTTATTAGGATACAAATAAAAGTTTGAAAGTTATATTTGTGTGTCCTTGATTTATCAGCAAAAAGTAAACACAAAGTTCAGAAAGATTTCTTGAGACATCTCCTTGTCTTTTTCCCCATCCATCTTCTACCCACAATTCCTTTTTGCCTGCTTTTTCAGTAGGATGATCAAAAATGTTGTCTAGAGATATAGTCAATAGCCTTTTTCCACTCTCCAAATTTTGTTCCAAAACCTCATCCATTAAACAACACATGGTTACCCTTTACTCTTAAGAGAGACATTTTTTTTTTCAGGGAGATATTTTTGTCAAAACAGGGGTGGGGTGGGTTGAGGAGAGGAATGGGAAGTGGTTATGCAGTGCAGGTGGGAAATTTTGAAACTCTTTGTTTAGTAACTCAAAGAGCTCATAGCTTTTTCCTCTCTTTTCACAGTGGAATAATGTCTAAATGAGAACAAAAGCAGAGTAGATTCAACTGATTTGGCATTTAGCCACCACTTTATTAAGCAACCTAATGAAACATATTATTCTTTCACTCAGCACCCCAGAAGGTAATCTATGCCAACTAGGCTATTGGCTCACTTTTCTGAAAACTATTATATGTATTACCCTCAGGCCAAAACTCTTTCCTGTGGCAGGGATCACACAAATAGTCTAGTCTAATCAAATAGTCTAGTCTAATTATTGCTGTTAGAAATATCTGAAAAGGGAATTTCATTCACAGTAGTACATGATAACCAGATTCCATTCCGAGAGGTTAGAAATAATCAATCAATCAGCAAGTATTTATTAAAACCTCATACTATGTGCCAGGCACAAATAGTATTTAATCATCTCCATTTACTGCATTATATGATTATATTATATTCTTCTATATACAAGCATATTGTATAAACATAATATATATTCTAAATATGTGTACACACACACATACACAGAGCGAGAGAGAGATAAATTTCTCTCTCCTCTGAGTATCTGCTTTGTACTATTTTTCTGAAATAAGAGTGACAATCACCTCCACTATGGTTCGTTCACCATCCCTGAAATTACTTCGCTGGTGTTACAGGAAAGGCACTACTCAGGGTCAGTCCCTTGACAGATTAGGTTTGAAAAGAGAATGAAATGAAAGCCTTTTAGAAGATATAACAATTTAAAAAGAAGGTCTAGTTAGCCACAGAGGAAGAAGGAAAAGTTTTTAATAAGTATAATAAATTATTCTTTCTTACATTATCCAGAGCAGACCAATGATCAAGCTTCACTTATAGTCAGACCACAAGGAAGCTACATCAGAGTCTTTAGTCCTCTTAATAATTATGTCTTACAGATGGTTTTTAAATCTTTAATGGAAAAAAATCTACTCTTGCTCACAGGAAAAGGATTCTGGTCAATATGCCTCTTAGAACATTTAGCCACCTTTATTTTCCCTATATGCATTATTTACTCTGTTAAGATGTAAGTTCTTTAAATAAAATTTTCTTAACTTTGGATTGTGACTCCATATGTGGTCACATAACTGAATGTAGGGGGTCACAAAAAATTTGGCAACAGTAAAAGGTTTCTGAACACAATGATCAAAAATAAATTCAAAATTAAACACATAATGAATCTGAGGTGTTGTTTCTGGAAGCATTTGCCCATGTTTTATCATGCAAGTTCATTGCAGCCTTGGTTCTGAACATGTAACATGTGTACTTTGCACTATGCCTATGCTGCCAGAAACATCTTGGCTCAGATCTGAGACAGAGTTGTGTAAAAATTTCTTGGGTGAAAAACAGTTGCAAGTGGAAAAAGTTTAAGAAGCCCTGGATTAAATTATAGGACCCTCACTTTTTAAAATTATAATATTAATACTGCAAGTGGCACAAAGTACATGCTTAATAAATGATTTTATTCAATGACTTAATTTTGCATATTTCTATTTCACTATGCTATTGTGATATCATGTGTATTACTCAAGAAAGCTTCATGGACGTGCACTCTGATTCTAAATCAATGTTTTCAAATTAAGTAGAAAGGAGCCACTATACCACATATAAGTATCTTGTGAGGTGCTTAATTGACTTAGAAAACCACACGTTAACATTATTTTGTGTGTTGTTATTTGTTTTGTTAAATGTTTCCTAATTACACGTTTTTTTTTTGCAGAACATTATCACTCATTAAAAATACATCCCCTGGTATACATATATCATTTTAAGTTGATGCCAATCATTGTTGGTCTTTAGCAATAAGTGAGTGTAAACTTTAATGAGATTTTTTTCCCCCAGAAAATGCTTTGTAGTATCTCACACATTGCTCATAAACAGTCTCAAAATCAGAATGATCTTCATAATATGTATCTTTAATAATAAGTTGTTTTTGTGGCTCATAGTTTCCAAGCAGTTCAATTTAGGTTTTCAGTTTTTAACTTGATTAACTTCTCTATTCAGATTTCTAACATTGCTTTCATCTATACACAGTGTATAATCAAAGATAAAGAAATCTACTTTGGCAATCTGCCTGGTAATGTGATTCATGCTCTTGCCATGTTTCTTCATACGTCTGGAATCAAGAGGATTTCCTAGTTCATATATAGATGTTGCTGTACTGTCTATTCCCCATTTATCTGAAATATTTCAATTAGTCTCAAGTTTCCTAAAAATTGCTTCTGCTAAAGGTAAGTGACACGTATTACCCAGACTCATAAACAGCACAGACTTGGTCCCTTCTGAGGTTATTCTTCAATCCTACTACTCCTAATTACATTTTAATATCGGTCAATCACAAGAAGAGCCCTGTGTTTGATACCTCTGGTCCAAATAGTTACATTAGATAATTGAATAGGTAGAGTCCTCCCCCTCCTCAATTCCCTTCCTTGCTTTCTGCTGTCTCCACCTACATCTATACCAGCCAAGTATCATAACTTTTCCACCAGTAACCTTTAGCAGTGAGTGGAAAAACAGTAGCAACCAAATAGCAAAGAAAGTGTACTTTGAGGGGATTCAGAAAATGTATGAGCATGACAGTGTAGAATTAAAATAAAAAATGAAATTTGGAATCTACTTTACACCCAAAACAGAAACTGGAAGATGTCCTATTCTATACTGTTTCACTGATTTAACTTGCACACAACATAATTTTATTATGAAAATCGGTTATCAACAAACTGCAGCTGATCATGATCTCATCATCACTGCACCAAACACCATGGTTGCATTATTAAAGAAGAAATTGACAGCTGGGACTTTGTTACTGATGTTGGTTTTTATGTGAATGACACTGAAGAATCTTGGAAAACCAATATATGAGATATATTCTTATATAATAGATGAACTATCCAAGCTGATAGATTCCAATTTTCCCACAGACCCAGAAAGGGTGTCTTTTTTTTGAACTATGGGAAGCCATGGAGCTATTATTTGTTCTTTGAAGTATTCCAACAAACATAAATCTATGTCATCATTCTGCTTGATATGCATTTCTGTGCTCTATCATGGTAAGGAAAGACCTTGTATGACTATTTGCTATCAGAGGTAAGTAATGGGAGGTATATGATGCTACTCATCTTGTGAATTCCTATCCAGATTCTCAGGTAGACATAATAATGGATCAAGGCAAAAAATGACCAGTATCTTGAAGAAGGGCAATTACTTCCTGACTGTGTAAAAAAGAAAATTTCAGTCTTCCAGACTGGAAGAAGAATGTGTCATAACTACTGTTCATTGAAATATTTATTAATTGTCACATCAGAATATCATGCAAAATTTCTAATCACAGAAAGCTTTGTATATGAGAATTTTCACAATTATAAAAATTAACAAATAAGCAAAACATTTTAAAACATAGGATTATATATTTCAAACTGCTTATGAACATTTACTCCTAGTTTTTATCAAATAACTGACTACCTTCTGAATAAATATATAAATTCAAGTAATTTATGGAAAAACAAAAAAGTAACTTATAGAAAAACATAAGCAACCTAATAGAAGGCATGTCATTCTTAATATCAATTTGAAATCTTTGTTACATTAAATTTAAAGATCACAGAATGTGCAAACAGTTGACTTCAATGAACATAATAATTCAAATGTCCTTTTTGAAGTAAAATCAGTTGTTGGTCATTGAATGTATCAATTCCATAAAGAACTAAATGATGGAATTGTTTCTCAATAACTGAAGAGATAATAAATTGGGAGGGGGGATTAAAGTAATATATAGACGAATATAGAAACAAAGTGCTAATTTACGCATGAGACAGATGATGAATGCCTTGATGAGAATTTATGATACCATTAATATCTTCCAAGATACAAATTGTAATCCACTTACACCTTCTTATATTATGCAATTCTTGTCCACCTCCTCCTTCGCAGGGAATCCTATCCTAATGTCATTTCCATAGCTATCAAGATGGCATGGTTTTCAATGAAACAAGTTAGAAATTTACTCATTATTGTTCATTGATTCTATTTGGACAGTATCTTTTCAGGTTGTTTTTTTTTTTTTAATCTCTTCTTGCAATCCTTTTATTGCTTCTCATGCAATTCTTCCTTGATTATATGTTGCAATCTGCTCCCACCCACAATGTGCATTTCCATTTTGGATAAGGTGACCCTCAGCTTTCATTCTTTAAAGGATAAGGTATTCCATTAGCTAATTATTAACTTAGACACTTACATATTAACATTTATCTTTTGTGTTTTTGTAACTTAAGAAGTATTATTTAATAGGTTAAAAAAAAAAGATAAATTTCTGTTTTAGGAAGAGGCTTGTGGTTATTACAAACCCTGAACAATTTCCCAAACATTAATCCCTTCTGTTTAGTTCTGGACCCAGTTACAGTGTCTGTCTAAATCAGACATGTATACATCACAATCTGAACAGGAATTTATCATCCACTTAATTTTTTCTGCATAAATAATTAGGTCAAATTTTTTTAAGTCATTCTAGATGTCATCTAGCAGGCTTTGCAATGTTCCAATACAATGTCTTCTTGAAACAGGAACAACTGAAGGAATGTTCACATCACCCTTGATTTCTCAATGACTTTAGAAAGCTAGCAAAAAAATGTTTGGTTATCAAGGATTTCGTCAACATTATTTGTGCTCTAAATTCTAATTGACCTAAGTTTTGTTCTAATATTCTTACATGAAAGGCCTACTCTGATGCCTCCTATCATATGGATGTAATCCTGAGTTACTGAAGGCTCTGCTAGCAAAGCACAATCTTTAGAAGGTTCTACAGGATAAGAAAGACTTAAAATAGAGAAATGGACTGTAAAGTTTAAAAATTCTGGCTACTAGATGACATTTTTTTTAAAAGTCAGAGCAACTCATACAAAAAAAAAAATTTACTAAAACATAATGAAGTTGCAATCTGCATGCAAGAAAGAAATCACCATTAAATCATAGATTGCTGGGATTTTCTTTAAATCATAGATTATTAAAGAGGATATTTCAACTTCACTAATTTAACATAAAAATATGTGCTCATTTATGGTGTTTATAGCCACCTATACTTAATCAAACATCTCATGTTAATTTGGTTTTCCAATTAAATTATTATTATTTTTCCCTAGGCAGAGTTATTTCTCATGACTATACTACACAGTATCACTTAATTGATTCAATTCATTGGTGTCTAAGTTTGAATGTGTGAAAAAGAAAATACAATTGTCACAAATATATCTATTTATATAAGTCCTTCATTTAAGAAGTAAATGAAAACACAACCATATTCATGTCATTTCTCTGATGAAGAATGCACCAGATACTTACCTATCTAGTATATCAATGTCCAAATTCTTCTTCCCCTTTGTGATCTTTTATAATCTGATCCTACTCTATCCATCTCTATTCTATCAATCTTTATTTTTCTAATATGCAACCTTTGCTTCAGTCAGAACCTTAATCACTTCTCACATATAACATGATCATCTCTGCTTCCATTGTTTTTTTGTTTTGTTTTGTTTTCATGGTATTCCTCCTGTTGAAGTATCTTTCCTGCTCCTGGCAACAAATCCTCCTCATCTATTAAGGCCTATACTAATCTTCATTTTCATCAAACTTACAATCATTATTAAATTGTTCAGCAATTAATGACTTTCACTATTTCATTTTTTAGTTTTGTTTTCCCAACCAAATTGGGAAGCTCTTTTAAAGAAAAGATATGCCATATATTTTTCCATCCTCTTCACAATATTTAATACAATGGTAATAACACAATTAACACTCAATAAATATCTGATTTTTTTATTAGATGTTATTTTATTTTCAAACACAAATCAGCTTTTTTTTATTCTACTTCCTCTGTCCCAAATTGAAAATGTAATTTTATTCATGTTTACTTTTTTTGTTTCTTTTAACTTCTGGGTTTGTACTTCAAAGTTTCTCTGTAATTCTGGTCTTTTCATAGAGAATGCTTGCAAGTACTCTATTTCATTATAAATCCATCTTTTCTCCTATAGCATTGTACTCAGTTTTGCTGAGAAACTTACTCTTAACTATAAGCCCATATCTCTTGCTTTCTGGAATATCATATTCCAAGTTCTTTAAGTATAGTAATGTTTGCTAAATTGTGTGTAATCCTGACTGAGGTTCCTTGCTACATGAATTCTTTCTTTCTGGTGGCTTGTGATATTTTTTCTTTGATATGGAAGCTCTGGATTTTGGCTATGACATTAGTTTCCTGGCTATTATATGAGCAAAGCATTCCAACTCTCAGCTCCCTACATTTGCTACCTATTCCTGAAAGGATCTTTCTGTTTAGCTACACCTTCTGACTTTCCTGAGGCCTTTCAAGTCTTGACTAAAATCCCATCTTTAACTGGAAGCCTCTCCCAATCTCTCTTAATTCTAGTAGCTTTTCTTTACTAATTATTCCTATTTATCTTGTTTTACATCCTCGTTTGCACCTTCTCCATTAAAATGTAAGATCCTTGAAAGCAGGGACTATCATTTACCTATTTTTGTATCCATAGCACTTAGTACAGTGCCTGGTTTATCCCTGGCACTTAGTATTTCCAGTACTTAGTACAGTGTACTTCTGAGCCCTTTTCAGGACTGCTTTCCACATTTGGTGTCCACCTGCCATATAACTCTCACCTAGGACTTCAAAAAACTGTAGCATAGTCAGTAATCACATGTTGATAAACCATTTCAGCAGAGGGAGTAATACAAGTTGGGGTAATTAATGAGTCTCAAACCTGTTGGTGAGTTCAAGGAGGGGGTTAGCTACTCCAAATGTGTTTAGATTACCTTCACAGATTAGGTTAATGTAAAAATACATTCCAACTGATCATGAAAATGGTAGAAGATGTCTCTGTGAAGTACTTACAGCTGGGTTAAACATCAACGACATGACTATTCACTGCATCCAAAGCTATTTTCTTTTTTTTTTTTTAATTGAAGCTTTTTATTTTCAAAACATATGCAAGGATAATTTTTCAATATTAAACCTTGCAAAACCTTATGTTCCAGTTTTCCCTCCTCCCCACCCCCTCCCCAGATGGCAATAATATAATCCATTATATATTAAATATGGTAAAACTATATGTAAATTCAAAATAAGTATATATATTTATATAATTATCTTGCTACACAAGAAAAATCAGATCAAAAAAGAAAAAAAATGAGAAAGAAAGTAAAATTCAAGCGAACAACAACAAAAGAAGTGAAAATGCTACATTATAATCCACACTCAATTCCTACAGTCCTCTCTCTGAGTGTAGATGGCTCTCATCATCCCAAGATTATTAGAACTGGCCTGAATCAAATCATTGTTGAAAAGATCCATGTCCAATAGAATTGATCATCTTATCATCTTGCTGTTGCCATGTACAATGATTTCCTGGTTTTGCTCATTTTATTTAGCATCAGTTCATGCAAGTCTCTCCAGGCCTCTTTGAAATCAATCTGCTGCTCATTTCTTATAAAACAATAATATTCCATAACATTCATATATTATAAATTATTCAGCCATTCTCCAACTGATGGGCATCCACTCAGCTTCCAGTTTCTAGCCACTACAAAAAGAGCTGCTACAAACATTTTTGCACATGTGGATCCTTTTCCCTCCTTTAAGATTTCTTTGGGATATAAGCCCAGTAGAAACACTGCTAGATCAAAGGGTATATACAGTTTGATACCGCTTTGAGCATAATTCCAAATTGCTTTCCAGAACAGTTGGATCAGTTTTCAATTCCACCAACAATGTATTAGCATCCCAGTTTTCCCTCATCCCCTCCAACATTCATCATTACCTTTTACTGTCATCTTAGCCAATTTGAGAGGTGTGTGGTAGTACCTCAGAGATGTCTTAATTTGCATTTCGCTGATCAACAGTGACTTAGAATACCTTTTCATGTGAGTAGAAATGGTTTCAATTTCTTTATCTGAAAATTGTTCATATCCTTTGACCACTATCAATTGGAAAATGGTTTGAATTCTTATGAACTTGAATCAATTCTCTATTTATTTTGGAAATGAGGCCTTTATCAGAATTCTTGAATGTAAAAATGCTTTCCCATTTTATTGCTTCCCTTTTAATCTTGTCTGCATTAGTTTTGTTTGCACAAAAACTTTTTAACTTAATATAATCAAAATTATATTGTGTTCAATAATGAGCTTTAGTTCTTCTTTGGTCACAAATTCCTTCCTTCTTCACAGATCTGAGAAGTAAACTACCTTATGTTCTTCTAATTTACTTATAATATCACTCTGTATGTCTAAATCATGAACCCATTTTGACCTTATTTTAGTATATGATATTAGGTGTGAATCAATGCCTAGTTTCTGCCATACTAGTTTCAAATTTTCCCAACAGTTTTTCTCAAATAGTGAGTTCTTATCCCCAAAGCTGGGGTCTTGGAGTTTATCAACACTATATTACTATAGTCATTGCCTATTTTGTCCTGTGAACCTAACCTGTTCCACTGATTGACTATTCTATTTCTTAGCTAGTACCAAATGGTTTTGACCACTGCTTTATGATATAGTTTTAGGTCTGATACAGCTAGGTCACCTTCATTGGCAATTTTTTTCATTAATTCCCTTGAAATGCTTGACCTTTTCTTCTTCCAGATGAACTTTGTTATTATGTTTCTACATCTGTAAAATAATTTTTTGGGAGTTTGATTGGTATGGCACTAAATAAGAAAATTTGGGTAGCATTGTCATTTTTATTATATTCCTTGAACTATCCATGAACACTTGATATTTTCCAGTTAATTAGATCTGACTTTATTTGTGTGAAAAGTGTTTTGTAGTTTTGCTCATGTAGTTCTGACTTTGCCTTGGCAGATATATCCAAATATATTATCGACAGTTATTTTAAATGGAATTTCTCTTTGTATCTCTTGTTACTGTACTTTGTTGGTAATATATAAAAATGATGATGATTTATGTGGATTTATTTTGTATCCTGCAACTTTGCTAAAATTGTGAGTTGTTTCTAGTAGTTTTTAGCTGACTTTCTAGAGTTCTCTAAGTATACCATCATATCATCTGCAAAGAGTAATAATTTAGTTTGCTCATTACCTACTCCAATTCCTTTAATTTCTTTTTCTTCTCATTGCCAAAGCTAACATTTCTAATACAATATTAAATAATAATGGTGATAGTGGGCAACCTTGTTTTACTCCTACCCTTACTGGGAGTGGTTTTAGTTTGTCCCCATTACATATGATGCTTGCTAATGGTTTTAAATAGATACTACTGATCATTTTAAGGAAAACTCCATGTATTCCTATACTCTCTAGTGTTTTTAATAGGAATGGGTGTTGGATTTTATCAAATGATTTTTCTGCATCTATTGAAATAATCATATGATTTTTGTTAGTTTGGTTATTGATATAGTCAATTATGATAATAGTTTTCCTAATATTGAATCAGCTCTGCATTTCTGGTGTAAATCTAACTTGGTAGTGATGTATTATCTTGGGGATGACTTCTGAAATCTCTTTGCTAATATTTTATTTAAGATTTTTACATCAATATTCATTAGGAAATTGGGCTACAATTTTCTTTCTCTCTTTTCACCCTACCTGGTTAGGTATCAGTACCATATCTGTGTCATAAAAGAAATTTGGTAGGAATCCTTCTTTCCCTGTTTTTTCAAATAGTTTACATAGTATTGGAATTAATTGTCCTTTAAATGTTTGGTAGAATTCCCATGTAAATCCATCTAGCCCTAAAGATTTTTTCTTAAGGAGTTGATTAATAGCTTGTTCTATTTCTTTTTCTAAAATGGGGCTATTTAAATACTTTATTTTCTCTTCTGTTAATCTGGGCAATCTATGTTTTTGGAGGTATTCCTCCATTTCACTTAGATTATCATATTGAATGACAAATAACTGGGCAAAATAACTCCTAATTATTGCTCTAATTTGCTCTTAATTAGTGAAAAGTTCTCCCATTTCATTTTTGAAACTAACAATTTGATTTTCTTCTTTCCTTTTTCTAATCAAATTAACTAATTTTTTCTATTTTGTTGTTTTTTTTCATACAACCAATTCTTAGTTTTATTTATTAATTCAATAGTTTTCTTACTTTCAATTTTATTAATGTCCCCTTTTATTTTCAGAATTTCAAATTTGGTGTTAATTGGAGGGTTTAAAATAGATTTTTTCCCTAACTTTTTAAGTTGCAAGCTCAGTTCACTGATGTTCTCTTTATTTTATGTAAGTAAGCATTTAGAGATATAAAATTGCTCCTAATTACCACTTTGGCTCTATCCCACAAATTTTGGTATGTTGTCTCATTATTGTCATTTTCTTGGATGAAATTATTGATTATGTCTATGATTTGTTGTTTTACCCATTTATTCTTTAGGATTTGATTATTTAGCTTCCCATTAATTTTTGGTTTATTTCCCCTGCATGTAACTTTTATTGCATCATGATCTGAAAAAAAATGCATTTACTATTTCTGCCTTTCTGCATTTGATTTTGAAGTCTTTATGCTCTAATATATGGTCAAATTTTGCATAGGTTCCATGAACCACCAAGAAAAAAGTGCATTCCTTTCTGCCTCCATTCAATTTTCTCCAAAGATCTATCGTACCTAACTTTTCTAAAATTCTATTTATTTCTTTAACTTCTTTCTTATTTTGTTTTGATTTATCTAGTTAAGAGAGCAAGGCTGAAATTCTCCCACTAGTATAGTTTTACTATCTATTTATTCATGCAGCTCTCTTAACTTCTCTTCTAGGAAGAATTTGGATGCTATAACACTTGGTGCATGTATGTGTGTATGGATTCTACTTCATTATCTATGATACTCTTTAGCAAAATATAGGTTCCTTCCTTATCTCTTTTTTAATTAGATCTTTTTGTTTTTGCTTGATCTCAGATCAGGATCACTACCCCTGCTTTTTTTTTTTTTTTTTTTACTTCACTTAAAGCATAATAGATTCTGCTCCACCCTTTTGCCTTTACTCTAAATGTATCACTGCTTTAAATGTGTTTCTTGTTAACATCATATTGTAGGATTCTGACTTTTAATCCACTCTGCAATCTGCTTCCATTTTATGGGAGAGTTCAGCCCATTACATTCACAGTTAAAATGACTAATTCTGTATTTCCTGCCACTTTATTTACCTCAAATTTTGCTTTTCTCTCTCCTTTCCCCCTTTCCCTTTTCCCCAGTATTTTGCTTCTGACCACCAGCTCCCTCAAAAAGCCCTCCCCTTTACAGTGTCTCCCCCTTTCTTATATCTTTCCTTCTGTTTTCCCTTCTATTAGCCTCCCCCTTTCCTTTTCCTTTTCCCTTTCTCCTTATAAGAGGAGACAAGCTTCTCTGTGAAATCAAATATGTCTAATATTTTCTCTTTGAGCCAAATCTGATCTAAGATTCACACAATATTTATTCCCCTTCTTTCCCTCAAATATAATAGGTCTTCTTTGCCTCTTCATGAGGCATTTTACCTCCATTGTCCTCTTTTTCCAATACAATCCCTTTCCACTTCTAGTTTCTTTTTTATATTACAACAGTAAAATCAAATTATACCTGCCTCTCTAAGTTTACCCATAATAGAGATATAGTTCTCAAGAGTTCCTTCCTTTTCACCTTTTTTATATTTCTCTTGAGTTCTGTATTTGAAGATCAAATATTGTGTTCAGCTCTGGTCTTTTCATTAGAAATAAATGAAATTCATCTGGACATCATTGAATGTCCATCCTCTTCTCTGAAAGATAATGCTCAATTTAGCTGGATAGTTGATCCTTGACTGCAATCCAAGTTCCTTTCTTTGCCTTTCAGAATATCAGATTCCAGGCCCTTAGATTCTCTAAGGTGGAAGCTGCTAAATTCTCATTAATCCTAATTGTGGCTCTTTGATATTTGAATTGTTTCTTTCTGACTGCTTGCAAAAGCTTTTTTCCTTGGTCCAATAGTTCTGAAATTTAGCTACAATATTCCTTGGATTTTTTATTTTGGGGTCTCTTTCAGGAGGTGATTGGTGAATTCTTTCAATGACTTTTTTACCTTCTGATTCTAAGACATCATTGCAGTTTTTCTTAATGAATTCCTAAAGATAATGTCTAGGGTCCTTTTTTTAATCATAGATTTCAGGAAATCCAATAATCCTTAGATTGTCTCTCCTAGATCTATTTTCCAGGTCAGTTGTTTTTCCAATGAGTTATTTCACATTTTCTTCTATTTTTTTTCCTTTTTTTGTTTGATTGATTCTTGATGTTTCATTGAGTTATTTATTTTTATTTGTTCAGTTTGAATTCTTAGTGAATTATTTTTTTCAGTTACCTTTTTTAGCTCCTTTTGTTTTTGACCAATTGAATTTTTAAATGAGTTATTTTGTTGTATGGATTTTTCTTCCATTTCATAAATTCTGTTTTTTCAAGGAGTTTTCTTTTTCCATTTCACAAATTCTGCTTTTCAAGGAGTTGTTTTCTTTTTCCATTTTATCAAATCTATTTTGCAAGGAGTTTTCTTCAGATAATTTCTGTGTTTTCTTTTCCAAATCCTCTTGCAAAGTTCTCATTTCCTTTCTTCATTTTTCTTCTGTCTTTTAAAATCTCTTTGAATTCTCACAAGAGAGCCCTGTGAAATGGGGATTAATTCATATCATCTTTTGCAGCTTTATCTGGAGACAATTTGCTTTTAGTGTCTGTTGACACTAAATTCTGTTGAATTTAGTGAAATCTGTTGATTGAAACCTGTTCTTCTTTTTCTCAATAAAAATTATCAGAGGTTTTTTGTTTGTTTGTTTGTGTGTGTTTTTTTTTTTTTATTTGTTTTTTTTTTAAGGTTGAGATCTGCTTTTAGGGCAAAGAAGAGATTGTCCAAGCTTCCTCTATAGGTAACAACAGCTGTGCTGGGACAGTGGTGACTAACTTCTGGTGCTGGGTGGTCATGGCCAGGTCCTGTGATATTCTGGGGTTCAGGGTCTCATTATTACCTTTTGTATTTGTGTTGAATGTCTTACAGCTAATTAGTTGATCTACTGGCTTGCAACCAGGACAGAGCAGCTGACACTGCTATAGATTCCTCATGGTACATTCCCCAGCATGTCGAATGACATACTGCCCTGGGTATATGTACTGCCTGTGCTTAGCTGTCTGTATTCAGCCTGTCTCCCTCCTGACTGATTGAAACAGACCTTTTCTGAAGATCTTCCAAATTATCTTCTACTGAAAATTTGTTACATTCCAAATATTTGTGGGTTCTGTCACTCCAAAACCAATTCAGAAGCTTTATTTGCTGTCAATTTGAGGGATATCGGGGAGAGCTCAGAAAAAGACATTTCTCCTCTCTGCCATCTTGGCTCCCACCATCACCACTACCACCACCTATTTTCAATCACCCTGACTTTTGCCTTTTTACTCAACTTCAATGACTCTGGAAGAGAGAATGAGGCCCACCATTTCTCATAACTCTGCCTCACCTAAATCCACTTGATACTCTAGTCAAAAGACATCATCCATACCATTTTATCATTATTATTTACTTCAGAGTACTATGAAGCAGCAGATACAATGAAAGTTGTAATCACAATCCTATACATAGGCAGTTTCAGCCATAGGATCATCTTCTCATTGGACTAAAGCAGGAGTAGAATTGGGCACCCCTTTGTGTCTGAGCAATCTTCTTAAAGACCATACTTCTCACCAACTGATGTGAGGAAGGGATTATAAAAAATAGC
This sequence comes from Antechinus flavipes, assembly GCF_016432865.1. Taxonomy (NCBI): domain Eukaryota; kingdom Metazoa; phylum Chordata; class Mammalia; order Dasyuromorphia; family Dasyuridae; genus Antechinus; species Antechinus flavipes. The sequence continues at coordinate 168,463,654 of NC_067398.1, forward strand.
CCTAAAAATTGTCTGTTTCATTTAACCTAATCTTGTCTTACTAACTGTGACAGGTGAGGATCCTACCTCATGCTCAAAACACAAGAACTTTTGTGAAGATGATTTCACTCACCACATGCATATGGGCAGACGTTTATGGACAATGCAAAATGCAATGGATCTAAAAAACAAATAGCTCTGATTGTGACAAGACTCAGCAAATATTACATACAAATAGCAGCCAATGAAAGCCAGCTTATCAAAATCAGAACTGGATATGTATTTTTCTGAAGTGGCTGCAATGATGTAGAATACCATGAAGCTGGCAAAACTTTTGCAATTAAAACTAATCGTTTATTGGATTTAGCATATATTTTAACATGTATAACATATTGGATTGCTTTGCCATCTAGGGGAGGGGGTGAGGGGAAGGAAGAGAAAATTTGAAATATATGGCTATGCAAGGGTCAATGTTGAAAAATTATCCATGCATATGTTTTAAAAATAAAACACTTTAAAAAAAATTTTTTAAATAAAATAATGAATTTTTTTAAAAATCTAGTCAACAAGCTTGTATGCCTACCAAAAGGAATAAATGACAAGTTCATGACAATGTGATTACTACTTATATGACATTACCATGTCACCATCATCAATGTACAATCAAACCTGAAGGACAAAACCTTTGGATTTGGTGACATTTGGAGGCAGCTCTTGGAACCAAGCAGAGAGATAGCCTCTAGGACTCTAAGCTAAGCGGGCTATATTGGAGGCAATAAAACATCTGAACTTTTATCACCTGGCTGCGTTTTGGGGTAATTATTGATCCGAACTGATACTAAGGCTGCCTCCAAGAAAACCTCCCCCGAGAAACCTGCTCTCTCCCCCAGAGAGAACCACCATCTTATATTATATTAAAGAAGAAAATCACCACATCTGCCTCTGCTTTCTTCAGCCTCCAGCCAGCTCTACTGATCTTTATCATCAATGGATCCAAAAAAAGGATAAGCTTATAATTCTGGGTGTTTTTTATTTGTTTGTTTTTGTTTATGTCTTTTTCCAGAGGCAATTGGGGTTAAATGACTTGTCCAGGATCACACAACTAGGAATTGTTATGTGTCTAAGAACAGATTTGAACTCAGGCCTTTCTAACTTCAAAGTACTTTTCTGGTGCTCTATCCATTGCACCACCTAGCTGCCCCTTCTGGGTAACTTTTAATGAAGAGTAGACACAGACTATCACACATGGGAGGGAGGAGTCCTTGGGAGAAATAGAATTAGAAAACAGCAAAAGCAATGATCATTTATTACTGAAGATTCATATATCTCATGGCCTTCCCATTACCAACACTGTATTCCATTCATCTAAATGCAATAACATTTCATGTATGTATTCTCAGAGCAGACATTGACATTTAATACATTATGTTATTGTAAGGAAAAGAGACAGGATGTGAAAGTGATGCAGATGATGTGTGACACAAAGTACTGGACCAATCATGGAGATCTCTCCAAGCTACACATTCACATTCAACAAAACTAGTGGTCCCCAAGGCAAAGCAACTACCAGAACACTTAATGCCAACAGATTAGAGTACTTCTTCGAGTATGAACAATATGTTGCTAACTTGAAGGGGACACTGAGCCATCACATAGTTGTTAATAGTGGAGTAAAAAAGGAATGGGCAGCATTTAGAGATTTGATATATAACATCACATTTACTCATCTGGATCAGAACACTTGCCAACATCAAGATTGGTTTCATGAAAATAATGGGAAATTCAAAAACTGCTAAATAAAATATAAGACCTCCCTAGGATTTACCAGCAAGATAATTTATCCTTCTCTAAGGAGGCAGTGATTAACTCCATCAAAAATAATATGCAAGCAAAACTTAAAGAGATGCAGGTTTCTTGGCTCAGTAAGACAGCAGATAAAATTCAGTTTTACAATAATATTAACAATCCAAAGTACTTTTATAATGCTCTCAAGCCTATTTATAGGCCAAAGGCCTGTGGTGCATCTAAACTATTCAGTGCTGATGGAGTCACATTGATTAGTAATAAGAAAATAATCTTAGAGAGATAGGCTAAAAACTTCCATAGCTTCTCAACAGACCATTATCAATCAATGCTAAGGCCACTGACCATATATTCCAGATTGAAGTCACCTCTGTAGGTGAACTTCCAACTGAAGAAAAGATTTATCTCTCTCTTAATCTTTGTTAACAAGGTTTTTACAAAGTTCTACTTATTAGGTTAATCCTTTACCTGAAGAAGGCCATCTTCTTAAAAGCCAGCATGGCTTCAGAAAAGGCTAAATGAGGAAGAGTTAATGTGTTAATTTTGGTTCATAGATGATTGTGCACTCAATGCAGCCTCTGAGACTGAGATGCAACAAAATATGAATCAAATCCCCACAACTTGTCCTAATTTGGGCCTGACAATTAATACCAAGAAAATAAAGTAATTCAATATATGTCATAGAAGGCAAAAAAAAAAAAAAAAAAAAAAAAGGAGAAAAGAAATTATTAGGTATTCCTTTTTTTCCCCCCTGGAGTTGCTCTTTTCCCCCATTGGTTCTTCAATTCTATTATTTTTCTATAAAGACCTATTTGAATACTGAATTGAGTTGAAGCACTCATCAGTATTATAATTCTGAACTTAAGCTGATCCAATTTCCTAGGTAGGTGGGAGGTTTCCTTGAGCTCGATTTCATATAAGAAAACCTATGAAAACATAAGTATTCTGATTAGTGAAGAAAAACTTCCCAGAATGTCAACACTATTATCATATTAGAAGTAGTACTCTGTTGCAAGATGTATCATCTTCCTTCTTCCCCTAATATACTATGTGTCAAATTGGAGAGAGCTAGAATTTAAGTTATCCAAATGGACTAACCATCTTGTTCACTTAAAAATCACTCATAACCACTGATGGGGTTGAAAATTTGGACCCTTCTCCAAGTTAATATTGTTTATCAACAATGACTATTCTAACAAGTGGTCCACTCACTTGACAGAATGGGAATGTTTGTCACAACCTGTGTAAACTTTTCAGGCATGTATAAATCCTGTCATGGAAACATGTAGCATGAATAGGTTTCTTTTTAAAAAACAAAAGCATTCTGTGTCATCTTTTGGAATCAAATACTTTTTTAGTCTTAAAATACTCAGTTTTTCTGCTGAAATTCCTGACATTTTTTTTTTTTTTTTTGCTGCTTTAAACTTTATTTTTATTTTTTAATAGCCTTTTATTTACAAGTTATATGCATGGGTAATTTTACAGCATTGATAATTGCCAAACCTTTTGTTCCAATTTTTCCCCTCCTTCCTCCCACCCCCTCCCCTAGATGGCAGGATGACCAGTAGATGTTAAATATATTAAAGTATAAATTAGATATACAATAAGTATACATGACCCAAACTGTTATTTTGCTGTACAAAAAGAATCGGACTATGAAATATTGTACAATTAGCCTGTGAAGGAAATCCAAAATGCAGGCAGGTTATATAGGGATTGGGAATTCAATGTAATGGTTCTTAGTCATCTCCCAGAGTTCTTTCACTGGGCGTAGCTGGTTCAGTTCATTACTGCTCCACTGGAACTGATTTGGTTCATCTCATTGCTGAATATGGCCAGGTCCATCAGAATTGATCATCATATAGTATTGTTGTTGAAGCATATAATGATCTCCTGGCCCTGCTTGTTTCACTCAGCATCAATTTGTGTAAGTCTCTACAGGCCTTTCTGAAATCATCCTGTTGGTCATTTCTTACCAAATAATAATATTCCAGAATATTCATATACCACAATTTATTCAGCCATTCTCCAATTGATGAGCATCTACCTGACAATATTTTTCAAGATTTTAAGGTGACATTTACACACACACACACACACACATACACACACACATATGCATATATATACACACTATATATACATATGCATATCCATACCTCTATGTACACATACATAGACATACTTTTTTTGAATGAAGACATCTATGTCATATCTCTTCTTTCTTCTCTTCATCCATGGGTGCCCTATTAACTCCAAGATCAAATATAAAACCTTCTGTTTGGCATTGGATCAGTTTGTTACTTTTTAATTTTATTATACTTTATTACATTCTAGCAATCTATCTATATTGCCGTATTTGCTGTTCATTGGATGCCTGACCATCCCTAATAGACTAGCTGTGTGATCCTAAGTAAGTCACATAACCTCTTATGGCTCAGGCTACTCTTTAAAACTAGAAGTAGCACACACATCAGGATTACTGGTGCTTCTTTTGTTGCTTTCAGAATACAGTTAAGCAAAAAAAAAAAAAATTACCTTGTCTGATCTAATACCTCTCATTCTGAAACCTTATACCACCTTTCTACTAAGGTAAATTCTCTTAAGAGTTCTCTGGAATCCAGGTTAGTCATTTATTTTCATCTGAGTTTACATATTTCTAGTGAAAAGACCATATCTTAAATGGTGGTGAAAATGAACTCAAACTCACATTTACATAGATGTTCAAAGCATTTCAAGGCATTGACATTCACAGGAAATCAGTGACTTGTCCCATTATTAAAGAAAAGATTAGTTGTAATAGTCAGAATTTAAACTTTCTTTTCAGTATCAAAGAAATTGAAAAAGATATGCAATAGCTTAAAATTTATTTTGGAGAAGTAAATATTTTTGGCTTACATTTAGCTAGTGCTTTCCATTTGTCAGCTGTAACCTCTTGAGTCATTTTCCAGCTATGTGAAAGCTTGGAAAGGAAATCCTACCCAAGAGCACTGATGCCTCCTAAGATTTCATTAGAGAAAGCCAAGAACTACTGCCTACATATACCTTGTTTCCTAACCCTCATTATTCAAATTACACCTTTCAAATTTCAAAAAGAAAATGCTTTACTTTTCTCACCAGATCTCTTATTTTAAATAAAAATGGATTTAATGATATTGTTGTATGTATTCTATTTAATGATATAGTTGTGTATATTCTATCTGTATAGAAAAGAACTTCCTTGGATACTTCAGGTAGTGGTATCCCCATTGACCTTCCTCCTCCATTACATGCTAGCGAGGGAAAAAAAAATCTAAAATATTAACTTACAACTATATAATGGATTTTTTAGCTGAGAAACCTTACAAAAAGAAGGGATAGGAGTCGGTAGTGCAGGGTGTGGAAGGGGGAGGAGCCTTGAAAATAACATCTGGTGCTGAGTTAGGAAATTAGTCCCAGCTATGCTTCCTTATCCTATGTTTCAGTTCACATGATCAGATTGCCAAAAATGGGGAAAAGGGAAAGTTTGCTAATTAAAATTTTTTTTAAAGAAATGATAGACAATTTTTAAAATGCCAAAATTTTTCTGGGCTTTCTTTGAAGGATCCAGACCATCCTTATTATAGATTTATTAAATTCTGCATGGTAAATAAAAAGAGAACACATAACTTACAATGATGAATTTTTTTTTGGTGAGAATTTACTTGGCATGATGCCTATTCATATTAAAAAAAATACTCCACTATAGTCTATATGGTCCTCTTTGTGTTAAAAGTCAAACACAATGAAAGGGAAACATGTAGAATGCTTTACAAGCTACTTTTTTTTAGAATTTCCAAATAAAGTTTCCATATCTACATCATTTCATATAAAGCTGGAAAACCAACAAGCATTTAAGATGACAGAAGTATGATCTGGCATCTTTTTTAGAATGTCTATCTTCCAACAGCATTTGAAGTTCCTTGAATGAGTGTTTACTGATCCATAGATGTTAACATGTTTTGTAGTAGAAGGGTCAAACATTCAATTGGGAGTGCTACCCAGCAAGGTTAAAATGTGAATAGGAAATATTTAACAGAACAAATAAAAAAATCAGTAAAAATAGATAATGTCAATATGTGTTTTCTAAGTTAATATGTAATTGTTAGGGGTTTTTATGTTCAAGTTAATGACCTCCAAGACTGACTCTGTGTGACTCTGGGCAAGTCATTATCCCCTTTAATTTCCTAATCTGTATGATGGAGATAATAATAGTACCTACCTCTCAGGGTTGTTGTGAGAAATAAATGAAGTCATAATTGTAAAGCACTTAACATAGTATCTGGCACAAAATAAGTGCTAAATAAATGTTATGTCTCCTATTCATATAATACATTCCACTGAATAGTTGTCAAGTAGTCATGATATCCCATAGTTCTTTGCTAAATCTCAAGCTACAAAGACAAAATAAAACAGTCCTTGTCCTTAAGGAACTTACATTCTAAGAGAGAGATATATGTACATAGATTCATATTGTAAACATGGCTTTATTTTACGCTGGTCATATGCTTTGATTGGGAATTCTTCCACAATTCCTTTTTGCTTCAAGTCATTCCAGATAATAAAACACAATTGTCTGATTGCTAATCTTGTGTCTTTAACAAAATAAATTCTCTCTCTCTCTCTCTCTCTCTCTCTCTCTCTCTCTCTCTCTCTCTCTCTCTCTCTCTCTTTCTCTCTCTCTTTCTCTCTCTCTCTCTCTCTCTTTCTCTCTCTCTCTCTCTCTCTCTCTCTCTCTCTTCTCTCTCTCTCTTTCTCTCTGTGTCTCTGTTTCTGTCTCTGTCTCTGTCTGTCTTTCTGTCCCTCTCTCTGTGTCTCTCTGTCTGTCTCTCTCTCTCTCTCTGTCTCTGTCTCTTTCCCCTCCCCCCCCCTTTCTCTCTCATTCTTCATTAATGTGAGAAATAATTGGTTCTGATTCTTGTAATCAGTTAATTTCTAAGCAGAGGGAATGATTACTAAGAGGAATCCCATGTTACTTCTAAGAGGACAGTTGGTACAGCTCTGAACCATTCAATAAGCCCAGTTCACAGCAGCTCTTCTGTAGCTCTGTGACACATTTGGGAATGTGTAAATGGAGAGACAGACCTTGAATCTATACAATCCATCTATATGGACCTAGGCTGCTAAAAGCAATTCACATTTATGATGACCGCGTTAGCACCCAGGATACCTTAAAATCAACCAGAGTCGTGATAAGCAAAAGTCCTTAATCTTTATTCTTGGTCTTTAGGGGTAGAAGTGAAGGAGATGAAAGCAGGATCTCCACAACCTCCTTCTTCCTTGTCCACCACCAAAGTGACCCTGGCTAGTCTTACTCTACTCCCTAGTCCCTCTTACAATTCTCTGTATACACCAATTATTGAGCCCGCACAGGATAGTGGGAAGGACCATTCCCTAAGCACATGTCCATAGAGTATTGTCCAATCAGTAGTTAGCCTCAAGTGCTTGAACCGACCTTAGTGCAACGACTCAAGAGTTTCAGCCCTCTACACATATTTACATTGAGGTTTGATTACTTTCCCTCTCTGACTTAACCACCCTTCATAGTTCTGGATTCATTCACATGGACCAAGTTCAGTTCTAAGGGAGCTTGGTCCCTAAGGTCAGATTCTTTTTCTCACTTCTGGTTCTTTATCCTACTACCACAGATCCAGAGGAAAGTCACTCAAAAATTTGGCTTATATTTGGGATCTCCCTCCCAAAGAAGTAAGAAGTTGCTCAGTGTACAATGTAAATCAGGCATAGTTCAGCTATTTATTTTTTTTCACATAGTACTACTAAAAACAAATAAACAACTTCAGAAGTGCTCATCAATATAAACTTAATTAAGAAGTAAAAATTCATAATTACTGTTACACTCTGCCAGAAAGTTGATACCTAAACAACAAAAAGTGAAAGTTTTTTTAAGACTGCAGAATAAGCTTATCTGACCTTTTCCTTCTTCACTATCTGAATATCACAAGTCAAATGTATCTGTCAAACCAAACTCAGCATTGGGCTACTCCTTGAGTCATCTTTAGCAAATACTGTATTAGCAAAAAAAAAAATAATAATAATTACTAAAAAATAGCCAGTACCTCATGAGGAAGCCTTGACCTGTCAAACTTCCAAGGCAAACATAATCTAAAAATCATCTCTCAAGATTATTGTTGGTACCTATATGGGAGGAAGGGGGACAACGGAGAAGTGGCAATCAGAAGTATAAGATTACCCTTCAGTTTCACCTAGGCAGTACATGAGAAGATATCCAAAGTGCTTGACATAAGAGATTGTTGTCTTTCCCATCCCTCATGAGAAGATTGAGATACAGACAGAAAAAGAGACAAACATGAAAACAAATGTAGACAGAAAGAAATAGAATGGCAAAGGCAGAGAGTTTAAAAAAAAAAAAAAAAGGCAGAGGAAGAGAGACAGAGACACACAGAGATAGAAACACAGAGACAGAGAAAGAGAAAGACACACAGAGAAACTTGCTCCCTTCCCCAAAGTCATCAGGGGGATGAACATTAAGGGACAATCAGACATTGCAATATTATTCAAAAGTACTAATTTCTTCATTGAGCACATTTTCATACAGAAATGACCAGGGCAGAAGCCAGTACTCCATGTAGTGGGATTCCTATTGTTAACTTTTATAACAATCCAGTTCTCTGCAGAATATTGTTTTAGGCAATAAGAAATATGTAACTTAGATATATAGTCTTTGGCTCTGGTTAAGTTTAGACATAGTCTGGAATTCATAGCATCTATAGTTTAGTAAGGGGATATAACATATACCCAAATAATTGCTATTGCAATGCTTTAGTGAGCATATGCCCTAGATGGTTAGCATATTATATCTTCCAACAGTACAGATCACAGTTCATCCATATATCATCTTGTAAGAGTGTCCTCCATGTGTTGCCATAAATCTTCTATAGAAGGTTTAACTATTGAACTAAGTGTTATTCTTCACCATAATTCTGACCAATAGGTAGTAAAAATTGCTGTTTGTCCTTCATTCTCAAAGAGGATCATAATATCAGAGACATGATGTCATGACATTTAAATGAATTGGATTTAAGTGAGGGAGAGCTGTACACATAAGTCTCTATTCCCCTATTTGGTTAGTGGAATGCAGTAGATAAGATGTTGTTATAGCTTCTTTGGCCACATGTACTTTTTTAATCCCTTCTTTGGGCAATGGAATGTAGTCCAGGCCTTATCTAAAATCACGTGACTCTAGAGAAGCTGAAACTGAGGCCTTAAGGCTTCAACTAATTTAGCTAACAGTCACTGATCAATATGTACTTGATCTGTAAGTTCTTCACCTTTTCCACACACTCCTAAAGTCTCCTTTTACAGAGGATTCAAAAGATCAACCGACTCTTCATTTCCCACCAGCTGCTGTGTAGTTTCAATTTATGCTCCCTAATAGGCTACCCTTTGTGCTCCCTTCCCCTTGCTTTTCAGCTTCCTTTTGTGTGTGTTATCTTCTTCCATTAGATTTTAAGTTCCTTTAGGGCAAAGTTTGTCTTTCTTTTTTCTTTTTTGCATCCCCAACACTTAGCACATAGCACTTAAGCATTTCACTTGGCACTAGAGGACACATAAAAAATATTTATTGTATTATAGTACATTATTCTTCATGGTAACCCTAAAGTTATGAGTTACACAAATATTACTGAAAGAAGGATGGAAAGGAGAGAAAGGGAAAAGAAAGTGAAACAACAGTCCTTAATGCAACAGAAAGGTTTGATATGATAGTCCAACACCTGTGTTCAAAAGTCCAGCCTACTATTTCTGTTCTATTCAAACATGAAGTTATCAGTTATCAGTTAGGTCCCTGGAGGACTTAAGTTTAAAGGATGGATTTGCCACTTATTATCTGTGTGACCTGGGACAAGTCATTTAACTAACTAAATTCTTTTAACCTATAATATAAAGGAAGTAAGGAGATGAACCAATTGATTACTAAGGTCCCTTTCAGCTCTGTCTATCATTTTTCAATCCTATATTCCTTTTTGCTAGATTCTACACCATTAAACCTTGTCCTTTTAAGGACAGGAGGCAAAATTATGTATCTTTTATATTTGAAACTGTCAGTTATTAAGGTGAATATTATTTCCACCGCTATGCCTTTCCAAGATATGTTAGTTTTGAATCACGAGGGTTCTGTCTTAGAATTAAATAAACATTGCTTTTTTGATCTAATCATCATATTTTGTTTTGTCTGAAGCTGAATAGTGAAGCAAAATAGTGTGTCCCTTTATTTTGTAAGAATCTAGAAAATAACTAGATATTAATTGATAATTCACAGTATTTCCAAAAAGTGTTGCATGTTCATGATCCTAAGGTTCAAATGGCATCAAGTACCATCTACTTGATAATCAATCAATAAGCATCTACTATGTGTCAGGCACTGTGCTATATACTAAGGATATAAAGAAATATCAGACAGGGTCCTAAAGGAGCTTTCAATCTAATGGGGGAAATAACATAAAAAAAAAAAAAAAAAAACTATGTACAAACAAGCTATATACAGAATAAAAAAGGAAATATTCAACAGAGGGAAAGTACTAGAATGAAAAGGGATTGGGAAAGGCTTCCTACAGATGTGTGGAATTTTAGCTGGAACTTGAAGGAGAAATGGAGGTAGAGATGGTGGCAGATCAGGAGAGGGGTGGGAAGAAATGAAATGTTGAGCATTTCAGACAAGAGAGACAGTCTATAAAAATGCCCAGAGTGAAAAGGTAGAGTGTCTTATTGTAAGAACAGCAAGAAGGTTTGTGTCTCTGAATCAAGGTATACATATCAGAGTGCAAGATTTAAGAATATTGGAAGGGTGTGTGTAGGGGATAGAGCTGGGTTTAAAAGGGCTTCAAAACAGGTGAATTTATATTTGATTTTGGAGGTGATAAGGAATCACTGAAATTTAGTTAAAAGAGGAAGAGTGACATGGTTGGTATCTCCACTTGAGAAATATCACTTTGGCAACTAAGGAGAAGAAGGATCAAAGTTTGAAGAGATTTGTGGTGGGCATACCAACTAGCAAGCTATTATAATAGTATAGATCTGAGAAGATGAAGTCTTTATTAGGATGATAGTAATGTCAGAGGCAAAATGGAATTATATATTCAAAGGATATTACAAAGGTGAAGTAGGAGAAAAGAAGTGCTATAGCTACCAGGATCAGAGTAGCCATTCTATAGGGATTTATTGGCATGTAAAGGATGCACATGAGTCTTGTAAATGTACATCAGCCTAAAGACTATGTTGATATTAACCTAAAGTTTCAGCACAAACATATTTTTTAAAAATCCATTTTCTTTGAGAAGTCAGAGCATATTCTACCAACTAAACAAAGATCTTGCTTTCTGAGAAATAAGAGCAGCTGTCTGTTCAACAGTGGAGATGAATAACATCTGAGCATTTTATGCTCTCTCTGTTTCCCTTTGGAGTTAATCTTGTTCCAAAATTTAGGAGTGAAATATAGGAGCAAACTCAAACACATGAAAGGTTCACTCATAATTCTAGGAGGCATATAAAAAGATAGTCCCCTTCCCTCCCCGCCCCGGAAAAAAAAAAAAAAAAAAAAAAAAAAAACTTTTTATACTAATATAAAACTCAACAAATTGAATGTATAGCGAGCTAATACAGGCACAAAATAGGGGACCTTTACATCTATCCAAGCATATTTTGGGAAAAGAAAGGTATTAGTGAAGTTAATTAGGATTTTTAAATACTTCCTCTTGCTACATCCCTGGAAGGAAACTACAAATGCTTCAAGAAGTAAATGAATTGATTTAAGCCATGAAAATTTTTCTTCTGCAAGTAGGCAGCAGCCACATTATAAGCCCCAACAAGATTAATCTTGAAATTTAATGAGTAAAAGAGGGGCCAAGCCCAAGATATCAGGGATCTGCAAATGTTCCATATATATATATAATGGAGTTTGTATGTATATGTCTACATATACACTCACATTAGAAGCAGCCCTCTCAAAACATATGATCTCATTAGACTCAAATGAACCTAACATAAAACAATAATTAAAAAAAAAAAAACAGCTTCTCTTGATTTGTCCAGATAAGAAACAAAATTATAACATTTGAATAAAAAGGAAGGATGGTGGCATTTATAATATTCCTAAAACATCAAATACTCTACAGTTTCCACAGGCAATGTTATATATGGGTCTAGACTTGAATATAATAATAATAATATGTTTAAGGAAAAGAGATTGGACTTATAAGAAAATGTACACAGATATTGCAATGCTTAGCATATTTTAACAGGAGAGATTTAGTAAAGCCAAGAAGAAATTGTGTTCCACCAATACTTATTACATGCCTATTATGTGTACAAGGTACACAAAGGCAAAAAATGAAATGGTCCTAATATTAGGAACTTACAATGTACTAAGAAAAAACAATCTGTGAATAGATAATTAAATACAATTTAATTGTATTTAGAGATTCAAAATAGTTTGGGGGAGATTGAACACTAACAATTGGAGGGAATGCTACTTCAAATACTTGTACAATGATTCAGAGTGAAAAAAAAAAAATCCCTGCATATGTTCTTTGGGGGGCCTATATATTGGAATCATTGTCTCATCAGTGAATCAAAAATGCTTTTTAGTTTCAGCTTGAGGGATTTGCCATATTGAAAAGAGTGATAGAGCTGGCCTAAAATCCTCCCTTTGACCTCTATTTTCTCTGTAACCAGAGGCAAATCACTCACACTTTTTGATTTCATTTTATTCTTCTGTAAATTGAGTAGAAGATATTGCTAGAACGTAGCTAAGCAGAGTTGTTTTGAATGGATGTTTGAAACAGAATTTTAAAACAATGTGTTATAAGCATATTTCAATTATTATTATTTTAGTCATATTTTTCTAAAACTAGTTTTCAGATTTAGAATAATTAATCAACTAACACATAGTAATAATATAGTATTTTATGTAAGTATTCTACATACATGGGGAAAGTAAGTGATACAGTGGATAGAGTGCCAGACCTGGAATCAGGAAGTCTTATCTTCATGAATTCAAATCCAGCCTCAGACACTTAATAGATGTGTGAACTTGGGCAAATTACTCCACCCTGTTTGCCTCAGTATCCTCATCTGTAAAATGAGCTAGAAAAGGAAATGGAAAGCCATTCCAATATCTCTGCCAAAAACATTATGTGTTCATATAGAGTTGGACATGACTGAACAACTACAAAATTCATACATTATTTCACTGAATCTTCACAGCAATTCTATGACATATATGCTCTAGCAAAATAGAGCCCTTAGTGCCACATGCCCAGCATCACATGGATTATAAGTGAATTATAAGGCATGGTCCCTGCCCTGAAGAAATTTATGGTCTAGGGGAAGAGAAAACTCTAACATATATGATAAAATGAAAAAATAAATAAACAAGAAAGCTAAAATAATTTTTAAATTCTATAGTATAGATTCTATATGTTATTAGGACTTTCATTAGTATATGGAACTCTCAAGCAAGAAAATTTCCAAAGTAGGTCAGCACCATCTTTTCTGTTTCTTTATTCTTAGTAAATTAACTAAAACAGTGGTGTGAAACTCAAATAAAAACTGGGATCACTAATTCATAATATAAGCATCCTTGTGGGTTGCATATTGATAGTTTTAAGATGTATTTCCTATTAATGTATTTTTATTTGTCTTTTTGTATTTTTCATTTACATTTCAAAATAGTGTATTTTTCATTTACATTTTTATCTAGTTCCCTTATATTTGGGAGTTATTTGGGTTTATAGCTAGTCCACACCTGATTGACACCTCTGGTGTAGAGCACAGAGTGATGTGTCTAAGGTCATACAGTTAGTATTTATTAAAGGTGAGACTTGAAACAAGGTCTTCTTGACTTCAAGGCTTAATCACTAGCTACTATACTAAATAAACCACCCTCCTCCTTGACAAATCTCCTACAAATTCTCTGCATTCAAAGCCTACAGACATTCAGCAATCCAGTGACTCTGGACTCCTGGATATTCCTTGAACAAGACAGTACATTTTAGAACTCTAGGCATTTTCACTGGCTGTCCCCCATGCATAAGGTGCTCTCCTTCCTCATCTCTATCTTTTGACCTCCATGGCTTCCTTCAAGTCTCAGCTAAAATTTCATCTTCAAGAAATCTTTCCTAAATGCTAAAAGACTCATAATGAAGCATGCTATCCACTGCCAGAAAAAGAACTCACCCTGAAACATGCTATTTTTCACTTTTTTCCCTTTACTTTATTCTTCTTTTAATTTGAGTCTTCTTGTACAAAATAACTAACATGAAATGTTTTACATAACTGCACATATATAAACTACATTGGATTGATTACTATATCAGGGAAGGAGTAAAGTTGGAGGAATAGGATTTGGAAGTCAAAACTTTTTGTTAGTGTTTTAAAATCATTTTAACAGTAACTGTGGAAAAAATGAAATATTATATAATAACAGGAAAAAAAGAAATCTTTCCTAATCTCTCTTAATTCTAGTGTCTTTTCCCTGCTGAATATTTCTAATGTATCCTTTATATAGCCTATTTGTACATAGTTTATGACAAGTTGATTCCCTCATTAAACTATGAACTCCTTTCTATGTATCCTCAGTGCTAACACAATGCCTAGCATGTAATAGTATTTATAACTTAATAAATGTTTATTAACTGACACGATGCTACTTTGTATAGATGTTATTATGAATTAAGAAAGGAAAGGAATTGTGAATTAAAGTAATTGGGTCTAGACATTGTGGAAGAAGGAGAATAAAGGCCTTGAAGGAATTCAAGCAGATAGGAAATAGAACAGCATGAATATGGGCAAGAGAGAGAAAAGGAGCATGATATATATTCTGAGGGACTGTCAGAGAATCCATCCAATTAGATCTGAAGAGTTTTTGTCTAGGAGTTGGAGGACATGATGTCATACTAATAGGTTAGTTAGGAAAATTGCAGAGAGCCAGGAGGCCAAATAGAAGAGGTTAGTGATCAGCACTCCAAAAGAATTAACAGCTCCTACTTTCCCTCTTGAAAACTGGTCTTCAAAGTATCATTCTCTCATTGCAATCACCAACTATAACTTCAAATTTCAAGGAAAGAAGCTGACATGAATCAGAGGACCACTCAACATCCTTGAGGCATTTAAATATAACCAAGAATAACAGAAATGACTTAAGTTACCAAAAAATTGATAATTTTTAAATCTTGAGTCAGAATACCCATGAGGGAAAGTTTTTGTTTTTTGTTTGTTTTTTTTAAATCCTGGTAACCAGAAAACAACAACAATATCCAACAATTTCCTTAGACTTCCTCTCTCCAAGTCCATAATTTAAAGTTTGCCTAATACTGTGAAATCTTTGTACCCTGGAAGATATGGTACATTTGTTGATTTAAAAATACTAAGGGGAGAGATGGAAGTACCATAAAGGTTGTTGTTCTTTGAGCATAAATGAGATTGGAAGAGAATCCAGACTTTTATTTTACCACAGGGTCTGTTCTGAATTTTGAAAGAAGTTCAGAAAACCAAGCTACAAACTTTGCTTCTACCAGTGCTCCATGTCCCATTTCTACATATCCTCATCTGTATCCAATGGTCTGTCATTAAAAAAAAAAAAAATTCTATCTTTGAACAGGGAATTTTTCCTTGTTGATATAAGCATAACTAAGACTGAAGTTGATTGCTTAGAAACTCACATCTAAGTTTATTAATAACATTGCTCCCAAGAAGGAAATTTCATAAAAAATAAAGAAATGTATAAACCAAAGAGCTGTGGACCATGTACCATACAAGCTACAGTGAAGAATGAGATGAAGATCACTCTTTAGGGAATTGTAATACCACTTCACAAGACCCACCTGTTTCCAGTTTATATTGTCAAGAGGACCAAACCAGCTTCTAACCTTTGGATGGCCATATAGGGCAGGCTAGAAACAGAGTGAGGAATCAAACAGAAGTTGAATTTCAAAGTGAGGGAAATGGCTTACATCGTAGGAAGCAAAATAAATATGTGTGCTGGGGCCCTGTCCCTACTACGGGGACCCCTTTAGTGTGATTGAACCTTGATTTACATATTTGTGGCTGGACGGAGCCAAATAGTGCAGTATAGCAACAGTGAAGTGTGAAGCAAAAAAGCAATAATGAAGCAAGGTTGTCCAGTGACAAAATGTGTGTGTGCATATAGTTAGGAAAATTGCAGAGAGCCAGGAGGCCAAATAGAAGAGGTTATTGGTAGCTGTCTCCAAATGTCTGAAAAACTGTCATTCAGTTGGATTCTCTGTTTATCTATATTTTCAGACCTGTGTGTAGCACCTTGTATGTGGTAGGATTTTCTTTGATGCTTTTTGAATGTTGAGTGAATGTTGGTTGTAGCTAAACTTAGAATCCCTGTAATCAAAACTCTCCTAGTCTAACCAATGCTTGCTCACTGATATATATTATATGCCTCCAATTAGAATTTAAGTCCTTTGAGGGCCAAGATTATCTCACTTTTGTATTTATATTCCCAATGCTCAATACAGTCCTTGGGCATGTGAAAGGCTCTTAATAAATGCATCTTGATTGATTGATGTTAGGAATAGATATATAATCAATGTGAGAGGCCATTACAGTATCATAGTTATAGAAACCAAAGTGAAACTTAAAATTAAGCTTATAGATTTAGAAATAAAAAAGATGCTAGAGGTCATCTTGTTTAACACTCTCATTTTACACATAAGGACAACTAAAGTCCAGGGAGATTGGAATCTCTCAAGATTATGCTAAGAATGACAGGAAAGATCTAAATCCAGGCCCTTTGATTTCAACGAAAGTGAAATGCACGCTACATTTATATGACTGTAATGATCAGTCACAAGCAAATAATCTAAGAGCTGGATACAGAGAAGCAAAACCATAATCTCTGCCCTCAAAAAGTTCCTGCTATAATAAGGGAAGACAATATGTCAATATTGCAATACACATACAAGAAATATAAAGAGCAAATGGAAATAATCACAGAGGGAAGGCACTAACAACAGCAAGGCCAGAAAAGGCTTCCCCTAAAAGATTGGGTTTGATCTGAGGCTTGAAGAAAGCCATTGGTGCTTTCCAGGGATGAGGGATTGCTACCGAAAAGACACCAAGTAAGGATTGGAATTTCTTGTACCAAGATCAGAACTAAAACAAGAGTCAGTCTTTATGTACTACTTTTGACCTCTTTTTCTCTCTATTCTCATTCTTTGCTATCTGTCAAGTATGGCAGAAAAATTGTCTCTGTCCTCCAACAATAAACTTCAACATGCACCTATTTATCAGTTAGTCACTGGACTATCTTGCAGATATAATGCTCACCAGAGGCATCTTTTTTTTTTTTTTTGGAAGAAATGGATTTTTCAGCTGAGGACTATAATTTAAAAATTCATTTATAAAAATACAAACCTTTATTTCATTTGGATATTAATATTTCCCAGACATTGAGTGTTCAATCCTAATATATATCCTTGGGAAACTTTTTATTTCCTTCCTTTTCCTTCTTTCCTATTAAGGGAGAGTTCAAATGTATCTGATTCAGTTGCTATCAATGCCTTCTCTTGAGAGAAAATCAGTTCACTTGTGTTGTCCCTGTGCAAATGGACATTAAAAGTGTCTTGCTCCTTTATGGAATCTGTAGACCACTCCAAGCAAGTTTCTTTCCCTGCATCTCTTTCAACCTTCTTAAAGTCATCAAAACATGTCACCCACATCTGTATATGTTTTTTTCAGGCTGCAAAAGAAGTACCTTTTCAATTACTAGTCAAATAACTTTTTATGATATGCCAAAGGAAAGTGAAGTCCTAGAGCTTCAAAATGCTAGACATCAGTGAAGATCTGATGGGCAGTCCTTGCATGGTATCATCAGTCAAGTTTTCGCTATTTATTTTTGTAGAACAGAGCCAATAATCAATCATACAGCAAGAGTAGTCCATCAGAAACTTTCAAAACACAAATTTGTACTTTGTATTTTGAGTCTTTGATTTTTTTGAGGAGCAGAATAAGAAAAAAAAATTTTGAAGGCAAATTGCCAAAAATTGTAAAAAAGAAGAAAATTATACTATAACTTGGAATGATCAGAATTTATTATTTGACTAGATAAACTGCACACACAAAGTGAGGCAAGATTTAAGATACATGTTTTAAGTGTAAATTGGAAACCTGAAATAATTGAAAACCTATAACAAAAGTATCACATTAAAAAGATGTGGAATTTCTTTCAAAACTCCATCTAGAAACAGAATTAAGCACATATTGAAAAGTATATAACTGATAGCCCTAATTCTAGCAGGCTTACTTTGATGTTCTGTTTTACATGGAAATGTAGTAGGATAAATCTGCCATATAATCTTCATAAGAGATAGATCTTACAGTAATATTAATTCAAAATCTGAAACCACCTCTTTCTACCAACTTTCTTTTTATTTTCCTGAATGTAGGTTTGGTACTCTTGAGGTATCTTCAAGGTCAAGTTAAAATAAAATGACTGAGAAAAACTCATTTGAAATTACTGAGCTTGTTCTGCTTTCTTGTTAAAGCTTACAAAACCATTCTGTTTCATCTGGTTTCCATCTGAAACCATCAATGGACTTTGGTATGACTCTTCTTCAGGTGATTCTGATTTATTCCTAACTCAGGCCAGGCTCCCTCCAAAGTGAACCTTAGTGAACTGGGCCAAGTTCAACATTTGTAACCAAACCTGAAATTCTCAGTATTTTGTCCACCATACAGATTCATGATAAGCCATGACCTTACAAGGCACAACTTTTGCATGCTCTTTGGAGCAAAAAACCCTCACTTTTTAGTTTTCTTTTTTGTTTGATTTTATAAAATGGGAAATATTAATTCAGGAATGGAAAGAGGGAGGGAAAAATAAAGTATCATTAAAAAGTGATTTCAATGGATATCCCACAAAAGATATAATTACAAAATAGTGAGCTTGATCAATTCCCGAGGAAATTCTACAATATATAATCTTGTAAAAAATTGCTGGTAAAAAATCTAGAAAAGGAAGTATGGTCACAAAAAGCTATCATGGCTTCCTCAAGAACAAATCTACCAGATTAACTTTTTTTTGGCAGAGTTAATAAACTGGAGATGAGAAGAATGAATTTCAGCAAAGATGTGTTAAATTATCTCATCCTATTTGGTTGGGACCAAAGTGGAAAGTTGTAAGCTATAAGATGGTACAATTAAATGAATTCAGAATAGGCTGGATGATTAAACTCCAAAATTAATCTTTAATCTCTCCATTCAACCAGAAAAGAGGCTGCTAGTTTTGTGCTCCACCAAGATCTGTGCTAGCCTCAGTAGCAGTTAACATTTTAGTCAATATTTTGGATAAAGTTGCAAGTAGTATTCTGAAAAGCTAAGAGGTATAATTAACACATTTGGTGATAGGGTGAGGATCCAAAACAAATCTTGACAGGCTAGAAATCTGGATTGAAGATAAAATTCAGTGGTAAGAAATATTATCTTACATTTGAGTTCAAGAAATTGACTTTGAAAAAAAACATGGTGGGGGGGACATAGACAATAGTTTGTCTGAAAAATATCTAGATATTTAAGAAAACTTCAAGTTCAATGTGAGTTAGCAGTGTCAGGTGTTAGCCAAAAATGACAATATGATCTTGGGCTCCAGTTAAGATGTGGTCTAGCTTACAAGAATAGGGAAGTGATAATTATTGTATTCTGCCATTGGCAGGTCTTATCAGAAATACCTTGTTCAATTCTCCACTCTACAGTTAAGAAGAACATTGATAAACTAGAGAAGGTCCACAGGATGGCAACCAGAATGAAGAAAGCCTCTGAGCTCATACCATTGGTTGTGGGAATTGGTAGTCTAATTATATACTTATATTATTATATACTTCCTTTCCCCTCCCCATCTTCTCCCTTGCACTGTTTTAGTGGTGTTGTTTTGGTTTGACTTTTTTGTTTTTGTTTTTTATCTTTAGACCCTGGAATTCAGAAGGATAAAAACAAGTGACCCCACTGTTGATTTCCCTTGATCCTCAGAGACCTAGAGTTAATTCCCAGAATCAAAGCAAAGATCCCCAGGATCTCTAAATCACTGAGGTCTCTAATTTTTCCAAAGAATTGAGTGGAAGAATTATGTAACAGATCTAAAACAAACTAATTATTTCATTTCCTACATGTAAGCAAGTCATTTTGAAAAATAATCATCAACTATTGGAAATTTTCTTTATTTATTTTTAGATATTAAAAAGTTCATAAATACAATATTTTTTTTTTCCCTATGAGGAACCAACTGGAGACAAAAGAAGAGATCTCCTGCTAGATCAGCTATTTTCTGTGAGACCCTTCATCCTAGCTCTCAGCCTTGTTCTTGCCTCATTCTCCTAGCTTCTTGGGCCCTCCTTCCAGGACCCAGGCTGCATTTTCTGTTTGGGGCATCATCTCTGCTTTTGACCTCTCTTACCTCAACTTGACATCCCTTCAGATCTGCTGCCTCTGCTAACACTTCTGCTGCCACTCGACCCAGCCAGAGCCAAAGGGAATGAGAAAAAGACCATGGGTAGTCAAATGTACATTCCCTATCTCTAGCCCCCACAATCTGCACTGTTCATTTGCCTCTCAACGTTTCCACTGTGGGAGTATCCTGTTGTCTGATAGGTGGGTGCTCACTGTGCCAACTGGTACCTTTAATTGATCTTGGGGAAACACAAATCTCCTGCACCTAGAACCCACAAAGCAAGCATAAAGGGTGAAGTAACAGATACCTCATTCCAAGTACAACTCCACACCCCAAGGTAATGACTTCATGCTCCTCTCTCTACAGAAGCCAGTAAAACTGATCTCCCAAGTTAAGCCCATTCAGCTTGCAAAAGACTGTGCCAGTCCTGGGCCCTCCTGCATGGTGTATGTTTGGGGAACCATTTCCATCCTTTTGTCAAGTATCCTATCACCCTCCAATGCCTGAACATCCAAATTTTATCTGAGGAAGAATGCATGCTTAACCAAAAGCCACCATTCTAGGCATGCTCTGTTCTGGCAACCCCAAAGGTTGGAAAGACTCTGGCCAGGGTAACTCTGGAGGCCAATTGATCTGGAATAGGGCCCTGCAGGACCTTGTGTCTTGGGGTATGGAACACTACACTATTTATATCAACCTCTGTTGTTACTACCTGGATCCTAAATGAAATGCGAAAGAAGCCTTGACAAGGTCCTCCCACCCCTTTAAAAAAATTGCCCAGGCCAACCTGTTCCCAGTCCTACCCCCAGATACAGGTGGCCTGAAACTAGGGTCCCATACCCTACAAAGTATCCCAGATCTATGATCCTTCTGACCAATACAGTTTACCTCCCCCAAAGATAGGACTCAATTATCTTGACTTCCCAATGATAGGCTTGCAGAACCCAGATTTCCTAGCCCCATTTCTAGCCTGGATTTGAATGCATGTAAAGAGAATCAGAAGGATTTAGAGATGGAAAGAACTTCTAGATCCTGAAATAGGAATCTGGAAATTACCTTTTGTAATAAAAAGGTCATATATCAGAATTTTTACAAATGGAAAAACAATGTTTAAATGAGTTGCTATTGTTTCAATAGCTAGAATGTAACAGTCAATTTCAAGACCACTGTTTTCTCCCTGATCTGGGGCCTGAAGGCATAGATCTAACCCCATCCTCCTAAGTACCCAACTCCATTTATGAACTCTGCCTTGCTCAGGAATCCAGAGAAAGAGGTAACTGACTGGGCTCCTCTAGGTCTCCCTTTCCCTAAAAGTTTAAGATTAATAAAACTTACAGGATTTTCAATAAAGAAAGAAACAACCACACTCTGTGTGTGTATGTGTGTGTGTGTGTGTGTGTGTGTGTCATAAAGACTCACATATATGTGTGTGTATGTGTACACACACATATATATCTATGGATATAGATATAGTCAACATATATAAGCATATACCTACATACTTTTTTGGTTTCTTTTCACATTTTTCCTTTTCTTCCATTTGCTCTGGAAATCTAGAATCTTTATTCATGTTTTATTTATTTTGACATAACTTTACCACAGATACATTCCCTAATAAACACATCCCCAAATATTTTACCATAAGAAACAAGAAAGCTAAACAACATTGTGTAACAGAATGATTGTGAGTAACACCACATGTCAGAAAATCTAGGATTTTATACTACTACAATTTTACTAGTCCTTATTCAGAGGAAGAATAAGGGAAGTTTGGACTATAACCACAAAAATTCCTGACTTAGAGATACACAAGAAAGGTAACATGGTGTAGTAGAAAATGTGCTAGAAGATGAAAAGATCTGGATTTAAACTCCAAATCTGATATTTTCTACTCAGAGGACTCTAGGGAAACACTAAATCTAAGGTCTTATTACCTAGAGAATTCCTTCTTTCTCTCTCTCAAAGCTACCCTTTGTCTCATTATTTATAATTTTAAGTGTCTTTTGATTGCTTCTAGAACCCTGTTAGTATAAAATGCATTGTTTTATTTAAGGGGTAATGCTATGCCCCATTGGATTCTTTTTAAGAGAAGAGAAGAGAAATATGAAGAATTTGTATTTCAAATATGTAAAAAAATAAAATCAGTCATGAAAAGTCATAAACATGAGATGTTATAGTAACCTTAAAATGAAGGAAGCATCCAAAAAATATGTTTGGTTACTTTAAATAACATATGCAAATCATATAGTGATTCAGTGGCAGAGTCTGGCATCTGAGTCAGTCATTCTAATTTTGATTCCAGTCAAAAGACATGATATTCTGCTTCACAGAGAAAGAAGCCAATGGCAAACCCCCAAAAATACATCTCCTCTGTTAGGCTCATGGCAAAAATTTAATTTATGGCAGAAGTTCCATCCTCAAAATGGAAAATAATGCATATGATCCATTCAAGCATTTTTTTTCAAAGTTCTAGTCCAGAAGATTTAGAGGAAATTACAGATTAACTTCTCTTATAAAGGTAAGGGTACTAAAACACCAAGGAACAAACACAAGATTTGAATTTATCCACACCACAAAATTTACCTACTTCCTAAGGAACAACAGAACAATTCTTTCTAAATGAGGCCACAAATGAAGGTTTTAACATTTATTTTTGTAGGAAATGAGTGTGTAGTAGAACAAGGAATGAGCTATTGCATTTGGCAAAACATAGATTTATAAAACTAAAAAGCTATTTTGGTTTAAAAAAAGACGGGGCAAAGATGAGAGATGAAAGTAATCTAGAACCTAGAGCTTACTGAATAATATCTCTCAATTTCCTTGTAATATGGTCTGAACCTGGATCTTAATCTCTCTCTACTTTCTTCAAGTAGAATTTCAGTGTACACTAGAGAAACAAGTCCAGCATTTATAGCTAAAGTCTCTAGGTTCAGATCTAGGCTTCAACATTAGATTTTATTATATTTGGACAAATTACTTCAACTCTATGACAGTGGAGAATTTAATCTCTAAGCAACTTTCCAGCTCTAAGTTCCATGACCCATGCCAAAGAAAAAGAGACAGGTGGTAAGGGAAACCAAGCTGCTGTTTTCACTTCAATTGTCCACCACTATAAAGATAGATGAGAGACACAGAAGAGAATAGTTTTTAACAGGAGTATTCCTTTTTTGTTGCTTTTGACACTAACAATATCCTCAGTTCTGAAGAAGAGATTAGCATCAAACCCTGTGGGCTTTTCTCAGTATATTAAAGCTAGATAATATATTATCTCAGAGAAAATTAATCCAGACTCCTGGGTACTATTATTCTTAGGATCTAACACAAGGGAATCATTCTAAGTAGCTATTTACATTTCACAGGATTGTTGGGGTATTTTACCTCCCACCAAATAATTTTAACTTACTTCTATTTAAATAGTTCTTGATTAAAGAGGGTGGCAGAATTTTATTGTTATTTATAGTTCATAAAACAACTTGATATAATCAAAATCCAATAAAGCCTTTGAAAATCATATTAATATTATGATCTCATTAAAGACCTAAGCTCTACAAGCAAAAGAAGCCCACACCAATGGCATGAATAAATTCATAAAATTCATCTATCTAACACTAAAGATGAGCTGACACAGACTGGTAAAAAATGATCAGTTATTCAGACTGCTTCTGGGAGGGATAGAGCAAGGTTGATGTAAATTTTAATAAGCTGAGTAAAACAAGTTCTCCTGGCTTGGAACCAGGCATAGTGGGAAGTCTGGGTTGCTCATCTTTCTTGAGTCTTTACCCTCCCTCAGATAAAAAATACTGAGGAAGTAAAGATGGCAGGAAAACTGAATCCTTCCCTTTAGCAATCAAAGAAGGAGCAGTGGAATTATGCTGCTTTCTATTTCCCAAACTTGGAATTTCATCTCTTGTCTCTGTATCTAAAGCCAAACTGCTCCCATCCTTGGGGCATCCTTTGTTATCTTCTTTGGATCCCAGATAACCTTCAAGATTCATACCTAATGCCACATTCAGAATGAAGTTGTGCTTAGTTTCCTAACTGCTAGATGGCTCTTATCCCTCAAGATTACCAATTTTTTCTATGTTGTATGTGTTTTGAATGTACCTTTGTAGGTACATGTTGTCTTTCCCATTAGAATATAAGTATTTGAGAATAGAATTTTATCATTGTTTCCCCAGAAGTTAATATAGTGCCAGACACATAGTAGATACTTAATAAATATTTGTTATCTGATAGATAGTTAAAATAATTTTTTCACACCCTTAAGTAAATCTTCTGAATTCCCATGAAATTTTGTCTAATTTCAAAGATACAATAAAAACTCCTTAGTTTGACTGATAAGATACAATTGGTAATTGCATGTGCCCTTGCTTTGCTTAGCAAAACTTATTCAAAGATAAGGAAAATGAGTAAAAATTGCAAACTAAACTAAACAGCTGGGAAAATATTGATAATCATTGAAAAGAGCATTTCCAAATACCTCAAGATCTTTAGATTTACAGTTCATTATAAATTATTCTTATTTAGTCTTTTGAATAATTAGGTCATCTAAGGACTTCTGTAGGCATGTTCAAATTATCTACAAATTTTGAGGTAATAAAAGTATCTTTTAAATGAAATGTTCTGTACTTCAGATTGCTTCTTCATTCAGATTGGGCTTACCTTCTGTTTTCATTTAACAGTTTTGGTTGGAGGTTTTTTTGTTTGCTTGTTTTTTGGTTTCAATGTTATTACTTTCTCCTAATTTTCAGGATTTCCATTTTGGTGTTTTTTGGGGGGATATTTAGTTAGTTATTTGTTTAGTTTTCTTTTTTTTAGCTTCATGTCTAATGTATTAATTTGCTCTTCCTTTTATTAGTATAAGAGTTTGAAAATATAAAATTTCCCCTAAGTACTTCTTTGGCCACATTTTACAAATTTTGGAATGTTATCCCATTGTTGTCATTCTCTATAATGAAATTATTGTTTGTTTTTATGATTTGTTCTTTGAGCTAGTCATCTAATTTCTAATTAACTTATAATCTATGCATTCATAGCCCTTTATTAAATGTATTTTATTACATTATGATCTGAAGAGAGATCATTTAACATTTCTGTTTTTCTGCCAGGTACCTCTTTTACCAAGTGCTAATTGTCTGTTCATAAATTTCTATCATTACTTTCTTCACCTAATTTTTCTTGTTACTATTATTTTATTTAGAAATTTATTTTTTACCTCTTCCAAAAAAAAGTTGTTGGTAGCATTTTCGCTCTTTTTGTTGTTGTTTGCTTGCATTTTATTTTCTTTCTCACTTTTTTCTGGTTTGATTTGTGTAGTGAGATAATTGTATAAATATACTTACATATATTGGATTTAACATATATTTCTACCATGTTTAATATGTATTGGACTACTTGCCATCTAGGGAAAGGAGTAGGAAAAGGGGAGGGGGGGATTGGAACACAAGGTTTTGTAAGGCTTAATGTTGAAGAATAATTTATGCATATGTTTTGAAAAATAAAGAGCTTTAAATAAAAATAAAAGAAAAAAATGTTGTTGGGATTTTTCTTTGTGTCTGTTTTGACTTCATTGTCTTCTAAATTTTCATCTTAATCTTCCCTATCACCATAGTAGCTTTTTACAATTGGGTATTCTTTTTTGTTGTTTGCTCATTTTTCCACTCTATTCTTGATCTAGAACTTTATGTTAATATTGGGCTCTATTCTTGGTTTATTGAGGGGGCATTGTTTCAAGCTTCAGGGTTTTTGTTATTGTTGCTGTTAGGAGGGTTGTATGTTTTCATTTTTTTTGTTTTTTGCATAGTTGTTTTCAGAGCTAATTCTGAAGGTTTAGAAGTTTTGAGTGTTTTCAAGGCAGTGTGATCTAGAGGGATGTAGTCACTGCTCTCTTGATCTACATTCTGGTCCTTATCCAAGAAGGTCCCTTGATCCCTTTAGGATTGCAATTGATACTGTTCCTCAAAGATTCCATCTCCCTTGAGACCAGAAGTGATACTGCCCCTTAGAACTTCTAACCCTTTTTGTCTGAAAGTGCTCATATCCATCTTTGAAATATGACCCCAAAATGAGTATAGGCAATGGAGATGCCAAACACTATTTGGTCCTATGCCCAGTACTAGCATAAGGGTATCCTGTAATCTCTGACCAGTTGCTAAATCCCCTTTCTATTTCTGATTTAAAAGCTCCCAAAGCTGCTGCTACTTCTGTCACATCATTTAGTCCTATCACTGGTGTTTCATCTATGTGGGTCCTGAGTCAGCTTTCTTTTTCCTGTCATAGATTTCTTTATCCAACCACCTATGTTATCTTGAGCTGACTCTGATTTGAGGTGTTATTTCAAAGTTATTTGAGGGAAATTGGGGAAGAACTCAGATTCATTTATAAATGAAATCAAATTATCAAAAAAAAAAAAAAAAAGAAGAATTCATGACCCTAGGTCAAAAACACCAGCTATAGTTTTATCTGTGTTCACAATGATCATAATAATTACTAGCTTTCAGAACAGTTAAGAATAGTTTTTCACTTCTGGAGCATAATCTATGCTTTTAGTTGTAACTGAAGTGCCTCATATTTGTAATTATATAATATATGCATTTTATTAAACCATTTTAAGGTTGAATTCTAATTCCCATACACATGTCTGCAAACAATGCTTTAACCAAGGTGGGGTGACTGAGGCTTTGTCCCAGAGTGTGGATAACTCACACAACTTTCAGCATTGTGGAAACAACAAAGTTTAGCATCTACTTAAAAAGAAGAAAGTTAAAAAGAAATTAAAAGAAAATTAGCAGATGGATTAAACTTTTTTCCTCTTGTTCTTATTTGACTCCCCAGCAGTGACTTTGCACTGATATCCTAGGAATTTTGTCCCTGTACATTACCCATTTGCCTTGAACTCTAAAAATTCCTTGTGATAGGTCTATCTTCTATGAGATGCATTTTTGAATTTGATTAATACAAATAAGCTGACTCTAGGATGCTGAGAAGATACTTTAATTCATCCAGCTCATTCTTTGAGTTAAATTTGAGAGTATAAACTGACTTTTTTGATGATGAAATCATAGATTCATCATAGAACTGAGTGTCATATTAATCAGAGCCAGTAGCTACAATTAGATCAATTCCTCAAATTTTCTCCAAAAAAAAAAAAGTATTAAGATCAAACAAATGAAAAAAGGACAAGTTACCACGAATGGGTGGAAATGGTTAACTGGAAAAAAAAAAGGGAAAACAAATATATATATATACACACAGCCATAAGCTTTACTATTCTAGCTAACTTGCTCCAAATGCTTACACTTTAATTCAGTATCCCCATGGGCAAGATACTATTATCAGTACAAAGATGGCCATCAATCAATCATTACACACATATTAAGTGCCTACTATATGTCAGGAACCTGAAGATTTTGTAAATACAAAAACATACAAATATTCCAGAGTCCCAGTTGCCTTTCCAGCTTTTCATATTTCCATCTTAATATGGTTTTGGTCCACTAGAGTCACATACTACTTTGCCTTATCTGTTCCACAACCCTTCACCTATATCAACTACTTTTTTCTTTTTGTAGTTTCTTCTGGATATGTGTGACTAAGAAGTCCAACTTCAGCACAAGTGAACATATTTAATTTCCTGTTGGTCACTAGGACTCCTTTAATTGGCTTTTTGAGCCAGACTTTTTTGAATATAATATAGAAGCATTCACTAATTCTCAAGCCTTTTCTTCCAGATGGTCTTGAGGTTTAGGGATAATTTTTTGAGCTCTAGAGGATCCATTAAGAGGGGCAAGAGAGAATTCCCAATGGAGGAGAAAACTTGCAAACTATAAGCAATATCAGTAAGAAATAATTAGAAAAGGCACTAAAATTAAGAGGAGTTGGGAAAGACTTTCATTAAAAGATGGAATTTGAATTAGGACCTCGAGAGGAAAGTCAGGAGTGAGAATAAAGGAGGGAGATTATTTTAGCCACAGAATATGATGTTATTCTTCATCTTTTCCTATAGATTTGATTTTTGATAAAATGAGAAAATGCCACCGTCTTCAAGACTCCAAAGGAATACAGTGGAATAGATTTTAGGATTGAGAACACAAGATCCCACTTCATTCTTCTGAGTTTGATTTTATCTTTTCTACTTTGGGCTATTACTTAGAAAATAAGCATAATGCAAATCCTTTCTTTGTAACCCTAGGCAAGTACTTTTACTTCTCTGAGCCATAGTGTCTTCATTTCTAAATAATGGGGTTTAACAAGATGATCTCAGGAGTCCCTTCCAGTTCCAGATCTAGACTCTTAAAAAATCTAAAGCTCCAACAGAAATCACATGTTATATTACACATCAATATTAACAACTTCAGGGGAAAATAGCCCACCCAGAATGTTTTTAATTGCCTTGATAGCTAAACATCCAATTGTCTCTCTCTCTCTCTCTTTTTTTAATTCTGTGACTCATCAGACCACCAGGTAGAGCCTAGGTAAATACCAAGCAACTGGGAAGAATAAAGAAGGGCTTGGAAATCTTGTTTTGATGGTTCACAAGTAGAATTTTGTGTTGGGCTTATTTCCACCTAACAAGAGCAAAAGATTTGTTAAACCATTACAAAGAATGACCAAGTAAATGGGGAGAACTTTTATTAAGTGCTTGGTCTGTGTTAGGTTCAGAAAAAGACAAAAGATTAAAAGGAGATATGATCCATGAATTCTAGGAATACACAGTTCAGGAAGGAAAAAGAATCTGTGACATAGTTTAAAAAAAAAAAAAAGAGAGAAATGGCCCTGGAATTCTAGTATCCACTCTGACATTTATTAGCTGTGTGATCTTTGACAAGTAAAATTCTCTCCTTTGTACCTGTGTTCTCATTCCTAAAAATAGGAATACTACTACTTGCAATCCCTCTTATTATAAATAATTGAATATTAGACTAATATTCAAGTATAAAGTGGTTTTCCCATCTAAGGAAACAAACCTAGCTAGTTTTATTTTCTCTGAGGCAATCTGTTCATTAACTAAAAGAAAGCTTCCTGTTTAAGTTTTGGGTCATGTGTCAATAGGAGGGCTCTGACCGAGTGTCATTTAACTATAACACATGCAGGCACTTTCAGATTGTGATGTAGACAACCAGGAACCCCTGTCAAACACAAATACCCCTTCAAAGGAAAACATAATAGAGCTGTATTGTGCTTCTAAATGGAATGTTATGCTTTATATGTCTCTTCCATGCAGGGAAGAGTGAAAGGAGGTGACATGGTTCTAAAGAAAGGTCAGAGGTGGGAGCATTTGAACGTGCTTGGAAGGAAGATGGTCAAATGAAGGTTTTCTTGGATGAGTTCCTGTGAAAGGGAAAGGAGACAGACTAGTAAATAGTAGGAAATAAGTGAAGTTAGTCCGTGTGGGCTAAAATGGCAATAGGTTTCCTTCACATTGTCAGTCAAAAGGATTTATTTAAAGCTTAATTGAATTGTAGCACTGGCTTCTGTGCAATATAACTGGTTGATATATATTATTAGGCAAGTATATCCAAATGTTCTATTTTATTTTTTTTAATTATAGCTTTTTATTTATAAGATATATGCATGGGCAATTTTCATCATTGACCCTTGCAAAACCTTCTGTTTCAACTTTTCCCCTCCTTCCCCTCATCCCCTCCTCCAGATGGCAGATAGGCCAATACATGTTAAATATGTTAAAGTATATGTTAAATACAATATATGTATACATATCCATACAGTTATTTTGCTTCACAAGAAGAATTGACAAATGCTCTATTTTATTTTGACTGTGATGTTTTATTTATCAACTTTTCTGTGGTTACCCAACTTATAATAGCACAGGGGAATCGATTTATTATATTTGCTAAGGAAATTATTAAATTCCATTTTATGTGATTAACGTTGGCCTCACCTAGAATTTTGCCTAATCCCAGCAACTCTCTAGAAACCCTAAAGATGATTGCAAGGAATTTTGAATTATTCTGAGTCCTGAATCCACCCAAATAATTTTTATTTTGGGTTATCATAACAAGGGCTTGTGAGGGATCTGATGAGGTCCTGGGTAGCTAGGTGAGGTTGGCAGAGAAAGCCTGAAGTACTGATGAGATTAAACCCTGAGGCAAGCTGAGAAGGGCATTTATGGGGATCAGTTCAACCTAATAGTCTCATCCCTATAGAATCTTGGGTAATTCTACCTAACTGTATCCAATCACCTCCTCCCACCCCCCAGTTTAAATTTTCCCTATAAATCTGTCCATGGTCAATGCTATTTTGCTGAATCTACCACATCATTCTACCTCAAGGTATCTTTCTGCCATGCTTCTTGGTATCTTTCCTCCTATCCCACCTTCCCTGCCTCATGGTGTGTTTCTCCTTATAACTAATTGACATTTTAAAAGTGTTAAATCCCTTTCAGGATTTACTCTAGTAGTTAATGGCGTATTCCCACTTCCTATTGTATTCCCTTTCTCCTAATTAATTGTGAATTCACCTGGGATACTTGTGTTTTCCATTGTTTATTGTTAAAACCCTTTTCCTTGCTAACTGTATGCTCTCCCACAGCTATTTTATATTTACCACTGCTGGTGTGCCTCTTTGTCTGTAACCTCTTCTCATAAACCTACCTTTTGGCAAAGTAAAAAAAAAAAAAAAAAGTTGTTTGATTCTCCAATTGATAAGTGGAAAAAGGATATGAACAGACAATTCTCAGACAAAGAAATTGAAACTATATCTAGCCATATGAAAATATGCTCCAAGTCATTTTTAATGAGAGAAATGCAAATTAAGACAACTCTGAGATACCACTACACGCCTATCAGATTGGCTAGAATGACAGGGAACGATAATGTGGAATGTTGGAGGGGATGTGGAAAACAGGGACACTGATACATTGTTGGTGGAATTGTGAAAACATCCGGCCATTCTGGAGAGCAATTTGGAACTCTGCTCAAAAAGTTATCAAACTGTGAATACCCTTTGATCCAGTGATGTTACTACTGGGCTTATACCCCAAAGAGATTTTAAAGAAGGGAAAGGGACCTGTATGTGCCAAAATGTTTGTGGCAGCCTTGTTTGTAGTGGCTAGAAGCTGGAAAATGAATGGATACCCATCAATTGGAGAATGATTGAATAAACTGTGGCATATGAATGTTATGGAATATTATTGTTCTGTAAGAAATGACCAGCAGGATGAATACAGAGAGTCTTGGAGAGACTTACATGAACTGATGCTAAGTGAAATGAGCAGAACCAGGAGATCATTATATACCTCAACAATGATACTGTATGAGGATGTATTCTGATGGAAGTGGATTTCTTCGACAAAGAGATCTAACTCAGTTTCATTTGATCAAGGATGGACAGAAGCAGCTATATCTAAAAAAAGAACACTGGGAAATGAATGTAAACTGCTTGCATTTTTGTTTTTTTTCCCAGGTTATTTATACCTTCTGAATTCAATTCTCCCTGTGCAACAAGAAAACTGTTCGGTACTGCACACATATATTGTATCTAGGATATACTGTAACCTATTTAACATGTATAGGACTGCTTGCCATTTGGGGGAGGGGGTGGAGGAAGGGAGGGGAAAAATCAGAATAAAAGTGAGTGCAAGGGAAAATATTGTAAAAAATTACCCTGGCATGGGTTCTGTCAATAAAAAGTTATTTTAAAAAATAAATAAATAATAAAATCTAAAACAAACAAACAAGCAAACAAACAAAAATGTTGTTTGATACCTACACTAAGCTAATCATTTGGTCCTAAATCACATCAGGTCCACCCAAACTTTGTTTTGGTCAAATTGTCCCCTTGGCAAAATTGCTTAACTGGGTAAGTATGATAGGTGTTCAAGTAAGCTTGCCTCAATCCTATATAATGTAAACCTTTCAGAATCTGGATTAGAGGGAGCTATATCTCTTTTCCAGCTTACTTTCCTTTTCCAAATGATATTTCTTTCTAAACTTTTTCAGATTTGGGGGTTTGTTATCATAAACAACAACAGCATGAAGCAAGACAATAAGTTATCAGTGAGAATTTATTTAGCACTTAATATGGACCAGGCAATATGCTAAAAGTAGTAAATACAAAGAAAGATGAAAAAGCAGGCCCTGCTGTCAAAGAACTCACAGCCTAGTTGGGGAAATGACAAAAAAAAATTATAGGCAAACTAGATATATAGAGAATAAACAAAATAGATATCAAACACTGAAGGTATTATTAAAAGGAACCAGGAAAGGATTCTTAAAGAGAGTATGATTTTATTTGACATTTGAAGGAAACCAGAGAATTCTGGTATGGGAAACAGCCAGTGAAAACAGTAAGACATTGCATTGTCTTATCTAAGAAATAGCAAAGAGGTCAGTGTCAACTGGAATGCAGAGTACACAAGAAGGATAAGAAGGGTAAGAAGAAAAGAGCAGAAAGTAGGTACCTTTGGACACCAGATATCTGTTTAGACCTCCAATCTATTTTGTGAGAGCATGAATATCTAACACCTTTCAGAGAATATCAGAACATTACAAATATTACACTGTCTGATTCTTTGTGACCCCATTTGGGGTTTTCTGGACAAAGATACTAGGCTAGTTCCTTCTCTAATTCATTTTACAGATGAGAAAACTGAGTCAATCAGTGTGAAGTGACTTGCTCAGGATCATACAACTAGTAAGCATTTGAAAGATGAATCTTCATGACTTCGGGCCCAGCATTTTATCCATTGTACTATCATAGTAAGTGTTTAATAAATACTTATGGACTTGACTTGCTGTCTTGCTTCAAGCCTTCATAATTTGGGTGATAGTAAGGATTATTAAGCCTACATGAGAACACAGATTCATTTTTAGAATTTTTTAAAGCAGAGCTAGGTTGACTGGTTAGGGTGGAAATAGCTCAGGGGATCTGAGCTGGGGGGAGAGCAAAGAGAGAACAGGTGCAAGAATGTGATAAGGCAGAAGCCAAGATCCTTTGATGCCAACAGGACAAGAAGAATTCACAGCAGAAGTCAAGTCTGGCTAACAGGAAAAAGAAGCGCAAGATCAATGCTCTTACTCTCTAAAGTTTCCAATTGTTATTGCTATCACCGGCCCTTTCTGATCTCTCCTATAGCCACTACCTAAACTGAGGCCCTAATCACCTCTTCCCTAGACTATTTCAAGACCCACCTAATTAATTCGCTTGATTCAAAACCCTGTTCTATCTCATCCTCCACATGGCTGCCAAAGTGATATTGCTGAATCACAAATCTGACCATTTCATTCCCTTGCTCAATAAATTCTAATGATTTTCTATAACCCCTAGAGTGAAATATAAATTTCTTTGGTACTTAAAGCTTTTCAGACCCTTACCCTAATCTCCCATTAGAACAGGGATTCTTAATCTTAACATTTTGTAAAGAACATTTTGAAATTTTGGTAAATCCTATGAATCCCTAGTCCAAATAATGTTTATAGATACATGAAATATATAGGTTTATAAGAGAAGTCAAAGATTAGCAAAAAAAAAAAATAAAGGTGTTTTGTTTTTTTCATATCCCTTGAAATAAATGTGTAACAGATGTAAAATTGGCCTAGAGGGGCCATTTCAGGGAGTGTCCATCCAGAATTCCCCTGGAAATTTTCTGGCAACTACAGGGATATTATGTCACAGTATTTGGCCACACTAGAGACTGGCTTCCGACTTGTTTTCCTTTTGTTGAGCCCTCTAGGTGATATTATGTAACTGTGAGACTTCTACTGAGAGTCAGGAAAAGATTGGCTCTTCTCCAACCTGGCAAGATGGTGATCTTATTCATAAGGCTGCTTTTGCCATGATTTTCAACTAGGAAAATTTGAACTTTGATTCTTACCTGCCTTTTCTGCTTTTGTGTTAGTTCTTTTGTTCAATTCCATTTTGTTCAATTTTGATGATTGTGGTGTTTTTGTTTATTTATTTGTTTATTTGGGGAGTTGCTTGTTTTAGGGTTTGAAGGTGTTTTTGGGGGGCAAAGATAATGGAATAAGTTGTCATTATCCAAAGATAATGGATAAGTTGTCATGTGCTTCTCTAGCTCATTTTCAGATGAAGAACTGAGGCAAACAGGGTTAAGTGATTTGCCCAAGATCACACAGCTAGTAAGTGTCTAAGGCCAGATCTGAACTCAGGAAGATGAATCTTCTGATTCCAGGCCTGGTGTTCTATCCATTGCCTACCTTACCTATCCATTTGGTTGTTTTGTAATCTTATATAACATATCCAGGCTTAGAGGAAACCTTTTGATTTTTTTTCAATAGGTTCAGAGCTTCTTATTCCTTTTGTTCAAAGCTTAAAGATACAAGGGATAGAGCATTCTAGTAGTTCCTCCAGTGTTCTTGAAGAGGATAGATTGACAAGACAATTGTCATTTACTAGCAGACATATAGTGAGAGCTATTTGGATAGTTCTGGTAAGGTGAAATGTAAAAGACCTAATTAACAACCCCACAAAATACTCAACAGCCCAGTTCAACCTCCCAGCCATAGATTATCGTAGGAAGCATTACTGTTTAAAGTTGAATTTGTCTTGAATACCACTGTGCACTTGTAAGAATATAGCATTTCTTTTGTGTATAGAAACTAAATACCTATCCCATAGCTGATTCATTTTGTATTTTGAGTACCATTTTTAATTTTCTCTTTTGAAAAAAATAATCTGACATGAATTTTAAAGAAGATAGAACTCAAGATTCAGAATTGAGAAGAGTGTATATTCTTAATATGGGGATTAGGCAATGAATTTGTATAATAAAATCAAAGTATTTTAGTAATCGTGAGCCATAATTCACTTTAATAATCAAATCAGGAAGTATGTGAATCCTTTAGACTTTTCTTATTTGAGATAATCTGTCTGTTTTACACCTGGGATGTAATTGACAAGGTTTCCATGGTAATATCACACTTTGTTAGAGTCCTCAGTTGCTCTCCAGATTTCACAATATGTAAATCTGTCACTTAGAAAATATTCAACATTGTATATGATGCTCATTTCTTTACTGACATGGCATCATCAACAACTAACAAAGCCTTTAAAAAGACTAAGAAATCTCTCCCAACAACAAGGACCTGTATTTTTTTCAGATTAAATTTCATAGAGGACATAGGATGCTTAAGGAATTTTCAACAATGACTAGAAGGGACTGGTTCTTACTGGTAAGAAGTGGATAAATAGCTCAGTACATAGAGCTATATTCATTCTTTTTGCTCCCTCAAGAAGCATTAAGTGTCCTACCAATAGGTAATATAGCTTAAATGTGTCCCTGAAGGCTGAAAGAGTTAATACCTCTTCCCAAAGGGACCAAGGCTTCCCTCAACAGAAGGATCAGGCTCAAAAACAATGATATTTCTCCGAGTTCCCTCATGAATGACTGGGATTTCACAATATTAGCACAATCCCTTTAAGGGGACTTTTACAGCCATGAAAAACTACCTAAAGAAAGCCTAATTCTCTTTTCTTCCTGGTTGTCTTTGAAGATTATCCTCAAAGGAGGATTGAGTAGTGTATTGACTTGGGGATTAATGAGTAATGAGTAAATTAAAACGTGCATGTATATTTGTGAATAAAATAAAGGCAATAACTTAACATTTGTTGGCACTTCTCATTTTTAAAGAGACTTTTAAATGGGTTAGATCATTTTATCTTCATGACACCATAAGGGAGAAATTATTCCTTTTTCATAGCTATAGTAGCATAATTTTTTTTTAAGCAGAAAGTTGATTAATAACAAAGATAAGCATTTAATATAGCACCTACTATGTTCCAGGCACAGTTTACAGTTATTATCTCATTTCATCCTCACATTAACCCTGCAAGGTAAATGCTATTGTTATCCCCATTTTACAGTTAAGGAAACTGAAGTGTATAGGGGTTAAGGGACACCTTTTAAGTAGCACTTTTTCAGCTCTATCAAATTTGCTTTAAACAGAACCAGATGTATTCCACTTTGCTTTTTGTCACACTTTCTCTGTAGTTTGTGAGAAGATTCTAGCGCCTCTAGCAACATCTTTACTTTCTCTCTAGGAGAGAGTTTAACTCTCTTACATCGAAGGAAAAAAAATAGGTGGGGGATGTTCTTTTCTTCTGAATTGTCTTTTTTTGTGGCTTTCTCTTTCCTTCTCTTTCCTGGGCTTTCAAAAACAGTCTTTTTTAACTTTATTAAAGTATCTGAAAATTTCAATAATATGTGACATTTTTTAAGGTTTTGAAAAGCACTTTATAATACATTATCTCATTCTTCAATCAAACCTGAAAAGTAAATGATATAGATTTGGGTTGTTTTTTTTTTTTGTTTGTTTATTTTTTAATTTTACATCATGTATCATTTTACAGATGGGAAGCTGAGGCTGAGAAAAATTACTCTGGGTTAAATAGTAAGTGTCAGAAGCAGAATTTAAATCTTCCAGGTGCCCACTATATCACATCATCTGATTGACTGAACCATGGTTCTATTATAACAGATTCTTTGGCAAAACTGTCTACTACCCTCCAAAGGAATTACACACTCTAAGTTTATGGAGATGGTGAATATAGGTGCTCTTGCTCTTGTAACAAAGCCGAGCAGATGAAACACCTCCCTAACATATATTTTATCAAAAACAATAGCATCCTTTTATTCTAGCTCTGAAAACAAAGTCCAATGTGAAATCTAAAGAAGAGAGGTTATCATTAGGACTGGCTAAAGAGGTAAGTCAATAAGAATTTAGTATTGGGAGCTGTTGGGCCAAGGTTTTTTCAAGTGCCAGCTCTTTGATTCCCCTCCCCCTACTACTATTTAATTTTCTGGGCAGAAAGCCACAGCTTCAGAAGGGGCTGGAGGTGGTAACTGCTTTAAGAAAGATTCATCCCCCACCCTCCTCCTTTCTTCCCAATTATTATTAGCTGATTTTTACTGTAAAGAAGTTTGAAGAGTTTAGTCATCTTCATCCCTAATAGGTGAGAGGGACTAGATAAATAAAAATATTATAAGGCCTATTGTAAATATGAAGGACTACACACATATATATGCTAAAACAGAAACAACAATAATTTAGAACACCCACTTAGAGTAGAGCAGCCAAGTAAAATCCAAATATTTAATACATGAATCCTGGAGCTGAAAGATTATGGAGACACCAGCTGGACTTGTTTTCTAATTTAAAACAACAAATACTCCTCCCTATTTTGCCAGGTCCCCCAGTCTTCCCTCCTCCTCTTATATAAGCCAGAGCCAAAGTACCATTAATGAACCTACCATGAGAGTGCTGTATAATATGGGGGCAAGAACAAAGATTGATTTTTCTGAAACTGACTCCTTTATCAGGATTTGGTAGATACTTCAAAGTACCAGCTTCACCCCACTAAAATACTCCACTCATTCCCAACCTTCTTCAATCTCCAATTCATTCAGACTAATTCTGCTACTGCCAATTACAAATACCATTCAAAATAACATGGTCTCACTCTGCTTTTATTGAATACTGCAGCTTTCATTTCAGTAAAGTTATTGGCTTGCATTTCTAAAGATTTAGATGTTTTCTGCCAAATTGGTGCTAAAAATTGGGGCTGATTTTTATATTTTCCATTTCAGCCTAAGGGGTTAAAAGTCATTTTAAATAAGAGCGTGATGGATGTAATTCTCCCTTCACCTTCTCCCTGGAGTGGTTTGGGAATTTGCATTTAAAGGCCCAGGGTCTATTTGACATTAAGATTAGCTTGTGATAGAATTAAACTAGGGATTTTCAATCTGGAACCCATGTGTTTGTTTTTAAGTGTATATATGTGTGTGTATACACATATATTTATGCATGTCTACATGTGCATATGTGAACTGTATCCATGGATATATACATATTTATAACTGAATTTTAATATAGTTGGTTTTCTTTGTAATTCTATGTATTTTATTTTAAGCATTTAAAAACATTATTCTGAGAAGAAAGATATTTGCTCCACCAGATTAACAAAGGGTCTGTGACACACAAAAAAGGTTAAGAACGCCTGAATTAGGTTATTCTGGAGTTAACAACTTAATACACACTAAGACTCTAGAATATTTATACATATATTTTGGAATTCTGACCTTAGCTTGCTTAAAACTGTACTAGAATTTACAGATCATAATTCAACTGGTAATGTCACATTGTAGATTGTTTACCAATGCATATTTCCTCAAGAAAGAAATTATACTGATGATCTTATGATCATAATTTCTTAGAAATCCTAAAATCCTCCCTGACATAATTAGAAAGGAATCCTTGGACTATAGGAATTGAAAACTGTTCAGATCCTCCTCCATTGTAATGTAGTTGTTTGCCTCTCTGATAGAAAAATGGCTTTAACTCCCTGGCTTGTCTTCACATGTGCTATATTTATTTATCTTCTGAAAGTCAAACTACTTTAAACAAACCAATGTGACCTATCGACAAATAGATTTTGCCTGACTTTTGGAAAACAAGGAAAGCTTCCCTTTTCTCTCTTTCTCTCTCTTTTTTCCTAAGACTTTCCTGCCACTTGATTTTTCTTTCTTCTTGGTTTCAAAATGAGCACATAATGGGTTCTCTGTCAATTGCAAAAGAAAAGAACCGGGACTGATTTGCCAATCCTGAAGGCAACTTACTTTGCAGCAGGTATGAATCCTGCTGGCTCCTTAACCTCCAGAGATTTAGTTTCTGTTCTCCTTAATGAATTCTGACACTTTAGTCATCAGAGTCATTAGAAGGAGGGAGGACTAGAAGAAGAAGCCATCATTTATTTGGGTGTCATAGGTAATTATACCATTTATTTCCCCAGTGGCCCCATACTTTTTTATGGCAGTTTTTTTTTTTCTCCCCTGAAGCATATTTCTAAAGGAAAGCTCATTATGCAGAAAACAAAGAATAACCAGGAACAAAGAAAAATACCGCTTCAGAAACTGAATTAGTTTCATCAGTAGGCAATTAGTGCCAGCAACTGCCGTTATGTCATCCATCTGCTAATTAGGCAAAATCCTCTTGAAAATCATTTGTCCCTTTTTCACTAAATCTGATGGATAACTGATGAACCAAGAGGATGAAGTTATGCCTAATATAGTAGTTCGAAAAGGGTTTACATTCAGAATCTCTGAAAGGCTTAGAGATCTTTAGGGACCTGAAATGTGACAAATGTCTATTAATGAATATATTTGCAAAAGCATCCATTGGGCACTAGAAGCAGATATTTGAAGTATTGTATGGGACCTTAAACAAAAGTAGCAAGTTCAAGTGATTCCCACCAACACCATAGATTTAATTATTCCTGTTCAATCATGCTCCTAAATACACAGAAACCTGAGAAACAGATGAGCTTTGTATTGATAGATAGATAGTGAGCACTCTACCCTGAAGGTCATCAGACTTGGGTCAAAGGAAAAATAAATTTCAGTGAATTTATTTCATAAAGGCTGCTGTAGTCATTAGTATTCCAGAATTTGATCTGTTGTTCCTGACCATCTTATTGTACTAACGCCTCCAAGCCAATCTTGATTAAAACAATAGGTCAACAATGTATGAATTCAAACAATGGAATCATATTATCACAGAATCTTATAAATCACATAGACCAGTAAAACAATATACAAAAGAAATATTATAATGTAAACAAAAAAAAACTTTGATGAAATAGAATCTAAATAAAATATAAAAACTAACAGAGCACTTTTGAAACTTGTGAAGCTCTTTACATATATTATTTCATTTGAAATTGTTCTATCATTATTTCTCACTTCTATTATTAATTAGTTTTATGAATTTTATTAAAAAAACAAATTTCAGTTTTTCCAATCTTTAAGAACTGACACTGTTTTTTCTTGTCATGACAGAAATATCATATAAAGAATCCTGTACTAGGTAAAAATAAGTCCAGATGACCTTTAAAGTTCTTACCAAAATTGAAATTTTATTATCCCATTTTCCTAATTTAATACCTTCACTGATAGGCTCTCTCCAAATATGGTTATAAGGCCTATCAATCTAATTGTAATGGGCAGAGATTATTTTTCCAGTTTTTATACAAGTACATTGTGAGACACAAAATTAGAGGCTTTATGAAAACAAAGATGTATGAGGTTTATCATTTCTCTTTTGTCTCCCATATTAAACAATCAATCTCAAGAGAGACTGTTTTAACAAAACTTGCTCTTTATGAAGCTTGAGAAGAAGTATGGCCCAGTGTAAACAATAATCAGCCTGAGTACTGGAACCAGGAGACCATACTTTCCTGGTCTATCTCTGATTCTTACTATCTCTATGAATTTGTGTAAGTCATAACATTCCTAGGTCTCAGTTTCCTCTTCTACAAAATGAGGGGGTTAAGTTCTTTCTCTATTATTATCAGTACCCTACTTTATATAAAGTGTTTGCAACTTGGAGCATGTTTTTCCCTATTTTTCAAATATAAAAATTAGGTTTATATGTCTATAATTTCTAGAGTCTTTATAGTTTGAAATCTGAAACCTGTATTTCACTTGGGAGTGACCTGGGAACCTGTAAAGATTACAGCTGGCATGTACCCCATATGGAAAACATTGTTCAAAATTCAAATTGCAGCTTTCAAGTGTTTCTCACATCTAACATGGTTTTGTTTTTTTCAATAGAAAAAGGTCAAGTCCATGGCATTATATATCTTTTTTCTTGATTTGAGATCTTACAGTACCAAAAGCAATTCTTTTTTTCTACTTCCATTTTTTTTCTTTTTCCTTCTTTCTTCTTCCCTTCCTTTCTTTCTCTTTCTTTTTCCTTCCTTCCTTCCCTCCCTTCTTCCTTCTTTCCTTCTTTCCTTTCTTCCTCTTTATTTTGTTGTTTTAACCTTGCAAAGAATTAACATTGTAATGCTTTTTAACTGTATACGAAAACAACCATTACAACCAAATTCTTCCTCTCTCTGAAATTCTATGAGTCTAAGATCTCTATGAAAACATAGAAAAACATGAATAGCTATAGTCTTTATAAAGTAGATAAGACCACAGCTTTCTAGTATAACTGTTAATAGAAAAAAAAAAATCTTTCCTCCCAGTTATCTAAGAAACAAGAAAGAGTATCACAAGTGGATTATTGAAAGGTATTATTCTCAATCTAATCAAGGAAAAAAGATGTGCCTATCTATCTAGCATGGCTTAAATGCAATATTCCTGATATAAGAAAGATCAATTTAAAGAATTCCTAGACCTATGAAATTAAC
This sequence comes from Antechinus flavipes, assembly GCF_016432865.1. NCBI lineage: Eukaryota > Metazoa > Chordata > Mammalia > Dasyuromorphia > Dasyuridae > Antechinus > Antechinus flavipes. Next base: position 168,505,073 of record NC_067398.1, read on the forward strand.
AAATTATTTAATCTTTCACAACTATTTCCCACTAGCCTTTATCGTTGTGTCTTGAATCTGCCATGTTGAACTCTACTCAGCCTTGTTATACTTCTTTTAAATCTGGAAACATTTCAAGAGGCCACTTTCATTGAAATTGCTCTTCAAAATATTCACTTTTTTAAATCATATGGCATGTGCTGCAAGTTATCTTGACAGCCCATCCTCTCCCCCCCCACCAAAAAAAAAGTTTCACTTACCCCACTTGCCGTCACAGATTCTGAGTAAATCATCTTCTAAATCTAATGGTGGTTTCCTTTGGATAGTATAGAAGTTTCCTATTTGTCTATCTCAAATGCTACAATAAAGTCACCTATTTCAACATCATCAAAATTCAAACTTTCCTGTTCACCACAGCTGGCAACCTAATATCCACTTCCCCAATGCTTTATCCTGGATCAGAGTACCACAGCTTTTTCTAAAATTAGTGAAAAATTTTAGGAAGACAACAGAATGATATACATTAGAAAAAAATTCTAGGAAGACAGGGTTAAACCATGCAAAAAAGTAAGTCATAATACAATGAAATGTTCTCATGGACAATTCATAGAGTTACCAGTTTGGAAAGAACCATTCATGTACTTTTCACTTTGCAGAACTAATAATATATGGACAGGGGAGAGATACAAAACTTTTACAATTAATGGCTAAAGAGACCTCCTAATCAAACATTTCATTTCCTATCAATCAAATGGAGAGATTTAAAAAATTAAAAAATAAGCTATTTTCATGATGTTGATACTCACAAATTTAATGAAACAGTCTTTTGGGAATCATTTATTATGTTATATTATAATATAAAAATTATTTTATAGAGTTTGTTTATAGAGTATAGTTTGATTATAAGTGTAGCCTATTTTTAGAGGCTTTATTATAAAGATGACCATTGAAATAATCAGAAACTATTCAATACTGAGCTATCTTTTCAAATAATTGGGATTCTTTACCAATATATCTAATAACTGATATTTCCACAACAATTTAAAGTTTAAAAGCTGGTTAGTAAATAGCATGAGAGTTTTTTCCCCTTATTTTCATTGGATCTGGATGTTCCACACGTCCCAGGTCAATCTTAGGGAAATGTAATACTATCTTGAGGAGAATAGACTGTCTTAAGAAGACAGCAAAGTCTTTTCAGCCTGACAAGAGACTTTTACATCATCCATTTCAGTTAAACTACCCAAAGATGGACCAGGCCTCTAGGAAAAATTTAATATCTGTGTTGGTAAGGTGAGAAGTAGTTGGACAATAGAGAGGACAAAAGGGAGGATATTTTGAATGGTTGACTACTAGATGCTTCTGCTCACATCTCCATGTATTAAATGTAAAATTTGTTGAGGAGAGATGAGTCTGATCTTTTTGGAGGAAACCTAAATGGTTCATTGATTGTCTCCTTTCTCTCTCTCCTTGGGGAATGAGTTAAATTCTCTTTCCTTTTTGTTAAGCTATTTCATTAGTGTTTTAGAGCTGATTTTCCCTGGATAAGCATACAATTATTCTTAATTGTTTTTTATCATTATGTAAAGAGAATATATAAGTAATAAGTAAAGAGAGTATATTAAGTGAGTGAAGGGAGTGGTTGATGAGATTAGTTGATAAACAGATTTTTATAGGTCAGGATTTTCTTTAATTTTTTGACTAGAAATCACCATAATCTATGGATTCCTAGGTTTTATTATCATTTTATTAATAACTTGTGTTAATAAGAACCATAAAAATAGCAGGGGGGGGGAAGAAAAAGCATGTGAATCTGTAGATCACTGTCTTAGGCTAAAATTGGAAGTCATTCTGTTTCCTTCAACTTTGAATCAAGGCATCTTAAGCAGTTTCCATACTTTCCTCAATCATTAGAGAAAAAAGAAAGTAGAAAGAGGTATGGCTAGAGAGAAGATAATATTTAAAGTTAGCCTTCATGGATAAAGATGGGGTGGTTTATGGGACTTTCCCTGCACCTTTCTGAAACCATAGGGAAAGTTCTTCACAGTCAAGTTATGCCCTTCATATTGACATTTCCTGTTTGTACTATTACACAGTTTGTGCAATTATATGCTGAGCCAGAGAATGCACGTGGTGTAGCAGTTAGAGGAATATATTGGAGTTAGAACAAATTATATTCTTATACACAAGAATTGAAATTTCTTGAGCTCAGAGACTATTGCATTTTTGCCTTTGTATCAATGGAAGGTAGTGAGGATGGAAAAGAAATCAACACAAATGACTAACCATAATTCTAAAAGATATATGATGAAATATGCTTCACCTCTTTATAGAGAGGTGATAGATTCAAGGTGCAAGGTGATTCGGAACACTAGTTTTCTTGACTATGTAATTTGTTATGTGTTGTTTTTTTTTTTTTCCAGTGGGAGTATGGATGTAAGAGAAAGAAAATATTTTTTGGCTAATTAATTTTTCAGAATTCAAATTTATATGTTCTAAAAGCAGAGGAGAGTTTCACTGATAATGTGCTACAAGTGAACAGTACATATCTTCAGGTTATTTTTTATTTTTTATTGCCCCTTTAGTGTCTCTGAAGGAAGAAATAGTGAATTCTTAAGAGAATGTCTAATACATTCATAGTTCTCTTATCTATTCCTAAGGTAGAAGCTGCTCTATATTATTACAAAAAATTCTTTTTTATGTCTCTGTTACTGATATCACCCACATCTCTGGAGCCTCTGCTGTACCCATTTTTAGTTAGGGCAGACTAATAATGGAGCTGGTGAATGGGAAGGTAATGACACTACCATCAAGAATGTATAGCTGTCATTGTCATCCTTTGTTCTCAAAGAGGACCATGACATCACAGAAATGATGCCATTATTTATACTTCCTAGTGAATCCACCTTTAGGCTCCACAAGTTTGTTACAAGGAAATAGAGCCTTGAATATACACAACAACATAACGAGACCTCAAAATATTATGAAAAAGCTTGATGGAATGTTGCCAACGACATTTTTCAAGTTCACAAAGAAACATGTGAAAACTGTAGACTTCTTTGCTCACAACATTGGACATCCTTTCTCTACTGTTCATTTGTGTAAATAGGTATTACTTCCACGGAAACTTTCCAATGATATATGGCTTGTGAGAATAGGACCTCGTTTCTTGATCCTGACTGTCTATATTTCTCTGTGTGAGAAGTTGGAGGAAATTAGAATGGAGGAATCTGTCCTTATTTTGTCAAATTAGGAAGGGAATGCACCAGTGATGAAAACTGGCTTCAGATTAAATTTGCTTACCTCTTGTTTAAAGCTGTGGCTCTGAGGAATTCCCTATTTAATAAAAATGAGTAGCATTTTTACAGCTTCTATGTGCCAAGCACTTAACTAAGTACTTAACAAATATTATCTTTAAAATGTTACTTCATTTGGTCCTCACAACCCTCACAACCCTGGGAGGTAAGTGCCATTAAACCCTCATTTTATAGTTGAGGAATCTGAGGCAATCAAAAATTAACTTACTTTTCCAAGATTACAAAATTACTAAGTGTCTGAAGCTAGATTGAATTCATATCTTCCTGATTCCTAGCCTGGTACTCAATCCACTAAATCATCTAGTTGCATCTACGTATTTCTAGTTATTTCTACCTACCTTATGCATGTATTCATTAGTAAAGAAGTGAACACCCTTAGCACGTCAAATGTCACTTGCCAATTTTTATATCAGTTAATTATGTCATAAATTGGTATAATATTCTTATTCTCATCTTGTTTTAATATTAATATTTGTTGTGATAATAATTGTAGGTAAGGATAAACTTATAATAATTATATAGAAAATAAAACTACCCACATAGGCATAAATGTTTCTTCAAATAGACATTTATGCCCTATCCCATGTACATATTAGACATATTTTTATGATTAAATGTATTTATTACATACATTTCAGTACCTAGAGATCTGTCAAACATACCAGTAACTACATATAAATCATAGAAGTATATTTCTTTCCCTTGGCAACATATAAGCATGCACTAATTACTCTTTGATATTTATTTTCATGGGTCTTGAATCTCCTACTTTTCTGTGTTCTAATTCAATAATTTTGCATATTATAATAATACTTGATTCATTTATACCTGTGGGATATGTTCAAGCAAATGAATTGAGGAAAAGACAACAAGCTGAACCTTTATGCTTTTTTAAAAGGGCAAAAGTGAATTTTGACACCTGAAAATATGCTTATTTCCTTAGGAATCATCTTTTTTTAAAGATATTTGTTTTTGGAGGAATATCACATTCATTTATCATTGTGCATGTTAAATTTCATCAAATAGATATGTTTTAAGTTTTGTTTTGTTTTTTTTCTTTTATACAAAACCTTTGATTGTATCCTTATGCATATCTAGAGAAATGAGGATTGGGGTTTAGTACAATTATATGGATTCAGAATTGGTTTTTGGAGTAGATTCTGGGAAAATTGGCAGAGTAAGACAGGAAATATAAGGCTTTCCAAAATTCTCTCACAAACAATATAAAATATCATCTAAAAGTGAAGTTTGTGCAGTAAAGAAAAAAAAAAAAATGAAAAGTCAAGGTAAAATAATTATTTTCTTAAAACACTTTGGGAGGACTTTAGAAGAGATCCAACCTCCCATGGAGGAAATTTGGACTGATTGAAGTGCAAAAACCTTCAGGTCATCCCACTGAATCAACAAACAAGCCCCGGAGACCAGAAGACTGGGCCAGTCTTGTATTCTGGAACTTTTAATTCACTGACGGTGTGGGGAATCATACAGCTGAGCTGGGAAAGAGTGAAGAACCCTCCATTATCATGGAATGCCAGCACATGCCCTGAGTACAGTAACAGAGAGGCAGGGACCTTTCTGCATGTGGGTACTTGAAGGAGAGTATAGTTCCTTGTTCCAAGGCAGAAGGGTGAGCTGAAGTTTGTAGCAATTGTGGGGGTGTTTTGGGGAGGGAACTACAAAGAAGAGAATTTACAGTAACAGTGTGGCTAGAAGTGGAGAAGAGTACCAGAGGTTGTTCATCCAGCTAGAGCTTAGAAAACAACAATAAAACAACAAACAAACCCCGAAGGCTGAGTAATTATTCTTCCATACATCAGGACTAGAACTTGACTATAATAATAAGCCTCTTAAAAAAATAAAGTAAGAAATAACAAAGGAGAAAGAACCCAACCACAGATAATTATTATAGCAACAGAAAAGATTTGGTTTCATAATCAGAAGACAATGGAGTTAAAAAAAAAAAAATGAAAAGTCAAGGTAAAATAATTATTTTCTTAAAACACTTTGGGAGGACTTTAGAAGAGATCCAACCTCCCATGGAGGAAATTTGGACTGATTGAAGTGCAAAAACCTTCAGGTCATCCCACTGAATCAACAAACAAGCCCCGGAGACCAGAAGACTGGGCCAGTCTTGTATTCAGGAACTTTTAATTCACTGACGGTGTGGGGAATCATACAGCTGAGCTGGGAAAGAGTGAAGAACCCTCCATTATCATGGAATGCCAGCACATGCCCTGAGTAAAGTAACAGAGAGGCAGGGACCTTTCTGCATGTGGGTACTTGAAGGAGAGTATAGTTCCTTGTTCCAAGGCAAAAGGGTGAGCTGAAGTTTGTAGCAATTGTGGGGGTGTTTTGGGGAGGGAACTACAAAGAAGAGAATTTACAGTAACAGTGTGGCTAGAAGTGGAGAAGAGTACCAGAGGTTGTTCATCCAGCTAGAGCTTAGAAAACAACAATAAAACAACAAACAAACCCCGAAGGCTGAGTAATTATTCTTCCATACATCAGGACTAGAACTTGACTATAATAATAAGCCTCTTAAAAAAATAAAGTAAGAAATAACAAAGGAGAAAGAACCCAACCACAGATAATTATTATAGCAACAGAAAAGATTTGGTTTCATAATCAGAAGACAATGGAGTTAAAAAAAAAAAAATGAAAAGTCAAGGTAAAATAATTATTTTCTTAAAACACTTTGGGAGGACTTTAGAAGAGATCCAACCTCCCATGGAGGAAATTTGGACTGATTGAAGTGCAAAAACCTTCAGGTCATCCCACTGAATCAACAAACAAGCCCCGGAGACCAGAAGACTGGGCCAGTCTTGTATTCTGGAACTTTTACTTCACTGAAGGTGTGGGGAATCATACAGCTGAGCTGGGAAAGAGTGAAGAACCCTCCATTATCATGGAATGCCAGCACATGCCCTGAGTACAGTAACAGAGAGGCAGGGACCTTTCTGCATGTGGGTACTTGAAGGAGAGTATAGTTCCTTGTTCCAAGGCAGAAGGGTGAGCTGAAGTTTGTAGCAATTGTGGGGGTGTTTTGGGGAGGGAACTACAAAGAAGAGAATTTACAGTAACAGTGTGGCTAGAAGTGGAGAAGAGTACCAGAGGTTGTTCATCCAGCTAGAGCTTAGAAAACAACAATAAAACAACAAACAAACCCCGAAGGCTGAGTAATTATTCTTCCATACATCAGGACTAGAACTTGACTATAATAATAAGCCTCTTAAAAAAATAAAGTAAGAAATAACAAAGGAGAAAGAACCCAACCACAGATAATTATTATAGCAACAGAAAAGATTTGGTTTCATAATCAGAAGACAATGGAGTTAAAAAAAAAAAAATGAAAAGTCAAGGTAAAATAATTATTTTCTTAAAACACTTTGGGAGGACTTTAGAAGAGATCCAACCTCCCATGGAGGAAATTTGGACTGATTGAAGTGCAAAAACCTTCAGGTCATCCCACTGAATCAACAAACAAGCCCCGGAGACCAGAAGACTGGGCCAGTCTTGTATTCTGGAACTTTTACTTCACTGAAGGTGTGGGGAATCATACAGCTGAGCTGGGAAAGAGTGAAGAACCCTCCATTATCATGGAATGCCAGCACATGCCCTGAGTAAAGTAACAGAGAGGCAGGGACCTTTCTGCATGTGGGTACTTGAAGGAGAGTATAGTTCCTTGTTCCAAGGCAAAAGGGTGAGCTGAAGTTTGTAGCAATTGTGGGGGTGTTTTGGGGAGGGAACTACAAAGAAGAGAATTTACAGTAACAGTGTGGCTAGAAGTGGAGAAGAGTACCAGAGGTTGTTCATCCAGCTAGAGCTTAGAAAACAACAATAAAACAACAAACAAACCCCGAAGGCTGAGTAATTATTCTTCCATACATCAGGACTAGAACTTGACTATAATAATAAGCCTCTTAAAAAAATAAAGTAAGAAATAACAAAGGAGAAAGAACCCAACCACAGATAATTATTATAGCAACAGAAAAGATTTGGTTTCATAATCAGAAGACAATGGAGTTAAAAAAAAAAAAAAACATACTATTCAAAGAAAAAAATGTCAAATGATCACAAACCCTAAAAGAGTTGTTAGAAGAGCTTAAGAAGAACTTTAAAAATCAATTAAGAGAGGTTGAAGAAAAATTTTGGAGGGAATAAGAACAATCCAAAAAAATCAAGGAAACCATGAAAAGAAAGTAAATTACTTGGAAAAAGAGATCTAAAAACTAAAAGAAGAAAATAACTCCTGAAAAACTAGAATAGGACAAGGACAAACTAATGACATTGTAAGACACAAATAAAAGAAAAGCAAAAGAATAAAAAAAAATAGGAGAGAATGTGAAACATCTCCTTAGGAAAAAAATCTAATTTAGAAAACAGATTAAACAATATAAGTAATATGAAAATTGTTGAATTACCTGAAAGTTATGAATTTTTAAAAAATGTCTAGATAAAATAGTACAAAAACTCATTGAGGAAAACTGGCCTGAATTCTATAATGAGAATGGACAGCTCTGAAAAAAATGTATAGTATTTATTAATATGCTTTCTTGAAATGGAAATTTATTGCTTTATATTTTGAATCCCCTCATTTTGTTGTGTACATGGCAATGTTTTTTTTTTTTCTTTTTCTATTTTGTATTTGTTATAAATAAACTAAAACATTTAAAAAGCATCCATAGATAAAAAGGCTTGGAGTTGAGCTGAGTATGATAAAATGATTCTAGAAAATGAAATTGCATAGGTAGAGGTAACATGGAATAATTACCTCAAACAAATAAGGCATGAATAAAAATTCTATTAAACATTTAAAGATCAACTAATTCCAATCTTAAAGTATTTTGAATAATAGGAAAAGGAGTGTTATCAAATTCCTTTTATAAAATAGCAATGGTACAAATGCCTAAACCAGGAATAACATAAAAGAGAAAATCATAGACCAATTTCATTAATGAATATGGATGCAAAAATCTGAATTAACAAAAGTTTAAAAATATGATTATGTCAATAGATGCATTTTGATAAAATACAAAAAGCTTTTGATAAAATATAACACTCATTCCTATTAAAAATCTCTTGAAACCATAGGCATAAATTGATTTTTCCTTAAAATGATAAGAAGCATCTACCTAAAATCATCAGCAAGTATTATTTATAATGGGGATAAGCTGGAAGCCTTGCCAATAAGATCAGGTGTGAAACAAGGATGCCTATTGTCAGCAATATTATTCAATATTGAATTAGAAATGCTAACAATATCAAAAAGTGAAGAAAAAAATCAAAGGAATAAGAATGGGCAGTTATGTGATAACACTATCTCTTTTTGCAAATAATATAGTGATATACTTAGAAAATCCTAAAGGTTCAACTAAAAAAAATGGATAATTTTAGCAAAGTAGTAGAATATAAAACAATCCACATAAATCACCAGCATTTCTACATATCAGCAGCAAAACCCTGTAAGAAGAGATAGTAAAAATTTTCTGTACTATTTCTATCAGCTCTCTTTGTAATGGCAAAGAACTAGAAAATGAGGAGACGTTATCATTTGCGGAATGGCTCAACAAGTTGTGATATGTGATCATGATCCAATGCGATTCTAGACCTGAGTTTCAATTGATAAATAATGGACAGAAGCAGCTACACCCAAAGAAAGAACACTGGGAAACAAATGTGAACTATTTGCATTTTTGTTTTTCTTCGGTTATTTTTACCTTCTGAATCCAATTCTCCCTGTGCAACAAGAGAACTGTTCGGTTCTGCAAACATATATTGTATCCAGGATATACTGCAACATATCTAACATATATAGTACTGCTTGCCATCTAGGGGAAGGAGTGGAGGGAGGGAGGGAAAAAATTGGAACAGAAGTGAGTGCAAGGGATAATGTTGTAAAAAAATTACCCTGGCATGGATTCTGTCAATATATGCATTTTGATAAAATACAAAAAGCTTTTGATAAAATATAACACTCATTCCTATTAAAAATCTCTTGAAACCATAGGCATAAATTGATTTTTCCTTAAAATGATAAGAAGCATCTACCTAAAATCATCAGCAAGTATTATTTATAATGGGGATAAGCTGGAAGCCTTGCCAATAAGATCAGGTGTGAAACAAGGATGCCTATTGTCAGCAATATTATTCAATATTGAATTAGAAATGCTAACAATATCAAAAAGTGAAGAAAAAAATCAAAGGAATAAGAATGGGCAGTTATGTGATAACACTATCTCTTTTTGCAAATAATATAGTGATATACTTAGAAAATCCTAAAGGTTCAACTAAAAAAAATGGATAATTTTAGCAAAGTAGTAGAATATAAAACAATCCACATAAATCACCAGCATTTCTACATATCAGCAGCAAAACCCTGTAAGAAGAGATAGTAAAAATTTTCTGTACTATTTCTATCAGCTCTCTTTGTAATGGCAAAGAACTAGAAAATGAGGAGACGTTATCATTTGCGGAATGGCTCAACAAGTTGTGATATGTGATCATGATCCAATGCGATTCTAGACCTGAGTTTCAATTGATAAATAATGGACAGAAGCAGCTACACCCAAAGAAAGAACACTGGGAAACAAATGTGAACTATTTGCATTTTTGTTTTTCTTCGGTTATTTTTACCTTCTGAATCCAATTCTCCCTGTGCAACAAGAGAACTGTTCGGTTCTGCAAACATATATTGTATCCAGGATATACTGCAACATATCTAACATATATAGTACTGCTTGCCATCTAGGGGAAGGAGTGGAGGGAGGGAGGGAAAAAATTGGAACAGAAGTGAGTGCAAGGGATAATGTTGTAAAAAAATTACCCTGGCATGGATTCTGTCAATATAAAGTTATTATTAAATTTTAAAAAAAGGAGTTAAAAAAATTTAATGATAGTATTCTGTCTTTCACATATACTTGAAAGTAGTGAGTTATTTAGGAATGAAATTCATAATCCTCAATTGCTTTTCTATTAATCTCTTTGGGAAGAGTAACTGTGTCCTATTCATTTATGTATACTTCAGCTGGATTTAGTCAAGTGCCTTGCTTATAGTAAATAATGAATAAACATTAGTTAGATTTAATTAATCGAGTCAAAACTCAAGCTATATACCAGCCTTATCTGACAAAGAACCATGGACCCAGTGAGTTTTGGATCAATTCCTGTATTTCTATACAATCATAATAGGAGAATAAGGCCAGGCACCGGCCTCATCAGAATTGTGGAGGAGGGTAAAGTTAAACATCTTTGATGTGATCACACTTCTCTTTAGGATAGAGGCAACAGGAAAGAGTATTGACCCTGGAGTCGACATGGATTCAAATCCTACCCTTCCAAATCCCCATGTAATATCTATATATTTCCTCAGTTTCCTCATCTATAAAATGAGGTGGTTAGTCTCACAGATCTCCAAAGTCCTTTCAGGTCTAAATCTATGATCCTCTCCCTTGGTCATTGGCTTTTTTCTTGAAACCTTGAGGGCTTAATGCTCTTAAAATCTTTTCTCTGGAAAGGATCCCATAAACTCATTAGCACTAAGGTGTAATGACTGATTACATATTTATGTATTCCCTCTCCTGGGGCGTTTAAATGTCCAATGAGGTGCTAAGACCTTAAATTAAAAGAATTAAATACTAACAGTGGGAAGGTTGGTATTTCTTCCAGCTTTACTTATAGGAGTCTGCTTGAATATTTTCAGTGATAATATCATAATTATTGATTAACCTTATAACCTTCTAATTATTAGAAATAGGTAAGCAGAGACACATCTTTTCCTCTCTCCCTTCTCCCTTCTCCTAATAGATTTGAGGAAAGGGAAATTTTCTCAGTAGAGTGATTAGATAAAAGAGAAGGCAGGAACCGTTTGATTCTCCTCCTTTGGAGGGAGGGAAGAGAAGATCCTTCTTTGTGTGAAAGATTCCTTTCCGTTGGGAGAAGGACCTCTTTCTAACTAAGCAGTAACTGATCAGAGTTGCCTGGAACACCAAGACTTTGGCCCAGGATCGTGCAGTCAATGTATAAAAGAGGTACCCAGTTCTTCCTGACCCCAAGACAAACTCTCTGTTTATCACCCTGCCTTTTAAAATGTACACCTCAAAATCCCTCTGGTCTAAGTCTGACAGTTTAGAATTTAGAAGATTTTGTCTCAAAAGTGTCGGGATGGGTGCAACAAGCTATAGAGAAATGGCCCAGGAGTAACTTTACATAAATGACCTGACCAGAACACAAGTTTCCAGGAAAGTGGTCTTGGAATGTGAGAGCATATCTTTGGAATGAGTCTTTAACGTTTGCCTTATTCTGGTGCAGGACACGGGTTACTGAAATCTGTGCACTACCCAGAACATAAGCTAGTCTCAGGTGCATTGTGATTTAAATTAGAGAAATACTGCACACCCTTGCTGCAAGGCATGTTTTGCTATTTGCTACTTGACTCCCCCCTAGATAGGTGGCTGTGATATGGCTCAGCAGAGAGAGCTTGGAATCAGAATGACCTATCTATGTGATTTGAATACTGGCTTCAGACATTAGCTGTGTGACCTTGGATAAGTTACTTAATTCTGTTTGCCTCAGTTTCCTCATCTATAAAATGAGCAGGGAAAGAAAATCCTAAATGGACTCACAAAAGAGTCAGGCATGACTGAAATGAGTGGACAACTTTAACTATCATTTTCCCTTAAAATAGTTGTTCAAGTCCCCTCTTCTTGCCCCCTATTCTTTCCCTTTCAGCTGAGGTCCTCAGCCTCCTACTTTGCTGATAAAATCAAAATCATCCACCAGGGGTTCTGTATTCTCTCATATTACACAAATCAAACCCTTTGCCTCATCATCTCTGACTACCTCGCCCACCCACCTAGTTCTCTACTCTTTTATAACAGTCTCCAAGGAATAGTTGATCTTTCTCTTGCTAAGACCAATCCCTCTGGAGGGACTGGATCTTGCAGTCATTTGCATCTCTTCTGGGGATTTTTCCATGATCCTCTGCCTTTTATCTGCAATGTTATCTACTGACTTTTTTTTTTTAACTGACAATAACCAGGACTAGTTTTCCATCCCTGACCTGCCATCTCCACAAGCTTTTCCCCCAAATTTCTTCTCCCTTATAATTTTATAATACATCTTGAAAGTTATTTATTCTGGCTTGACCTGATTCTCAACTCTGAATCCTTTGCAATTTGGCTTCCTGCTTTTGTCAATGGAATACAACTTTTTTCTACACACATTACAATCTCTCAGTAGTTAAATGCAATGACTTTCAGTCTTCATGTATTTGACAACTTTCATGAACTTTACACTGTTTTCTACCCCTCCTCCTGGATATACTCTTCTCTTTGTTTTTATGATGCTCTTTTCTTCTCAATCTTTTAACTGTTCGAATAATTCTCCTCAGTTTTGGTTACTTTTGCCAGATCATCTTCTTTTTCTTAGTCTATAATTGTGAATGTCTCCTAAGGCTCTATCCTGAGCTCTTTTCTTTTCTTTGCTAAACTACTTCATCAGTGCTCATAAATTCAGGGGTCATCTCTACTCATATGCTGGCCAAATCTTTATAATTAGCCTTAACCTCCTTCCTAAACTTTGGTTACACATCACATTGTCTGCTATATGTTTCCATTTAGATATCTGATAATTCAAACTCAACAGATCCAAAATGGAACTTGATCTATTCCTTCCTATCCCCATCCTCCTCCAAACTTAACTATTTCTGTTGAGGGGGACTACCACATTCTCTAGTCAGACAAGTTTAGAAATATCCTTCATTCTTCACTCTTTTCCTCAATACAAATGACTTACTTCTATCTCCATAACATCTCTGAGATCTTTCTCCTTTCATTAAGCACAACTTTAATTTATATAAAAGTTCTCACTTGGACCAGCTCAACAATCAGAATTCTGATGCTATGACAGATCCAGTTTTGTCCTAAGGGTAAAAAGGAGAATGAAAAGAAGTACAGGATAGGATAATCTTCTTGACTGGGTACACCAGTGGGTGGGCTCTGTCCTTTCTAATAAGACCTTCATCAGCCTCCTCATTGTTATATCTGCCATTCTCTTTTCTACAAAGCATTCTTCCCCCTATCACCAAAATATTTGGCTTAACACATTGAGCTAACCTTTTTACTTGCTCCCCAGCTAAAATAGATCTTTATTTGTCCTCTTGCCTTTTGGATAAAACACAAATTTCCCAAGTGGACATTACAAATCTCTCTAGAAGATATATATTTTTGTAAACCTTCTTTCTTCCTTTATTTTTTAATATAGCTTTTTTTTTTTTTAAACAAGATATATGCTTGGGTAATTTTTCAGCATTGACAATTGCAAAACCTTTTCTTCCAACTTTTCCCATCCTTCCCCTCACCCCTTCCCCCAGATGGCAGATTGATCAATATAAGTTAAATATGTTAAAGTATAAGTTAAATACAATATATTTATATACATATCCATAGTTATTTTGCTGTACAAAAAGAATTGGTCTTTGAAATAGTGTACAATTAGCCTGTGAAGGAAATCAAAAATGCAGGTGGACAGAAATAGAGGGATTGGGAATTCTCTGTAGTGGTTCATATTAATCTCCTAGAGTTCTTTCGCTGGGTGTAGCTGGTTCAATTCATTATTGCTCTATTGGAACTGATTTGGTTTATCTCATTGTTGAAGAGAGCCATGTCCATCAGAATTGATCATCACATAGTATTGTTGTTGAAGTATATAATGATCTCCTAGTCCTGCTCATTTCACTCAGCATCAGTTCATGTAAGTCTCTCCAGGCCTTTCTGAAATCATCCTGCTGGTCATTTCTTACAGAACAATAAATAGAATATGGTTTTAATCTTAATATTTTTTGTTGTTCCTCTTCATGTAACTACAGCTAAAGAGATCTTTCTGTTACAAAGCTCAATCTTCTACTCCTCATACAAATATCTTCAGTCAGGTTGTCTATCATACTTGAAGGCTCTCCTTCATCTCTGTCAGTACTTAATTTTTATTTAAAGCTCAGCTCAGGGGCTACCTACTATGTGAAACCTTCTTGGATCCTCCTCTGTTGTTAATGTTTCTCCAAACATTACATTGTACCTACTTATCTATGCACATGCATTATTTCAGACCCCCAACACATCCCTATTGGAATGAAAATTTTTTGAGTACAGGAATAGTCTCACTTTTGTATTTATATTCCCCACTCCAGCTCCATGTTTGTACAAAGTAGGAGATTAACAAATTGTTTTTTATTTCATTGGTTGAATATTTGTTAAATTGAAAAAAAACTCTTGAGAAGTTATTTAATGGAGACTCTCTTTTCTAGTTTTTCTGCTTTCCTTCCTTTCAAATATATATCTTTTTTTAAAAAAAAATTATTTTTAACTTATGAAATAAACATGTCCATAACATAGTAGAATTTTTAAAAAGTGACTGAACATGAAACTGCAAATCTATTATGTACAATTTGCTATTTCTATTAAATACAATAAAATTGAATTTCCTTTTTCTTTTCTCCTCCTCCTCCTCCAGATGAATTGGAACACTCATTTTTGGTGAAACTGTGAACTGATCCAGTGATTCTGGAGAGCAATCTGGAATTATGCCTAAAAAGTTATGGAAATTTCAAATATATATTCCTTTACCACCTGTGGGCATGTATGAATTAGCTCTCTTGTTCAGAAAATAATTTCTCTCCCTTCATTTTCTCAACATCTTTCCCTTAAAGATAGCTGGCATTTTTTGCAAAGTGCTTTAAATCTGTCATCTCATTTGATCCTCACAATATCTGTAGGAGAAGGATACTATTATTATTCTCCCTTGTTAAAAGAAGAAACTAAGAAAATTAGGTTAAATGACTTGTTGAGAATCACAGATCTAGTATTTGAGGTATGAGTCAAATTCAGGTCTTTCTTAGTTCAAATCCAGTGAGTATCCATCTAGTTACTGTATCACCAAGTCCCTTCTGACAACTTCTATTACGTATTTTCATCCTCTTGTACTAGATTTTAGATCTACCAGGTTATGTATATGATTTCTTGTCAAACAAGATCAATACAGCTAAAGAGAGATGATAAATAAATAGATGTGTGTGATTACAATCCAATTGCATCTGATTTGTTGGACTCTGTACTCATGTTTAAAATTTGTATTCAAGGTTGTCTACTTATAGAAGATATTTTCTAGTAATATATATTTAAACTATAAATGTTCCAAATTTCTATTTTTATTCCTGCTTAGTGCTTTATAAATAGTTCTTGTGTTAAAGAAATCATGCCATTTTCCTTTGGGGGATTCAGGCTACTGGTAACAGTCAATTGCGAAAGATTTCAAGGGTGCTGTGTGTACTAGTAGGGGAGGGGAATTGGCAGAGTGAATCTCTTTCCCCTAGCCGTGCTGAAACCATTGAAATTGAATTTTGGGACTGGCCTTGAACAGGTAGACTGTTTACATAAAGTTGAAATGGAAGCAGGGATATGTGTTTCACTTTCATGTATTTGCAAAATAAATTAGTTTCATAGGGCAGTTCATGGTTTGTGATAAGCTTTCTTTTTAAAAACTAATTTCCATATGTGAAACGAATGGATAGAGTGAATCTAAGCCTCTTCTGTCAAGATTTTGGAAATGTCCATTAGATCATTCCCTCAGGGAACAGTGAGTCCTTAAGTAAGTCAGTGAGGTTACCACCTTCTTGTGAAGAGGAATAAACATAAGAAGAGTCTTCTCAGAAACTCATACTGTGCTGGGTTTATCATAAAGTTAAGAGACAGATGCACAAGTGTGCTGTCTTGAATCCTAGCAAGCAAAAGCAGATGGAAGACAGAAGAGAGGGAGGAAAGGCCAAGCAATTAAAGACCTAGAAATAATTTTAATTCTCTTTTCTCTTGCTCTTCTTTCAAGCTGATGTCAACACTTCCTATCTCATGCTGTGGTCATGGATAAGTAAGCTCTTCTTAGCACCCCTACTAAGATTCATCTACATTTGATATCAGTTCACATCCATAAAATTGACAAAAGTAGTTCAAATGAGAAAATTCAGTGTTGATGGGACTGCTATACTGGAAGGGGGTAGAAAGTGATTTGATCTTTTGGAAAAGAAGCATGATAATATACATATATAATGTTTTCACTGTCTCTCCCTTCACTCACTTCTTAATCTTTTATAATTTGGCTTCTGATTGGTCTCTCCAAAGTTACCAATGATGACATTGCCACCATTTTGAAGCAGACTCTTATAATCTCACACATGGACCATTATAATATCCTGCTTGTGAATCTGCCTGCTTTAAATCTCTTCCTACTTCAATCCATATTCTATTTAGCTACAGAAGTGATTTTATAAGACACAAGTCAGAATTACATAATCAGAAGTGATTTTACTAAGACACAAGTCTGATTATCTAATTCTCCTACTCAATAAATTCCACTGACTTCATATTGCCTCCAGTAATAAATATAAAATCTTTTGCTTCGTGTTCAAAGCCCTTCAGCTCCTCTTCTATCTTTCAGGTTTACTTATAGTTTACTCCCCAACACATACTCTTCGACTCATGACACCAATCTTGCTATTCTCTAAAAAAAAACACTCTTTCTCTTGGTTCCAGGTATTTTCTCTGGCTCGCCCCCATATTTGGAATGTTCTCTCTCCTCATCTCTGCCTCTTAGCTTCCCTGGCTTTAAAATACCAACTAAAATCACACCTTATAAAGGAAGGCTTTTCTAACCCTTCAATTTTAGTGTTCACAATTCCAGATTCTAAGCCACCTAAGAGTTTTCTTTTGCTTCTTTTTGTTTCTCAGTGCCTAACAAAGTGCCTAGCCTTTTATTAATAAATGTTTATTAATTGATTGATTATACAAAATGAGCTATGAAACTGGCCAAAGCCTTTGAGGCAAGCACTATATCCCCAAGATGCAATTATAAGAAAAAAACAAATTGCCTGTACAAAAATTCCCATTGCTGTTTTATTTGTATTGATAAATACTTGAGGATAAATTACATGTTTGTCAGTTGGAAAACTGCTGAACAGGTTGGTACATATCAATGCATTAGGATATTCTTATGCCATTAAAAGTGATAAATATGAGGGATAAAGCTAAATATACAAAGAAGTAAAATAATATAAAGTTCAAAGTATATGCATAGCTCATATAAGAGGTGAGATGAGATCAGGTACACTTAGTGGATAGAATGCCAAGTTTGGAATGAGGAAGATTTATCTTCCTGAGTTCAAATCTGGCCTCAGATACTTCCTAGCTGTGTGATCCTGGACAAGTCACTTAAGTCTGTTTGCCCCAGTTCCTTATCTGTAAAATGAGCTGGAGAAGGAAATGGCAAATTACTCTAGTATCTTTGCCAAGAAAACCCCAAATGGGGTCACAAAGAGTTAGATGTGATTGAAACATCTGAACAACAAAAAACAATTTGATCATGTATTTGTTTATAGACAGAGAACAGATGAGATGGGTACATAAAAAAAGTGTTCCTGTCCTAACAACATTTTATTTTAACATAATTCTAATTTCATGGCTATATTGATATATTTTTTTCCCCTCTTACCTTGTTCGTATTTCTGATCATGGTTACAAAGTTGGAAGAAATTTTAGAGGTCATCTACTTCAACACTTTCCTTTCCAGATGAGTAACCTGAAGCCTGTAGAAACTAGGTGACTAATCAGGGTCTGTATGGCGTAAGGGAGTGGAATCATAATCCCATTGAGCTGGGGTTCAAACCCAGATCCTCTGATTCTTGGTTGGTCTTTTTCCAATAAAAGCATTTTGAGAAATTATATATCTATGAATGAAAGAGAATAATAAATAAACCTCTTAGTGACAAGCAAAGAATATTATCCATGAAACAAAATACCATTTGAAGTATATACTATTGAGAAATGGGTTAAACATAAATTCTGCCAGCTAGTAACACATTTCTCTCTGTTCTATCTCTAATTGAAAAGTCAAGGGATGGAATAGGGGAGGGTGATTAGAGATCATTTTTGGTTTTGTTGTTCAGTCATGTCTGATTCTTCATGATCCCATTAGGTTTTCTTGGCAAAGACATGTTTGCCATTTCCTTCTCCAGCTCATTTTACAAATGAGGAAATCAAGGCAAACAGAGTTAAGTGATTTTTTCCAAATCACACAGCTACAAAGTGTCTGAGGCCAGATTTGAACCCAGGAAGAAGAGTATTACTGATTTTAGACCCAACACTCTATGCACTATGCCACCTACCTGGCCTAACTGGAGATCTTCAAGGGATCTCTTTTAAGGTTTTACTTTATTTCATGAGGTAAACAAACCATTTTAGCAGGATCAAAAATCTATGAATTCAGAAGTTGGTTTTGGTTTTTGTGTTTATAATTTTCCCATAAAATATGTTGGTAATGCTCATTTTAAGCCACCAATACCTCCCAATGACCTTGGAATTCCATTGGGTATGATACATACAGCATCCAACTTAATTTATCTTTTTTTTTTTTTTTTTTTAACTTATTCACTGTCCCATTGCCTCACTTTGGGGTTATTTATGTGACCCATATTCCATGTGGGAAAACCCAGCTGTTAAAGTTCTAACATCAAGAGAAACATGGATATATGGTTTTATTTGTATTTTCCTTTTGTGGAGGACTAAATTTAATTTCCCTTTACTGAAGAACTTCTTTATGCTATGTTTATATAATTTAACATCTGGTCCATAATGTTTTTTTTTCCTTGGGTTAAATATTGATGCTAATACACTGGAACCTTACTCAAATCTTTTTCTCAGGGAAGAAAACAGGTTATTGCACATACTGCTGCTCTAGGTGAGAATGTATGTACGTGTACCAACCATGTCCTTTTGGTAATCAAATCCTTTCAGATCAGAGGTTCTTGACCTGAGAATGTGAACTTGGGTTTTTGTTGTTTTTAATATTCTGAAGGATATTTTTCAAAATAATTTGTTTCTTTTGCAATTCCATGAATTTTTAATGCATTTAAAAACATTGTTCTGACAAAGTTCATAGCTTTACCAAACTGTTAAAAGGTCTAATGACCAAAAAAATGTGAAACCCCTGTAGTAGAGTCCCCAAATTGACCTAGATTATAGAAAGTTCTTTGGAGCTGTAGAGGCATCTCTATCCCATAAAACTAGGTAGATGAGAGATGAGCATGTTCTATAGTTCATTACCTAGCATGGAGGAGAGCAGGATTGGCATTACCCTGGTATAATCTGCTAGTCAATATGTGATTAGCTACTTTTTGTGAGTGGGTCTTAGCAATGTTGATGTTTTGGTTAGTTTGTGAATGTTGTGAACCAACTCACAAGGGGCTTGACAAAACATGGCCTAAAATAGTTCAGAATATGCTAATATTTTATTGATGATATGGTTTAAGAATTCAGGGATTAAGGCTTGTTGTAGCATAATGTGATATCTAAATGGAGAAGCACTACACATTTTTTGTATATGAATGTATTGCATGGTAAGAACAATACTGGACTATGAATAAAGTAATTTAGCTCTTCCAGTCATAACTGATATCATTCTAGGCACATCGTTTCATTTCTATCTCACTTTCTTTTCCTGTAAAATGAAGAATTTGGATGATTTGAATGAGATGCTCTGTCTCTTTGCCTCTCTTTTTCTCTTAATAGTTTCCCACTTTATCTTTTGATTTTATTTTCTATATACTTGAGAAAATGCAGAAATCATTGTGTGTCTATTTAAAAACTTCCATCCAAACATATTTTTAATTCTTGAGGGAAAAAAAGATGTATGTTTAAGAAGCAGATGGTAACATTGT
Source organism: Antechinus flavipes (assembly GCF_016432865.1). Lineage (NCBI taxonomy): Eukaryota > Metazoa > Chordata > Mammalia > Dasyuromorphia > Dasyuridae > Antechinus > Antechinus flavipes. The sequence continues at coordinate 168,525,122 of NC_067398.1, forward strand.
AAAACACCACAAGATTCGCAAAGAAACCTATTCTATTAAGAGGTAAAAGATTAACGAGTAATTTTAGCTTCAGGAAAGGAGCAGAGCCAGAACTGCTCAATGAGACAGTATTACAGGTGAGTCATATAGCAGAAAACAGTATTGCTGTTTTCTTTGTTATTCACAGAAGAGAAAAAGAATGTATAAACTGAAAGTACTGGACAAATGAGGCCAAATAGTCCTTCCTAAGAGTATTTGAAATCAATTTCTTCCTGTAAAGTTATTGGCATTAATATAAAGATGGAAAATAAAATAAAATAAAATATTTAAATAATAATAAATAAAACTTTAAAATTTAAAAAGCACTTTACAGGGTAATTAATATTGCTAGTAACCATGTGGAACTTCAAAATAACCAAGGGAGAAAGAAAGGTCTGTTTGGAGAGTCACAACATTTCTTTTGACCTTGTCTTTGCTACAAATTTTATCTTTTCATCATTAATAAAGGTTAACAATTAGAGGCTAATTTATAATTTACACTGCTTATTTTAATAAAGAATTTTCTTTCTCTAGATGAAGTATAATTAAGTATATTATATGCTATCTGTTCTCTTGATTCTGGAGAAAACCCAGGATTCTCATGCCCTTCATCTGGGAGCAGCAACCCAAATTATAAGCCATACTATTAGGAGGATTTTGCTTGCAAGATATATTAGAGACAGCCAATATCACAAGGAAATATTCAGAAAATATTCTGATCAGAAAACCTAAAGAAACCATTGGTAATGGCAGAGTGTACCAATCTTTACCCCTGCAGTTTAGGTAACAAGCTAAATGAAGTTTCTATCTTTGGTATAGATATTCCCATTTTTATCAAATGAAAGTGTGTTATTCCCCATTTTCTTTTAAATGGGGAGATGTGGTCATTGCTTGCAGTTATTATAAAAAAAAAATCTATGCCATGAGCAAATAAATATCAGGCTAAATGATACTGAGACTCTCACTTTTTTTAGAAGTGTCTTATACTATGCATTTCAGAGAAACCATTTCCTGTTTTCCATTCAAACCTTGACATCTTCCATATTTCAGTAGGTCCACATCTGATGCAACTGAGAGAAGGGACTCTGGCTTGAGTGAGGAATTTTCTGAGATGGTCTTTGAGGTCATCACATCTAGAATTTTATAATTCAGGGATATACAAGTAGATTCCAAGTATAATCTTCAAGGATTCTGAATATGGCACATAACCTCAAAGGGACAGAGGTAAAGCAAATGTCTGATGTAAATTTTCATCAATAATAAACACCTCTGAGGCTCTCCATTGAAAATGCATTTCTGATGTTAGAGACAAACATTAGCTTATTCTATGAAACTATTCCACTATACCCTAATATATTTCTTTTGTGATTCAGTACAAAAGAGTGTGGATATATAGCTATTCATAATATTATACACTGTCCTATTTGTATCTATTATGGAGGCTGTGATGATTCTAGGATCAAATTATGCCTCCTTATGGCAAAACATATGTCTAAAAGACAGCCGACTGGCATTTATAGAATTTCCACAATTTATTGATCTTTTTTGCTCACATTTTTATTATTAATTATTGGTTAATTTAATTAGTCTATCTTTGACTGGAGCTATTTTAAGATGAACTATCTAATAAACTTGACTAGTGTGACATGCATGTTTTGTGAAATACAAACACACAAATATAAACATCTTTCATTTACTAAGAACTTGTAATCAAGAATTCTAAACTGAATGATCAATTTTGATAATAGAAATATAAATAGAAACCCCCCCAAATAAATTTGCCATTAATCTTTCATGGAATTTAATCTTTAATCATGATATTCTACATGATATATAATGCACATATAAGTACATATGTATATTTACACAATATATAAATACCTTAATTTTAAATTTTTAAAGTCTTTAAAATCTCATCTAGATAAGGGAAAAAATCTGCCTATTCTCTTCCTACCTGATTTTGAATTAAAGGACATTTGGTGGAAAATCATATCTTGACTGAGAACTTGCATATTAATTTTAATTTTTACTATGTAAATATGAGGTTTAAATATCTCCCTCCCTCCCAAAAGAGTGTTTATTGTAGACATACAGAAACTTAAAAGAAAGGAATTGCCAGGTCCCTAAGTATAATTTGGTTTATAAGGCTGAAACTGTACAGTGTCATGTGAATGTCATTCAGGCTTTATGGCTCATTCCTCATTTCTTTGAGAAAACTAAAAGCACTGAATGCAAAATGCTTAATGGTGTGTGGTTGCCTATTAACAGTGAGAATCAAATATACATATATAGAATTTCCACAATTTATTGATCATCTTTTTTGCCCACATTTTTATTATTAATTATTGGTTAATTTAATTAGGCTTGATGTTCTCCATAATGCTGACCAGGTTAAGTTCATTTCACTCAGAAAACTTTTTTAAGATGGATCCACTCTTCTACCTTTTTGCTTCCCAGAGAGGTCAGTATACAATATATTGTGAGTTCATGTACAATTTGTAGCTCTGTTTCCCGCTAGTCACAGGCTGGTTTTAAAGCACTTGTTTCCATGCTTGGTTTCTGAGACAATGTCCATGTCTAGTTTGTGAATGTCATAAATTAATATATCAATGAATGAAAATAACTGTGCTCTCTCCTTGATAACCTGAAATGGAATGTAAAAACAGTCTAACTTCTGGTTATTAGATTTTCATTTGTCCTCAGTGCTGACTAATGATGTCAACAATCCTTCTAAGTATTTGTATGACCTTTAACTTGGCTTTAAGGACAGCACTTGGAGTCATTTGTGGTTCTCAGCTCATTTTTTCCTTCTATGTTCCACTTATCAGTCTTTCCATTTATAACAGTACAAAAACCTTTCTAACTTTGACTTTGTTCCTATTAAAATATATTTTCCTGATTTAATCATGGTGTTTGAGAGTTTTTCCCCCTAATTTCCTTTTTTTTTTTTTTAAAGTGGTTCATAATTGTTTTTATAATTTATAATTCATTGGTTGCTATTGAGAGGCAAAAACTGAAATTTTTTGATATATTCTTGTGGTCCTTGCCTGTGCCCAGAGGACTGTAACCAGGTAGCATGGAGCTTGTGGTGGCACATATTTTAGTTCAGCTACCCCTCCATGAAGTCAGTTACAGGGGTAGGAATTGGAGAAAGAGGATTGGTTAATGCAAGTGGTGTGCTTTCTCTCTAAGTTGATTTTTAAGACAATGTCCATGTCTAGTTTGTGAATGTCATAAATTAATATATCAATGAATGAAAATAACTGTGCTCTCTCCTTGATAACCTGAAATGGAATGTAAAAACAGTCTAACTTCTGGTTATTAGATTTTCATTTGTCCTCAGTGCTGACTAATGATGTCAACAATCCTTCTAAGTATTTGTATGACCTTTAACTTGGCTTTAAGGACAGCACTTGGAGTCATTTGTGGTTCTCAGCTCATTTTTTCCTTCTATGTTCCACTTATCAGTCTTTCCATTTATAACAGTACAAAAACCTTTCTAACTTTGACTTTGTTCCTATTAAAATATATTTTCCTGATTTAATCATGGTGTTTGAGAGTTTTTCCCCCTAATTTCCTTTTTTTTTTTTTTAAAGTGGTTCATAATTGTTTTTATAATTTATAATTCATTGGTTGCTATTGAGAGGCAAAAACTGAAATTTTTTGATATATTCTTGTGGTCCTTGCCTGTGCCCAGAGGACTGTAACCAGGTAGCATGGAGCTTGTGGTGGCACATATTTTAGTTCAGCTACCCCTCCATGAAGTCAGTTACAGGGGTAGGAATTGGAGAAAGAGGATTGGTTAATGCAAGTGGTGTGCTTTCTCTCTAAGTTGATTTTTAAGAAAATTTATTTATAGGTAAATATGCTATTAATTGATATTATCAAAGCAAACTGCTTGAATTGGAAACAGATCTTGTCCTTTCAGTTATATTAAATCAGCTCACCTTGGGCAGTTAATAACATGCATTTTACCTGTTGAGTTGGAAATGTGTTCCCTGTTAATATGATTTGTGCTCTAAAAGTTTACACTTCTTATAAAGGATACTAAGTTGCCTTTTGTTCTACCCTGTAATTCTCCTTCCTCCTATCATAAAGGAAATTAAGTTCTCCTTTTCCATTCATATTTAGATATTTCCTAGGGTCAGAAATGCACAGTTATCAAATTCAGAGATAGTATGATTTGCTTACCTGAGCAGCCTTTACCGAGAACCAGAATTTAGTACTGGAAAAGACTGAATGAATCTCTTTATTAAATCTAACAACCAGTAAAATATCAGCACATCGTACACCTATTTCTCAAAGGGCTCATATCACTTAACTGGCTGTATTCTTTGGAGAATTGGTTTGATTCTTAGTATCATAACTCATCCAGGTTATTCAGAATAGAAAATTAGAATTATTTGGCAGGCTCTATTTTAGCCAATAACAGATTAGAGACTAATTGCAAGCAATTAATGGCTATCACAATACTCTGAAGTAGATTTAAACTATTGCTGGAGGAATTAGAATTCCATGTCGCTTGGGGAAACAATCCAACCTATTTTGGTTTGAAAGGTTGTTAAAAGTATATACTTCAACATATTTAACATGTATTGGACTACCTGCCATCGAGGCGAGGGGGTGGCGGGAAGGAGGGGAAAAGTTGGAACAGAAGGTTTTGCAAAGGTAGTGTTGAAAAACTACTCATGCATATGTTTTGTAAATAAAAAACTATAATTAAAAAATGTTAAAAGAAATAGTAATATGTTAAGCTAAAATGATTTATTCTGCCAAAACCAAACTGAACCAAACCCTCAATCTAATCTCACCTTGGTTAGTCACGAATGCAAAGAGATGTTGACAGTGGAGATAGCCTTTCATTCCCATTTTATTCCAAATGCTAGGAATTATTTTTTGATCCTTAAAAAAAGCGCCACTCATCTGGTTAGCTTTTTATCAGGATACAATGAGCTTTGTTTCTGCCTTTTTACCTTTATTTGCTTTTTTTTTTTTTTTTTTTTTTTTTGGCTCACCTTTTAACTAATTAAAACTCATCATGTATATATGTAATTTTCAAAAGCTCACTCTAGCACAATATAAGTAGTTGACATAAGGAGATCCTCTAAACTCCCTCACTGGGGATATCTTCTCAATTTCCAATTCTTTGCCACTACAAAGAGCTCCTTTTTCTTTTTCCTTTTTTTACCTTTCTAGCTTTGGGCCACAGAGCTAGTGGTATTGCTGTTGTTTATCCTTTGTGCTTAAAGATGACCAAAATGACATCACAATATTGGGTTCAATGTACAGTGTATCCATCTGGGACTGAGCATACCAATAAAAAGTTGGAAGATCCTATCATGGGTTGGGCAAATTGTTGGCATGATCGTTTGGGAAAGAGATGTCTCTAAATCTGTGTATTTCACATTTCTTTTGAGCTACTATAATTTTGCTTTGCTCATAGAACCCAGCATCTTCTTTGATGCAGGCATGCCATTCTAGGGGGTCCTGTGCCAGTGTTCCCCAAGTTTCACAATCAATAACAAAGTTCTTCTGAAAGATCTTGAGACTGTCCTTGTATTACCTCTTTTGACTTTGAGCACTTGCCTTGTGATAATTTTCCATAAATCTTTTAGTCAAATGTACATTTGGTATTCAAACAATGTGATGAGGCCATTGGCTTTCTTTGTAGAGTTTGAATGATTGGCTTGGCAGTTCAGCTAAAAAACCAGTTGTTGGGTACCTTATCTATCTAGTCAGGTGATCTTCAGAGTCTAGCTAAGACAATTAAAATATAAGTGATTCAGTTGTAAGTGTTCACTAATGATGGAGTAAAAAAAATTTGGTTTGGAATCAGATTTTGAATCTGGGACCTATTACTTCATATGTATGATCTTGGGCAAGCTTCACTTCTGGACTTGTTTCCTTAACTGTCAAATGAGGGCATTGGACATTCCAAATTCTCAATCCCATGATCTAAACTGATTCAGAGAATCATAAATTTTTTGTTCATAGAGACCTTAATGGCCTCTAATTAAAATCTATTATGTTACAGTTGAGAAAATGAAGGGTCCTCAGAGAAGGTAAGGATGTCTACATATAATAAGTGGCAGAATCAAGATCTGAACTCACATCATCTCATTTCAAAGACTGCCACTCTTTCAATCACATTATCCTTTTGCCACATCAATGGAATTCAATGTTAATTATTACAGTAATAATAGATATTATGTAGCTAAGTGGCATGTGGATAAAGTACTAAACTTGGGAGAAAAACTGAGTTTTGAGTTCTGCTTTAGACACTTACTACTATGTGACTGAGTAAGAAAATCTCTCAGCCTCAGTTTGATCATCTGTAAAATGGTGATAACAACACCTACCCCCAGAGAGGTTCAAATGATACACATAAAAAAACTTTGCAAATCTTATAACTATGATGTAAATCTTAGGTATTATGAGTTACAAATGATAGATCAATACAATGATCCAAGATGATTCCAAAGGACTCATTATGAAAAATGCTATCTACCTCCAGAGAAAGAACTGATAAAACGCTGAGTACAAATTGAAATTATACTATTTTAACTCTATTTTTCTTGTTTCTTGGGGCAGCAACATGGCCAACATGGAAATGTTTTTGCATGATTTCACATGTATAATTGATATCACATTGTTTTCTTTCGATAAATGGGGAAGAGGCTGGAAGGAGAGAATTATAATTCAAAATTTAAAAACAATATCAAAAGTAATAATTCTTTTTAAAAAGAAAAAAATATGCAGGCTGGCTTCTAAAGAGCTTACTCAGTCACCAAAGCACACTATGTGCTATGAAAAATCTCTTCCTAAAGAAGTTGTATTTGGTTGAAAGGATTATTATATTCCTTTCTTTTTCTAGAGGAAACCAAAATGTAACTATAAAACACAAATGCTCAGGCAGTCATGATTTTCCATGAAGTCACATTTGCTTGTGTAACCTTCACTTTGTAACCCTAGTAATTTTAACAAAGTGCCTTGCAAAATAGGACAAAACAATAGTGTTGGACCTTGTCATGAAGATTTAAATTTTTTCTTATCTATATAAAATGGAGAAAATAATACCTATAAGACACACCGTCCAAGATTGGTGTGTGATCAAATGAGATAAGGCATGAAGTGATATGCTAAGCTTATAAAAAAGGATCATATTAAAAGATCATAGGGTTAAGAACATGGAAAGGACCTTGAAAGTTCAATGTCCTCTTCTGATGGCTAAGGAAACAAGTCCAGAGTTGCATTAATAGATCCCAGATTCAACATCAGGTCCTGTGATTCCAAATTAAATTATTTTACTCCATCATTAGTGGATATAATTGAATTGGTTCCATTTGAATTGTTTCAGGAAGATTCTGAAGATGACCCAGCAAAATAAGGTACCTGACACTGAGGTTCTTTCTTGAGCTGAACTGTCAAGGATTCAAACTCCACTGCAGAGACATTCTACCACACACCCATCCATCCATCTATCTACATATGAGGAAAGCAAGACAAATAGGTGGCTTGTCCAGAATCACACAATTAGTACCTGAGGCCAAATTTGAACTTGGGTCTTCCTGACTCCAGACCTGGCACTGTATCCAGTATACCACTTAGTATGTCACAAATTCAACTCCAAGAAGTACTAAAGCAGAGAGAGGATCTTTGGGGTGTAGGTTCATTAAAAAAAACTTTCCATTGTAATCTGTTCCAGTAGCACCCTTACAATGTACTTGAGATAAACCATAGAAGGGTTGTCAGTATTTAACCTGTTAGCATTTGTCTCACAGAATAGACTAGTCCTTAATCCATATCTCTACTCTCCCAGAAAAACAAGAGGGAATCCTCTGTGGGTTTTAAAGTCTATTCTGTCCTTTGGATTAAAGAAATCCAAAGTAAATTGACTGTCTCAAGGTCTACCATATGTAGTGATCTTCCAACTTCTAACCCCACCCCATGACAGTTGAGGTTTTTATGCTTTTTTAAGTATAGAAAATTAAATGACAACTCTTCAGTGTCATCTCGGATAACTTTAAAATAGATATTTACTATCCTACATATTTTACCAAGGACAATCCAGACAGTACATAAAAGTGAATCTTATTCCTTGTTTTCTCAGCAAAAATTCCATTTTATATTTCATTTCAAAACACTTAATTCCTCATAATGATCATTCTAAAGCAATTTCATATTATGTAGAATTGAACTAGGTGCTATAGATACAGATTTTAAGATGGATTAAAATCAAGGAGTTTATTAACATTAATCTCTCTGGTCTCACCAATAATGCCATACATTTGATGGTTCTAGCCAAACTGTAGTATTCCCATTAGATTGTTGTCTGTCCTTCATTCTTGAAGAGAGTCATGAGGTATAAGTGAACTGGATTTCAGTGAGGGAGGGCTGGGCAAGGTCTTCTGCTCTACTTTCCTCTCCAGAGATATTTGGAGGCCATATCAGTGATCAGATATAGATCAAGACAATTGGAGATGGTCCTAGATGAAATAGGAGATCTTGGTCTTTTTAAGTTGAGGTCTTCAATAGGTCTCAGTTTGACTAATGGTGCACCCATTCAGTAATTAAGGCTAGACAGTAATTGAGGCTAAGAATCTCCTTTTTCACTAATCCAAAAAATATCTAAGTGAATGAATGAATCTGGAAGGGAAAGACCTTCAAGGTTTCTGGCCAAAGCAGAAATGACAACTATTTATATTCAATCTGAGTCAATCAGAATGCAAAGATCAAATGGGGCTCAACCTAGGACCTAATTGGTGGCAAATTAGAATCAGATTGCTTTTGATTTAAGGCCTGGTCATAAAGATATCAAGCCAGTAAACTCTAAAATATCCCCAAAAGGTTCAGAGGTGCAAAAGAAAAAAAAATGCTTTTAAGAAGAGTATGTGTAGGTAAGGATATGGTATCCTATGTGGACAGAGGGAGGATATAAGCTTCTTGAGGACAAACTATCATTTGCCTCTTTTTGTATCCCCAGTACTCAGTATTGTGCTTGGTACATAGCAGGTGATTAGTATTTACTACTGATACACTTAAGTATTATTTTGTAATATATCTATGTGTGTTTTTTCAAGTCCACTAATAAGCTTATAAGGGCAGGAGCCAAGTCTTAGCTAATTTTTATATTCCCCTTCTAGAAAACAGTATGGTACTTAGCTCTAAGATGGTGCTTAAGGTTTGCTGAATTAAATACCCCAAAAATCCTAGATCTAGTGCTACAATTAGGAATCAAGAAAGAGAAAGAGATATCAACTTGATTCCTTGTCTGAAGTACATTAGACCACTTTTAACCACTGTCCAATGTATTAAAAATACAATACAAATCAATATAATGACATCTTACTCCTCTACTTTTTCTTTAAATGAAAAATCAATTCCCCCATCTTTAAAAAAACAAATTTACATAAAAAACTTTCCTCAAATATTTTCTAACATTCATGGTTTAAGATGCTGCTGCTTCACCAGTCAATTGAGAATAACTGCCAATACAATCATGTTGATTAGACAATAATACAAATTTTTATAAAAGATTTTATTTCCATGACTTTCTTCTCCCTTGAAAATTAACTTTAAAAATGGAAAACAAAACAAAATAATGTTCTACAAATGAGAAAACTTCAGACAATTCCTGGATATATATCCCCAAATCCAAAAACCCAAACTAAAACCCCATTATATTTATTCACTTTTTGTTGAGTACTATGACTGAAAAGAGTGACTAAATTTTTCTATAAAGGATAATTTTAGTTTAGCAGAACTATTCTAATACAGTTCTCACCAATTTAAAAATCATAAATAAGAAAGGAAGTACTTTAAATGCTTTCTAGGGTTCTTCTCAGATTTGAAATTTATCATTTCTCTCAAAAAGTTGGATCCCATTGGACACACAGTACAAATCTGACCAAATAAATGGGCAACAAAGGTTTTGAAAAGTGGAAGCTGATTAATGCCCAGTGATTCTATTTATAAAAATGTTCACATTAATATTTGAGCAAGAGCTTTATTGTTATTAAGTTTATTAACCTGCTAAGACAAAAAAACTCACTTAAAATAATTAAATGTTTCACAAGTTCTAACTTTACAGTTGAAACAAAGAAATTTTAACTGTACTCAATCATGTGAATTTCTTTTTTGTTTTTTGCTTTTGAAGACTCATAAAAATAACTGCACTCTTGCAAAGTACATAAATTGCATTTGTATATTTTGTTATTTTAAAAGTTATTGATATTATTCTTTTGTTCAATCTGAAAATGATTTGTATCAAATATTTTTAATAATAGAGAATACTAAATTAGTGGATTTCAATGCCTACATATACCAGTTATATATCTTGAGACAACTTTAGATCAAGCTTTCAAAAAATCACTAGTATGGACCAACTGATTTATTTTTATGGTCTTTTTTGGGGGAAGGGGCAGTTTAAATTTCTGGCAATGAAAATAGCTGTTTCATTATTAAAGACTTGAGATCCAAATCAATGAAACATAGGAACCATCATTTCACAATTGTTCTAATTAGCTCACTTCATCTTTCAAATGTTTTTTCTTTAGCAGCAGTTATTTAAATAAGTTTAAGACATCTGTATATGTAGATTTCAAGGGGGAAATACCCCAGTAAACTTTTCTGACAGTTCTTTGCTTTAACTGTGAAAATCTTTAAGAATTCATGTTTTTTTTTTTTTCTTTTGGTAAAGAGATCTGAAAATAATACCTTTCTTATAACACTCTTACATACAATCTTAGCAAATTTTCTGTATATGTACTGCAAAGACTGATTTATAAAGTTGGAAAATATTGTAAGCTATAGATAAAACTAAGTACAAATTGAGTTGCAGGGAAAACATGTTTAAAGCATTATTAGATACAAATGCAATTTTAATGAACACTTGCATAATATCCAACCATTTTTTTCAAATAACAAAAATGTTCAATATAGAAATGTTCTCACATAAGGACACATTTCCCCAAAAATTACATAGAAAGGAACTTGAGCAATCACTTACCAAGTTTGCTTTCTACTATATGCAATAGAAATACCTCCTGTAGATCAACAGGTGACATAAAAGAATGACATTTACAGAATGCCATTGTACTGACAAAACTATAAATAAGGTCAATCATTATACAGATATCTATTTGGGTATTAACAGTTGCATCTTATTTATAGAGAACAACCTTGGTCCATTAACACATATAATTGAGAACAGTAACCAGAGTCTTTCAATCAAGGTACACAGCTTAAAGGGTCAATAATCATTCTTCCCATAGTTTCCTGTAGGCAAGTCTTTTATCTACAGAAATCTGAAAGCAATTAAATTCTGCCATTTTCCCAGCTACTGGATGAATAAGATGCTGAATGCCATGACTATACAGCATACTGCTACATAGGGACTCTTTCGTTCACCTGTTGGGGGAAAAAAAAAAAAGCCATTTATTTTCTTTGATTCAATATGCATTTACTGAGTGCATAACATGGGCGTATATCTGTAATAAGCACTATGGAGAAGCAGTACAAAATTGGAAGATACTTATCCTTTAGCTGGAGAATCAAAGCATAAAAGCACATGAAAACAATGGATGCCTAAAACAGTAGTTAGTATTTGTATAAAATTTTAAAGTTTGCCTGTGTTATCTCATCTGTTTCTTATAATCCTGTGAGGTAAGAGATGTTAATGAGAACAACTGAGCCTGAAAGTGATTAAATGACTAAGGGTTAATTAAATTCTACGAAGGGAAGCTGGATTCCACTTCAGGCCTTTTGATTCTTCAAGTACAATATAGTAGCCACTATTCATACACAAATACTATATAATCAAGCATGAATTCTATTAAAACAATTTTATCTTTAATTTTAAACTTATAAGAATTATTTCTTACTGTACATGGTGCTTTTAAAAAATATCGGAAGTCCTGAAAATTCATAATCTATCATATTACAGTTTTTGATGGCTAGGAAGAGGCACAAAGAACTGCAGTGGAGCGAGCACAAGGTGGAAGATAAACAAGAAAGATGAAACCACTAAATTAGTTGATAAAGAAGCTAAATGTGTGTTCTAAATAATACCAGAAAAAAATCTAATATTAAGATAGAAGGAGAAATCAATACAGTAGTAAAAGTATTTTTAAAATATGAATGACTTCATGGTAGACAGTGATTATTCACAGGAGAATATAAGCATATATATGTGATGATAAGCAGGAAAGTAGTCAATTAAACAACATTTTTAGTAATGGGTTTGAAGACAAGCTCAAAAATGAAAATGCAAAAAAGACATAAAATTTAATCTTAGAAATAAGAATTTCTGTCCATTACTATTACATTTCTATACCTAAAATACCTTGAAGACCATCTTTGAGCAAATAAGTATCTAGAACTCCAGTATTTAAGACATGTTCATATGCTTGTTGTTTTGGGGTTGTTCTTGCATATTCCTGACCTAACGTTGCCATGATTAATTTTTACCAATCAGAGATAAAAACTTTCTTAACTGAGTTAAGCAGTCTGGTTTTCCCACCAATTTCTTCCATAATTACCTGGCTCTGAGCTACTTCAGAGAGTATCTTAATAGTGCTTGTTGGTCTGTAGAACAATCTGAACTTTTTTTTTTTAATTTTTTATTTAATAATTACTTTATATTGACACTCGTTTCTGTTCCGATTTTTTTTTCCCCTCCCTCCCTCCACCCCCTCCCCTAGATGGCAAGCAGTCCTTTATATGTTGGATATGTTGCAGTATATCCTAGATACAATATATGTTTGCAGAACCGAACAGTTCTCTTGTTGCATAGGGAGAATTGGATTCAGAAGGTATAAATGACCCAGGAAGAAAAACAAAAATGCAGATAGTTCACATTCGTTTCCCAGTGTTCTTTCTTTGGGTGTAGCTGCTTTTGTCCGTCATTTATCAATTGAAACTCAGGTCTCTTTGTCAAAGAAATCCACTTCCATCAAAATATGTCCTCATACAATATTGTTGTCGAAGTGTATAATGATCTCCTGGTTCTGCTCATTTCACTTAGCATCAGTTCATGTAAGTCTCGCCAGTCCTCTCTGTATTCATCCTGCTGGTCATTTCTTACAGAACAATAATATTCCATAACATTCATATACCACAATTTACCCAGCCATTCTCCAATTGATGGGTATCCATTCATTTTCCAGTTTCTAGCCACTACAAACAGGGCTGCTACAAACATTTTGGCACATACAGGTCCCTTTCCCTTCTTTAGTATTTCTTTGGGATATAAGCCCAATAGAAACACTGCTGGATCAAAGGGTATGCAGAGTTTGATAATTTTTTGGGCATAATTCCAGATTGCTCTCCAGAATGGTTGGATTCGTTCACAGCTCCACCAACAATGCATTAGTTCCCAGTTTTCCCGCATCCCCTCCAACATTCATCATTATTTTTTCCTGTCATCTTAGCCAATCTGACAGGTGTGTAGTGGTATCTCAGAGTTGTCTTAATTTGCATTTCTCTGATCAATAATGATTTGGAACACTCTTTCATATGAGTGGTAATAGTTTCAATTTCATCCTCTGAAAATTGTCTGTTCATATCCTTTGACCATTTATCAATTGGAGAATGGCTTGATTTCTTATAAATTTGAGTCAGTTCTCTATATATTTTGGAAATGAGGCCTTTATCAGAACCTTTAACTGTGAAGATGTTTTCCCAGTTTGTTGCTTCCCTTCTAATCTTGTTTGCATTAGTTTTATTTGTACAAAGGCTTTTTAATTTGATGTAATCAAAATTTTCTATTTTGTGATCAGTAATGGTCTCTAGTTCATCTTTGGTCACAAATTTCTTTCTCCTCCACAAGTCTGAGAGATAAACTATTCTATGTTCCTCTAATTTATTTATAATCTCGTTCTTTATGCCTAGGTCATAGACCCATTTTGATCTTATCTTGGTATATGGTGTTAAGTGTGGGTCCATGCCTAATTTCTGCCATACTAATTTCCAATTATCCCAGCAGTTTTTATCAAATAATGAATTCTTTTCCCAGAAGTTAGGGGCTTTGGGTTTGTCAAACACTAGATTGCTATAATTGACTATTCTGTCTTGTGAGCCTAGCCTTTTCCACTGATCCACTAATCTATTTCTTAGCCAATACCAAATGGTTTTGGTGACTGCTGCTTTATAATATAATTTTAGATCAGGTACAGCTAGGCCCCCTTCATTTGATTTTTCTTTCATTAATTCCCTTGAGATTCTCGACTTTTTATTGTTCCATATGAATTTTGTTGTTATTTTTTCTAGATCAATAAAATATTTTCTTGGAAGTCTGATTGGTATAGCACTAAATAAATATATTAGTTTAGGGAGTATTGTCATCTTTATTATGTTCGCTCGGCCGATCCAAGAGCACTTAATATTTTTCCAATTATTTAAGTCTGACTTTATTTGTGTGGAGACTTTTTTATAATTTTGCTCATATAATTCCTGACTTTCCTTTGGTAGATAGATTCCCAAATATTTTATGGTATCAACAGTTATTCTGAATGGAATTTCTCTTTGTATCTCTTGCTGTTGGGTTTTGTTGGTGATGTATAAAAATGCTGAGGATTTATGGGGATTTATTTTGTAGCCAGCTACTTTGCTAAAATTATGAATTATTTCCAATAGCTTTTTGGTAGAATCTCTGGGGTTCTCTAGGTATACCATCATATCATCTGCAAAGAGTGATAGTTTGGTTTCCTCATTGCCTACTCTAATTCCTTTTATATCTTTCTCGACTCTTATTGCCGAGGCTAGTGTTTCTAATACGATATTAAATAATAATGGTGATAGTGGGCAACCTTGCTTCACTCCAGATCTTACTGGGAAAGGTTCAATCTGAACTTTTAAAGAGAGAAACTTATCTTATCCCTGAAAATTACTCAAGAAACTGAAATTAAGAGACATTAAATGGTATCTTCCATAGTACAAAGTACATGGTGCAATCTCTTCAAAACTTCATTAACTTTTTTAAATTTATAAAATGACTTATTCAATATTCAAAACATCCTTTTCTCCTTTACAAAGTTCAACTTAGTGCTGTTCCTGTGAACTGTCATCTAATAGATTAAAATTCCTTAGGCCATTCACAAAAATATCCTGAATAAACTTTACTTCCTCCAGACTATAAATTGAACAAACATATCTGCTTTTGCTTAACGTACACATTCACAAAATACGAGAGAAGTTTCTAGGTTTGCCGAATCAAAACCCTTTTTGGGGTTTTTTTTGAAGGGAGTAGAGAAAGAGGAGTGGGTGGCTGCGGAAGAAACAAGTTTCTTAGTCTGACATTATTTAATTGAGCTTACCTTTTGGGATCATTGATTAAGGCAGAAAGTTTGCAATCCTACTGATTAACTGAAAACTTCCTCCAAAAAAGTATTATGTCCAGCATTTTCAGAAACATGCAATACTTATGCAGATTTCACTAATAGATCCCCAAAGCAAGTGTCACACTATGTCGTTATGGCAAGATAGCGTCATCTGGTACAAAGTTTTGTTAAACCTCAAATAACTGAGGAAATTAATATTGTCTGCAATTTTCCATCTGTTGGAAATTAATTTTTGAGGAAGTTCTTATCCTCCTCCTCCAATTCTGAACATTATAATTTACGTATGGGTTTCATTTTTCTGCTTTTAATTTTCTTAAAAGAGACTGCCATGTGGTAGAGTTAAACATCTTTTAGCTGAACTTGGTAAGCATGTTACCACTCGTCTGATTTTAGGTCTGTGCAAAGTGAATGTAAAACAGTTGTAATATGATGTGTAAGATGAGAAGATGATCTGGACTGTGCATTCTCTCACTTAAAAGTTTCCTTGTTTGTGTGTGTATATTCTGAGTGTAGAGAAGACATCTCTGAGGAAATAAAATTTTGGTATTGCCATTTCTAAATCATTTTGTGAAAACTGTTGAAATTCCACAGTGTCAAATATTAAGTAAAGGTGACAATATAGTCCAAAAAAAAAAAAAAAAAAAAGAAAGCAGTAACATATTAATGCAGCACCACACTGTAACATTTATGGAACACTTTCCTCTCATAACAATCTTTTAAGACTGCAAATATTATTACACCCATTTTAAAGATGATACTTCTGAGTCACAAAAAGGTAGAATTATGATGTGTCACATGGCTAATGGACTAAGGTGGAATCCAAATTCTGGCCTTCACACAACAAATACAGTTTACTTTTCATTATACTACATCAACTCTCCATAGCTAAAAATTATATATATTTATATACTTCTATATCTCTATATCTCTCTCTCTCTATAGATATATATAAAAGATGGGGTGAGAAAATTAAGATAAACAGCTGAAGATTACAATAGAACAAAAGTTATATATTGGATGTTTTAAAATTAACATGGAATAGTTCATGGATCCATTATCTCAATGCTATGCCAAGCATTTTATTAAGCATCATCAAAGATACAAGGAAAATGCAATAATCCCTGCTTACAAGGATCTTATATTCCAATAAAACTTGAAAAATCTTTTTAGGCCAATGATAGGAAAGCAATGTCCCACAAATAGCAAAATGCTCCAAACAGAAATTTTTGTGGTAGCAAATAACTGGAAATAAAGCAAAAACTCAATAAGAGAAAGACTAACCAAATGGCAACATATGAAAGTAATAGAATATTATTATGCTGCAATAAACAATGTACATAAGAAATTAAGAGAGAAAAAATGGGAGGATATGCATGAACTGGTACACAGTATGGAAAGAAGAATCAGACAAGGACATGCAATGAGTAAAATTGAATGACAAAGTGACTAAAACATAGTTTTAACTCAAGTGAAATGATTTATGTTGGATTTGGAGAGCAGATGAAGAAGTATGGATACTGGATGCTATACATGCTATCAAATACAGGAATTGATGGTTGATTTTAACTGTTTTTTAAGAAGAAAGCATTCTAACAAGGCATGGAGGGGTGGGATATATTGGGAAACATTTGGAAACAATATAATTTTCTGATTTTGTAAACAGAATCTATTGACCACAATTAAGCATTTTCTTGGTAATCAAGATTAATTACTATTGAAAACACTGATTATTATTATTATATATACTGATACAATCATTAGACGCATTTGGATATCTATGGCTCCTTGTGCCCTTACAGAGAATGAATTTAGGTTGCTGCTATGCTCCAGCTGCTTTTCTCTCTCTTGTCCTAAGATAGTGTGTTTGAAAACATTTTGTTTACCTTTATCCTTTTCTGTTTTTCTTTTCACCTTCTTTTCTCCTAAGCTTCTTTGGCTTTGCTATAAGTAAACTTTGGCTTTTAAAGTCATAACCATGAGAATATTTCTTTTTTTTTTTTTTTTTTTTTATGTTGAACAAAATTTATTAAGATCATATATCTCCATGTATCAATCAGGTTCTTAGTATCTTAAGAAGAAATTCCAGGAGTAACTAGTCCCATCCCATAGACCCCACTTCTTTCTTCCTACCCCTCTCACATAGCTTCTAATTCTTTTTTTTTTTTTTAATATTATATACTTTATTTATTTATTTTTTTTAATAATTACTTTATATTGACACTCGTTTCTGTTCCGATTTTTTTTTTCCCTCCCTCCACCCCCTCCCCTAGATGGCAAGCAGTCCTTTATATGTTGGATATGTTGCAGTATAACCTAGATACAATATATGTTTGCAGAACCGAACAGTTCTCTTGTTGCTTAGGGAGAATTGGATTCAGAAGGTATAAATAACCTGGGAAGAAAAACAAAAATGCAGATAGTTTACATTCGTTTCCCAGTGTTCTTTCTTTGGGTGTAGCTGTTTTTGTCCGTCATTTATCAATTGAAACTCAGGTCTCTTTGTCAAAGAAATCCACTTCCATCAAAATATGTCCTCATACAACATCGTTGTCGAAGTGTATAATGATCTCCTGGTTCTGCTCATTTCACTTAGCATCAGTTCATGTAAGTCTCGCCAGTCCTCTCTGTATTCATCCTGCTGGTCATTTCTTACAGAACAATAATATTCCATAACATTCATATACCACAATTTACCCAGCCATTCTCCAATTGATGGGCATCCATTCATTTTCCAGTTTCTAGCCACTACAAACAGGGCTGCTACAAACATTTTGGCACATACAGGTCCCTTTCCCTTCTTTAGTATTTCTTTGGGATATAAGCCCAATAGAAACACTGCTGGGTCAAAGGGTATGCACAATTTGATAATTTTTTGGGCATAATTCCAGATTGCTCTCCAGAATGGTTGGATTCGTTCACAACTCCACCAACAATGCATTAGTGTCCCCGTTTTCCCGCATCCCCTCCAACATTCATCATTATTTTTTCCTGTCATCTTAGCCAATCTGACAGGTGTGTAGTGGTATCTCAGAGTTGTCTTAATTTGCATTTCTCTGATCAATAATGATTTGGAACACTCTTTCATATGAGTGGTAATAGTTTCAATCTCATCCTCTGAAAATTGTCTGTTCATATCCTTTGACCATTTATCAATTGGAGAATGGCTTGATTTCTTATAAATTTGAGTCAGTTCTCTATATATTTTGGAAATGAGGCCTTTATCAGAACCTTTAACTGTGAAAATGTTTTCCCAGTTTGTTGCTTCCCTTCTAATCTTGTTTGCATTAGTTTTATTTGTACAAAGGCTTTTTAATTTGATGTAATCGAAATTTTCTATTCTGTGATCAGTAATGGTCTCTAGTTCATCTTTGGTCACAAATTTCTTTCTCCTCCACAAGTCTGAGAGATAAACTATTCTATGTTCCCATGAGAATATTTCTTAACATTTTCTATCTCCTTTTGATTACAGTCAATGATGTTTTTAGTTTGTCTAACAAAAACTGTAGATGTTGAAAAAAGTAAACTGTCATTCAATTTTCAGTCTAAGAATAAACAGTTGGTTACTATCTTTCATATCATAACTATCTTCAAATTTATATCAATTAAAAGCTTTTTTTCCTAAGGCTAGATATTAAACAACCTTTTAATGAACATTTTCTAAGTTTTTATTTTTAATGTTCAACTGTCTCCAAGTGTTCTATATCTTCCATGTTAGGAATCAAAACTAGATACAGTCAAAATCATGGCATTTTAAGTGAGGAAAATACCTTAAGGAGTCTGCAATCTACTTTAAAGCTTTAATTCAAAGTTTACATATGAATTCAAGTTTCAGTTAAGCTTTTTTTTTTTTTTTTTTTTTTTTAAGAAAAATCTAAATCTAGGAAAAATAAAAGAAAGGAGAAAATTATTGTATCAATGACTTTCAGGAAAATGGAGCTATATGTAAATGCAACGGATATTTCTGAATATATTTCTTATGATTATGAAATGCAGAAATTTTGTAAAGCAATGACAAGTAAAGGAATAGTCAGTAGCATTAGTATTTAGCCTAATGGTACAATCATACTTCAAAAAACAATGCAAAAATTAGAACTGATCATCCCTTTTAATGAATATATTTTCTTCATTTTAAGAAAAATAATCTAAATTTGTAAACTTTGAAACTATTAAACTCTATTTAAGAAATGAAAAAAAAAAGTTCACTCAATGAGAAACAGCAACTCTATGAAAACATGAGATTTGGTTGACATACTACTGAATATTTTCTACTTTTCCCCCTTAATGTTTCACTGTAGAGTGATAGAAAACCAATATTCCATAAGCATAAGAATGGTAATTCAAAATAGTATGCAATATGAAATAAATTACAGAAAATAATAAACTATAAATGTCTGAATCTACCTCTCCATAATAATTAATGCTTTATAGTTGAGAGAGTTGAGTTAGAAAAAATGAGGCTCACCAACTCTATAAGTGAAATGTTAGTCAGCATTGTGCAGTATACTTTTAAATGCCAACTGAGAAAGAATTTTATGAATATTTGCAAATTTTTACTGAATAGCACCAAATTGGGAAGCCTGTGCTTTTAAAGCTGATTTATGTGTATATATAAAATATAAACAAGGTTGATAAATAACTTCCAGCTGAAGGATTGGTGGGAAACAAAAAAGATACTTACCAATTCTGGCACACTTCCAAAATATACCCAACAGTCTGTATAGGATAAAAAAGGGAAAAAATGATCAGTGAATACTGGTAATGGTAAACTATTCCTACAAGCTAGTTTTTCCATTGGTATGATGAATTCATTACAAGTTAGCCTTTCCCCTCTGGCTACTTTTGTTTAAATCTGAAATTTACTTATTCCTCATTTTCACATGAAGCCAGAACACCATTTCATATAAATAATCTGTGTTCAAAAGGTCAACTTCAGGGTAAATTAATGCCATTGAGGAGAGAAATTTTTACAAATGTTACCACACACAAAGACTGAGTCAATTAGCTTTAAATGCTCTATCCTTTGAAACAGAAAATTTATATCCTAATTTAAATGAAAACCAATTGAGAAAACCGTAAGTTCTTAGACTGTAGATTATAAAAAATAGAAGTTGACATTTTAACAATTCAATAATAAATTCATTTTGTAGAATGTATTGATATTTAATTCCTCTGTAAACATGAACTCTAATTCCAATATCTGCATACCAAAGACACTGTTGCTAATTATCTCCTTATTCCTAAAACCAGTAACAAATTTATATATAGCACAATAGTTATTTACTAATATTTTCTTTTAATTTCTCTGCAATTAGAAATTTCCAATTTGAAGTTACACATGAACTACGTGATGGTATTTATTAAAATACACAAAGAATTTATTTATTTTGTAAGGACTTAGGATATCATTAGTGTTGTAATATAATCCATGCACATGTATCGGAGAATCATTTGAAAATAGTAGTAGTAGTAGGGAAAACAAAACTACCTAATCTTTCACATTTTATATAGTGCTTTAAATTTTGTGGCGATTTATATACATTATTTTGGAGTCTTAGGTGTTAAGCAAAATGCTTAGGATCCCCCAGCTGGTTTACGTATCAGAGGAAGGATTCTAACACTACTCCAAACCTGTCCTTTTATTCATAAGGCCATTTCAGCTTCCAGAAAACATAAAACACTTATGAAATATTAGGATATCAGTGAGTCCACTGAAATTTTACATGCAAATAAATACCCAGATACATATATAAGGAGAGGATTTTTAGTGTTTCATTTTGGAGCATGATTTAACTGTTATTGTTGATTTTGTTAGGCACTTAAAAAAAGTGTATTATTCATTCTTGTGTAAATATAGATGCTAAATGAATTGTTACCTCTGAACTGCCAAGGCAGAAAGAACATATTAGCTCAATAAAATCCTATGCAACCACCTTACCCTCTCCTGAAAATATAATAAATAACTTTTTCAATGCAAAGGAAAAAGTTTCCTGATTTAGAGAAAATACACTCAGCAAAAATATAAGTGCAAATTGATATTAAATAGGTTAACCCTGACAAGATAAGAATCATCTTATTAGTGGAATGAAAAAAGCATCTCTATGGTACATGCCAAACATTTAGGCATTATTTCAAAAATCATTCTTAATGGAATCTTGGCTTGGAATATTTATATAAATGTATTCCTTGGCTTATTTTTGTAACCATTAATTTTAAACCAATAAATTAATGGTTAATAGAAATAATGAAAAGTGTGTAAAACAAAATTTAAGCATACCTCTAGAGTTTAGATGTTTTAAGGAAGTAGCCAGCTGTATTATCAATTCTACTAAATATTAAATGTGGTTTTAACTATAAAACTAAGGACAATTTTTTTTAATGGAGACTATTTACCAACTACAAGATGTTACACAGAAATGAAGATTCATTCATAAAAAATGTGCAGAACTAGCTACAATCAATGAATATCTATAAAGTGTCTACTATGTGCAAGGCATTCTGCTGGGGAAGAGATACAAGGAAAAGTGAAAGTCTCTTGAAAGATAGCATGTACATAAAGACCCTATATATTTTTTACTTCAATAGTATTTTATTTTTCCAAATATATGTAAAGATAGTTTTCAAAACTCACTTTTGTAAGACTTTGTGTTCCAAATTTTTCTTTCTCCCCCTCCTCGCCAACAAGCAATCTAATATATATTAAAAAATGCACTCTAAAGAATATATTCTTAATAAACACAAAATATTTTTTGGGAAAAAGCACTAGAATCTTAAGGTGGATGATAGGAAGGTGAAGGCAGGAAAGATTTTATATGGAAGGTATTATCTGAATTGAATCTTGAAGCAAGTTAGACATTCTAAATGGTCCAAGTAAGCAGTGACAGCATTACAGAAAGAGGGGAATGCCAAGATTTTCTGTCTTTTTATTAAACTTTAAAATGCAACATTTACTTACTTAAAAAGCATGGAGGTAGGAGATTGAGGATTGTAGATGATGAAGATATCTGGACCATGGTATATATGAAGAAGAATATGTCATAAAGTTGGGAAAGCAAGTTTAGGTCAGGTCATGAAAGACTTAAAAAGCGAGACAAGTAGAATAGTGACTTAATCATGATTACTCTTCAAGAAAATAACTATCACAATTACACTGAAATGAAGCAAAATATTTGAGGCAGGAATACCAATTAAAAGTTGATTACTGAATATTCTAAGACAGAGGTGATGAGAGCTTCAATTATGAGCAAAGAAAAGTGGACTGATGAAAGAAAAGCTATGGAGATAGCACAGCAACATTTGGCTTCTGATTTAATGTAGTAGTCAAAATGAAGAATTAAAGATGATACCAAAGTGGACTGGAATGTTAGTGTACTCTTGACAGAAATAGGAAGTCTGGCAGATTTTTTTAGGGGGGACGGGAGAAGAATTCTGTTATATTCAACTGTCAGTGGGTGATATGAGACTAGTGACCAGAGAGATTGGACTAATAGGGTGTAGGAACAAATGAAAAAGTATTCATTAAATGCCTATACTGTGCAAAGCATTATTCTCAGTACTAGGATACAAATAGAAAAGGGGAATCAGTCCTTGCTGTCAATGAGTTCATATTTTAATGGAAAGAAATAACATACCCACAAGATTTTAGTGGCAAACCAGATGATCTCTGGGGTATAAAACCAAAGCATATAGTAACACTTCTTGTTTCATATTACTTCCATTGATAAAGTAACATCTATTTCTGATGTTGAACCATTCGATGGTGCCAAGAACTATTTTTCCCTCATGTCTTCACTACTTCTAGTTGCTTCCCAAAATAGTGGCTTTGGGGCCAGAGCTAGAATCAGGAATATTGCTTTGGAAGTTGCCATAATCTTTCAGGGTCTTGGCCTTGTCTTCCTATTGATGGCAACTGGTTACTGGTTATTGCTGTTGTTAAAGAAGGTGGGTCCCTGCTTCACAGTGAATATTCCCCTCAATGATGGTTGCAAGGATCAGGCTGGAGATAGAGTTGATCTCTTAAGACATTACTATTCCAAGTGCTATTGGGTTCAGTCCTGGGTTGCTTTCACTGGAGTATAGAGGGAAGTGGTAATCAAGGTCAATGATGTCAAAAAGAAACATGGCTCAGTAGACTGTACATGAGGATCCCTGTAGGCCACATATTAACTTAGAAAAATCACACATTATCCATGTTCTACTGTATTTTTATTCTTTGTTAAATATTTCCCAATTACATTTTAACCCATCTGGAGCAGCAAGACTGCATGTTGGATATTCTGGTAAAGGTGATGGCAGCAGTTTGACTAATAACACCTGGGCCTCTTGTGTTGTGATATGGGAGCCACCTGCCATGGCTGTTGGAGGTCTAACTCAGACCTGTAGAATGGATCTCTTCATGTGAGCAGATGATGATAATACAAGGAGACTGAGAGGCAGTTGCATTGTCTGACCTCTCTCTTCTTCCCTCTTGCCTCCAATTTATTTCATTCCCAATCCACAAGGAACATCTGCATAAGTAAAGGCTGCTTTGCAACTCCTTCAAGTTTATGATTCACAGCTGTGGAGGATCTTGGAGAACTGACCTGCTCCTTTACTTAGGCATGGTCCTTAACACTCTTGTTTCTTTCTCTCTCTCAGGGTAGCTTGTAGTACAGCCAAAAGGGTATGTGTGACATGAGTTATGATTCAATAATAGTCACTGAGATGGACCTGTTCAGATGCACAGAAGAAGAAATAAGAGAGAACAAGGTCACAGGAACCCAGAAAGGAAAAGATATCTAGAAGAGAATTATCACTAGTTAAAAAAAAAAGTAAAAAAGCAATAATCAAGATAGGTGAAGACTGAGAAAAGGCCATCAGACTTGGCAATAAAGAAATCATCAACAATTTTGGAGAGGACAAATTCAAATCAAATCAAATGTTAGACTGCAAAGAGTTAAGAAATGAATGAGAGAAGAGAGAGATGGAGGCAATAATGAAACAGATTTTTCTATGAGTTTGGTTGGGATGAGGTTGAGATTTAGAGGAAGTAAAAAGGGAACAGACGTTATTAAAAGCCTACTTATATGCCTTGCACTGTGCTTAGTATTTTTAAATTATCTTATTTGATGCTCAATGAGACAGAGGTTATTATCCTCATTTTACAGTTGAGAAAACTAAAACAAAGAGAGGTTACACGATTGCCTCTATGGCTGCATGTGTGCCCAGGGTTATACAATTGCCTCTATGGCCACTTATAAGCTGATAGTTTGAGGATTTTTAGGAAAGAGGGAGATGCAGGCTTGTTTAGATGCAGTAGAGAAGTTGAGAATGGCTACTAAAGGAAGAAGAGATGACTAAGGGGGATATCTGATGTGGAAAATAGGAGAGTACATGTAAATGGGCAGGATTTGAAGAGGACCACAATTATTTTTGCTACAATACAGATGAAATTAATAGTCATCAGCTAATGAAGGTTATACTTTCAAAAACTGTTATGCCATAGCCTTTAGTTGACATGTTTTCTTTCAACAAATATTAAGCACATAATGTCATTTGTCTTTATTCTCAAAGATCCATGATTTCATTAGGTGTGAATACCTCCATCCTCACTCTCCCTCTTAATGAACTGGGTTGAGGGGGTGAATGTGAGGTTTTTTTTTTAATCTAAAAAAGAATGTTTAATGAGTTATTTGTTGATTTTGCCCCAAATAGTTCATTTCTTATACCTCCTTTTCTAAGTATATTTCTGTATTGTCTCAAAAAAGGAATACTCTGATAAATGAAAATGAAAAACAGTACCAATCAACTGGGTAACTATTTATTAATGTTACTGCTGATATCATTTGCACTATGATATGATATCATTTACACTATGGAAAAATGAAACAGAAAAAGAAACACTAATATTCCTTTTTTGCTAATTTTGTAGCTTTGCATGACATTTACAAGGGAAAAAAAAAAGAAATGTTATTATCAGCAGTAAAATAACTAAAAGCATGAAATCACCAGAACTCATTTTCTCCAATCTGAGCAGACATTTCTACTTGAGCATGGAATATTCTCTCTCTCTCTTTTTTAAAATAATTTTTTATTAACAGAACCCATGCCATGGTAATTTTTTATAACACTATCCCTTGCACTCACTTCTGTTCCAGTTTTTTCCCTCCTTCCCTCCACCCCCCCCCCCCCCGCCTCAATGGCAAGCAGTCCTATACATGTTAAATATGTCATAGTACATCCTAGATACAATATATGTGTACAGAACCGAACAGTTCTCTTGTTGCACAGGAAGAATTGGATTCAGAAGGTAAAAATAACCCGGGAAGAAAAAAAAAATGCAAACAGTTTACATTCATTGCCCAATATTCTTTCTTTGGGTGTAGCTGCTTCTGTCCATCCTTGATCAACTGAAACTGAGTTAGATCTCTTTGTCAAAGAAATCCACTTCCATCAGAATACATTTTCATACAGTATCATTATTGAGGTATATAATGATCTCCTGGTTCTGCTCATTTCTCTTAGCATCAGTTCATGTAAGTCTCTCCAAGCCTCTCTGTATTCACCCTGCTAGTCATTTCTTACAGAACAATAATATTCTATAACATTCATATACCACAATTTACCCAACCATTCTCCAATTGATGGGCATCCATTCATTTTCCAGCTTCTAGCCACTACAAACAGGGCTGCCACAAACATTTTGGCACATACAGGTCCCTTTCTCTTCTTTAGTAAATCTTTGGGGCATAAGCCCAGTAGTAGCACTGCTGGATCAAAGGGTATGCACAGTTTGATAACTTTTTGGGCATAATGGAATATTCTCTTTGCAACTAAAGGACATTCAATACAGTATGATTCTCAGAAAGCATGCAACTTTCAGAGAAGAGAGAGACATGAAAACAAATTCATTCTCCTAACCAAAGTCCACACATTATGTTGTGTATAGGTCAAAATAAAATGGAATTTTAATCTATGTAAGTAAGGCTACAAAGAGGAAGATATTTAAAGACATCACCAATAGGCTCTTAAAAACAACATGTATGATGATAAGTAAATGATAAAGAATCAATAAAAAGATTTCCAATTCCAACTAATTGAAAAGTCAATGATAGTTAAAGAGAACAGAAACTGAAATATACGTTCATGTTAAAGAGGCACAGGACTACTAGGGCAGAATATTGTCTATACTATCAGTTACAGGCATTAAATGGAGATGTTTGCTTAACTGTTCAATCTGGAGAGGCTTGTGAAATAGTTGTGATTAAAGACAAATCAACAAAATCTATTTAGATAACCAAATGTCATCTAAAAACAACTGCTTTGTAGGAGAAGAATTCTATTATAGTTGAAAGAGTTGCAATTTAAGAAAACAAATTGGCTTCATGTAAGGAACATTACATGCTAATATGAATCCTAATCAATGATATATTCACAGAGAGTAATTTCTGTGTTAAAAGTGTAGTAATAGTTCCAAGGCTCAATGCAACTATTTTAGTGGTCTTTGCAAACAGGAGCATCTGGGAGGGCCTCAGCATTCATAGGGCATCACTTTTCAACTTAGATGGTGTGTTAGATTTCCTCCATCAGAGTGGGGGAAAAAAACATCTCCCTGCCTGATCTGATGGCTTAGGATCAGTGATCATTGATTAAGATTTTTTTTTTTTTTTGGCTATTATTACATTACATTACAAATTCTCCTATGTAACCATTTTTAACTATTAAAAAGAGGATGACCTGATCATTAACACAAGAGTAAGTAAATGAATAATGTGTTTTGTCCAGATGACATGAAGATGAATGGAAACCTAGAGAGCTTGTTTATCAATATCTGGGGAAAATGGTATAAAGGGACAAGAAATTTGGTCCAGAATTAAAGAGGGCCAGGAATGGGAACTGGACTCATTAACTTTGGGAAACAGCAAAACTCATTCAGTCATCCCAAACCTTTCTTGAAAATGAAGAACCATCTTTTTCTTTTAAAAATATTATTCTTTGTTTATATACATTTTTTAAATTGTAATCTTTACTCTACAAAGTCCCCCACCCTACTGAAAGAGCCTAAAGGAATGTTTTCTTAGCAGTAAAAATGAGAGGACAGGTTCAATAAAAGCCAATCAAATAACATGGTGATAAAACTTAATATTACAAGGACTATTTTATGCCCACAGTTTCTTATATTCATATACCCTTCTTTCTCTGCAAAGCAAAAGATGTTATCTCATTTCTCTTCTTTGGGACCAGGCTTGATTACTATAATTTCACAGTATTCTACTCCAATTTCTGTGTTATTTTTGTTCTTTCCATTTCAATTTTGGTGAATCATCATGTATGAAGCTTTCCTGCTTGTACTTGATCTGCAATAATCATATAATAATAGCTAAAATTTATATAGTAAAATTATCTCATTTGATCATCACAACCACCTTTGGTGGGAGATATTATTATTATCCTCATACTACAGAACACTGAGGCAAGTGGATGTGAAGTGCAGATGTCACACAAGTAGTATCAAAAGATAGGATTCAATTTAGGTCTTCCTGACACTAAAGTTGACTCCGGGCCCTATGGAGCCACCTAGTTGATTGATATACTCATCATTTCTTATACCATAGCAATAATACAACTGATTCATTAAAACCAATTGACACACATTTACTTTCTTTTCAAACTCTCTGAAAACACAAAAAATGCTGCTATACATGTTCTAGGTATATGACAGGGCTTTCTTTTTGTCACTGACTTCTGTTTCCTAGTTATTTCCAAATCATACCTATTGTACTCTGGTCATGCTCTGGAACCTGAACTGTGTGTTTAGGGGTCAAAATTCTGAGGTGAACTCTGGCTTTGTGCTGCCTATAAGCAGGCTCCTACCATACACATTCCCAGATATTTCTTCTTCTGAGTTTGTTTCTATCTTTTGATCACATATCAAATCATCATCATATATCCTGATGATATATTTCTTTGGTTTCATATTTCTTGGATATTGAAAAGTTAAAACAGGTATTTGATATGAAATGTTTTCCTCAGTTGATAACTTCCACGCTTATCTTCTTTTCATTCATCTTAAATGTCACTTGCACTTTGGCCAAATTCCTCATTCCCTTTCCACCAAAATTTAAATTTTGTTCCAGGGTACCTGGGTTCTTATAGGTGAGTTTGATTTTGCCTTGTCTATCCACAACCAAGTTATTGTGGTCTTTCTCCCTTGTTGTTGACTTCTTGTATTAGATTACAAGCTTCTGGATTGTCCTACTTGCTTATATTTATATCCTAGTTCTTACAGTAATTTCTAGCATATATTAAATGCTCAATATATGCTTCCTTCACTGAAGCCTAGCAATGGAATAACTACGTCAAATGATATAGAAATTTTAGTCATTCTCCTTATATAATTCCAAATTCTTTTCCAGAATGGTTGGACCAATTCACAGCTTTACCAACAGTATGTTGATGTGCATCTTTTCATAGCCCTTCCAATATTGACTGTTCTCTTTTTTTTTTTTGTCAAATGTCAACTTTGTAGAATGTGAGGGAAAATTTCAATTAAAAAATGTATTTCTTTTATTAGTGATTTGGGGTCTTCATTCATAGGTGTTGAATAGTTTGCAACACTTGTAAAGAACCATTTTCCTATTCTTTGATCACTTATTTAATATACTTGTGGTCTCATATACAAAGTCATCCAAAAGTTTTTAGTTTTCTTAGTATTAATATAGTTTTAAATTTCAATAGCCTACATCTTTAATAATTTAAAACTGTAATGACTTTTGGAACATTTTATTATTATTAGTTGTCTAGAAACCTTAAATATTATGACCCTTAAAAGTTATTTAACATGAAATTTCCCCTCAAGTTTCCCTCTGTTTTAATTCTGTTAACTTTGCTCAAATAAAAACTTTTCATTTTCTTGTTTGTTTTGGTGAGGCAATTGCCCAGGATCACACAGCTAGTAAGTGTTAAATATCTAAGGCTGGATTTGAAATCAGGTCCTCCTGACTCCAAGGCTGGTACTTTATCCATTGTGTCATCTAGCTGTCCCCCATTGTGCCACTTAGCTGCCCTACCTTTCAATTTCTTGTAATCAAAATGATTTATTTTATCTATGGTGATTATCTCTAGCCTCTATTTTACTCCCCATTAAATATGTTTAATATGATTATACATATATCATTTGTATTGGATTGCTTCCTATATTGAAGATAAGGGAGATGGGGGAGAGGGAAAAAAAAAAATTGAATCTCAAAATCTTGTAAAAAATGTTGAAAACTACCTTTACATGTAATTGGAAAACAAAAATACTTTTAAATGGGAAAAAAAAATTAAATTCATGCATGCTTATAATTCTTCCTAATGAGAAGGTTGAGGCTGAAAGATCACTTGAGCTTGGGAGTTTTGATTTACAAAGCTGACTGGATGTCTGCATAAAGCTAAGCATTAATATGGTGAATTTTCAATAGTAGAGGAGCTAGGAGGTTGCCTATGCAGGGGTGAAGTGGCTCAAATAGGAAAGATAGTAGGTCAAAGCTCTCAAGCTGATTAGTAATGAGACTAACTATATGAGTAAGTTGGGAGAAAAAACAACCAAGTTCCTAAGAAGACTATGTGAAGGGCAGACAGGAATAGAACTGGTGATATGTGAGGGTTAGGGATAGATATTTGATATTTAAGCATGTATTGATAGAAGACAGAAAACACAGTGGAAAAAAAGATGGGCAGAGAAGGGCAAAAGTCTCTGATTCCAATACTAGAAGTCTCAGTTAAATTCCCATTCCATAGTGTCAGTTCCTCTGCTTAATACTTGGAGGTTTTTTTTTTTTTTTTTTAAAGAACTTTCTTCTTTTGATAGTAGTGGTGGAGTGAAATGCTGAGTTGTGCTAAGTTTAGGCCAGGAATAGAGAATGAGAGTACAATACTGTAAAGTTAAAATAGATCTTTCTTTGAAATGTGTATTTCTTTCAGAATTGTTTACTTAAAAGTCAAATTTGTGCAATGTAAATTTCTGTAAAGCAAGTACTGTCTGCACTGATTTATTTTGGAAGTCTTCTGTTCAAATTCTTTACAGAATTTCTCTTATGTTTTTATCCTGTACAATAGATGTTGGTACATAAGTTGAAACTAACTATAGTGTTCTTTTTGCAAATGTTTATTATGGCCACTGCACTATAAGATCAACTGTCAAATGGAATAAAGTTTCTTATGGATGCTAATAATACTAAATAATAATAATTGTCATTAATAAATAAACTAACAATAATATTAAATAATATAATAGTAATAAACTAAGATCACCAACTTCTTTACTGGAATTCATGAGCTATCTTTCTACTGAGCTATCACTTCTTTTTAGTTTTGTTTTCATTTACTGTGAAAATGTCAAGATGGATATGATTAAGTTCCTTTAGGACTATGTTCACTTGTGTGTTACTATAAACATTTACTTAGCTATTAGAATCTATAAATAGATAAAGTGTATGATCCTTGAGTATCCTCTGTCTTCTCTGCTGCCATGCTATTACCATTATTGTAAAAGTAAAAGGGTACCCAATTTGTCTTTGTTTTATGGGTTGCTTTGGTCATAAAATCCATTACCAAATTGCTAGTTTACTATTGATGCTCGTTTTTACTTGTAGCTAGGCTGATCCTCAGAAAGTAGACAGAGACCTTTGTTGAGACCATATTGAAACCATTTTCAGCATGGTAAAATATGCCAGTTTGTCTTAAGCTGTATAGTTTTTGAGAAAAGATGACGGCCTCTATGCCATGAGGCCCTAGAGTAGGTCCTCCTAAAGAACTATATGTTAGTCTATAAATTACATAACTAAGGCTAAGTTGTAAAGCATAAATTGGTTGTCCTTCATTCTCAAAGAGGACCAAAATCAAGTTCCAGTGTCCAACTGTGGCTGATCAGATCAGTATGAGCTTGGAATGCACTGCCACAGGCCAGGCAAAAAGAGTCCATGTGAACATTTGGGGTAGATTCTATAAATGTGAAAATTTTGCATTTAATTTGAATGACTTCAAATCTGCTTTGCTCACAGAACATTTTTTAATGCTGGCACATCATGCCAGATTATCCTGTGCCTTGTGTCCCCTCTATCACATAATCATTTCCAAAGTTCTTCAGAGAGATACTGAGGGTGTCCTTGTTTTGCTTTTTCTGACACTACTTGAGTGCTTGCTTTGGTGAGTTCTTCATAAATTGGTCTTTTAGGCAATCATATGTTTGACATTCCAACAATGTGGCCAGCTTAAATGTGGCAATTCAGCTCAAGAAAGGAACTCATTGTCTGCTATCTTATCCTGCCAGATGATGTTCAGAATCTTCCTAAAACAATTCAAATGGAAGCAATTCACTTTCCTGGCATGGCACTGATATACTGTCCAGGTTTCATAAGCCTACAACAATGAAGTCAGCACAACGACTTTGTAAATCTTTATTTTGGTAATCAGTATTATATCTCTTCTCTCCAACACTTTCCTTCAGAGCTTCCCAAATACTGAACTAGCTCTGGCAATGCGTGTGTCAATCTCATTATCAATGTGTACATTCCTGGAAAGCATACTACCAACATAAGTGAACTTATCCATAGTATTCAAGACTTCTCCATTTGCTGTAACCAATACTTTCAAGTACAGCTAATGTGATGCTGGCTGGTAGAGTACTTATGTTTTCTTGGTATTAATTATTAGATCAAAATTAACACTAGCAGCAGAGAATCGATCCATACTTTGTTGCATCTCAATTTCAGAGGCTGTACTGAATGTACGATCATCTGCAAACAGAAAATCACGCACCAACTTTCCCTCCAACTTAGTTTTGGCTTGTAGCCTTTTCAAGTTAAATAATTTACCATCAGTTTGGTAGCTAACCTGAATGACATGTTCATCCTCACTGAAAGCATCTGACAACCTTCCTAAAAACATCATGCTAAAAATCATGGGAACAAACACACAGCCTTACTTCACTCCACTGGTGACTGAGAAAACACAAGAGCAGTATTCCATCATCCAGACTCTGGGCAAGTATGCTGTCATGAAAATGATGTATAATACTGATGAATTTCTCTGAGCAACTAAATTTTGACATGTATGTAATGTGATATTGTTGTTCACAAGGGTTTGTGAAAAACATGAACCCTCATGAGTGACAATATCGCACTGCATACAAATCACTGCTTCTGCTCCTGAAATTACTGGGCAACAAACTCCAGGTTGACTATTCATCAGTTCTTTTTGAAGCTACAGTAGTTCTCACATAGATGACCATCTTTCAGGTTGAAGGCTCAGTCTACTAAGGATGACTCTGGCAAAAATCTTTCCAGCAATGACTAAGAGAGAAACCCTTCTGTGATGGTCATAGGTCTTCTATTTCCTTTACCTTTTTAAAGTTAGACAATGGTGGTATCCTTGAACTCCTGGGGATAACCTTTTCTTACCATATAACGTAAGAAATTCCAGTCAGATTTTGTATGAGCAATGAATCCCCTGTCTTGTAAATTTCAGCTGGAAGAGAATTAGCACTAGAAGAGGAAATTAATGGCATTCAAAATCTTTTCTTCAGTTGAGAATTTGGCTAGAGAAAAACTGACTTCAAACTGAGGTGAATAGTCAATGGGTTCAGTGTTAATAATGTCAAATACTATGGAAATATTCAACACATCTTTCCAAGATCATGTCCTTACCATTAATCAATATGACTTCATTAGCACGAGTAATTAAGATGGACTATACATCTTTGGTCAATAAAAAATCTCCAGGACATCAGAGAAGCAATTTGCATTGTTACTATCTGAATAAAACTGAATTTTATCTGCCTTCTTAATGAGACAAGAATCTTGCATCTAAGATTCACTTGTACTTTTTAATTTCTACTAGGCATAATCTATCTTTTAAATGCTATGTACAATATAGAATTTACAGATAGACAAGATCAGGAGTAATCAAAGAAAACTTCAAGAAGAAAGTGAGGCTATATTGTTGTCTCTTCAGGATATTGAAATCCATAAGATGACCTTCAGTATAGTCAACTGAAATTCTTCAATCCAATAGTAGTAATATATTTTGTAACTTAAGTATTGTGAGAAAAATTTCAGTGAGTAAAAATGTGTCTTTAAAATGACAGGACTCAAAAAGTTGTCTGCATATTACAGTACACTGATCCCTGAAGTGATGTATCTTTGACTCTACCTTTTCCCACATCATATCACTCATCAAGTCTTATTAATTACAATTCTTCAGTCTCTTAATGCTATGTCTTTTCTGTTCTTATAGCCACTGCTCTGAAATAGGTCTTTTTCAACATCTCCATGGACTACTGTTAGCCTCCTAACTGGCTCCTCAATCAAACTCTTGCTTCAACTCAAACTTTACACTGTCATTTAATACTCCTTATAGTGAATTCTGTTCATAATACTCTTCTGCTCAACAGTCTTAAATGGTTTCTTATTATCTATCAAATAAAAGTCACAACTATTTAGCCTAGAATTCAAGGCTCTTCACAATCTGGCATTTTCCCAGTCCTATTCTATACTGCTCTCCTCCTTGTGGATTACAAGCTACAGCTGTGCTAACCATACATCATTCATAGCACAATCCAGGGTTTTCCTACCTTTATACTTTTGATCCTATCTGCAGTGTCCCTTCATTTCTCCTTTTTCAATATCCTGTTCAAAGGCCCCATTCAAAAGCCATTTCCTTCAAAAAACTTTCGTTATACTCAGCAGTTAAAGATTATTTTTCCTTCACTGGATTAGGGTTTTTGTGGGGAAGAACCTGATAGACCTACTATCTAAAGTCATGCATTTTTCAGATATACAAGAAGGAGGAAGTAAAATTGGCATCATTTGAACTTAAGTCCTCTAATTTCATAGCAGATTTCCAAATTGTTAACTTATTAGTATACTTAAAATATTTAATAGTGTAGTTGTTCTACAGTATAGAAGTTTATGTATACTTCATATATGTCTTAGACAAATAATCCTTATATCTTCTTCAAGGTTTAACATAGTACTTTGCACATAGCAGTTATTTTGTTTAAATGCTTGAAAAATGAACAAATGAAAGTGGACCTGGTGCACTAATATGCAATAAACTATTTTCATCATGTTGCTTTGCTTTTTTAACATAGGATGTGAAAATATAAATTTTAAAAAAATACAGCATCTTCAACAGTTGATTTTCATTACCATTTTAAGTAATACAAATAAAACTCCTAAAAGATAATAATTTTAGGTATACACTTAGAGAAGCTGTAATACAAAAAACGATCTTATAGTGGTTATTAGTTTTATTTATAGGCACTATAAATACACTCAGTAATGTACAATCTATGAAATATGCTCCCCAAAAATGATTTAAACTTTATTCATATTTTTGATGATTCCATAAGAGCTAATGCCAAAGAATATCTTTTGAAGTCATAAATTAAATCAGTAATCCAAGAAGAAAGATTTTAATAGGCTTCTTATAATATACACTTGAAGAATAACACTTCAAGGTCACCTGTCAAATCCATCTTTTAATTTTATAAAGTACCCATAAATGTAAAACTCTATTTTAAAAGTGGAAGAAAATATAAAGGAGAATTATTAAACCAATTTACATAGAGCAAGCAAATTTCATATGTATATAAAATCTTAATTTAGTAATTGCCAGATGATGTCCATGAAAGTATTACTTAGAACATTCAGATATTAGCAACATACCCAGTTTTATTTTTGTCCAAGACGCTAGGAGCCAAGGATCGGATATATGCACAGGTACATATAAGCAGCAAGATTACTGTCAGTAGGCTCTGAAAGTTGAAAATGGCAGACTAAAAAAAAAAAAAAAAAAAAAAAAATTAATTTCAAGTTTATAACAACACATTTTGATATCTTTTAAAAATTTAATTTCTTCTTCTGATATGCTACATATCAAAGACAACAAGAATGTTCCTTGGAATCAGGGTGATTCCAAGATTCCAATCCTGTCTCTGACACTAGTCAGCTGTGTAATCTTGGGCAAGTCATTTGACTTCTGTGAAACTCAAATTTCCTTGTCTATAATATGAGAAAGCTAGACTTCATGGCTTTCCAACTCTCTATTTATAGTCCTATGAAATAATGAATGACAACCAGCATACTTAAAGAAATCATCTTTCTCCAAAAGACCAATTAAGGGGAAGCTAGCTTGATTGCCAAATTTTACACTGAGTTATTGAGTACAAAGATTTTAATATATTAATGGTAACAATGTTTTAAGGCTCTGAGGCTTTATCTGGCGGTGGCTAAATTTGTGTGTAGGGGAGATATTTTCCTTGTGGTTGTCAAAGATGAAAAAATATCTCAACATTTTAGAAATTAGTGTAATAAATGAACAGATTATGGTTTATGTATCCTAGCATACTGTAAATACTAAGTTTCATGGAAAAATAGTACCTATGCCTAATCTTTATTTTCTTATAGTATAATAATCACTTCTAAATAGTAAATGCAGAAAGTTGGATATCTACTTAAGAAATGGTATTTGTTCTTATTGATTCTTAAGATATTAGGTCAAAGGAAGCATTTGTGCATGCAATCCAATATATGTAGGGTAACAAGAGGGCTGGTCTCAGAAGACATTTCATAGGTCATCTATAAGTAGGTATATATTCCATAAGATCTTTTAGGAGTTCACTAGTGTTGATCAAAACTCTTCTGAATTATCTTTTCTTGGGATCAGAATAGAACACAGAATAATAAATTTAAGAGATGGAATGTCGAATCTAAACTTTACATTTATGGATATGGAAAATGAGGCTATAATGACTTGTTCAGGGTTATTTGCTGTCTTTTTGTTGAAGATGTGCTAATACATACTTCATTGTTTAAGAAATTTAAACCCTTTGGTATTTAGGCCTACAAAGTTGTAAGTGTTAAAACATTTTGTGAGAGACAGATTGCTTTAATGAACAGCTAAGAATGGAGTCACAACAAATTACACACAACTGAAAATGACTGAACAATAATAAACATTAGCCTCAACAAAGAAGAATGTTTTACTCAAGTACTTTTTGACATATTTTTCAACATTTAACCACTACTTTTGCAAAAGACCAATAAACATGATTTTTAAAATTTATTTTTTTGCCATATTAGTCACATTATAAAAGAAGACATAGACCCAAAGAGAAAAAAATAAATTACCAAAATAAAAAAATGCAAACTTTAAAGTAGTAGGCTTCAGTCTGTGTTCAAATTCCAATAGTTTTTTTTCTGGAAGTGGATAGAACTTTCCATCACGAATTCTTTGAAATTTTATTTGATCACTGTATTGCTGAGAAAAGCTAAATTATTCATAATTCATTATTACACAGTATTTCTGTTAATGTGCATGTTGTCCTGGTTCTGGCTCACTTAATTTTATTATCAGTTCATATATAAATCTTTCCAGATTTTTTTTTTAAATCCACCGGCTCTTCATTTCTTGAAGCACAATAACACTTCATTACAATTATATACCACAACTTGTTCAGCCATTTCCCAGTTGATGGCTATCCCCTCAATTTCCAATTCTTTGTCACCACAAAAAATAATATATTTTTGTAAATGTAGGTCATTTTCCTTTCTTGGTGATATATATATATATATATATATATATATATATATATATATGTATAGATAGATAGATAGATAGATAGATATAGATAGATATACACATACATACACATATACACACACACACATACATAATTTGGGATATATATTGAGGAGTCATATTTCTGGATTAAAGGTTAGCACTTTTATAGCCCTTTGGTTATAATTCCAAATTGCCCTCCAGAGCAGTAAATCAATAAACACTAAATAAATGTCTACATAGGTGCCAGGCATTGTATAAACCACTAGGGATACAAAAAGAGGCAAAAGACAGTCCTTGTCCTGAAGGAGCTTATAATGTAATGGGGGAATCAACAAATATATACAAAGCTACATAAGAAATAATTAAGAGGGGTTAGGCAATGCTTTCTGTAGAAGATGGGATTATTGTATAAGACAGGATTTAAAGGAAGTCAGGTTAGTAGTTGGAGTATAGGAGAGAGAATCCCAGATATGGCAGTTGACCAGAGAAATACCCAGAGCAGAAAGAGACAGCATATCTTGTTTGGGCAAAAGAAAGGAGGCCAGATCAAACAGGTATTTCTGAGGAGTAAGGTATAAGAAGACTGGAAAGGCAGGAGAGGTCCAGGTTATAATAAGTTTTGAATACCAAAAAGATTATTTTGTATTTGATTACAAAGGTAATAAGAAGCCATTGTAATATATTTGGGAAGTGAGGAGATTTGGCATGATTGGACTTATGTTTTACTTTTGGAAAACCATTTTTGTGGATGAATGGAGAATGGACTGGAGTGGGGAAAAACTTGACACTGGCATACTCACCAGCACTAGGACAGTGACAGTGTCAGATGAGAGAAAAGATATATTTGAGAAAGATTGAAAAGATGAAATTGATAGTCTTTGGCAACAGACTAAATAAGAAGGGTTGAGATATGACTCTTAAATCGTGAGCCTGAATAGAAGATAAGATTGTTTTCTACAGTGATAGGGAAAATAAAAACCAGTAATGTTTTAGGAGAAAAAAATGAGTTTTGTTTGGGACATGTTTAAAAGTTTAATGAACAACTATTTTGAGATGTCAGACACTTGGAGATGAGAGTTGTAACAAGATATTAGTGCTTTTGATCAACACTGTTAATTTAAACTTTTTAGGGGTAATTTTAGACGTATTTCCTTGAAATTGATGTCTATAGTGCAGCTGTACTTTAAATTTTAAAACTTGAATATAACTGATAACAACCCACTTTTCATACTAATAGGCTTAGTCAATGTTCTCACTCAACTTCTAATTTGTTTTTTAAAATAATATTAAGCTTAACACAAAATAAGTTACATAATGTGAATTGGAGATAAAATATCTAACCTATAGAGAATGCTAATTGAAAATTGAACAACTGATATATTGACCTGCATATATATGAACTAAAAATCATAATATGTATTAACTTAATGGTCTAGTAGAGAATAAAAGTGTGCAAAAAAAAGTTATAAAAAAGAACTTAAGACAATACAAGGCAAGGGCAAGCCATAATTAACTGGTAGATGTTAAAAGCTTTCAGAGTAGAATGAAAATAGAACTGTTTAGTAAGATAACTTTTTTTCTCATTAAGGCATAGCTCTTTTCATTTCCCCTCCACCCCAAATTTATGTACTAATCTCCTTACTTTTACAATTGCTAATATACAGAAGTGTTCCAGAACAACAACAAAAGTTACTGCACCAAAAAGTGAAGCCAGTCAAGAGATTGTGGGCAGCCTCACTCTTCCTTCCCAACTATCCTCAATTCTTTTTCTGAATTATTTTTCTTCAAAGCAAAAAAAAAAAACAAAATATTTATTTCAATTTGGCATGTTCTTATAGAATCAAAATTGAGTTAAGGTAATGAGACTATTTCAAAGAAGAAAATAATGTGGAAGACAAGCAATTTTCTAAGATATTGGTTATTTCAATGGATGAATGCTGATACAGGATAAGCTGTTAAACTGTACCAAAGGAAATGGTCTAATGTTTATCAACATTGAATTCACGAAAATATTCTTATGAATCAACATGGGAAAAAGACAACTGTTGTTTTAGGACATGTTGCACTCAATATACAAAGCTGAAATTTAAATGAAAAAAAAAAAACCAACAAAAAACCAAAACACCTAAATTTCTTTGATATTTATACCAAATTTAATAAAAATTTTTCTCAAATTGCACACTTAACATATATTGGATTACTTGTTGGCTAAGGGAGGAGATAGGGGGAAGAGAGGGAGAAAAAAAAATTGGAACAGAGAGTTTTGCAAGGGCAAATGTTGAAAACTATGTATATGTTTTGAAAATAAGAAGCTTTATAATTTTTTTAAGTTTTTCTCCACAATTTAAACTTCATAAATTTAAATAAAGTAATAAAATAAATAAATTTAAATTTATTTTCCTATCCTGTATATTGCTTTGTTGTTCAATTGTTTTCAGTCATGTCTGACTGTGACTATTTATTTTCAGGTTTGTTTTTTTTTGGGGGTAAAGATACTAGCATGGTTTGCCATTTCCTCCTTGAGCTCATTTTACAGGCAAATAAGGTTAAGGGGTTGCCCAGGGTCACAAAGTTAGTTAAGTATATGAGGCCAGATTGGAACTTACAAAGATCAAACTTCCTGATTCCAGGGCTGGCCCTGTAATCTTACTGTATTACCTAGCTGGTATCCTATCTTGTACATATACCTAAAAAAAGTAGTTTGCAATATACTTTATTATTTTTTTTAAATTTTTATTTAATAATTACTTTATATTGACAGAATCCATGCCAGAGTTAATTTTTTTACAACATTATCCCTTGCACTCGTTTCTGTTCCGATTTTTCCCCTCCCTCCCTCCACCCCCTCCCCTAGATGGCAAGCAGTCCTATATATGTTGGATATGTTGCAGTATATCCTAGATACAATATATGTTTGCAGAACCGAACAGTTCTCTTGTGCAATATACTTTATAAGTCATTTTTTGATTTGGCTAATCTATAGAGTTTAGGAGAAGCAATATCCGATAGATTGGAGACCAGATTGTTGAAGAGCTTTAAAAGTTTCAATAAAAGAATTTACATTTTATATCTGATTGCTCCACAGGTTTGATTGAATACAAGTGTAGTCAAATCTGTCTTTGGCACTGTGATTAGGACTTAAGGCAGAGATTTCAATTAGGATACTGCTTCAAAAATTTAGGCAAAAGGTGAAGGTGGTAACTGTTTTAAATGTAAAGGAGGAGGAGGAGGATGAAACAGAGACAAGATTTGGCTCCTGATTATATATGTGGGTGAGAAAGAGTAAGGAATGGGATATAGTGTTCAGTTTAACCTGAGAGTCTGAGAGTACTGGTACCTAAAAAAGAAATAGGAAATCTGGTTTGAAAAGAGGAATAATAAATTTGGTTTGGGCATGCTGAATTTAAAATGTCCAATTGGTAATTAGTCATACAAGGCAGGCACATAGAAGAAATTATTCTCCTTAGAAACAGAATTAAACTGAAGAAAGTTGTATTCTAATTTAATATTTAACATCCCATTTTAGTTCTATTACATCTTAATCAATAATCACTTTTTAAAAATGTTTTGAACCAAGATTAGAATTAAAGATCTATTCACTTGCTTCTTTCAAAATACAACATCAATGCTAAAAAAGAAAAATTCCAATTCAATAAAAATGTCTCAAAGTGAATGTGTGGGTTCTTAGAGAACAAAAGTTAACTTTAACTGTTTTATGTATAATTTTGGTAAATTAAAGTGTAAAAACCTAAGCCAACTTTTGGCACTTTTAAGGCTTTTTTGGTCTTGAAATATCTTGAACCTATGGCATTGTTAATAAAAGTTAGCTAATTCATGGATAATTTGTGTTCTTCAGAAACAATACGACTGGAAAGATATGGTATGGCTAGGAGCTTATGAATATTGGGAGACTGAGTTAACAACAAATTTCAAACTCTAAATAAAATAGTTCTTTATCAACAAGACATCCCATTTTAAGTGGAAAAGAATTACAGTTCCATAAGCAATTAAATGGGAATTTTAGGGGGGAGTTTTGCAAAGCCTCAGACAACATGCAAAGACTAGCAGATGACAGAGTTTATGATCAAATACTTAAACAAAATTTTACAATAAGATAATGTAACACCCCATAAAACAAAAAGAAATTAGAGTTTTCTGGTATGAAGGGTAATATAAAAAATTTTACATGGATTTTTCAAATCACAGGCATGCTGCAGCATCACCTACTAGCCTCTCCCAAGGATGTGGAAGGGATAACTGTAAAATGTTCAGGCCTTGGACAATATGTGTCTTAAATAACTAAGAAATCACAAAGTTGGTAAACCCTAATCTAAAAAGGGGTGAAAAAAATAATAGATAATATATGCTACTACTATCATTAAATATTTACTGGATGTTTTCCTAGTTTTCAGATTTTTAAAAATTTTAACTACCAATATAAAGAATACTGATGTGTAGATTTTAAGCACATATGCATGTCTGTTAAAATACATTCTGAAAAATCCTGTTATAAATTACTTAATAATTATGACCAAAATCACATCCATTTTCACCATAGTTCAACACTAAGAGAAAGTATGCAATTAGCTCTGCATAGGTTATGCTTCTTATAACTCTTTTGGTTCCAGTATGCATCATGAAATTTCCAACACTTCAATTTATTCATTTTAATATTATTCTCTTTTCACATCTTCAAGGCATTGCTATAAAGCACTCTGATTTTCTGCAGGCCCCCAGGCATCAATTAACATGGATACCAGCATGAATATAGTAATCTAAATTAAAGACAGATTCTTGGTCATATCACTATTTAATACATTACGCAGCTCAAAAATTTGGGGAGTGATGTAAGATTTACTTTTCCCTTCACATTAAGTCTATTTTTACACTTCAAATTTGTCAGAAGCATGAGTGGTGTCTGACTTAACAATATCTGTCCAAATATCCAAAATAATGAATGCATAAACGCTGTGTGAGTTCTCTTAAATGATTTTAACTTTATATATATTTTGACCTAAAAGTACCAAGTAATATATGTTATCAATGTAGAACAAAGGAGTTTTGTTTTTGTTTTACAATAATAGCTATCTTTATTTTTTTATTTTTCTGAAAGGACAGGTTCTTGCATCCAGAGATTAGAAACTAAAACATGGATTGTCAACGTTTTGATATTGCTACAAAAATTTTGTTGTTATATGGATATACTACTCCTCATGATGATACTTTGCTAGAATTGAAATCTGAATGACACAGGTTCAAAATCATCCTTTAGACACTTAATAACTATATATGATCCTGGGCAAACCAGTTTTTTTTTTTTTTGAGCCTATTTCCTCATCTATAAGATGGAGGAAAAAAAAAGCATTTACTTCTTAGTTATGTTGAGAGTTTCAAAGGGGGAAAAAATGAAGTAGTGTATATAATGCACTTTGCAATCTTTAAAGGACTAGTGACAAATAAAGATAACTATTATTAGCATTAATGTTTCACATGGAAATGTTAAGTATAAATGAAAAGAGCAAAAATCTCTACTACAAAGATTTTATTAACCTTTCCTTGGACAGTTCTTATTTAAACCATTAATGACAGATATTTACTGGATACTGATTATCTGTTGGAAGAGCTTATTATTTGATGACTGAAAGCATACGTAGAAATAGATTTTTCTATAAATCTCTATCTAATCCACAAAGATGTGATCCAATGCTTCATCATAAAGTGAAGATGTTCTTGGGGCCTTTGAAGGCTTTAATAGTAGAATACAGGATTGACTAGGTGAGAGAGGTTTCAAACAGTCTTAGAAATAATTCAAACTTGTTTTCTTTAGGTCTGTCTAAATAAACATGGCTACTGGTGGATGAGTATCTTACCATAATAACCCATTAAATTACAAAATGGCCTTGAGTTCTGTGTGATCTGTTTTCAATTCTGCAATGGAAAGGA
This sequence comes from Antechinus flavipes, assembly GCF_016432865.1. Classification (NCBI taxonomy): domain Eukaryota; kingdom Metazoa; phylum Chordata; class Mammalia; order Dasyuromorphia; family Dasyuridae; genus Antechinus; species Antechinus flavipes. The sequence goes on from NC_067398.1 coordinate 168,568,003, forward strand.
GCTTAAAAAGGGACAGAAGGTGTTGACAATTTACACTGTTATAAACTTACACTGTTTATAAACATTAATTTAGTTATTTGCATTTAACGGTAGAAAAGGGGGATGAGGGATAGGCAGACAGAAACAATGGAACTAAGAGTTTAAATCTCTCATTTGTTACATATATGAAAGGAGGCAGGTAGAAAGTGGATCATATAGATCTAAAATCATGCTCAGTTATCAATCTAATGAGCAGATCAAACAAATCACAGAAGCAATATGTTTAAAAACAACATTAACATAACACAATTTAGGGAATGGAGCTGTTCAGCAGTGTTCAGCAGAAAAATTACACTACTTAAAAGATGTTGACTAAAAAAAGTTGCAGATGAATTGGGCATATAATTAAAGATAAAGTAAAACAATTTAAAACATCCAAGAAAGCAGAAAAGATGACTTGAAAATTAGAGAATATATAAAATAAAAAATAAAGATTACAGAACTGATAAACTTTGTTTTAAATGAATAACAAAATTGATAAAGTATTTGAAAATCTGAAGAAGAAAAAGCTAAAAAAAAAAAAAAGATCATCTTGTAATAAAAAGGAAGAAAGTAAATCCAAAGAGAATGGTGAGGAAATAATAAGAATGACCAGAAACTGGTATAATTATATGCTAGTAAACATAATTTGTAGAAAATGGGCAAGTAGGTAAAAGAAAATAAGCAAATTAATAAGGTGAGAATTAGAAATCTTAAGCAATATAATCTTAAATTATAAATGAATTACTGAAGGTGAGGAGAGCAGGAAGAAACTCCTAGTCCAGAGATATTTTAGAAGGGAGTAAGTGCAAACAAACCTTTAAAAAGCAAGTAATGCTTCTGCTACAAATATTAAGTTTCTCTAATTGAAAAAAAAAGGCATTTGACTACACTTTTTAAGACAAATATGGTCTTGATGTTCAAACCAGAGAGGAATAAGTCAGAGAAAGATAACTATAGATCAATTTTAATACAAAGATTCAAATGAAATCTCAACAGAGAATCTATAATCTATATATTAAAAAATGTCACCTGTATAAAATTTGACTTTTTAATAAGAATATAAAAAATGACCCAATATTAGAAACCAATCAGCACAAGTCAAATAACCATTCAAAACTACATTATTATGTCAAGTGATGAAGTAGTCTGATAAATTTTTTTCTAACATGTTAAGCACGCTTGTCACAAAAGGACCCTCCCTCTTCAATAAAATTAAAAATATGCATTTAAAAACCAAGCAGCACTGTTTTCAGAGGAGAAAGACTTAAGTTTTCCTTATAATAAGTATATGGGCAAAGGATCTATTTCTCCATATTAGAATACTAAGAGCATCTGTGTTTGCCAAAGCCAAAAAAAAAAAAAAAAAGAAAGAAAGAAAGAAAGAAAATACAACAAGATCCAATAGGCAAGAAAGGCTTTGTTTTGGGATGAGATCAGATGCTTATGATTTCATTCCCCAACAATAGAATTCCCTCTACCAATGAAGACCTTCTGTGGCTTTGTATGACTTTATAAGTCTTGTAGTATTTTGAGAGGAAAATGATTTGGTTTGTCTCATATAGGAAGTCATTTCAGAAACGGAACCTAATTGAGGTCTTCTGTCCTTGAGCACCACTTTCTATCCTTTAATGAATGCTCTTTTTCAAAATATGCTATATGCAAAATACATAAACATCTCCTCACATACATAAGAATTGTCCCTGTTTGCAGGCAACTAGGATAAGTGCAGTGCCTGGAATACATTAGGTATTTCATAACTGCTTACTGACTGATGTACTTAAAAAATTCAACAAATCCAACAAACAAAATGAGATAGTTAATAATCTCAATAAAGTATAGCATACAAAGATATTCTACAAAATCTTTGGCTAAGTGGTTGGGTTTTTACTACATAAATGGGGCAGATGCTTAATCTTTGCTTTAGATTTCAGATGATTATATATACTAATAAGTGCTCAGTAAATATTGTTTATTGAATTACTAACAGAATTTCCTGGATTCATAGCACTGTCTCTGCTTTAGAGAAATAATGCTGACTGCTTCCATGTAACAAAGAAAATTTATGTTCCTAAAATTCTATTATAAATAAAAACTGGTGAATATTACATGCTAATTTTCCTCATTTAAGAAATTGAAGCTCTTACCCTTCAGAGAAACAAATAAGAACATAAGTTCTTACCTAGATATTTGTGAAAGTATGTGTGATTATAGACATTTACACATATGTATGCATATATATGTATGTACATGCATGCACATACACACACACACACAAACATATATCCATACTTAATTTTAGCCTTCTTAGGGGAAGTGAGAAGAAACAGAAAAAAAATAATAAAGTAAGAAATACACAGTAGAGAACAAAAGAAAACCTACAGAGGGAAAAAAAAAAGATGGACAGCTTGGGAACATAATGTATTGTATTTATTATATAGGTTTTCCTGATATAAAAATTTGTTTCATATTCTGAATCTTTTCTTATGTTATAGGGTATTTTTTTTAATATTTTATACTTAAGTTTTAAGTAAATATATTTAATTTAAAAAACACAAAAGAATCTGAAGCTACAATTCTTTTCATATCAATGAAAAAAATGATAAAATACTAACTATAAAACATTGCACAAATACATGTGTATGCTTTTATTTATCAATATAATTTTCTTTCATATGGAACAAAATAAAATTTTTCTCTTGCTTTACAAATCATGAAATGAAGACAAATTAAAAAAAAGGGAATGAAAACAAGTATGAAATTGCAAAAATGAATGACCTTTTCTTTCTGACAACACAACTGTCATGATCCTGACTCCAATCCACCCTTTCACCTATAAAACTTCCCCAGGCTAAATATTCTCAATTCCTTCAACTAATACTAAAATATGACCAGATCCTTTACCTTCTTGCCTTTCTCCTGGCACAGTGTATAGCTTATGAATATTTCCTAGCATGTGGTATTCAGAATTCAAAACAATTTCAGATTTTAACGCACCAAAGCAGAAAATACCTATATTCTCATGTCCTTAGTCCTGAAGACACTTTTCCTACAATTTAAGCCCAGAAATACTTGGGGGGGCTTCATACATACTATTGACTCAACTTGTAGATTTTTCCCTCTAGATGAATTGCTGATTATGTCTCAAACATTATATTATTTTCTTTAATCCAAATATGAGTTTATATTTAGCTTTACTACATCCCATCTCCTTAGATGTGACCCAGCGTCTCATTGTTAAGATCTTTAATTAGCATTATATAGGTATGTAGCCTTGGCCAAGTCGTCATATCTCTATAGTTCTCAATATTCAAATCTATAAAATGAGGGGGTTTCACCAAGCAAATACTAAGATTTCTTTTGAAGCTCTGTGATCCTATAAACAGTTTGTTGAAGATGCTCTCTACAAATAAAAATGGGAGGTAAGTGCCGAGTCAAATCAGCAAAATAAGAAAAAGGTAAAGTAATCTCTAAAGATTTAGCAGTCAAGCCCTGGGTAAATCTTCTGGTTTTATTTTATTTTTTGAATGCAGGCAATTATTGAGCTGCTATATACAGCAGTATGAAAAGCATCCTGTCAGTTCTAATATCCAATTGTTGTAAATAGTTATATTACTTTTGGTTTTACATAATTTACAAATCGATGGCTCAAAGCAATAAAATTACTTTTGGGGACCTACTTAAAAGGATGAAATTCTGGCAAAATTTTTCTACTTTCATCACATAATAAATGAATTTGAAAGAACAAAATATTTGCCAGGAGAAATTTATTAATTTTATATCAATGAATAAGCCATACAAAGGTAAGGATACCAGAATCTATCAGCTTATTTATAAATGAGTTGCATTTCAAAATCTTGTTCACAAGTTAGATATTTATAAGTAGACTTTTTCCTTATATAAACAGTGTTTCAGACTATATACTTACCGTACAGTGTACACTTAACAAAAATGTACTGTTAAATAAACAAGATTTAGTGGCTCAAACTTATCCACAAAAGTCTATTTAACCCATTTGGTCTACAGAAAAACTAGGAATACATTTCTCTTCTCAATGGGTCACGAGCAACACTTTTCACATGATGAAAAATTTCCCTTTATGTCTCTGTCTCTCTAACTGCTGTCAAAATCGCTTGTTATTAGATCATAGGTTTATAGCCAGAAAGGCACTCAAGGAACACTTAATCTAATTCCTTTATTTTAGAAATGATGATACTGAGGCCTGGTGAGGCTTAGTGATTTGTCCAAGGTCAATCACATAGTAAATCACAAGCTAAGGATTCAAATACTAACCTCTACTGACCTCTTGTTGAATCTATAATGCCTCCTATATATCTTGAACTAAATGATCTGCCACTAGTACAAGTCTACTTAATCTTCTTATTGGACTGCCATTTTTTTTTTTTTTTTTTGCTGAAGAAATTGGGGTTACGTGTCTTGCCCAGGGTCATATAGCCAGGAAGTGTTAAGTGTTTGAGGCAAAATTTGAACTCAGATCCTACTGACTTCAGAGCTGGTACTCTATCCATTGTGCCACCTAGCTGCTCCTGGACTGCCATTTTCAATGGTTGTCTTTCATATATGGAACTTCCTCCTTTTCATCTCCTGGCTTCCTTCAAGTCTTAACAAAAACCAACAAAACCCATCTTCTTTGAAAAGTTTTTTTCCTAAGTCTCCAGTAATACAAGTACCTTAGATGTAGCAAAGTGGCACAGTAAATAAAGTGTTGGGCCTGGACTGAGAAAGATCTGAATTCAAATAGGTATTTGAGTTTGGGTAACTCTGGTCAGGTTATTCTATCTGTATGTATGCCTCAATTTTCTCAATTGTAAAATGAGGAATCATAATATCATCTACTTCTCAGGGCTGCTGTGAAAAGTAAATGAGATATCTGTGAAGTCTATAGCAGTGTGCTTGGAACCTAATAGGTACTTAATAATTGTTTCTTTCTTGCCTCTGACATTTTATTCTACTTCTTTTCTTTTTTTTCTCTCTCATCCCTGCATATATTTTTTCCACACAGTTAAAAGCACACTGTTTCCTCTGAGACTGAGCACTCTGAGGCCAGGGACAATTTTTGCCTTTCTTCTATCCCCAGAGCTTAACATAGTACATGGAACATAGTTAAGTGCTTAATAAATGCATGCTGACTTGACCTTTACCCACTAAATCACGTTGACCTTTCAATAACCAAAAAATACCCAGTTTTCTTATATCTTAAAAAACTATACGACTAAGACTGGATTATTTTATGTCTTCTCCCTCTCACAGACCAACTTTTAGAAAGGAATATCTACATACCTGTCTTGATTATCAAGGGGAACAGATCTTCCCTAGGAGGGAGGTGAAGCCAGCCTACCTACCTGCCATCCTACCTTTATGATATAATATTCATAAGACAGATGAATAGTTAGAAGAGATAACCTCTAGGTTCCTTAGATATTTAAAAGTCAAGGCAGTAACTTCACAAATAATCTTCAAAAAAATAGTCCTTAGGTACAGCAAAATCACCATTCTACCAACAAGATGCCCAAACTAAAAGAATAATATACATTAACAAGACTTGTTAAATAAAAAGTCACAAAAAAGTTTATTAAATAACATAGAAGTATGTGATAATTTAAAGTTTACAGGTTACATAGATCTCAGAGAAAAGTATCAAATGTTTATTAGAAATTAGTTGACATTTTAAATTACCACAAAATTTTTTTCTGAAACATGTCCTTTATTTCTAACTTTTATTTCATATTTCAATTATGTTTATTTAAAAAAATCCTTTCAAAATGACATCTTCAGATAGAACTAAAAACTGGAAGTAACAATCTTTAGTTACGTTAGATAAAAAAAGTTAATTACATGTGTTTTGACAATATTTGTATGTATTGCTAAAAACCATAAACAATTAAGTATTATGCCATTTTCTTGCCTATCTAGGAGACATTCTCTATGATAAGAACCCTTGATACTGAAAGAGGAAATACTATCACTAGTATATTTTTTTAAAATAAAAAACCATTAGTTGTTTATATAGTAAATGCTCCATACCAATTTTAGTAATACATTTTAACTTTTCCCAAACTCTTTATCTGCACATCTTTTAAGTTTTGATTATATAAAAAATAGGTAGATTTTAACAACACAATTAGCGTGTGTATGTGTGGAAATGGTGAGCTTAGAAAAAAAGTAAAAATAGTATAGAATTTTAAAAGGAATATTTCTTGGTAAGAGGACAAAAATGTTTTTGAATACATGGAACTATCATTTATATATAAAAATGATTAAAGGTCAGTACTATTTTAAGATGACCTTTGATACCTAATTGTAAAGCTATAAGCCACTTTTATCATCTTACCACTCTTACCAGAGTAAGAGAAGTATATTCATATTCTTGGACTGCAATTAAGATACTTGAGCTGGAATACTGGCTCTACCACTTACTCTTTTCCTATATAGTAGAGAAAATGATCCAGCTACATACATCTTAAGGAGCTGTCCTGAGGATCCAAGGAGATAATGTCTATATAACATTGTAAACCTTAAAGATCTATATGTTAGCTAACACAAAGTGTCATAATTGTGATTTTTCACTAATTTCGGTATGCCTTTTCCCAATAAAGCTCAACTACATTTATGACCTATTTAGCTTTCTACTGTTTCTTAGTTTATAGACTATTTAGAGTAGTACCAACTGTAGGAAAGATACATCTGGAAAACTGGATGCTGAGTCATACAAATTACATGGGGAGAAATACATTTCCCTCATCCAGTACTGCAGGTTTGGCTCTCACCAATCTCCATTTCTCTTTTGCTTGAGCATCTTCAACAAACATTAAGCTATCAGGATTGGTCACCCCAGTCAAAGGATACATTTTAGATTTGGAGTGTGCCCTTAGGACAATTTAGCTGATTTGGCAACTGAGGCCCAGAAAACAAAGTGCTTTGCCCAACATTATGGAAGAAATAAGAAAGTCAAGATTTGAAACCAGCGCATGGTATTCAAAAACTAACACTCTTTAGAACTATACTTTATTTATCAAGTCTCAAGAGAAGCTAGCTTTACAGCACAGAGCTTAATTTTTATATCTCTTGTTAAATCCTATAATATGTATGCTACATAATTGATTTTAATGATTTATGTTCTTCCAGAGTAGCATCTGAAGTTTTGTTATTTATTATCCTAAGTATTATTATAAAAATACCTGTTGAAGACTGAGGGCAGATATGAATATTATTTATGGAATTTGTTTTGCTTGACCAAATCTATGTGTTTCAAGGGCTTTCATGGTTTTTTCCCCCCAAAGATTGGGGGAAGAGAAAGTAGATTTTCAGTACTTAAAAAATTAAAACATAACAAACAAAAAAATCTTGTTCAAATGTTTACCTAGGCTCATTAACCACAGTATATTCAAAGGAACATAGATTTAAAGTTGGATAAATTAGAACCTAATTCCTAATCTACCTGATTACATTATGGTAACATTAATGATTCTTGAATCATAAATGATTTAAGTAATACTGGTCACTGATAGTCACTAGTCTTAAGCTTACATCAAGTAAGGAGGATCTGCTTGCTAAGTAAGATCTTTTTTAATTCTGAAAGTTTTACTAAACTTAATTTTAATATGAGCAATATTTCTTTTATATTGTAGACAATATTGTAGACAAAGTGTTACAAAGTCAGTGGTAGTTCATTTGACAATGTATATAGTAAAGTAACTGAAGAGGTGGTCTTTTTTGTAGTTATATGTTTAACTATTAGGCATGAGGTCAACCTCAAATTTGCATTCAGCACTTCCGTGTGAAAAAATGGTCAGAATCTAAAATCTGGGTTATCCAAGGTCATGACCGCTGGAATAAGGACTGTTACTTAGCTGTTATTTAATAGCTGTTACTTAAAGGAGCAGTGATGTATTGTTATACATCCTGATCCTCAAAGAGAAATTTTTTTTTTTTTTTTTAGGGCTTATTAGAAAAAGACATTTTTGCAAATGCAAAGTAATTCAGGAATTGTTTCTCAAAGAAGTATATAGAAGACCAATGAATATAGATTGTTTAATTTATTTATTTTTTTTTTTTGCTGAGGCAAATGGAGTTAAATGACTTGCCTAGAGTCACACAGCTAGTGTTATGTGTCTGAGGCCACATCTGAACTCAGCTTAGGTTCTCCTGACTTCAGAGCTGGTGCCTAGCTGCCCATTTAAATTCTTAAAAAAAAAAACCAAAAAACTAACAAAATGGTCTAATCCAGTGATTCTTAACTCTGCTTTTCCAATGATCCAAGATATGTGAAAATTATATGGGAAATTAAAATATGTACACAGTATGGTATAAAAAAAATGCTAATTTAGGAGGAAGGAGAAACTTGGATAGGAATCCTAGCTCTCTGAATGATATTTGACCTGTATGAAATGACCTTTTTTTTTTCTTCCCTAGATTCTTCATCTGTAAAATACAATGAGGGGGTTGGTGGTTTCAAAGGTCCCTTTCACTTTTAAATTTATGACCCTATAAACCTTTCTGCACCTTGGCTTTCTTATCTGTAAAATGAGAAAAATTGCTATATTCACTTCTTTAACTGAGGAAGACTTATTAAAATCTTTAACTATCTCAAATGCTACATAGCTGTTGGTTAATCCTTGAAAGGAGGAATTTTCCTTATATTTGACTTTATCCCTACAACATAAATTAAGAAAATAGGGATCTTTAAATAAAATCAAATGATTAGAGAGCATCAGTTCAAATTAGGAATCATGGCTTTGGACCATTCTGTTTTTCCAAAATGTGGCCTGAGGGAATAAGATGTTGGCATATGGTTCAGCAAATTAACCAATAAGTATTTAAGTTATTAAAAACCTATTATGTGCTGGGCACTGTACTAGACAATGAGAAATCAAAACCCCAATCAAAAAAAGTCCCTATCCTCCAGCAACTTATATTCTAACATTATTTAACATTCATAATAATTCCTCAACTTCGATTTTTGGTTTGAATATTTTTAAACTTTTTAATCACATTAATCAAAAGCAACAATTCTAGGGAAATTTTTATTGTTGTGACAAATGCACTAGTGGTATGTGGCTTCTTGGAAGCCTGAGCTTAAGAGTTTTTAGATTCTCAAGCCTATTGCTATATTTATATTAGAATGACCAACTATGTAAAATTGTTTATTTCCCCCTACATTAAATACCTATGTCTTATTACATGGTTGTATCCTTTGCTACGACAGAGAATTTTTGTAGCTAAGACCCTCAGAAGAGAAATTCATTCAATCTCACAGGAGGCAATATCCCATTTTTGACTCATTTCTGGAATTAAGCTCTTTTCTGAACTATTTCCTAACTCATAATATTAATTATCTTTAAGTTACCTCAGGAATGTCTCTGAGTAAAAACTTAAAAAGATGCTTAGACAATGATTCATTGTTGAGGAACGACTACATAAGCCCATTTTGAACTTTCCTTATTTGAAGTCCCCCCACACTTCTACCTAATTCAGACAGCCCAAGTTAATGTGAATAAATAAAAAAGAACAAGATAGAAAGACTAACAATCTGACAGATGTTTCCATTATAGATCAAACAGGAAAATAAATCATTAAAACAATTATAGTTTAGCTGTAATCACATTTTTTATTAAGTATACAAGGGCTACTGGTACATAGATCTTAAAAGGTAACAAGCAGAGAAGCAGCCCTATTAATTTGCTTAAAAAAACATTAAACAAACACAATTTTTATAATTCTTTTGGATCACAATACTAATGAAACTAGAACTACATCCTTCATCTACTATGAAAGGAGCCAAAAGGCAAAACATTTACTTCTGTATGAATATGAAATCCAAGTGTAATTGTTTTCTAGTATAAAAGCAAATATATTTGTAAAGAAATGAGTTAATTAGAGAAGTTCAAGATAAGAGAATTCGAAAGGTCACAAGAAGAGCTTAACTCTCCCATGTATCTTCTAGCAATGACTTAAAACAGGCATCAGTTTGAATAATGATATAAAAATTCAGACTTATATTGGTAACCTCTTTCATTCAGCCTGACTATACAAAAAACACAGTGACAACTCTGACTAGGAATATCAGCATGAACTCAGATGAGAAGACCTGAGCCTAAAACTCTGGGCACAGAAGGTCTGGAATAATTCAATGAGAAATAATGGGAGAAAAAAAAAGGAGCCAGCAGTACCAGGTCTCACACTATACTACAAAGCAAAAATCATCAAAACGATTTAGTAGTGTTTAAAAACAACAACAAAAATTTATCAGTGGGACAGATTATAACACAAAACATAATTAATCATAGTAGCTCAATATTAATAAACGCCCAAACTTCCCTACTTAAGGCTAAGGACTCATTGTCTGGCAGAAATTACTTTTACAATATATTATATAATATTATACATTTAAACTCCAATAAAATATAAGTTCCAGAAATACAAAGTCCTATCATAAGCAAATTAGAGGCAAAGGAAAGGAAATTCCATTCATCACCATGGAAGAGTCCTTGACCAAATGAAGGAGCAAAGAGGATTACAGATAATAAAATGGACAATTTTGATTACATAGAAGTAAAAAGGTTTTATATAAAATTAATGCAGTAACAATTAGGAAGGAGAGGATTCCTTCCTAGAAAAGAAAGTTTTCCAACTGGAAAAAAATTTTTTGCAGGATGTTTCTCTGACAAAAGTGTAATATACAAAATAGAGAACTGATTCCAATATGTAAGAAAAAAAAATCCATTTTCCAACTGACATGATATGAACATATAAAAGATATGAATGTGTAGTTCTCAAAACAACAAAATCAAGTTATTAACACATAAAAATACTCCAAATAAATAGAAGTAAATCAAAGTAATTCTAAGGTGCCACCTCAGAAACATCAATATGATAAAGATGACAACAAATGACAACTGTTGAAGAAGCTATGGAAAGACAGGAAAAGTAATGCACCATTGACAGAAATGTGAATTAGTCTAACAATTTCAAAAAGCAGGTTAAAAGTATTTAAAGTAACTAAATTGGTATTTCAATACCAGTCACAATGGATCTATATGTATAAAAATATTTGTTCCAACACTTTACTATGGCAAAACAAATCTGGAAACAAAGTTCCTGAAAACTGTGGAATGGCTGAATAAATTAGGCTATATGGTATGGAATATTATATTGTCTGAAGAAATGACGAAAGGGATGAATTCAGAGAAACCAGAGAAAGCCATTATGAACAGATGCAGCGCAAAGTGAGCAGGACCAGGATACTAATTTATAAAATAACTACACCTTTGTAAAGCAAAACAACTTTTGAAAGATTCAATAATTCCATTCAATTCAATATCCACCTATGACTCCTAAGGACAGAATTCCCATCTCTTCACAAAAGAGAATGACTACAAGTGCATATTCAGGCATGACCAATGTGTGGATTTCTTTTACTTTATTATGGTATCTAATTATAAAGGAGATTTTTTTTTTGTTTTTTTTTTTGGCAGAGGGAATGGTGGGATGGAGGAGAGAAACAAGAAGAATGATAGTGATGCCTTCTTCCCCACCCCCCAAAAATACCAGATCATTAGCGAATCATTTCAAGAAAATGCACAGAAGAGATTCAGGGAGGAACACAGATAAGCAAGACAGTTTTGGAGTATGCTGAATGAAAGAAAGACAAGCTATTCATAATGAAATTCAAAGTTTTAAAAACAATTCTACCTCCTCTTTTTTTTTTTTATCTAGAAAGGTTTCTAGCAGATAGCACAGTCTGCCAAATTCAGAATAATTTTTTTAAAAAGTCATCAAATGGAAAACTTCCTAGAGCTCTCTTTAAAACTCTTGGAAGATCAACAGTTTATTCACTATTACGGTGAATCTTAATCTTCAATTGTCTGTCTAGCAATATATAATCTGGGAATAAAAAATACTAAGATTCACTATTCACTATTAAACCTGGAAATATTAAACTTCTACCAACCTTGATTCTCTAGGTTACAAGAATCAAAATCTCCTTTTGTTAAATATGTTGGCTTTAAAACAAATTGTGACTTCATTGACAGAACAGAGAACTCCTAGTAGGGAAACCCCCTTTACCCTCCCCAACATAGATCACAGTTTGTAATTTGTAGTATGTAATAGTTCCCTTGGGGACACCAAGAGTCACACATTCAGTAGCAGTCAGAGGTGGGGCAAATAAATAGCAAAATCCTTTCGTATTTAATACAGCTGACAAATCTTAAGTAAAAGAAGCTTCTTAGATCCTTTCATCACTCTATTAGTTTTTATGCCTTTAACCAATTCAAAATCTATTTTTACTTAATTTTCTGATTGGTATTCCTTAATTACACTTCAACTTACTTAAATGTTGGGGGGGAGGGGAAGAGGCAGGGAACAAGGCAAGAAATACTGCAGGATGAGGACCTATAAAGGTCGCACTTCCTATAAACTATTTTACTGACAGAAATCTTGGGAGTCCACTAATTTAAGTTGTGGTGTGAGGCTTTTAAAATAATTGATATATATATATTTTTTTTTCAGCAAATTGTTGGGGCCTGAAAAACTTTCCTATACTATTGTTCCGGTAAAAATGGGTTAAGAAATAAAAATTTAAAAAAAAAAAAAAAAAAAAAAGGTTAAAAAAACCAGATGGGAATCTGTGGATCTCAAATGCCTCCAAATTCGGCATCAACCTAAAATCTAGTCCTGTCACACCGGTCCACTGACGCTCTCAGAAGCTATTTTAAAAAATCTTTCGAATGGCTGGGGTGATATCTTAGCAGCGCTGGACACGAAATTCTGGAGGATTTCTTGGATACCTTTAGCTGGGGATGGGGTGGAGGGCGGAGGTAACTTATTTTCGTCTTTTTCTCCTTTCCCCCGGTTTCTCGGACCCCTCTTTTCTACCCTTTCCAGAAACCCTTCGTCCCGTGAGATTGTAGTACTGGCTCCCCGCTATCTGCCTGCCGGTCGCTTTCTTCGCAGCCGGATTTCTCCGTCTGTGAACCGAAGCCTATCCCATATCCCGTTTCTCCCTCATCCCAGGGTTACTCCGGCCCACCGCCCGCAACCCAGCCTCAGCATCCCAACCAAGACCTCTGAATCTTACCATAGTGAGACCTCCGATACCCCCAGCCACATCACCCTTCCGGGGCAACGGGCGGAAGAGGCGTTTGGCTCCGCCCCCTTCTCCTCGCCTTGCTCCCCACGCTTTCCGATAATTGGTTCGAGGAAGGAACGGGTTTTACGTGCTGCAAGGCTGTGGCGACGCGGTTGGTCTAGAACTTAGGAAAGGGGCTGCTCATCTGTCCTTGGGTAGGACGCAAGGGGAGAAATGTCCTTCTGATTGGTTACGGCTCATTCTATCTCGGGAGCGGGCCTTTTGGAGGAAACCGGAAGCGAAGACTCTAAAGGAGGTAGGCCCGGAAGCGGGAGTGTCCTCATGGAGTTTATGAGCTTGCAGACCCCCTAATCCGTTGACCCCGGTCCATCCTTGTTCTTGTCCTGGTCAGACTCCCGGGCCTGCCCCAACTTATTTCAACAGCCACTCCATTTTTTCTTAAAGTTGGCTTCCCATTCTTCGCCGCCGACCCTCCCGCTTCAAAAAGTGCTTGCCGCCTCCTTTGTTTTAGTCTGGACAGAACCTCTGCCTCTATTTCTGCTAAACTTTGAAGGGGTGGAGGATGGGGAAGGGAAGATTAATGAATTAAGAAGAACAGGGATTTAATAGTTTGTGATCTCAAAGCCTTTCTCCCGGTCGGGTGTTCGCAAATTGTAAGGCAGAGTGATTAACATTTTATTAAGCGCTTACTATATGCTTTTCACTTGATAAGACCAGCGTCGTTCTTCCCCTTCCCCCAATTCTTTGTTACTTGTCATCAGAGAAACTCAAAATCGAATGTGGAAGCTATATGTATTAAATGGCTAGCTACATTCGAGATAAATATGCAAAGTAGATGGAACTGAATCTCAGGATAGGCGCTAAACAGCCACAGGAAAAGGATTTTGGAAGAGGCCTCCTGCAGAAGGTGGTATTTGAACTTGGGGAAATCTAGGAATCGCAGGTGAGTGGAAAGTATTTTAGGCATGGGGACCGATAGGGTGAAGATACTGAGGTGGAAGGTAGGATTTTCAGTGTGAGCAACTCCAAGAATGCCAGCATGACTAGGCCATACAGTTAGTAGTAATGTAGATTAAAAAGTAGATAAAGTAGTATAAAAATAGATAAAAGTAGGAAAGAGCCATGTTATTAATGGCTTTAAATGTCAAATATTTGATTGTGGAGGGAATAGGAAATCAGGAAAAAAGAAATGGCAGGATTTGGCAGTGGGATTGGGGGTGTGATTGAGAGTGTTTAGTTCAGAATGGCATTGAGAGTGCAAATTTGAGTGACTAGAAAGAGGATAGTGTTCTTAACAGGAATAATTTCAGAAGATAAGGATTTTAGAGGGGAAGATAGTTCTGTTTTAGACATGTTGGGTTTGAGATGCCTTATAGTGCATCCAGCTCAAAATATCTGAAAAAGGTAGTTGATGGAGCTATGGAGATAACAGAGCTGGATATATAGATTTGGGAATTACCTGCATGGGTGCGTATGAAGATCACCAAGTGAGGTTGTATAAAAAGAAGAGCGAAGAGCTCATCACAAAGACTTGAGGAATACCCATGTTTAGAAAAAGTAACAGTGACAGAAATTTAATAAAGGAGATTGAAAAGTGACCAAGCGAAGAAAGGAGAAGAAACTAGAAAGAGGAATGTTAGGAAAATTTAGGAAAGTGTGGCAGAGGAGAACATTCAAGTGTTTCAAAAAGGATGAAAACAGAAAAAATGATTGGATTTGTCAATTAAGAAATCATTGGTAACTGGAGAGAGGGTAGTTTTATTTAGAACTATGTATTTAGCAACCAGATTGCAGAGCGTTTAGAAAAGTGAGAATTACTTATTCAGTGCCATACCATTAGACTGCCAAAAAATTATAAAGTTGGAAAAAACAATAGGTCAAAAGCATCAAAGAAAATAATGAAAAAAAATCAAAAGAAGATGACCTAGGGATACCAAATCTCACACTTTATTATAAAGTGGTAATTATCAAAATATTCTAATACTAGCTAAGAGTGATTGATCAGTGGAAAAGATTAGATATACAATACAGAGAAGTAGATGACCATAGTAATCTAGTATTTCATAAATTCAAAGACCTAAGCTTTTGGGATAAGAACTCACTATTTTGACAAAAACTGCTGGGAAAAGTGGAACACAATATGGCAGAAAGTAGGAATAGACCAACATCTTACACCATATACCACAATAAGGTCAAAATAAGTACACGATTTAGATATGAAGGGTGATATCAAACAAATTTGGAAATCAATACTTATTGGTTCTAAGGAGAAGGAAGGAATTTACTTCCAAATGAGTGTTACAGGATTTAAAATAGATAACTTTGATTATATTAAGATGCTCAAACAAAAGTAGTGCATACAAGATTAGAAGGAAGGCAGAATGCTGGGAGCAAAAAAAAAAAAAAAAGTATACCAATTATCTCTGATAAAGACCCAATTTCTTAACATCAATAAAATAAAATTCTTAAACATAGAAAATGGTCAAATTTATAAGAACATAAGTCATTCCCAGTTGATATATGGTCAAAGAAGATGAATAGGCAGTTTTCAGATGAATTCAAAGCCATCTATAATCATATGAAAAGATGTTCTGAAAAGTGATTAGTTGGAGAAAGGCAAATTAAGACAACTCTGAGATACCACTTTATGCATTTTAGGCCGGCTAACATGACAGAAAAGGAATATAATAAACATTGGATAGAATTCGGGAAAAGTGGGACAATAATACATTATTGATAGAATTATGAACTCATCCAATAATGCTAGAGAACAATTTGGAACTATGCCCTAAGGAAAATAAAACTGTCCATACCTTTTGGTCCAGCAATACCACTATTAGGTTTGTATCCCAAAGACATCAAAGAAAAAAGGAAAACACATTTACAAAAATATTTATAGCAACTCTTTTTTTTTTTTTTGTGGTAGTACAAAAATTGGAAATTGAGGAGTTGCCCATTAATTGGGATATAACTGAACAAGTTGTGATATGCTAATATAATAGAATATGATTGTTCTGTAAGAAATGATGAGCAGGATCATATCAGAAAAACCTGGGAAGACTTAGATGAACTGATGCTGTGTGATGTGACTAGAGCAAGGAGAACATTGTACATAATAGTGACTATGAATGACTTCTCTATTCTCAGAAATCACAATGATCTGAGGACCAAAGTACCTAATGATGAAAATTGCTATCTAACTCCAAAAAAAAGAACCGATAGAGTCTGAATGCAAATGGAGACATACTATTTTTCATTTTATATTTTCATGGTTTTTTTTGTCTTTCACAACATGACAATAGAGAAATATATTTTGTAAGATTGCATATACATAATCTGTATCAATTTGGTTACTAGGAGGCTATAGGGAAGGAGAAAGGGAAAGAATTTGGAACTCACAATTTTTTTTATTAAAGCTTTTCATTTTCAAAACATATGCACAAATAATTTTCAACATTCACCCTTGCAAAATCTAATATTCCAATTTTTCCCTCTCCATTCCCCCTCCCTCATAAAACAAGTAATTCAGTATATGATTAAACATATGCAATTTTTCTATGCATATTTTCACAATTATGCTGCACAAAAATAATCAGATCAAAAAGGAAAAAAATGAGAAAAAACAAAATGTAAGCAAACAACAACAAAAAGTGAAAGTACTATGTTGTGATCCACATTCAGTCCCCACAGTCCTCTCTCTGGGAGTAGAGGGCTTTCTTCATAAAATCATTGGAACTGGTCTGAATTCTCTCATTGTTGAAAAGAGCCACTTCCATCAAAATTGATCATTGTGTAATATTGCTATTGGTGAGTACAGTGTTCTTCTGGTTCTCCTTACTTCACTCAGTTCATGTAAGTCTCTCCACGCCTGAAATCATCCTGCTGATCATTTCTTACAGAATAATAATATTCCATAACATTCATATACCATAACTTATTCAGCCATTTTCCAACTGATGGGCATCCACATTTTTGCACATGAGGATCCCTTTGCCTCCTTTAAGATCTCTTTGGAATATAAGTCCCGTAGAGACACTGCTGGATTAAAGGGTATGCACAGTTTGATAGCTCTTTGGGTATGGAACTGAACAATTTTTTTTTTTTAATGGATGTTAGAAAGTATTTTTATGTGTAATTGGGAAAAAAATTTCCAAAAATAAAAAGAGAGGGAGTGAAATAATCATTCAATGTAGATGACTTTCTTAAAGAGTTTAGCCACAGGGATAGCTAGGTGGCGTCTTAGTGGATAGAATACCAGCCCTGAAGTCAAAAGGATCTGAGTGCAAATGTGACCTCAGACATTTAACATTTCCTAGCTGTGTGACTTTGGGAAAGTGACTTAACCCCAATTGTCTTAGCAAAAAAAAAAAAAAAAAAAAAAAAAAAAAAAAAAAAAAAAGACTTTAGCCAGACCAGTTCCAATGGTCTTGTGATGAAGAGAGCCATCTGCACCCAGAAAGAGGACTGGGAACTAAGTGTAGATTACAACATAATATTTTCACTTTTTGTTTGTTTGCAATTTGTTTTTTCACATTTTTCCCCTTTTTGATCTTATTTTTCTTGTGCAGTATGATATTTATGAAAATATTGTATAGAAGAATTGCATAAGTTTAACATATTGAATCACTTGTCGACTTGGACAGGGGGAAGGAAGGGAAGGAAAAAAATTAGAACACAAGGTTTTGAAAGGGTGAATATTGAAAATTATCCATGTATATATTTTGAAAATGAAAAAAAAACTTATGGAATAATAGGTATCTGGGATGGTCATTTCATATGAGGGTTTTCTTTTATTTAAAGATAGAAAGCACATAAATTTACCTGTAAGTAGGTGTGAAAGAGTGAGAATTGTGGATGATAGAGTGGGCAGTTGGAGAAAATAAGAGAGAGTGAATCAAGTGTATTTTAGAGGAATTGACCTTGTCAAGGAGGAGAGACATCTTATTTAAGACAAAGGAGGAAATAGTGGAAGAATGCCTGGTTGATGTGAATGAAAAAAGGGACAGGAGGGGCCTGCTTCTTTGGATGGCCTTCATTCTTTTCAATGAGATATGAAACAAGGACTTTACCTGAAAGCAAGACAAGGTTTCTGTGGGAGACTGGAGGAAAGATAAGATTTAGAAAAAGCTCATATGGAGAGTGTGGTAGCTGATTGATTAGTAGAGAATAAAAATGCTGCAGTGAGAGGCCAGCTGAAATTAGATAAATATGTAATGGACCTAAATGTCATGTTTCTTCCTGTTCTGTCCAGTAGCATGTGAATAGATCTAAGGATGTGAATAGTGGAAGGAATCCAGCATTGAGGTTTGAGAGCAGGATGAAAGGAGCAGAGGATTTAAGAATAGAGAATGATGTAGAGTTGAATTGGTTCATCAAGAGATTGAAACAGGGAAAGAAAACAAATGTAGCTATTTTGGTTTAATAAGACAAAGACTTTAAAGGAAGAAGAAATAAAGGTCATAGTGACAACAGAAAACCAAGTTATAGTTTGTAAGGCATCAAGAGAGACTTAATGATAAAAGAATAGAGTCAGGTAGAAGAATTTCTGAGTTTATGAACATAGCTGTAGAACTCTTATGGGTGATGACAAGATCAAGGTTATGACATTATTTGTGGTTAGGATTAAGTTATAGTGGAAATATAATTGTGGGAATTGAGGAGATTAAGGAATGGGAAGTTAGATTGTTTGATGGAGCATCAATATGCATGTTGAAATCCCTTTATGGGTTCAGGAATTGGAGTTGTGAGAAGGATTATGAGTCAGGAACTAAACAAATTGAAGAAGGAAGAAAAATGTCCTAATTGACTTAATAGATAACAGCTTTCAAGATTTGGATAAATTTGAATAGAGGGAACATCAAAGGAAAACTGATTATTAAATGGTAGTGTTAGAGGTAAAATCTGAAAGTGGCAAGGCACAGCAAGAAATGTTCTGTGTCTTTCCCATAACAATTTGACTTTGAAGTAGTAGAGGTAATACAGTCAGTCCTGAAAAAAGGAGCAGTCAGGAGAAAGGCAGGTCTCAGTGAGTCCCAGGAGAAGGAAAGAGGGGGAAAAGGTTTAAGATGAAAAAGGAGTATGATCATGGGAGAGTCAGAGTTACAGAGAACAGGCAGATCTGGCATGGCTCATGTAGTTAGGGTTGGGGAATGGGATTTGTACATTTGCAGTTTGGAGTTCGAGATTCACTGAGATGGGAGAGCATGATAACTATTGAGGAATCCAAAGAGTAATAGTGAAGAGAGTTTGGCTGAGGCAGTCTCATTTATTCTGTCCAGCCTTGTGCCTGATTGCTGAGACCTGAAGTTCTATTTCACAGCAAATTGGAGGAAAATGAAAGGTTGCCTGGGGAATCTGGAAGCAGGGCCAAGAAACAGGTAGGCCCAGTGCTGGAGAAGGCCATGGGAGCTGCCATGGAAATTGAGAAGTGATGGGGCCTGACCTGGGGCATTGCCTTTCTCTGATTTATTGAAGAAGGTCCTCAGACAGGGAAATTGTATGGAAAATGAGGAAGTGAGGAGGAGAATGGCATTTTCTTGTCCTGGGACAACTCTAATTATACCAAGTGTTTGAGACACAAATACAAAAAATATATATATATATATATATATATATATATATATCCCAAGTAATGGGATACTTGGGTTATTTTTAAACATGAAGTAAAATAAATTAAAAATAAAATTGTGAAGTAATTAAAACTGTGCAGACTTAATGTTGACCTGATTCTTTCTTGGAAGTTAAAATTTTGCTAAATTGCCTGGATGTTGTCAGGAAAATTACCTTGAATTTTTTCACTAAGAGACTAAGGCCTTTAGTATCAGATGTTTAACTTTTTCCCCTTAGGATTTTACATATAATGACTACTTCTGACCATGGTGCTGATTATACAATGCTAATACTAATAATGAAGTTGAATCTACTGAAAAAAAGGTGTAAACCTGTTATCAGTTTATCTTTTGAGTGATCCAAAGGTACTCTAGGTTTTTCTTATTAACGTGGACATTGATAGAGTATCTTTTACTTCCTTTCAAGATGGTACCATCCATGCCTTTAATATGCTTTTAACTTCATTTACTAGATTATATAGTTATTATTTGTAGTCTTTTGACAGGTAATAGTTATTTTTTGCATTTGGTTCACTTACAGGAGAAACATTCACAGTATTGAGGCATGAAAGAATTCATATGACAATTTTCAAAGCTATATGTTGGATGCATTGATCTCAGCATCTAACTTTTTGTTTTGTTTTAATCAGTCAAGACTCATCTTTTCACTCTCACACTTAACCTGCCTTCCTTCTTCCTCCCTCATCCCCCAACTTCAGGACAAGAAAACATATTACAAACATTGAAGTGAATCAAAATAAATTTCCATGTGTCTTTTAAAAAAAGTTTCTCTTTCTGCATTCTGAGTCTTTCAACTCTCTATCACATGTGGGTAGCATGTTTTGTCATTTGTCCTCTGGCATTTTGGTTAATCACTATTCTGATAAAGATTTCAACACAATGGTTTTCCATCACTTATTTTGACATTCCCCTGTTTGTGGGTGCTCCCTCAGATTACTTTGCCACCTCAAAAAGAGGTATATTTTTGTAAGTCCTTAGAATTTGTTTTGCTTGAGACTAATTCTCTGTTAATCTATACTCCTTCTAATTCCCTCTTCATTTCTTTCCCCAGTTTCCTTATATTTTTGTCCTCCGTGTTTGTGTGCATATTCTTCACTCTTCTGACTAGTTCTTATCCGAACTGAATATGAAATGAATAAATTTCCAGCTACTCTGTCACCCCCACCTCCTCCTTGGTTGTTTAGATGTCTACATGTGAACCTTGTAAACATGTAAATATGAAGTAATTCTCTTGAACTTTTTCCCTTCTAGACCCTCCTGCATTGTATTTTTTTTCCCTTCTCTTTTTCTTAAGATCAAAACAGAAGCACCAAAGCCTTGTCCATTGAACTTCCTTATGAATTCTGTATTTTGATATAAGCAATTTATCCTTGTTTAATCTTTTATACTTATTCATTCATATTTATATTTTTATATTTATATTGTCACGTGTTTGAACTTCCAAGTTTCCCTGAAGCTCTTGAATATTAAAAGACAAAAGAAATGCCTCAAAGTTCTATAATTTATTAAAGATACATCTCCCCCTCTACTGTCAGTTTATAAGTTTTACTGGGTTATTTATTCTTGACTGTAAGTTTATATTTCTTGCCTTTTGGAATATTCCATATTCCAAGTTTTCTGCTGATTTATAGTGGTATTTGCTAAATTGTGTGTGCTCCTGTGGCTCTTTAATATTTGTATTCTTTCTATTTGTTTGTATTATTTTTTTTCCTTGACATGAAAGTTCTGGATTATAGTTGTAATATTCCTGAGAGAGTTTTTACTGTTGTTTTTCTTCAGAAGGTATATAGTAAATTATATTTCTAATTTGCTATTTGTTTCTAAGAGATTTAGGATTTTTTTTTAAATTTAAAATAGGATGTCTAGGTTCTTTTTTTCATCATGGTGTTCAGATAGTCCAATTGTTTTAAGTCTTTTTCCCTTGAATTTTTTTCTAGAACAGTTGTTTTTTCTATGATAGCTTATATTTTTTCCCATTTTTTTCAACCTTTTGACTGTGTTTTAACATTTCTTGTTTTCTCTTGATGTCACTGGGTTTCTATTTGGTTTATTTGAATTTTTAGGGAATCTATGGCTTGGATAAATTTTGTACTTCTTGCACTAAGTTGCAATTCCCTTTCTAGTGTTTTCCTCTATAACATTTCTTTTTTGATTTTTTTCCCCCCTCAGGTACTTTCCTGCAAGACATTTATAAAAACATTTTAAAGCTCTTTTAAAAAACACAAAAACTTATTAAACTCTTTTAGGAATTCTAATTGAGTTTTTACCCTATGTTTTTGGATTTTTTTTCCCTCCTGAGTCACTGATTATAGATGTTTTGAAGTCATTCTTTTCTGTGTTGTGTGTTAAGCATCTCTGTCACCACAATAGCTTAGTATGATGGAGTTCTTTTTTTGTTTGTCTATTATTTCAGCTTATTTCCTGACTTAGGACTTGTGCTAATCTCTGCCATACTTCCGGAGAGAAGGTTTGGGCTGCTCTTATTGCTGTTTTCTTGAGATATTGAGTGCCTACTTTGTTAACTCTAGAAAAGTTTTATTTTTTTGGTACAAAACAGAGAGAAACATTGAAAACACTTTAAGTCATAAATTTTAAACATTTAAATTATCCTAGATATATTTCATCTATTTATAGATGGATTTGAACATAACATTGAATTAAAAATTTCAATTTTCAATTCAAAAAATCAATGTCTCATTGATATACATAAAACCTAAGCATACTTGTACTCACAATGTCTAAATTTTATTTAATAAATTGATTTCTTAAATGTTTTGATGCAAAAGTGATTTTAGATTTCATAAAATAGCCAATAGAAAGAAATACCAAATATGAAAAATTAAGTTTTTTAATATTAAATTATATTTGATTTTTACAAAGAAAGTTACATATGAAATGTATCATAGGGAACATATAGTCATTTTATAGGCCACTCAGGCTTTTTCAGTGTTATAGCCAACTAGGAAAATTACCTATGTCTATTTTCTTGATAAAACTTTGCAAAATCCTGGGTAGAGTTATTCCTTAAATAACAGGGAAAAACTTTTAAAGCAGATTGTGCCTCATTTTATATATTTGATGATTTGTCTTGAATTTATATCACTTTGCTTTAAGTGAGTATTCTCATCATTGTAATTTTTTCTCCTTGCAAAAGCCTTTTTGCATTACAGAGTTCTCTCAAGTTGTCTTTCTGAAATCTCTTTCTTCAGTTACATTGATTACTAATAACAAAACTGCATCTTTTCAAAAGATTGAAACTGTTAACTTTGGAGAGTTTGTTATTTTAAGTTATGAGTGCATTATTTCCAATTTTATGTATAGAGTACATCTTATATGTGGTGGCTACTTAAGAAATATTAACATACAATGTGTATTAAAGTAAACAAGAATAAAATTCTCTCTCTTTAAATAACGTAAAAAAGTGAATATGGTAACTAAATAAAAATGAATATGATGTGTCACTGGTTATTTGATTTTTATCATCTTGTCCTTAAGTAGTTTGGTCTAACTTAATGATTTTCACTAAGAATAGGGCTTTTTGCATTGTTGCCTCTTAGTAAATTCAATCCTTCACTGTTGCCTGTATAATAATCAGTTTGGTCAATATAGGAAATTTTCAGACCCTATTCATCTCCAACTCCAATGATCTTGTGGAAGTCTAGGTTATCCTATGATTCAGAATAAGTTTAGAGATGATAAGGCTCATTGGAGTCCATGTTCTGTGGGTTTTTTTGGTTGTTTTTTTTTTTTTTTTTTTTTTTGGTGGGGGGGAAGGAAGGGGTTAAGTTGTTCACATGCTTGATAATTTATGGATAAACTATACTTGTTCCATGATGTTCCATGATAAACTGTTGAGAGAGTATTTCAAAATTCATGGATCTACTTTATAATCAAATTAAGTTTCTTAAGAAATCATACTGCTGTTTGGTGAAATTGCAACACATCCATATGTGCAGTTTGAAGTCTGCACTTCCATAGCTTCTCCTTTGGGGATCCATCCAGTGTGCTGAAGGCTTTTGTCAAAGTCGTTTTTTTTAAGTGGAACCAATGGAATCCATTTGTTATTCCTTGCACTTGCCACATGACTGACCAATTTTGTTTTCCATTGTATGTTACCTCTGTGATATTAAGCCACTTTTTGAATCTAAGCCATTACTGAAGCCTCTTGGTGCCCACCATGCATCTTTCCATTGTCCTTCACAGCTTTTCTGCAACTTGGTGTTCCAAGATTTATAACACTGTAGCATCAATTGGTAAACATTTGTTTTAAAAGATTACTTTTTCCCTAAAGAACATCTTGGGATAGTTAGGAGAATTGTGCAATTTCCCAAATATAATCGAGCCTGTTTTCTTCCTACTATTCAACCAGTTCATTGTCCATCTACAGTGTCTGACCCTGATAATATATTCTGATGTACTAATTCAATGGACTGGCCACCCAACTAGTTATTAATATGTGGAATTGTGAAATAATGACTTGGGGAAATATATTCTGAAGGAATCAAAAGACCTATTATTCAACATGAGTTTTCTTTCTACATGCTTTAGTATTCTGATTTTTTTTTAGAAATGCACAAAACAAATATTAACTTCAGAAAGTCACATTTTTCATATGGTCTCTATATTTGCCTGCTAGAGAGTTATCTTACTATGAAATTAGAGCTCACTTTAGTTTTATTTATTTATTTTTAATCTTACTATAGTTACTTAAGTTGAGTTGTCACCAACCAATTCTGGTAATAAGATTTCATTTCAACTAAATAAATATCCATGAACCATGTACTTTGTTCTAGGAATCACTAAGTATAAATCAGATAAGGTCTCTGCTTCCAGAAATATTAAAATCTATCAGGATACCATAACATACATAAATAATTATAGCATAAAAAATAGGAATGCATAGGAAAGGTATAAATTATGAATTACATCAGTTTTAGAGGAAAAGTCATTATTGCCTGAGGAATCAAGGGAAGTCTAGGAGAAGCAATATTTGAGAGAATTGTGATGAAAAGAAAAGATTATGAGAGCATTCTAAATCTTGAGAACAAGAGGAAATGAAAGTATAGGATAAGTGTGCCAAGAGCTTTCTTTTTTTTATATTTTTATATTTTTTATTATAGCTTTTTATTTACAAGATATATGCATGGGCAATTTTTCATCATTGATAATTGCAAAACCCTTTGTTCCAACTTTTCCCCTTCTCCCCACCCCTTCCCCCAGATGGCAGGTTGACCAA
Organism: Antechinus flavipes; assembly: GCF_016432865.1. Lineage (NCBI taxonomy): Eukaryota > Metazoa > Chordata > Mammalia > Dasyuromorphia > Dasyuridae > Antechinus > Antechinus flavipes. Next base: position 168,592,997 of record NC_067398.1, read on the forward strand.
TACATATTAAATATGTTAAAGTATAAGTTAAATACAATATATGTATACATGTCCAAACAGTTATTTTGCTGTACAAAAAGAATCGGTCTTTGAAATAGTGTATAATTAGCCTGTGAAGGAAATAAAAAATGCAGGTGGACATAAATAGAGGGATTGGGAATTCTATGTAGTGGTTCATAGTCATCTCCCAGAGTTCTTTTGCTGAGTGTAGCTGGTTCAGTTCATTACTGCTCTATTGGAACTGATTTGGTTCATCTCATTGTTGAAGAGGGCCACATCCATCAGAATTGATCATCATATAATATTGTTGTTGAAATATATAATGATCTGGTCCTGCTCATTTCACTCAGCATCAGTTCATGTTAGTCTCTCCAGGCCTTTCTGAAATCATCCTGCTGGTCATTTCTTACAGAACAATAATATTCCATAATATTCATATACCATACTTTATTCAGCCATTCTCCAATTGATGGATATCCACTTAGTGTCCAATTTCTGGCCACTACAAAAGGGGCTGCCACAAACATTCTTGCACCTACAGGTCCCTTTCCCTTCTTTAAAATTTCTTTGGGATGTAAGCCAGTAGAAACACTGCGGATCAAAGGGTATGCACAGTTTGATAATTTTTTGAGCATAGTTCCAAATTGCTCTCCAGAATGGCTGGATGTATTCACAATTCCACCAACAATGTACCAGTGTCCCAGTTTTCCCACACCCCCTCTAGCATTCTGCATTATCTTTCCCTGTCATTCTAGTCAATCTGACAGGTGTGTAGTGGTATCTCAGAGTTGTCTTAATTTGCATTTCTCTGATTAATAATGACTTGGAGCATCTTTTCATATGGCTAGAAATAGTTTCAATTTCTTCGTCTGAGAATTGTCTGTTCATATCCTTTGACCATTTATCAATTAGACAATGGCTTGATTTCTTATTAGAGTCAGTTCCAAGAGCTTTCTTTTTAGCCTTCTTTCCAGTACTCTCTGTAAGTCAAAAACTTATAAACACTCATTTCTTATCCTTTTTATGTCTCATGGCTTTCTGCTTCCTGGCTTTTCAGCTTTCCTTCAAGTCTCAGTTAAAATTCTACTTTTGATAAACCTTGTCTAATCTCCCGAACTTGTCCGTATCTTACTTCTGAGTTTCCCTCTCTTTAGACTGTATGTATTCTATGTAGTTGTAGTAACATTAGAATGTGAATTCTTTGGCAGCAGGGGCAGTGATTTTGCCTTTCTTTGTATCCTCTTTATAGTCTAGCAGGGGTCCTCAAACTACAGCCCGTGGGCCAGATGCAGCAGCTGAGGATGATTATCCCCCTCACCCAGGGCTATGAAGTTTTTTTATTTAAAGGCCCACAAAACAAAGTTTTTGTTTTTACTATAGTCCCACCCTCCAACAGTTTGAGGGACAGTGAACTGGCACCCTATTTAAAAAGTTTGAGGACCCCTACAAACTCCCTCTGAAGAGAAAGATCTGATAAAATTGGCTTCTTTCTATTTTTATTTTTAGCCAAAGTATAGTATACAAGGGAGGTAGAATGAATTAATTAGTGTGTATTCTGTCAGATTATGAAACATAAATCCTATTAGTTAGGAAGGATGCATTTCACTTAGAGAAATAGCTTATTGTGAGTGTTCAGTGTTATTGATGTTCAATTTCAACTTTTTTTAGGAATATTTTTCCACCACCATTCTCATGCCTTTCATTTAAAAAAAAATATTTTGTTTAAAGAGAATAAGAAAAAAGAAAAACAGAAAAGACTTAGAAAACAAAATGAAACAAAAAAGAACATTGTCATGTGCCCAGCAGAACATCAGGGAGGATTCAAAATATTTTCTAATTGGTTAACTTTTTTCCCATAAATCTTGTTTTTCTTAGATTTTTGTTGTTGTTGTTGTTGTTTTTGTATATCCTCCATGTCTCTCATTTGATTTTTAAATTCTTTTTTGAATTCTACATATTTTCTCTGGGCAGGGGAACCATCTCATTTTACTCTTTGGGGTAGAAGCTTTTTTTTCTTCAGCATCTTTCTCTGAAAATGAACTCCAGTCTTCCCTGTTTCCATAGTAAGTTTCCATGGTGGGGTTCTTTCTTTGCCAGTTCATTTTTTTAAAAATAAGAGGTATTAGTGTAAGCATCTCTAATCCTGGGGTGCCTCTGGCTTCCCTTCAGCTCTCCCCTCTGACCAGAAACCCCAACCAAGAGTTCCCCACTCCAGCAAGTGCCTTCAGCCAGCAGCTTCCCATCCTCACTGCTTCTGCACTTACCATGCAGTCTTTGTATCACAGTTGGGGCTAGGCTTCCTATTAAGCCTTCTGGATCTCAGACCCCTGGGACTCCAGGAACAGTCCATGGAGGTGAAAGTCTCTGTAGTCCCTGCTGAGGCACTAGCCACACCCAGCTTGCCCCAGGGGTCCCTGTTGGTGTTTCTATGGAGCTAGCTTGGAGATGTTTGCACTTCATAGGGGTTAATTCCCACTCTAAGTCTTTTTTCAGATCTTGGGTTGATTCCTGTTCTGTCCCAAGTCTTATTTTTCAAGATTCCATGTTTGCCCTGAGGCACAAATTTGTTCTGTTTGTGAGGGAAATCAGTGAGCTTGAAATTTCACCAACTTCACTCTGCCATTCTTCCCAGAACCCTCCCAGCTCATGCCTTCTTTTGATATTTTAGCTCCCCAATACTTTTTAAACCCTAAAAATATAGTAGAGTTATTTAATATACTTTTTGCCATATCTTTGACATTTCTTTTCCTCTCACTTTATGACTAGTACTTGTGTTTATCTGCACCAGCCCTGTGGTAGTTATGTATTATCTTATATTATTAATATTTTTTTCATATTTCCTGACCTATATAATGAGCTAGAGATACTGATCTTGAGAGAAGTTAATGGATTTGTATGTGGTTACATGTTTTTAGAATTGGGATTCAAATTCAGTCACTTGATTCTGTACAGTTTTCTTTGCATTATGCTAGCCATTACAATTCTGTGGTTATTGACTAATTGACATGGTATTTTACCAACTGACATCTATCAGGTTGGCATCATTAATTTTCATTTCAACTTGATAAGAGGTTTTGTTTTTTCTGAGAACCAGTTGATCTTGAAACCAACTTCACTTTTATGTATATCGACTGCTTTATTTTTATTATTTAGTTAAACTTCCTTACATCTCACAAAGTAACTTTATTTGTTTTTAGGGTACTTTGTAATTTCCCATTAGGTCTTATCTGGAATAGGATGATAAGGATAAGATCATTCCTTGGACTTACGAATATGTTTCCAAATTCTTTGCAATGGTAGAATCATTTTTGATAATTTTATATTTGGAAACTGTTGATGATTTCATTATGATTTATAGTTTGCCAGGATCCCAGAAGGCATTTGTAGATTTTTTTTCACTTTTATGTGTTTGACTTAAAATTTCAGCTTCTAAGTTTTGGACATAAAAAGTTGATTAAAACTGTCTTATGGTGTAGTCATTCTCAAAACCATGACTATAAATTGTGTTGTTTTTCTTCTTTAAAATATAAAAGTTCTCTCTGGGAGCAGGTTTCTTAGGGAGGTTTTCTGGAGGCAGCCTTAGTTTCAGTTAAAAGTAATAATCACCCAAATGCAGCCGGGTGCTAAAAGTTCTGATCTTTAATTGTCTCTAATATAGCCCAGTTAGTTTTCTTAGAGGCCTCTGTGTCTCCTTGGTTCTAAGAGCTCTTGAAGCTTTGTCCTTTGCTTCTGCCTCTGCTTTCTTCAGCCTCCAGCTAGCACAAAGGTGAAAGTGGAAAATGAATCTCTCTTGCCTCTGAGAGAGGGCTTCTGGCTATCAGTCTCCCAGAGTGCTCTGTGTCTGTCCCAGAATTCCTCTGGTCTGTCCCAGAGTGCTCCTCTCCAATCCCTGGCAATGTTCCGAAGAAACTCACTTGAAGCTCTAAGAGCTTCTTCTGTATATATGATCTCCCAAAGGTTGACTCTTCCCAAGGGAGGGATTAAGAGAGGTGTGAATTTGGATATCTCATACTAAATCCTGATATCTCCCAAAAGTGTGAACTCCAATGAGTACTTAAATACTTCTTGCTTTATATGAGCTGTCTAAAGGTGTGAACACAAGCATTGTTTCTACTAGTTCTACTTAGTACCTTGTTTCAGATTCTGGCCCATAACATCTCCTTGTAAGATCAGATCAATCATACTGAACCATGCTAAATTAGATAATTATTATTTCTATCAACTCTAAGGACTTAACAGTTTGTAAAGATTCCAACAGTAAATCAGTAATTTACATCTTTGACTCTACTTTTATTTGTGCTTTCATTTGACTTCTATGATGAATAAAATTGTTAAATATAGAAAGTATACATTATATAAACAAATATGAATATGTAGTAGAATGCATTAGATGAAAAGGAGAGATTGTAGTGCTCTTAAGAGAATTTGAGATGGTAATGGGAGATTACATCATTTTTCACTTCCTATAGAAGGAAGGACCTGAGCTATGACTTGATAGCTGTGGTGGACTTTAAAGCTGAACATCTGGTGAAGGTATGTTCTAAGGATCAAGGATGGCCTATGAAAATGCACAAAGGTGGGAGAGAAAGAAAAATATATGTTTAACAGGCAGTGTACTTTGGCTTTATTGCAGAGAAGGGAGTTCTTTCAGGTAAGATTATAAAGGTCATTTGGAACTATATCATAGAAGGTATCAAATGGCATGTTGAAGAGGTCTTCTTGTATACCACAGACTGGACTGAAATACTGAAAGTTTTTGGGCAGGAAAGTGGTATGCTTATGTCTCTGCTAAACCGATGATTATTATTGTGATGATCATAATACCTAATTTTATATAATGTTCTAAGGTTTACAAAGCACTTTACACATCTTATTTTATCCTCACAACAATCCTATGAGGTAGGTAATATCATCATCTTTATTTTGCAGATAAACTGGTAAAGGAACACAGACATTAAGTAACTTGTCTAGTATCACACAAGTAGTAAGTTTATATTATTAGATTTGCATTTATGTTTTTTGACATCAGGTGTTTGCATACTCTATTGTATTATATAAATTCTATATATTATAGCTATTAACTACTGTATAACTGATTAAACACATATACATAATAACACTGTGCATTGGGAATATTATTCTGATGTCTATAGGAAGGGTTAGAATACATTTAGAATGATCTGGGTCATTTAACCTCATTAGACCTCAGTCTGTAAGATGAGGGAATTATACAAGATAAGTGACCTTCCAAGGTCTGTTAGAGCTCTGAAACTATAATTTTGTAATCAAATTGATTATGGGGCTATTGAAATAGACTAAGTGGTCATGTCTCAATTGATAAATGGTCCAAAGCTGTCTATAGACATATGAAAAAGTGCTCTAAATCACTATAGGTTAGAGAAAGGCAAATTAAAACAACTGAGGTACCACGTCATACCAGTTGGACTGGATGAGCTAATAGAAAAAGGATATAACAAATCTTGGGAAGGAATGTGGGAAACCTGGGATACTAATCCAATCCTTCTGGAGAGCAATTTGGAACTGTATAAACCTGTGCATATCCTTTGATCCAGCAATACTTTTAATTGAGCTGTAGTCCACAAATTAAAAAAAAAAAAAAAAAAAGGAAAAGAAGGAAAAGGACTTACTTGCAGTTCATTTTGTAGTGGCTAAGAATTGAAAATTGTTCATCAACTGGGGAATAACTGAATAAATTGTACATAATCATAAATGTGCTATAAGAAAGGACAAATAGAATGATTTCAGAAAAAAACCTGTAAAGACTCACACGAACTGATACAGAGTGAAAAGAGCAGAATAAGAACATTGAAGACAGTAACACATATACTGTAGGATGAACAACAGTGAATGACTTAGCTATTTCAGGAACACAATGATCCAAAACATTATTGAAGGACTCATAATGAAAAATGTGCTATACCTCCATAGAAAGAAGTGATGGAATCTCAATGCACATCGAAGCGTATAATTTTTCACTTTCTGTATTTTTTCATTTTTTCCCTCCTTAGAGTCTGTGTCTAGTATTGAAGCATACTATTTTTCTTTATACATGAATAAAAAAAAAAGATGAGAGGTGATAAGGGATTGAATTAGCATTGTGGCAATGTGGAGAGGAGAAAATGGATGTGAGGAATATTGCAAATGGAGATGAATTGGTGACTGATTGGACTTATGGCATGATAAGTTGGAAACCAGTTGAACTTAAAAATAATCATTTAATGTATTGGCATTGTGAGTTATAAATATTCCTCTTTCGGGAAAATTATTTATAAAAGCTGAGGAAAGAGGAAAAAGACTTCTATCAAATGGTAGCTGTTGCTACTTTTTGTTTATTAAAAAGAGGATGAACATTTTCCAGGCCAGTACTTATACTTAAAAAATTTGCTATTTGTTGTTTATTAGGGTGAAACTTTTTACCTACCCTGGGTTTGTTGCATATTTCTTCATAGTCTTTGTAAAATTTCCTTTCTCTTCCTCCAGTTTGTGAGGCAAGGTTGTGTGGTAGAAATGCCATTGGATTAGGTGTCATAGAACCTGGGTTCAAATTTCATGCTACCTATGTGACCTTCACTTTCCTGGGCTTAAATTCCTCATCAATGAAAGGAAAAGTTTGTATTATGTGATGTTTAAGATCCTTCTAGTCCTAAAGCCATACATTTCTATTAAAGCAGTTTTATCCCTTCTGTTTTCCCCATCTCCAGCCTATCCTAACTGGAGCCATATTGCTATCTCTAATAATTACTATTGCCTTCTTTTTAACCTTGTAGGACCTTCAAAACACACTTAAATTTAAGGCTAAGTTCCTCAGTTTTATGCTTCAGAAATCTTTAATAGTGATACCCCTGATGTTTCACATACTTTGTTTTTTTTCTTTACCTTCTTCATTTTTCTTCTTCCTTTTTCCTTTCTGAAATCAGCCTTCTTCCAGTCCTCTTTATCAATATCCCCTCCATTCTCTCTATTATTTGCCCACTGAGCTTTTTATTACCATGTATGTGGAATGTTTTCCCTACTCATTCATTAAATCTTTCCTATCCAATCCTTTTAGCTCTTGAAATCTCATTTCTTCCTGGATCCTTCTTGAATTTACTGAAAGAGTTGTGATTGCCATTCTTCATTTCTTGTGGTTAATATACTTCTCTCTCTCTTTTTTTAAATATATTTGATTTTTTATAATGACTTTTTTTTTCAGACCTGTGATTCATTGATAATGGGAACATGTCAGTTCTTCCACCAGTGCAAATAGGCAGCTATTCTGTAGCTCATAATCTGGGTCTTTAAGAGGTTGTGTTATCTGCTCAGGATCACATGGTGGTATCAGAGGTAGGCATTTAACCAAGCCTTTCTTATTTGAGATTGGCTTTCTAATCACAACACCATACTTGCCTCTTACTACTAATAGCTTACTCTTTAACTTCATGTCCTGCTACCTTAGACTCCAAGTTTCTAGAGGAGCATATTGTATAATTTTATATTATTGTATGTTGTCCTATGCCATATGCAGATAAATGCTTAATATTGAGGCTTTTAATGTCAAAATTGATTCTAGTTTCATGATTTCTGTGATTAAAGATATGCATATCATACATATAGAGTTGGATTGGACCTTAATGGCCATGCTATCCAATTCCCTCAGTTTATAGGAGAGGAAACTGAGGCCCTTGGAATGTTAAGTGACTTGCCTTTAGGCACGGAGTAGAATCTGAACTTAAGTCCTCTAACTTCAGTGTTCTTTCCACTGTGCCACACAGCAGAGATATTTTGGTTTTTCATTCCTGATCCTAAGATACTGTTGTAACCCACCAAAACACTGATGTTACTGGGCATATGAATCATTCTAACAAGCATTCAATATTATGTTTATGTTTTAGGAAGAATGTTATATAAGAACTGAGTGTTGGCTTAATTGTCAGTCCTCATAGCTAAGGCTTTGAATTTGAACCCCAAAGCATCTTTCTTCGTTTCAGAATAACCTTTATAAAACACATTTTCAGCCACTTCAGCCCCTGTAGGTACAGTCTTGAATGGTAAGGAGAAGCTGCTTGTCCAGTTTATTATGGAAGGGGAAATATTTGTACAATAAGTAGCATGTTTTGTTATTTATAAATAGATTTTTTGATGTCTTAGAGTTTTTCCTAGTTTTAAAATGTAGACAATGGGGCATATTTAAGTGTCCAAATACAATTGTGAGCTGGAGGATTGGCATTAAAGGGATATTCCAAATTCAAGGAGATTCCTAGGGATTTGGGAATATGGCTGTGTCACAGAGTGGGAATTCCTTGGGTAGATATCCCATTGCTACATATCCAGAAGTAGAAGAGGGTATTCTAATTAGAAAAAGGAATTGATGGCTGTTTGGGGGTGGGGGGGAGAGTTGTTTGGTTGAGATGTGCTCTTTGGATGGGAGAGTGGGATTATGGATTTAGGTTTTTTTTTTTTAATAAGGAACTCTCTAGATAGTTCAAACTAATAAATGTTTCACTTATACCCATAAGTGCCACTCTGCCCTATAGTAAGTTCTCTTCTTACTAGAATACCTTCTGTCTTATGAATGTACTATCATAAGATACCTTCTTGTGGAATCCTCAACCTGTGACAAACAGCCATATTCTAAAATCCCTAGTGATCTTCTCAATTGAGAATTAAAGAAAAACAAAAACAAAACAAAAAACCAACAGTTTAATTCATAATAATGTGACTCAGCAAAGGTTAGTGTTATTTTGCCAGTTGCTCTAAGAGTTTAGAAAAAAATGCAGGCCTATGTACTTGAACATCTCATGAATCACTTCAATATATCTTCCATGCAAGATGGTTTAGTTTTCCTACCTATAATTTTATTTTTTTCTTACTGTCCTTTTTAACCTTCATTGAAATAATGTATCCAATCACCATTTATTGAATATCTATTGTGCTGCCAAGATACCACAAAGGATAAAAGAATAAATAAGACAGGCCCTTAATGGGAGCTATAATTTAGGAAGGGAGATAAGATATGCATAGAATAACTATGATATATTATAGAATGTGATAAAGAGAGGTATAAGAAACATGCTTTGGGAGTTCAGAAAAGCTTATTTTTGGCTGGAGGAATAAAAGAACACTTTCTTTTTTATTATTATAGCTTTTTATTTACACGATATATAATGGGTAATTTTTTAGCATTGACAATTGCAAAACCTTTTGTTCCAACTTTTCCCCTCCTTCCCCTCAACCCCTCCCCCAGGTTGACTAATACATGTTAAATTTGTTAAAGTATGAATTAAATACAATATATGTATACATGTCCAAACAGTTATTTTGCTGTACAAAAAGATTCGGACTTTGATATAGTGTACAATTAGCCTGTGAAGGAAATCAAAAATGCAGGCGGACAAAGATAGGATTGGGAATTTGATGTAATGGTTCATCTCCCAGAGTTCTTTCACTGGGTGTAGCTGGTTCAATTCATTACTGCTCTATTGGAACTGATTTCATTCATCACATTGCTGGAGATGGCCATGTCCATCAGAATATTATATGATCATCATATAGTATTGTTGTTGAAATATATAATGATCTCCTGGTTCTGCTCATTTCACTCAGCATCAGTTCATGTAAGTCTCTCTAGGCCTTTCTGAAATCATTCTGCTGGTCATTTTTTACAGAACAATAATATTCCATAATATTCATATACTACAATTTATTCAGCCATTCTCCAATTGAAGGGCATCCACTGAATTTCCAGTTTCTGGCCACTACAAAGAGGGCTGCCTCAAACATTCTTGTGCATACAGGTCTCTTTCCCTTTTAAAAGAATACTTTCACAGAAGAGATTACCTTTGAAATGATACTTAAAGGATCCTAAGATTTTTACAGATATAGAGGAATTGGGAGGGCATTTCAGGCAGAAGGAATAGCATAAGCAAAGCCACTGAGACAGGAAAAGATGAGGGAGGTTTCTTTGAGAAACTGTAAATAGTTGGCTAAAGGAGAGTATTTAAAATAAGACTGGAGAGTATGCTTAAGGTCAGATTATAAAGGCTGTTGAAAGTTTAGGTGAAGGAGTTTGGATTTTATTTAGCAGGCAAAATAAAGTCATAAAGATTTTTAAGCAGGAAAGTAATATGATCAGAGTTGTATATTCAGAGGTAGGATAGCTTGGAGATGAGAGATTGGAAATGAGATACTTCTTAAAAGTAATTTCACTTCTCAAATAATAAATGACAGTGGAAGAGGCATGGCAGACTGACGTTTCTGGTTATTGGTCTGTGGGCTGAAGGGGAAGGAACAAAAGGGGTGATTTAAGATTGGTGACTAAGTAATTTGGCATTATTTTATAGAAAGGAACATCAAATTTTGGGAGCAGGATGATGTATTTAATTTGTATAGGTTTAGTTTTCTGGACATCCAGTGGTAGTGGTAATCAGGCATTGTAAGTGAGGATTTAAGAACTTTGGAAAGGGAGGGTCATTTTCAGAGCATCTGAAAGAATTAAGTATTTAAAAAAACCCAGAAATTCCTGTTGAGTCTTAGAAGGCAGAACTGACAATAGCCTACTTAAAACCTGAAGGAGAAGTCTAGGGGAGTGGGCCCATTGTGTCTTACATATAGAGAGTTACTTGGGGAAAGGGAATAGCTAAGAAGTGGACAGCTTGAAATACAAATACCTATTGTGTACTATCAATTTTTGTATTAAAAATTAAATATATAAATATATATAATACCCTTTCATTGTTTCACACTAAAATCATATTTCCTTGTATCCTATTTCTTAATCAGGGACATCATTATTTACTATTGGAAAATAGGGAGACAGTGAAATACAGTAGTTAAAGTGAGATGGCAAGAGTAGAATTTGGTATGCTCAAATTGCTTTTCCCTTCCCTTAAAAGTCACATTAATAATGTTTTATCTGTGCACAACACATTTTTTAGCTCAGGAAGAAAAAGCAAACTTGTCTGAAAACTGATCCCTTGTGCTTCACAGTGAGATCTTCCCTGTTCAGAAGTTAAAATCAGAGACCATAGGGTGGTAGAACTTAGAAAATCGAGATTACCAAAGCTTTTAGAGAAAGAGTGCTATTGAACTGACACATAATTCACGTGTTATCTTATCTTTTGGGTTTTCCTTTGGTTCTGAAAAGTGTCAGTCTCACTTGAAACTAATTAGAACTGGTGAAAGCTTGGTAAATGTTCTAAGACATTAAAGGATATTCACTCAGCCTTATGTCTAGGGTTGGCAGAAATAGAAGGACCATTTAATCATGAAGGAGACTATATTACTAAGGTTTGTGGGTGCATCTTGTATTTTTAAAAACATTTTGGAGATGGAGGTTGTGCATTTTCCCTAGGGACTTTGACTTGTTAATTAATTAATGATGATCATTGTGTAGCTATTTAACTTACATCTTCTAGAGTAAGAAAACAGAACAAGTGAAATTCACATGTCACTTTAATACTTATAAATTCTAGAGAAGAAATCATGAGAAAGGAGGGTATCTGTTTGGTACTTATCTAGTAGTTGAATGCCTATATTAATAAAGGTAATTCCTTTATTCATAATATGCCTTTCTTTGTACTTATTCCAACAGCTTTTTTGTTGGCCCTTGAAATCTAAGATTTTTAGCTTACATGGATTAATGACTATGGAATCATCACCCTTGAGCATGAGGTATATCTTTATATTTCAGGAAAGCTGGTATCAATAAGTAGCTATAGTTAAATTTTAAAATGAAATTCAAAATTAATAGAAACGATTTTCAATAGGACTATAGAAATTCTATAATCTGGGTCATTCCTTTGCCTTGAACTTTGGAAAATTCCAACTTGTAAAAAAATTTTTTTGGAGAGTTAAGAATTTTCCCTGGCTTTAGAGTAATTCATTCTACTAATAATATTTGGGAATGAATAGTTTTAGAAAGACAGACAAAGAGAGGTTCAGAGTTATCCATGCTCTATCTGGTTTTTCAAATAAGTTTATAATTCTTTTGGCCAACTAGAGAGAGCAGATCTAGTGAGTATAAATTCTTTTACATGATGAAAATGATAGGAATGATTACATTGAAGCTATGTTTTTAATGTGGGAAGTCATTTAAGAAAGATCAAGGTAAGCCATGTCTTTGTTGTTATTATTACCTTGAATAAATATTGAGCAAGTAAGAAAACTTTTGATTTTATTTATAGCCTTATTTTCTTGAATTGTTAGCTAATAATTATTACTAAAAGTTGAATGCTTTGGCCTTTATGGTCATATATTTGCTAACCAGTGATATCTGTTCCTACTTCTGATATTTTTTTAATGGAGTGAGGTATATTTAAGATATTCAGGATCAACCAATCCTGCATTCACCCCTCTGTCTGTCTTTTTTGTACTTTATATTTTTCTTTTTTTTTTTTTTTCTTTTTCTTTTATTTTAAACTAAGGGCAAACCAAACAGTGACACCAGGAATTTAATTACAGCCTATTAACAGCATGTGTTCTGGACTAATCTTTTATTCTGAAATCACTTAAGGTATCAGACTCCTTTTTTCAACAAGGGAGCACTTAAGTTAATTGCTCCATTAGAAACATGTAGTTAGCCCTTTCTGATCTCTAAGTCTGGCTCCCTCACTGAGCTGCAGAAGTTTGAACACCTGCAGCAAAAGCAATCTGAAAAGGAGCCATAACTAACCCCTTTTCCTCCTCCCCCTCAACATTTTTCAGCTTCTAAATAAAAGAAAAAGTTCAGAACGGTGTTATCAATGATACTGTGTTGTAACTAACTTTATGTGACCTAAGTAAGTTGGCTCTTGCTTTATTCTTATCGCAGGCCAAAAGAGCATACACAATTCTTTGTAAAGTTATTTAAAAAGTGGCTTGTTTATTCGGAAGCAACTGTGAATGGTATTTGTTCAGTGTAGATGGAATCAATTGCAAACCAGCCAACAGCTGATTTCTCTTCTGAGTGAGAAGCCAAGAACCAAAGGGACAAAGTGCTAAAGATCAGCTACTCAATTCTCAACTGTTCTGGATTCTCAATAAAGCTACTGATGTACCAATTTGGGGTGGGACTCCATTCTTCCCACCTGCAGGCTGGTCTCAGATCCTTGGCTCTGACAGGATGAGGTGTTCATAGTAGTGTGACCTTTATTGCCCTTAGGAACAAAATACTTTTTTTCTTATGGCCCTAATCAATCAGTTCTTCTGAAGAACTAGACTTCAAGTAGTCTAAGGATAAAAAAACAAACAAACAAACAAAAAACCATCTAAGACTGACTATTCCCATTTATAGAGATAGTGAAAGCAAAGAGACCATTGAGTCAGTCTTACTGAATTTTAAAAGACATTCTAAGATACTCCTCCTTCTTAGCTGTAGTGGACTCATAGATGCTTTGTATTTTACATTTAATAAGAGGCTGACTTCAGTAAGTGGAAGAATGAGGTACTTTCAAGTCCTCTTTCAATGGTATATTTTCACAAAATAATTTGTGAGAGCCTCAGTTGATACTCAGAAAACATTTGAGAGAATAGTGAGGTTTACTGCACTTATGTGATGCTAGAACATCATATGTGGTCTACTATATAGAATCAGCAGCTGCCCAGACTGAATTTCCAATAACATGGGGTTCTTGTTCTAGCTTATTTTATAGAAGAGGAATTAAGGCAAGTAGGTTTAAGTGACTTGCCTAATGTCTCAGACCAGATTTGAACTCAGGAAGATGAGTCTTTCTGACTAGGACTGGCACTCTATCCGCTGTACTATCTAGCTATCTGTCAATGCAGCTCCAATGATTTGTTTTATTTGCTATGTTAATTATCTACTGACTGTAGCACATAATTTATTTGTAACCCATTGAAAGATGTGCAATTTTTTATACTTCTCATATTGTTCTGTCAAATTATTATACTTCTTTCATGTTGTTTTTCAATCATGACTGACTTTGGTTTTCTTTCATAGATAATGGAATGGTTTGCCATTTCCTTCTCCAGTTTATTTTACAGATGAGAAGAACTGAGACAAATAGGGTTAAATGATTTGCTTAAAATCATAAAGTTAGTATGTATCTGAATACAAATTTAACTCAGGAAAATGAGTCTTCCTTACTTTAGACCTGGTACTTTATCCATTCTATCACTTAGCTGCTGCTTTCATACATTCATCTGTTATATTTTGTATTCTAATTCTTGTGTGTGATATCTCATTGCTAGATTGTAAACTCTATTAAGACAAAACATATTTAATCTTTTTACCTTACCCACTGGCATAGATGCAGTACCCTGCACATAATTAAATAGTTATTAAATTGAATTGAACCACATTTATTAGGATATATTTAAAAAATAGAAACATCTTTAAAAGCAAACAAGTAAGGGAGGGAGGGAAAAAGTTGGAACAGAAGTGAATGCAAGGAATAATGTTGTAAAGAATTTTTTTTCAAAATAAAAAAAATTAAAAGCAAACAAGTAGAAAAGAAAGAGCCAACATGACTTTATCAAGAATAGATCATCCTCAGTTAACTTCATTTCCTTTATTTGACAAGGTTACTAGCCTGTAGGTAGATAAGAGAATAAATATAGCTTATCTGGATATCAGTAAAGTATTTGGCAAAATCTTTTGTAGCAAGGTATAGAGATGTGTGTTAGGATGAAAGTAAAATTAGATTGAATATAGCACTGTTTGAATGACAGGACCCACAGTACTGGGTAAAAGTCAGTTAAGAAGCATCTGTGGAATGACTCAGGAATTTGTTCGGCATTTTTATTATATAGTTTGTAAATGATACAAGGTTTAGAGAGAGATAATATGCTGGCTAATGATGTCAAGATTCTAATAGATTTTGACAGACTAGAACATTGGCCTGAACTAATGAATAAGATGAAATCTAATAGGGATAACTAAGTCTAATATTTGTGTTAAAAAAAAATCAGTTTTACAAGTTGAAGAAGATGAGAAGATGAAGAAGGCATGGTTAGACAGCATATTGGGTTGCAGACTCTCAATGAGTCAGCAAGATTAGCAAAACAATTAAGAAAACTAAGACTAAAGACTACATTAAGAGAGACATAATGTCTATGGGTTTCTTATTCCCTTGTCATCTTGCCAAATTCCAGTCATGTGTAATTTCTACTGTTTGAGTTATATTTTTTCAGACCTGCCTTTGCTATAATTTGCACCTTTGAAGCTGACTTAAAAGACAATTTCTTCTTTGGTCAAACATCACTTGGAACATACCGAATTTAAGATCGCACATTCTACATTTCATCATCTTCAGATCCAGATGAATTCATGTTTTTCATATTTTTATATGTCAGATTGTGGTTAATTATTGCATATAATATTACATAATATGCTCTGGGCATTTGAGGAAGTAGAGATTGAAAAAATTACCTATGCATATGTTTTGTAAAGAAAAAGATAAAATTAAAAAAAAAGATGTTTTATGTTAATACTCCCTATGTAACATTCTGAGGCAATTTCTGCAACACAGGAGTTAGTAATTTGAATAGGAATCACATCTCACTAAAAGAAGTGCAGGCTAGGCTTTGAGTCAAGACAACAAAATTCTCAAGGAAAGGAAGGAAAACAAGCATTTATATGGCACCTATTATATGCGAAGCACTTAGCTAGACATTTTTTAAAAACCAAAATTATTCAATCCTTACAACAATCCTGAATGATAGGTATTATTATTATTATCATTTTCCTCATTTCATATTGGGGAAACGAATATCTTTGCTTAGGGTCACACAGCTAGTAAATGGCTCAGACTGAATTTTAACTCAAATCTTCCTCACTCTAAACCCAATGCACTCTCCACAGTGCCATCAGTTGCCAATGACTTTTATGTCCTGTACTTAGAATATATACACATTGGATGTGGAATATAACATGTTTTGCTATAATAAGTATCCTGTAAAACTATAGAAGAGTTAACAGCATAATTGAATCTTTAGAGCATCAGAATTAAACATAGAGTAATTGAGCTCATTTTTTTTTTTTTCAGGCATGCCCTTACTATAATTTGCATCTTTGAAGCTGACTTAAAAGACAACTGTTTCCTTGGCCAAAAATTATTTGAAACACACCAAATTTCAGATTGCAGCTCTACATTTCATCATCTTGGTAACTGGATGAATTGTTTTCCAGTTTAGGAAATACATGTTTTATATGCCAATCTATTGTTAATTATTGCATGTAATATCATATAACACACACTGGGCATTTGGGGAAGTAAAGATATACTTAGAAAAATACATTTTATATAATTTATCATGTACATACACACATGTATGTGTATATATTTTTAAAATATGTATATACACATTGCAGCAAGAGCATGAGGACCAATCCAAAGGAAATGTGTCTAGATAACTTTACTAATATTTATAATAGTCACATTTGTAATGCAGTGGTTTTCCTTTTATACTTGTAATCATTCTTCAAATGTGGGGCAGAAGAATTGAGGAAAAAGTATTGTCAGGGAAAAGTAGCATTGAACTGGAATTAATGCTGAATGTGCTATTTTCTGTGCTGCAGTTAATTTTATAGGTGTTTTCTAGGCCTGACTGTCTATAAAATGAGGCATATGGAATAAATGGCTTTTACACTTCACACAAGAACATGTACTTTACAACATTCTTGCTCTTCTCTCTTTTCCTTCTCCTGCTCCCTCCTTCTTTCCTTCCACTCCCCTTCATCCCTCTCCCCTTCTTACTTTTCCCAGGCTAGAACCTTTAACAGCCATGCATATGTATAGAGCAACCCTGTGGGAGCTTTAATCTGTTTCTGATAGAAGTCTTTTCCCCTACCCTCCTTTCTTTGGAAGCGAGAGACCTCCTTTGTGGTCTTATTGTAGACACCAGGTTGACTTAGTCCACTACAGCTTTCTTTGTCTTAAGAGATCTGCTACTTCAGCCTCCTTGGTAGCAGGAATTACAGGTGTGTGCTATCAGATCTTTTACAGCTTTAAACATTTTAGTAATCTACAATATTTAAAGAAAACTGGGACTTCTGAGGCCTTTGAGTGAGGCTTTTACATACTATAAACCTTTTACTATAAACTATCTTATTTTCCAGTTGCCTTATATGTTCAGGTAATCATTATTAAAAAGATAATGAAGAATTTAAGTATAATCACTTGTCAAAATAAAATAAACGTTATAGATAGTAAACTGTTGAAATGTTTGTATAAGCAAATCACAGGATTTAGATATTAACATAGAAATGGAAGCTTATATTGGAGTTAATGCATCATTTGAAGCAGTTCATATTTCCAAGACTACAGATGCTCTTTGCTTTTTAATTAAAACATTGGGTAATCCAAACACAGTTAATTAAAACTGTTTCCTTCCCCCCCCTTCCCCCCCCACTCAGTCCCTTATGTTTTGAGTTAATGAGGTTTAACTACACTTGTGCTTGCTAAAACATGACTTGTTATAGAGCGGAATTCCCTGAAAGGCAGATATGTCTTGAATCTTGTTAAGGATGTTTACTATTAGAAGTACTAAATGGACCTCATTATATCACTGTTACCCCTAAAACAGACTCCTGTGACACAGAAAAAAAACATCTTAGCAGAGCAGTATTGACAAATTTGTGTAAATAAGTTTTCCATTGTTTTTCTTTTCATGTAACTAGATTTTTTTTTTTTTTTTTACTATATAATTTTTAAGAACATACCCAGATATTACTGGATGGGCAGTGTTGGAATGAAATGGGCAAGACTTGAAGATAGTGTTTTTTATGCAATAATGGCTGACGGGGAGATCTTCAAAATATTAAAAGCTTTTTTAAAATCACCTTCCAGATAGTGTCATATAGGTAGTGCTCTAGGACCTGTAGATTCAGAACCTGGATTTATCTCTTTGGCTATTATAGGGCATGTTCTCTGGAATTTACAAGTTTGCAATTGGGGAGCCAATCTGCTTAATTGGCAACAGCAATAAGAATAGCTGGCATATATAAAAATATTTTAAGTTTTGCAAAGCACTTTATATTGTCTTATTTGGTCCTTGCAAGATTTCTATGAGGTACTTGCTATTCTCATTTTGCAATTGAAGAAACTGAGGCTGAGAGAAGAAAATTATTTATTCAGGATCATGTAGCTCATAAGATTTTAAGGCAGGATTCCCATTCAGATGTTCTTGACTCCAAAGTCCAATACTGTACTCTGAGCCATCTAGCAGCCAATGGGTGCCATAAATAGGCTATCGTTGTTTCATTTAATAGCATACTTTCTTCCAGATATTTAGTTACCTAAATTGAATATAGAATTAGAACATAGGGAAAATGTTCAGGTATTACCCTTCATCACCATAAGGAAATTCCTGCTAAACTACTTGGTTTTATTTTGTCTCTAATGCGTATTAACTCTTTGACCATGTGCCTTGCCCACCTTTTTGTGTCTTCTCATGTTTAAATGAATTTTTACCTTATCTTTTTGGGAAATAGGTCTTCCTTTCACTTCTTAGCCATCTCTTCAGAATGCTGCCTCTACTTAGGTACAGATAGGCATAATTTCCATCTCTTCTGCACTTCATAATTTTGGGCCAAGGGCCTAGAATCTAATCTAATTGGAGAGCTTCTACCTTATCTTGCCTGAAACCAGGCATCTGCATCACTTTCTAGCTATACCATGGCATGCTTATCTCTATTCTAGCCACTCCTTCTTGAGCTTTAATCCCACATCACCAGTTGTCTATAACTTGTCTTGTCTATAACTATCCTTGTCTATAGGATAATTCTAATTTAACTAAATAATAATTTAACTAATTTCCCCCCTCAAATTCTCTCCTTTTGCAAATTTGCCAATTTTTGTCAAGGGCAATTTACCATTCTTCCAATATGCTAGGTTCTTAACTTGAGTGTTATCCTCAATTCTTATTTCTTATATATGTATGTAATCATTTGCCAGATCTTTCTATTTTAACCTTACGTCTCTCCCATCTGATCCTTTATCTCCATTCATTTCATCATCTTTTCATCTTTCGCCTAGATTATTTCAAGTGTCCTAATAATTCTCCTTATTTCAAGTCTTTTCTTACTCCATTGATCTCTTAATTGTCATGTAATGACAATTCTCAGTTTTGATTCATCTCAACTCCTTTGTAGCTTTCGTCAGCACTAAGCATCTTTTCTTGGATATTTTCTTTTCTCAAGGGTTTTTGTGATAGCGCCATCTCCTGGATTTCCTTTTACCTGATTATTCCTTCTCAGTTTCCCTTTCTAAATCTTCATTAAAGCCATACTTCCTAACTCTATCCTGAACTCTCTTGTGTCCTTCATTTATACTTCTTTGTATAAAACCTGATCAGTTTTTGTGGATTCAATTTTCACCTCTATGTAGATGGTTTCCAGATCTATATAGCTAGTCCTGATCTGTCATCTCAACTATAGTCTTCTAGGCAGCTAGGTGGTAGAGCATTGGATCTAGAACCAGGAAGACCTGAGTTCAAATCCAGCTTTAGACTCTAATGAGTTATGTAATTCTGGGCAAGGCACTTAACCACAGTCAGTCTCACTTTCCTTATCTCTAAATAATAACAACACATCTCCAAAGGTTGTTTTAAGAATACAGTCAGGTAATGTATTTACAAATTATTTTACAAATCTTATACTTTTGCTGTATAAATGTCAGCTGCTGCTCACTTCATGACTCGCCTCAAAGTCCACCCTCTGTAGGAGTCTGCATAGTCTTTCCAGTCAGTTAAGCCTTCTTTAGTATAGTTACCTCCCTTTTCTTCGTATGTATGTTTGTATATAAGTTTTTTGAAGGAAAGGAATGTCTTATTTTTTTGCTTAAATTATGCTTACTATCATGCTTTTGTCCTCAAGTTACAGTATCCCTTCTCTGTAATACTGACAAATTCTTACTCTCCAGCTGTCTTTTTTTTTTTTTTTTCTTGACAGATTGTGGGATACTGCCTACCATTTTCCTCTAGTCTAGCATAATTCTAGCATAATTTCTTATTATCTAGTTTTCTTTTTTATTTAAAATTGGCCACTTTTTTTTTCATCACATTAGTAGTTATTACTCTGAGAAAATTTCAGTTTATGGGGTCTGGAAAACTTCAGTCATAGAAAATAGCACTTACTGACCTTAGTGTCTTATCATTCTCATGCTTGTTTTCAGTCATGTGTTGAGCAAAATGGTCTTCAAATCTAATTTTGTTCTTAGTCTAATAGCTTTTGTTCATCTCTTGTTGGAGAAGTGTATAAGAATTAGAAGATGTGGTTTGACATTTGTGAAATGACAAATATCTCCCTCCCCAATTGCATAGCATTTAAATACATAAAGGAAAAGCTCAGGGAGGCATAGGGGAAAATAGTTGGTTAAACCATAATAGTTGGGATTTTCAATATACCCCTTTCAAGGTCTAGAAAGTGTACCAATAGTAAAAATCTAAGAATGAAGTTAAGAAAGTGAATTGAACGTTAGACAAGTTAGATATGTTGTATATTTTCCAGTTACTGAATGGGAATAGAAAAGAATGAACATATTTTTCATTACTGTATTGCCCATTTGCAGAAATTGACTATTTCTTGGTGCATAGAATCTTCATAAACACATGCAGAAAATATTTTACTGACCAAAGACAATACAATTACATTCAGCAAAGGGCCATTGAAGAAAGAAGAAATCAGTAGAGACTAAATGGCTTAATCCTAAGGTATTGATGTATCAATTAACAAAGCATAAAATAGTAGATAATTTCATAACTGATCAATGCTGTGTACAATCATGACTCTTGATGACTAGTTATGAAGGAAGCTATTTATCTCCATGACCAATGCTATAATCTGTCTTTTGTAATTATGCGTTATTTTTTTATTTTTACAAAGATTTTTATTATTTCTTTTTTATATGAGAGAGGGGTATTGATAGGGAAAGAAAATAAATGTTTATTAATTGAAAGTGAAATAACATTAAATGAAAAAGATGTAGTTTGAAGATTTTACAATGGTTTTAGTAAGATAAATATACCAAAAATAGAGAATTAAAGGTAGTAGTTAAAATGCTTGTAAGTGTGATCAGTGAGTACAGAATGACCGGATGAAATGGACTTCCTAAAATAAACTCTCTTAAAAGGGATTGATTTTATGTTCTTGCTTAGAAGTTAGAGACATGGGGAAGGGAAAGAATTTTATAACTGTGGGAAATGCCATAAGCAGAGGCATGGAGCTATTATGAATGGGTATGGGTGGGAAATAGTAAGGAAATGGCTTCATTGGAGCAGAGCCACTGTATTGGGAAATAATGAGAGAGATGTTTAGCAAGGTGAATGGGGTTTGTAGTTGGAAGACTTTCATGCTAAATGGAAGATGTTTAGATTTGATATGATAGAAATTAGAACTCATGGCAAGTTAAGTAAAATAATGGCATGAATGAAAGCAATGAGAATTCATCCTAGAAACTATATGGAGGATAGATTGGTGGTAGGAATACTTTTAGTTCAAGTGTAGCACTTTTTCAAATTGCTTAATAGCCTATGATGCCTTTTGTTTTGTAAACTAATATTTAAATATAATTAAGCATGAATACCTGGAATTATTACTTAGACTGTTGGCTTGATTTTCAAAATTCTGCACAAGAGCATAAATTGTTATACATGCCAATATATATCCGACATTTTTATTGTTTCATATTAATTTCTTTGCACAAGGAGTAATTCTTGTTTAAAAGATTATAAATATCATTGACTAGTAAGTAGGTGGCACACAGAGACAGTATGATGTAGGGGAAGGAACATTGGGTTTGCTATTCAAGGATTTGGATATATTTTATTTTGCTAAGAAAATCATTTCATATCTCTGGACTTCAGTTCCTTTATATTAAAATGAGGGGATTATGCTTGGTCTTTACCACCTCTTCTATGAGGTTTTCAGTGAATAATCTCTGTCTTAGATATAATGCAAATTATAAATGCAAAGTGTTAACTGAAAATCAACAATCATGATTTTGTTTTGAAATACGTATTTTAATATTCTTTAAAGTATAATTGAGGTCATATTAAAAATATAATTATATTATTTAGCTAAGAACTAATACAGTATTTTGATGGGAAAACACTTTCTGAGTTTTAACTAGGTATTTCAAAAACTCCCCAACTTCTCAAGTAGCATGAGGGACTTGGATTATATTCTTTTGATAAACAGTAACATTAATTTTCTTTATTCAGCCATATATCACTATACCTCAGTAATACTCTAAGAGAAAGTATCTTTCTACACCTTACATAAATTTAAGATATGGCACTGTTTTAGTTCATTCTCCTTCAAAATTTTTAAGCAGTTTCTCTCATTAAGGTGGTTTCCAGACTTTGAACTTTCCAATGCCATAATATTATTGACTAGCCATGTGCTTTTGAAGTTTCTGAACTTCTTTAGTTCTGAAGTTCTCTCCTCTGTAAAATGAAAGAACTACATTAAATAATTTAATAGTCCCTTCCAGGACTAAAATTCTGTGATTCTCCAATTTTTAAAGGGGGACTGGAACTATTAGTTCCAAGGATGAGACACCACTCTTGAGTTTCACTTGATTTTTACTGATATTCAGATGTTTATTACCTCATACCTGGAATATCATAAGAAGCACTTACACTGATCTTTATCACTCGAGTCTGTCCTCCTCCTAATCCTGATATATAGTGCACTTTGTCTCTATCACATTGGTCTCTGTAAAATATCTTCTGGGAGAATATGGGTAAGATTTGCACAGTTTGAGAATAAGTGAGTTGTGATCTGAACTAAAGAACTAAAGAAGCAAGAACTAAAGAACTAAAGAAAGATAAAGGCAAAGAAGTAATTAGATTGGAAATATCTTTTACATTTGAAATATTATACCTATTGATGATCCATTTGGGAACTAAAGAACTAAAGAAAGAAATGCTCACATGGATAAAATCACAGTTCTGTTGTAGTATTGAACTATCATATTATCTTGTTAGCATAATAATTAAATTCCCAAAAATATATGTAACTCACACTCTTTCTTAGATTTCTAGATCCAGAGTAAATCACTTAATTCTGCCCTAGTTTCCTCATCTATAAAATTAACTGGAAAAGGAGATGGCAAACCATTTAATATCTTTGCCAAGAAAATCTCAAATGGGGCCATTAAGCATCAGACATGACTATATAACAATAGGCTGATACTTCATTACTTCCTAATATTAACCAGTCCTGATTACCAGTCTCTTAGTGGTACTTTCAGAATACCTTCCACCTTTTTGAAATTCTGTTCTTTCTTCTCTGGCTTAAATTTTTCTCTCATAAGACTACCTGATAAATCAAAGTTAGAATTGCATCATAATTATGAAAAATTAGAGAATAAAGGGACCTTCTAGCTCATGTGGTCTAGAATGTTGGAGGGGATGTGGGAAAACTGGGGCACTGATACATTGTTGGTGGAACTGTGAATGAATCCATCCATTCTGGAAAGCCATTTGGAACTATGCTCAGAAAGTTATCAAACTCTGCATACCCTTTGATCCATCAGTGTTTCTACTGGGAATTATATCTCAAAGAGATATTAAAGGAGGGAAAGCGCAAAAATGTTTGTGGTAATCCTTTTCATAAAGAAACTGGAAACTAAATGGATACTCATCAATTGGAAAATGGCTGAATAAGTTATGGTATATGAATGTGATAGAATATTATTGTTCTGCTAGAAATGACCAGCAGGAGGATTTCAGAGAGGTCTGGAGAGATTTACATGAATTGATGCTAAGTGAAATGAGCAGAACCAGGAGATCATTGTACATGGCAACAAAAATTATACGATGATCAATGGTGATGGATATGGTTATCTTCAACAATCAGATGATTCAAATCAGTTCCAGTTGTTCGTAATGAAGAAAGTCATCTACACCCAGAGAGAGGACTATGGGAATTGAGTATGGATCACAACATAGCATTTTCACTCTTTCTTTTATTGTTTGCTTACATTTTTAGTTTCCTTCTCAGGTCTTTTTCTTTTTATAGATCTGATTTTTCTTGTGCAGCAAGATAACCGTATAAATATGTATACATATATTGGATTTAATATATATTTTAACATATTTACCAGATATTGGATATATACTTTAACATATTTAATATATATTGGTCTACCTGCCATCTAGGGGAGGAGGTGGGGGGAAAAAGGGGGAAATTTGGAACAGAAGATTTTGCAAGAGTCAATGTTGAAAATTACCTATGCATATGTTTTGTAAATAAAAAGCTATAATTAAAAAAAAAAAAAAGATCATATGGTCTAATTCCTATATTTTCCAGCTGAGAAAACTGAAGCCTATTGTAGATAAATAAATTGATGTCTCGCATTTCTGAATGCCTTTAGGTCTTTTTGTGTAGACTAGTTACATGGAACTGGTTGTCCCTCCTGTCTTGTATAGATCTTAATCCTCTTACTCAATTATTAGTTCTCAAGGTGCAAAGACTAATCAGTTTTGTGCATACTTGTATACTTTATAGTACTTAACACATCATAAGCACTAATTAAAAAATAAAACTACTAAATATACAATATAGTAATAATAAAGTTACTAAAATAAAACTATTAAAATGAAAAAAAAAAGTTTTCCTTTTTTGTGTGCTCTTTAATCTTCTTTTTTTCCCTCAAAGAGCTTTACCCTGGCTTGATTATTTCTTTAGGATAATTTATTAACACTTTTCACTTGTGCCATCTATAGATGTCAACATGTAGTTCTTCACTTCAACAAAAACATGCATTTAATCACTGGCAATCAAATGTTACATTTCAATAAAATCTTACAAACTAAGAACTGTATAAATTTATGTCCTTCAAAGATAAAAGCAAAGAAGTAATTAGATTGGAAATATCTTTTACATTTGAAATATTATATCTACTGATGATCTATTTGGGAGTTTTTTTTTTTTTCCTGCTCTTTATTCTGTCTTATATTTTGGTAATGCTAATAAACTCTGCTCAAATCTTCCTTTCTTTCCCATGCCCTGCCTACAAAATAAAGCTCCTGAAAACAGTTACTTAAAAAGCTGGGTAATTTTTGCAAAAGGAAAATTCATGCCTAAATTCGGTAGAAAATCCTATCTGGCTAAATATTGCTTTCATTATAGTTACTTCTCATTAATTTCATATGAACAACAGAAAAAACAAGTTGGCAGTATATTTCTGGAATTTTATATATGATAAAATAGACAAGTCAGTTCTGTGCAGGCTACTACAATCCTTGAGAGATTTTTTTTTTTTGTCCCAGTTGCGAATTATAAAAGTTAAATTTAACAGACAAGGTTAGTGTTTTGGCAGAAAAGATCTATAATTATTAATTTAATACTTTTTTGTACTCACCACTAAAATTATTAAGCAGAGTGCTGAATTTGAACTTTATTTTAAATTCATTTTTAAAGTGAGGACTATTTACATTTTAAAAATCAACTTTATAATCTTTTTGCCTCTTGACTTTGATAGAACAACATTAGAGATTAAAATGAGTCCAAGATGCATGGATTTTCTCTTGTTTCTGTGCCAAGAAGATAGGTAGATAGGTAGATAGATAAATAGATAGATCCATTATGGGCTAGGTATTGTTGGGCAATGGTTAAGATTTTCCAGATACTTTATAGATTTAAAAAAAAAAAATATTGATATCTTTTTAACCCTGTAGTATTTCCTACATTCCTTTTTTATAAGGAGTAGTGGGTGCCTCATTCTCTTATCCATTCTCTCAGTTAACAAAGAAAAACAGGCTTTTTACCTTGCTATTCCTGAAACTCTCTTCTGTTATGTTTTTTCCTTTTTTATAACCACCTCCCTGGAAGAATTGTCTTCTGTGCTTTTCCCTTCTTCTTTGCTCACTTTAAATTAAAAAAACAAAGAAACATGTAAATATAGATAAGATAGGATAGGCATTTTATGGTGAAATTGTATAGGTTCAAATACTACCTCTGCCACACACTGATTTTGTGAATGTGAATAAATTACATTACCTTTTTAGTACTCCAGATTATTCTCTAAAACTTTAGGTTGCAGAGAAAATGGTAACCCAAATTAGCACAGGGAGTATGCTCATCATTTTTGATGAAATCAGTAGTGATCCGGGACAGAAAACCTAGAGAACTCATACCAAGTCAATGAACAATAAAGTTCTTTCCTCTACTAGCAGTATTCTGTGTTTGAGGACTCCTCCCTGAAAGGAAGACATTTGGGCTCGAACCTTTGTATCTAATCTTTGCAGCTGATAAAACTTATAGTGCCATTTCAGACACAAATCTGAAGTCTGACTTCTGATTTTTCAATTCAAGTAAAACATTCTTAAAGTTATAAGAGATTTCAAAGTTAACATATCCAATGGTCTTTTCCAGGACTTAATTCTTTGTGATCTTTCTGTAGTATTAGATCTGGTTGATCACCTTTTCCTCCCATGTAATTCTCTTCCCCATGGATTTTGGTGATTTTCCTTCAAGTTTTTTGGTCTGTTTTGGCCACTTGTTCTCAAACTTCTCTACTAAATCTCCATCCATATCCTACTCCTTAATTATTGTATAACTCAGGGTTGTTCTGAATACTCTTCCTTTTCTTTTTAAATTCTTCTTTTTAGTGATCTCATCAATTCTCATGGATTTAACTCTTACTCTATGGAGAAGTCTCAGGTCTATGTTTTTACTTTTCTCTAGTCTTGCATCATAAACTAGTTGCCTGAATATTTCCAACTGGTTTCCTATCAGCATTGTAAATTCAGAATATCCAAAATAAAACCCATTGTCTTAACACAAAAATTCTATATCCTTTCTAACTCCTCTATTTCTGATGAGTATACCATCATCTTTCTAATCATCCAGATCCAGTCTTGGGGACATCATAAATTTTCCCTTAGTCTTTATCCCACAAGGGTAATTAATTGCCAGATCTTGTTGATTCTACCTTCACAACATCTCTCGTGTGTCATCCATTCAATAGCAGTTGTTCTCTCCATCACTTTTTGTCTGGACAATTATAACATTAACTTTTCTCAAATCTAGTTTTTCTCTTTTCCAATCCATCCTTCCCATAATTGCTAAAATGATATTCCTAAAGAACAGACCTGAAAATGTCACTGTTGTGTGAGAGGCATTCTTTCTCTATGTTTTTAGGATCAAATACAAACTATCATACAAAACTCTACACAATCTGGTCTGAAATTCCATTTGCTAGCTCCTTTTACTTTTTTTCTCTTTCATTGATTCCTATGTTCAAGCCAAATTTATTGCTCATGTTGACATTCCATCTTTTGTCTCTTCCCGTAACTTCTCCCCTATTTTTATAATGCATTTTCTACTAACCTCTATCTCATAAAAGCTAAGTAAATAATTTTTGATAGAATTTTTTCTAATATACATTTCATACTTTTAAAACTTCTTAAATAGTATTGTTCATAATCTAACATTTTTCTTAGTGAGTCAGCTAGGTTATCATAATCTTCAGTTGTTTTGTGCTATAATATAATCATTTCTTTATATCCTTTGGGAGTATTTTGATTTACTTGTCCCAAGGTCTACAATGCAATGTTTTTGGAGGGGTTTTTCCCCCTGCCTTTTTCATTGTGAACTGTTATTTCCTGCCTCTCTTAGTATATAAATTACGGGGAGGTCTTCTTCTGGCTTCAAATTTACTGTGGACTTGAAAACCAGATAACTAAGCTTTATACAATAACATGCAAAATAAAAGTAAATAGGTTCTGAATGGCCTTTGGTTGCTCTCATATGAGTGTGTGGAGTTTATCTTAGCCAACTTTTGGGTTTCTTTTTTCTCAGTTATATTCTGGATAGTTGAAATTTTTGGATAAATAATGTCAAAATTTAGCTATATTCATTTTGACTTTTTAAAAAAAATTATTCTTGCACATGTTTAAATTATATTGGGTTGCTTCCTGTCTAAGAGATGGAGAAAAATTTTGCAAAGGTAAATTCTCTACATATATTCAGAAAAATAAAATACTATTTTAAAAAGTTAAAAAAAATAATAATTCTTTCTTTCCATAATAGGTGAATGAAGAATGGAGCACAATATGAGCAGAATCCATATGGTTTCTGAACCCAGTATAATTTATTTTCTACAAGTATCTTGGGAAAAAGATCTAGGTTCTGGTTTTGTCATAACTCTTACAGACGGTCAGTCAGCATGGAATGGAACAGGTAATAACAAGAACAAATATTCAAATTTAATCTGTTTATCAATGTCTTAATAATAGCCTAATTTTATGATGCTCAATCAAGGTAAATGCTACATAATTTAATTACTTGTATTTTTGTTTGCAATGGAACAACTTGTCTGATGATATTGTCTGTAATTATGTTTTATGACAGAAGATGGAAATTATACAAAATATACTCTCCAGGAAATATATTTTTACTTTGGTATTCAAGTCTCTAGATCTCATTAACTGTATTTTCAGTAAATGTTCTCTTAACAAGAAGTTGCTAATATGTTTTCTTTTTTAGGAATCAGTCCTTGACTTTTGTCATATTCTTTCTAATCAAGAAGGATGATGCTAAGTCAAAGCTTATTTAAGAAACTGATTGTTTTTATGTAAATGGGCGCTAAATAATTTTTACTTTGTTTTTTTAAACAAATGGATATGTCAACCCAATTATTAACAAAAAATTTAGTATTTTAAAAGAATTGTCTAGCCTTTTTAAGGCCTTTATGAAATCTTACAGAAATATTTAGACTCATTGATTCATCTCTCCACTGTAGTCCTACTTTGATGCTTCCGCAAGGTAGAAAAGTGACTTGTAGGCTTTAGAAGGCCAAACTTTTGAAGGACCTAATGAAGTAGAAAGGCTAGGGATGGACCATCTGTTTGTCCTCTGTAAACCAATCTAGCCAAATTTAAAGAGGCTCATCATCAATTGAGGTTACTTACACATTTTAGCTATATATGAATTTTTAATTATGCTATTAAAATAAAATAAATAAATACTCAATGTGGGTCTTTTTTAAGTTTTCCCAACCACAGCAAAACTTCAGAGGGAAGGGAGGACAATATTCAGCCTATACCTATGACTCTTGAGCTAAAAGTACTTCAGTTTTTCTTTGTTTCTTGTTTGAAGGCAGTACTTTTTGAGAGAGAAACCTGGATTATTGCTGTTTCCTCTTCTAGGCAATATTATTTTTGCTCATCGAAGTACTCCATGTACATTTATTTAGTTGTGTCTCCCTTTTCACATTAACATATGCATGCTGAATGGGCAAGGAATTTTTCTATTCATATCATAAATGATCCAGATCTCTTAGTCTTGTCTGAACAGCCACTGATACTGAATTTGACATTGGAGGAAGACTCCGAGTAAGAACAAATTTTTTTAGCCCTACAAGTTCTCAGACCATCTACTACATTATAGATAGTCTCCTGCCTGTCTTGCTGGAGAAATTATCCACCTAGCCAAATTTATAGATTATTAATATATTGATTCATTACCTGAAAGTTTTTTTTGTAATTTAATCTTGTGTATAGTATCCTGGCATATGTCACTTTATAAATACTTGTTCGTTGATTGATGACATGGGAGAATTAATTTTTATCTCCATAACTTTTATAGACATCAACATTTAACAACAACAAAAAAGTTTCCTTGTTATTTGTAGGGATTCAAATGCTCTTTATGCTTTTCCCCCCGAATACACTGTTATAATCTAGAGTATCACACTAACTTGTAAAAATTTCATTCTGTACATAAATAAGGTGGCTTTTTTTTATCCAGAAGCCTGTTTATAATTTGGTTGCTTAAAATTCAGAAAGAATTTTCTTATAGAAAAACATTAAAGAGATTATCCCTCCCAAAGAAGTAAACTTACCTCCACTGAAGCTGAGTCATAATGCTAATAGTCCTACTGTAACCCATTGCTTCCATGTGCCACAATGGGTTCTGGCTTTCTATGGGGACATTCGGATATGATGTTAGGAACATATCTTCCCAGTCTGTAATGGAAGATATTTCTCTTCTCTTGTAGTACAAGGTAGGAGTGTGGGATAAATGTGTTTCCTTAAAAGACATAGCAGAGTTTAAAGAAATATATCAGTTACTCTTGTTATTGTGTTTGTGTTAGTTCTTAGGGGGAAGAGAGTAACATTTGAAGAAGTCATGAGCATAAATATTTAGTTTTTATTAAATGGAAACCCATTATAATAAATTTCACAAAAGTTTTTCAAAAAATGATATGTGCAAAACAGTAATTTATCAATATTTATAGTGTGACATAAAGTTCAACATTGACCTTGATTTATAATTGATAGCTATAGTAGTAACTAATATTTATATAGTATTTATTATGTGCCAGATATAGACTAAGCACTTTTAAGCACTTTATAATTATTTCCTTTGATCCTTACAACAACCCTGGGAGATAGGTACTACTATTACTTCCCTTTTATAAATGAGGAAACTGATACAAATGGAGAATAATTGACTTACACCTAGTATCAAATAGTATCTGAGACTAGTAGGTTTGAAAGCTTAAGATATTAGGCAAAGGTTTTGCAATCAGCAATAAGAAATCAGGTTCTGTTTTTGTATGTTTTAGTCTTTTTTGATGTGTTTAGAAATATAAATTCAAAAGAGAAGATTAAAAAAATCAAAATCAGCAAATGTTTATTAAGGACAAGTTACTATGTGATGGAAACTGTGCTAGGTCCTATGGACATAGACTCGGCTTCTGAAAGTTTACTTTGTTTTAATTTTTTCTATTTTAATTTTTACTTAAAATGTATTTTTTCTTCCTCATTTTTCCATCTCACTAGAAAAAAAGGAAAATGTGTAGTCAAGCAAAACAAATTCCAGATATATATATGTATATTGTATATATATGTGCATGCCCACACACACTCACACACATACACATACCCTCACATACACTCACACAATATACCTATGCATATTTATATAAAACATACAGTATGTTGAGTCCATCATCCTTCTTTTAGAAAGTCAGTGGCATTCTTTATCAGTGGCTGGAATTATTGTTGGCCATTACATTGACCAGTTTTTAAGTCTTTCAAAGTTGTTTGTCTTTACAATATTGGTATTATAACAATGTTATTGTTATTATAGAAGTTATTTTTTGCTTCTTCCTAGGTTTCCCTGGAACAGTTTCTTTTATTACTTCTTATGATACAATTGTTTTCTATTACATTCATATAAAATAATTTGTTCAGCCATCCCCCATTTTATGGTAATCTCCTTAGTTTCTTGTCAATCTGAAGAAGATTTGAAGAGTCTCTTTTAATTGTTGATCCACTAAATTCACAGATTAGTTTTTCCTTAATAATAAATGTATTAATCTATATTCTTAGATTTTTATTGGTATTTAATAGTGGGAGTTTATCACTTCTTCAAATGCATTACCAGTGTTAACTCTTAAAGTTGGTTGGCAGTTGATGTCATATAATCATAAATATTCATGGATAACATATGACTTTGATAAGAATGTCAACAATAGTAATAGAATTTCTGATACTTTTCTCTCTCTCTCTCTTTTTAAAATTTTAATAGCTTTTTATTTACAAATTATATGCATGGGTAATTTTATAGCATTGACAATTGCCAAACCTTTTGTTCCAATTTTTCCGCTCTTTCCTCCCACCCTCTCCCCTAGATGGCAGGATGACCAGTACATGTTAAATATATTAATGATACTCTTCTCTTAAAAAACAATCTCATTTACTTCCTCATCATTAAGTAATAAATCTTCCACATATGTATTCTCTTAGAGAAGTTTTCATACTTAATGATTTCAATAGGCTAAATATGTCTTAAATTAATGAAATTTTTTTCTTAAAAATGAATTGATATTATCAAATGCTTCTAGTGGGATGAAAAAGCTAAATTTTTTTTTTCTAGCTCTGATGTAGATTTTCTTTATGGCCTTAAGTAAGGCACATATCTGTTCTACGTCAATTTCATGTAGATATTCAGGAAGAAGTTTAAAGTCTTCTCTTTGCTTTATGTTTTATCTTCAAGCTAATAGCAGTAGAGCAATACTTTCTTGGCTTTTGCTTTTCTAGAAACCTTTACTTTTTAAAATAATTTTGTCTTGCTTATCTCCTTTACACAAATTGTTTACTACATCTGTGTCATTGATGGATTTCACTAGTTCCCTTATATTGCTTTTAGTCACTGAAATTGCTGGGGCATGGAACAGTTGCTGCTCTATCTCTTATAATAAATAGTCAGGATTGACTGCACAGAGAGTCAAAATGAACAAGATAAAATTTAAAAGTGACAAATTTAAATTCTGTATCTAGGTTCAACTTTAGAATATTTGAATATCTTAGTTTACTATGATTCAATATAAGCCAATAAAGTCCTATGTCTTCTATACAAGCAAATTATATATTTATGTTGCTTCTACAGAAAGATATGTACTGTTTAGCTAAAAGGAAAAAAAAAAACAGTTTTTTTTGCTGCAGTAGGAATACCACATCTGCATCACTTATTTACAAAGAAATTGACCTGCCATGGCAGTGGATCTTTGTAATACTGGCTATCAAGGAGAATATGGCTAGTGGATTGCTTGAGCTCTAGAGATTTGAACTGCAGTAGCTCAAGCTAACTAAGTCTAGCACTGGTATGGTGAGGGGGTAAAGGGGCCCACAATACCGGCTCCTCAGACAGCCTATTTGAATTAGTCCAGATAGAAAATGTCACAGGTCCTTTTTGTAGTAGCAAGGAATTGGAAATTGAGGGATGCCCATCAGTTGGCTAAATAAGTTATGGCATATGAATGTAATGGAATGCTTTTGTTCTATAAGAAATGAGCAGGTAGATTTTGGGAAAATTTGGAAAAACCTACATCAGTCGTTCTCAGACTTTTGTTTTCAGTATCTTTATCCTATTAAAAATTATTGAGGATCTTTCCAGAGTGTTTTTGTTTATCTGGATTATATTTATAGACATGTACCATATTGAAAATAAAAACTATTTTTGAATTTGTAGACCCTCTAAAAGGGTTTCAGAGATCCCCAGGATTCTCTAGATCATACTTTGAGAACCACTGAACATGAACTGATGCTGAAAAAAGTGAGCAGAACCATGAGAATATTATATATAATAACAACAAGATTGTGTGATTATCAACTATGATAGACTTAGCTCTTCTCAGCAATACAGTGATTTAAGACCATTCCAGTAGACTTGTGGTGAAAAAATGCCATCCCCTTCCAGATAAAGAGCTATGGAGACTGAATGCAGATCAAAGCATATTATTTTCACTTTTTTTTTCTTTTTCCTGGTTTTTCTCCTTTGTTCTGATTTCTTTCTTCATGATATGTCCAATATGGAAATATGTTTAAAATGATAGTATGTATATATAACCTATATCAGATTATTTGCTGTCTTGGGTGGGGGGGGGGTAAGAGAGAGAGAAAAAATTTGGAACTTAAAATCTTATAAAAGTGAATGTTAAAAACTATCTTTGCATGTAATTGGAAAAAATAAAATACTATTAAGTGGAGGGAAAACTTTAAAAAAGAAAGAAAATGGGACAGGTGAAAGCTTCACTGCTGATCAGTAGTGCATTTGGGCCTATGAGTAGATTCTCTACAGGGAGGCCCAGTCTTTAAAAGAATAACAACAATATGTTAAAACAAGTTAAAATACAAAGGAGAGAAACCAAAATGACAAATAATCTCAAAATCATAGAACATTAGGAATAGTTGAGAGAATGAATAAATTAGCATTGTTTGTATTTTATTTTATTTTACTGGGAGAGAAGTCATGTGGAAGATGGAGTAAAGTTTTTCTGTCCTTATTCTTACATTAGGAAAAAGAGTTAGGACAATGTATGGAAATTATAGAGAAATATATTTTTGTTCAGTGTTACTGAATTTGCACTAGATCGAGCTATATTAACAGTTACATGGCCTATTGATAAATATTTTTGGAGGCAGATTACTGGAAAAAGTGTTCATTTTGGAATTAGAATAGATATTCTAATATATTCAAAATTCTCTATATATTATATAATAATTACTATATATATTATTATATAACATTATATTATAATGATTATATAATATATAATATATTCAAAATTTTAATATATAAAAATCGTGGTTCTGAATCTTCCCATCAGTGTTTCTCTGAACTTCATTTTATTATTATTATTTTTTTTTATTATAGCTTTTTATTTACAAGATATATGGATGGGTATTTCAGCATTGACCCTTGCAAAACCTTCTGTTCCAAATTTTTCCATCCTTCTCTCCACCCCCTCCCCCAGATGGCAGGTAGACCAATACATGTTAAATATGTTAAAATATATGTCAAATACAATATATGTATACATATCCATATAGTTATTTTGTTGTACAAGAAGAATTGGACTTTGAAATAATGTAAATTTAACCTGAGAAGGAAATCAAAAATGCAAGCGGACAAAAACAGAGGGGATTGGAAATGCTATGTATTGGTTCACACTCATTTCCCAGAGTTCTTTCGCTAGGTATATCTGTGAACTTCACTTACTTCATCTTAATTTTTTTAATTTTTATTTTCATTATTCATTCATTCATTCATTCATTCATTCATTTATTTATTCATTTATTTATTTATTTATTTTTGCTAGGGCAGTTGGGATTAAGTGACTTGCCCAGGGTCGCAGAGCTAACAAGTATTAAGTGTCTGAGGCTGGATTTGAACTCAGGTTTTTCTGATTTCAGGGCCAGCACTCTATCCACTGTACCATCTAGCTGCCCCTCTTTTTTTTTTTTTTTTAAATAAGTTTTTATTGACAGAGCCCATACCTAGGTAATTTTTTTACAACATTATACCTTGCACTCACTTCTGTTCTGACTTTTCCTCTCACTCCCTTTACCCCCTCCCTCAAATGGCAAACAGTCCTATACAAGTTAAATATGTCACAGTGTATCCTAGGTACAATATATGTGTGTAGAACCAAACAGTTCTCTTGTTGCACAGGAAGAATTGAATTCAGAAGGTAAAAATAACCTGGGAAGAAAGACAAAAATGCAAGCAGTTTACATTCATTTCCCAGTGTTCTTTCTTTGGGTGTAACAGCTTCTGTCCATCCTTGAGCAATTGAAACTGAGTTAGATCTTCTCTTTGTCAAAGAAATCCACTTCCATCAGAATACATCCTCATACAATATCATTGTTGAGGTATATAATGATCTCCTGGTTCTGCTCATTTCACTTAGTATCAGTTCATGTAAGTCTCCCCAATCCTCTCAGTATTCATCCTGCTGGTCATTTCTTACAGAACAATAATATTCCATAACATTCATATACCACAATTTATTCCACCATTCTCCAATTGATGGGCATCCATTCATTTTCCAGCTGCCTCTCTTCATCTTTAAAATGAAAAGATTTGATGGCGTGGACTTTAGGTTCCTTCTACAGAAGGTGCTATGAAGTTCAGTATATTAAATGTCTTTATATTTTGCTTCATTAATGCTTGCATAATTCACAGCAATATTTTTTGTAAGAAATTGGGATGCTTTGCCAATAATGGAAGAAATAAAATGAATATGTTAAATAGGGATGATTTTTAAATAGACTTAAGATTGATTTTCTAAATTTAAATACCTGCTAGTTGTAGTAATGAAAAGTGTATTTCAACAGATAAATACATACTATCTCTAGGTAGAATTTTGCTTTGAAACTTTAAGAAAAAAAAATCACTATATTTTCCCATAGTGACTGCATCTGAGATTTCCAAGGAAGCTGATGACATGGCAATGGAAAGAGACAAATATGTTGATGAACTGAGAAAAGCATTGGTGCTGAGAACAGAACCAGCTAATGTGTACAAATTTGATTTTTCAAAAGAGAACTGCCATTTCTCATATGAAAAAAGCCTGAAAGATGTTTCTGTAAGTAAAATTTTCATAGTTCTCATTATTAAGTGTTAAAACTCTCAACGACAATTAACTGTGTTGACTATAGAAAGCAAATAGCATTGTAATTGTAATCAGAACATATAGCTTATAGGGATTAATTTCTGAGTGTTGGTATGATTAAAAATCTAAAAAAGCTTCAAATCAAGGATTTGAGAAAATTATTTTAGCAATAACTTCTATCAGTATTTAATATTAATTTAATACTAAATTTTTAATACTAATAGTATATTTTTAAAAAGATATTTTCAGTTGTAATTTATCATTTACCATTAGGGCTATCATGAAGTGATTAAAAAAAAGGGATGTGATGAAGTGAAAAAAAAAAGATTATTTTTTGTCAGTGATATTTTTCATGATGATGCTAGATATTTTATAGATATTTGTATGATGGAATAGCTTTGTCAGATTCAGTATGAAAGTCTTACTCATTTGGACAGAATAGTGTCAGAACATCCTTGGATAAATGAAAGAATGGAAAAGAATAGCTTTAAATATTTTTAAATTTTTATATCTAGTTTCTTACTTTAAATTAAACCACAGTATGTTATAAAGTAAAAAGCATAACTTAGCAGAAGTAAAGAATTTTCTTAGTGTCAAGAATTAGTTAGAAAACATTGAAATAGAAATAAAGTTAAATGAAATCAGTTCATATTAAAAATGTTTAAATGTTTTTCTATTAAATTGGGCAACTTGCCAAAAAACGGTATTGGTGTTTGTTTGTTTTTAATCTCTGGATGCTCATTCAGGTCTAAAGCCTATTTTGAATTGAGTTTAATTTAAATTTCATGTATAAATATATATTATTAGTGACATTTTGTATTGGCATAAATTGAACTTCAAAGACGACATTCCTTTAGTTTTTCATAAATTAATAGGTTGTCTCTGAGGATTATATGGCTTAACATATGCTTACCTTATTTTGGAATATATCCACCTTAGCTAGATGGCTATTTGGACTGTACATATCTGCTTCCATCATTGAGCCCAGACTTAAGAGCCTTTCCAGTAGTGTGCTGCCTTTGAGTACCCAGAGTTACCTGTACTTTACAATGAAGAGTTAAAGTAAGATTTTAATGGAGATTATATACCTGTATGTATATGTATGTTTACGTTTAATCCTGAATTCTTCAATATGTATCCATCTATCTAAATAGCTGTCTATCTATTTTCACATTAAAGATTTGAATCTTCCCCCCAAAAAAACCCCCTAAAAATAAAGGAAAGCAGCTATACCTGCTTATTAATGTGTTTAGTATTTGTGTATATGTGTATGTATATGTATATATATTCATATACCCAGATACATTTACAGTTAGTATTATCTAAAATCATACAAACAGTATTGAAAAATAGTGTATTCACACAGCATCATAGAATTGGAGAATTAAAAGGGACTTCAACAGCATTTAGGATAAACCCTCATTGGGTGTATGGAGTGTTTAAGAGGACTAATATCTCTGGTGTGAGGGTCTGCCAAGCCCTTTTAAAGGTTGCTTATCTAACTGTGGTGTCCACCCTCAGCTAATTCTTACCTGTGGCTTCAAAAAGCTGGAGTATGCACAGTGGCCGCATCCTAGTTATAAAACCAAACCATCTCAAAAGACAGGCTAAACCAGATTGAGGGTAACAAATATGCCTCAGACTCATTAGTGAGTTAAGGGGATGTCTATCCCAAGAATATGACGGCTTTCCTTTGTAGAATGGATGGATGAGAACAGTTTATTCAAACAGTCATAAAGGTGGTTGAAGTAAAACTCTGGTGGAGCACTTAGAGCTTGATCACATAAAAAATGCTAAGGTCATCTATTGCATCCTGAGCCACTGATATTTGTCTTGACTTTTATTTTGCCACTAGTCTGGAAGATAAAGTGAAGCTGATAACTTTGAGCCATTCTGCCTCAATTAAATCTGCTTCATTCATAAGTTAAGATATCATCCCATGACAAACAGGTTCCAACTCATATCTAATACCTACAATGCTGTCTCTCCTTGAAGACTTCTGGTGAAGGAGGAACCCATTATTTCTAAGGGAAATCCTCCACATCTAAATAGTTCTGATTATTAGTAAATTTTTTCTGATTTCAAGGCCATTTCCCTTTTTGCAACTTCTCCCATTGTTTCTATTTCTACTGTCTGGGGACAAACAGAACAAGTCTAAGCTCTCTTTCATATAATAGTTCTTTGACCTAAAGGCAGCATTCATAATTTACATAGATATCGTTTGCTTAAAATTTCCACATTGATGCATGTTTTTATTATTGTCAGATAATATAATGAAGAAATAATTTCAGTCATAAACTGAAAAACAGTATTTTTTTGTGAAATATGGTATTTTTATATATTTAAATTTGTCTTAGTATTAAATTAATATTTTGTATATCATATAGACAAGGACAAAAATGTAAAGAGGAATTCTCACCAAGTTGTAAACATCTGATATATAAAGACCTCATTTGTACAGCTCACTTCAGGCATAAAAATAATTACTTGCATATTGTCTTCCTCTGCCTTATAGCCTTTTCACTTCCTTTCCCAGTTCCACTTCAAAAAAGCAACTCATCCTTCCATTTCTCTGCATGCTTTACCTGGTGCTAGAATTGTACTCAGTGATTTACCTTTTTTTTTTTTTTTCTGTCTTTGGATATTCAGAATTTTTAGTTAATTAAATCTCAGGATGTGTTGAAACAGGAAATATCAGATCTTTTGAATTCACTTACTTTTCCTGTTCTTTCTGTCAGCCCTTGCCCATATGTGTCAAGCTAGGAAAGCCAACAGAAAGACTAAAGCTATATATTAAAGAAAAGGAAAGCTCTTGTATATGAAATAAACTTGTATTTCAGCATAGTAAAAGGCACATAACATGGGACCTACTTCAAATCCTGGTTCTGCTGCTTACTTGTTCAACCTTGTATAAGAGTTTTAAGGCTTTCTAAGTTTCAGTTCCTTCTTGATCTTTTAGTCACCACTCCTCCCTTTTTTAATCCCATGAAAGTGCCCCTCTAGAATCTCTGCAAAGTTTTCAATTTACCTTTTTTAAATAGCATTGTCCTCTAATTCATCAATTTTCAAACATCAGTATTTAAGATTTTGAACTTTTTAATCCAGTTCAATGATTTTTCTATTTTATTTATCCGTAAGCATTGCAACAGTGCTATTTTTGGTATTGAATATAAATCTGTACCTATGTGGCTATGGAAGTGATTCTTACTTTGCCCCACAATTTAGAAGCTGATGGATATGTGACATGTTCTCAGTTTTATGAAAAAAAATAAAGTAAGGAAACTAAAGAAACTTATGTTAAAAAGGACAAGTCA
Organism: Antechinus flavipes; assembly: GCF_016432865.1. NCBI lineage: Eukaryota > Metazoa > Chordata > Mammalia > Dasyuromorphia > Dasyuridae > Antechinus > Antechinus flavipes. The sequence continues at coordinate 168,632,166 of NC_067398.1, forward strand.
GAAGCCTATATAATTGCCGTGTATCTTTGTGGCTTCGGATGATCTTAATTCAAAGGACCATTTCCAGATGAAATATAATAATTCTGTAAGAAAAGACTACCTACTATAATGGGCTTTATTTATCTTCTGCCAACATCTTTTTTATAATTTGTGATGACTTTCTGGTCTGTGCCTGCATGAATTGGAAATTTGTTGTACTACAATTCTTACAAAAATAGAAGATTGTAAAAGTTTAAAAATTCCCTTTAGTTTGGGTAGTTTGTACTGAAAGAGTAATATAAATCCTCATAAAGTTTCTTTTCCCAATGTATGTATATGTAACTACATAGAGAAAAATATCTATATATTTATCTCTCTCTCTCTCTCTCTCTCTCTCTCTCTCTTCCCTTTCTTATCTTCCTCCCTCCCTTCACTCATCTATTTGAACCTCATCTTTTACTTTAGGTAGAAAAAGACAATTAAGTTTTATTACTTGTTAGTTATAGAACAAAGCTATTCTTTTTCAGTTATTGCAATCTTTTATCTTTGATAGCTTTTTTATTTGTTATATTCATCTTCATTTAAAGTTAACGACAATAGTAATAGCTTATATTTTTGTACTGCTTTAAAGCTTGCAAAGGTTATTATTTACATTATTTTATTTGAGTTCTTGAAAATACATGCTACTTTTATTCTCATTTTATAAAAGATGAAATTTAGGCTTAGAGATATTAATTGACATGCCCAGGATTAGGCTTAGAGGTATTAACTGACACGTCCAGGATTATACAGTTAGTAAATATCGAAAGTGGAATTTGAATCCAGTATTTCTTAATTTTAGATCCAGTAATCTGTGGCATGTCATTTTATAGGAAACATTTAAAAGTCACATTTAAAATTATTTTAATGTAGTCATTTTGAGTAAGCCAACTAAATTTTAAGGTATAAGTTATTATAATAAAAAAGTCATATTTTATAGAGTGTAAGAATATGCTTTAAGGATCAGTTGATCCTTATGATAACATTTATGTCATCAAAGCTAATTTATTCTGTAATTGTCAGAAACTGTTAATGAACCTACACATAAAACTTAGGATCTATTCTTAAGCAGTAGAGAAGGAAACCATGGGGGTAGCTAGGTGGTGCAGTTGATAGAGCACTAGCCCTGAAGTCAAGAGGAGATCAGTTCAAATTTGGTTTCAGACACTTAACACACTTCCTAACTGTACGACTTTGGGCAAGTCATTTAAATCCAATTGCCTCAGCCAAAACAAATAAATAAATAAATAAAGGAACCCATAATAGGGAGTGTCAGATGGTATAAGGTACAGTCTTATGGAAAAGGCAGGAAAGGATGGGATCAAGGACTTATTTTGAAAAGTTACATTGGCAAGGCCTACATATACCGGGGTTAAATTGTACAGTTCTACTATCCTAATTGTGTAATCTAGTCATATATTCCAACTGCTTTCTCTTATTCTATCACCTACCAAATAAATGTCATCTATATATTCTTAAGTCTAAAAAGTTTTCTCTTGACAGAATTATGTAGTCATCAGAAGCAAATCCATCTGATATTATTTTTTAATCATGAGATAGATGTTTAGAATCCATCTTTATGCTAATAATAGATATCTCTTCAGTAAGAAACTACTAGATCATATGTGTATGTAAGTATATAATATATGTGTGTGCATATATATTCATTGGATATTATGTAGATATGTAGATTATGTGTATTTGTAGATAATATAGATCTGTGTATTTGTACACACGCATACAACTTAATTTCAAATTTGTTAAGAGTCATTATTTAAAGGTATTTGGAGGAGTTTGAGGGAGAGCTAGAGCAACTCCCTGTCTTTACTTTGCCATCTTGGCCTTCTCCAATTTAATTTATCCAGAAACATAGTTGCAAAATTCCAGAATTTCATAATAAAAAAAAATGTCCATATTTGCAGCCCAGAGGAAAGAAAGCATTCATAAAATTAAAAAGCACAGATTTGAATCAGTTTGAATTACAGATTTGTCAACAATGACAGCAAATAAAAAAAATGATAATGTAAAATTATTTTTCATTTATTTCAGTTTATTGTTCAATAATTCAGTCTTGTCTGATTTTGTGACCCCATGGACTTTAGTATTCCAGTACTAGCTGTAGGATTTTCTTGGCAAAGATGCCAGAGTTGTTTGCCATTTCTTTCTCCAGTGACTTAAGGCAAACAGGTTAAGTGATTTGTCCAGAGTCATAAAGCTAGTGTCTAAGGCCATATTTGAATTCAAATCTTCCTAAGTCCAGATCCAATGTTCTATCCACTGAGCCATATGGCATACATCAAACAGAAAGGCAGATCAGCCTCTGTTACCTACTCTGCAAAACTATATGTTCACTGTTACGGCAATAATGGATCTTCTGAGTTCAAAAGTTTTCATTCTTTTTCTGCTGAGAAATCTGGAAGTAAACTAGACTTTTTTTTAGAATGTGATTCCTAAATCATAATCTTATATAAACTGCCTAGAAGAGAGGAAAAAAAATAAAAAAGAGAAAAAAGAAAAATACAAATGTCTTATCATTAAAAATAGAATTCCAGATCTGTTTTCAGTGTGGGTAGGAGAGAAGAGTGCAATATTTAAGAATGTATCATAATAAAGGAAGATTAACTTGATCTAGTATTTTCTGTGGTTGGAAAGTATGTGGCTGCATTCTTGTTCACGGATAAGATTGGATTGTTAAAAGCAGGGGTCCTCAAACTACTGCCCGCAGCCAGATGCGACAGCTGAGGATATTTATCCCCCTCACCCAGGGCTATGAAGTTTATTTATTTAAAGGCCCACAAAACAAAGTTTTTGTTTTTACTATAGTCCGGCCTTCCAACAGTCTGAGGGACAGTGAACTGGCCCCCTGTTTAAAAAAGTTTGAGGACCCCTGGTTAAAAGCATAATAGTCAATACACCTAATGGAGGGGGAAATCACATTTAACTACAACTTTCTGTGCTGATGAACTGAATTCATCAATTAAAAATAAACAAATTAAGGAATGAATTGGAAAATAAATCTCCAAAATATACTGCTATAAGAAACACATATTTGCTTAAAGATGTGAAGGGATATGTATGTATGTATGTATGTATATATATATATATATATATATATATATATATATATATATATATATATATATATATATATAGAAAAATCTAAGCTCTCAAATTCAGAAGGAAGGACTAAATCTAAGTATAAAGGAATTATAATCGTGATTTCTAGCTGTTAGTCCTTCATTTTTTAAGAAGACTAGTAGGGCGATATCTTGACTTGTGCATTAATTGGATTTGAGGCAGAGTTTCATAAAGTTGTGAGCTTCAATTTCTCTTTCAGAGTCATCAGAGTCCATTGGCAAGGCAAAAGTCAAGGCAGCTGGCAGTGGTGTAGGATGCATCTTCTGTGTTTGATTAAGCTAAGTTTCATAGAATCTGCTCAGCCATCTTCATGGTTGTTGAACAAACTGTTCTCATCCATTTGTTCTATCAGGGGAAATCTTCATAAGCTAGGGGTGGACATCCCCTTAATTCACTGATAGATTTGAGATCTGTCAGTATCCCTCAACCTAGTTAAGACTGTCTACTGAGTTGCTTTGTTTTACTAAGATGTGGCCAGTGTGGATGCTGCAGCTTTTTGGAACCACATGTGATACCAAAGATAGATTAGCAGTCTTGAAAAGGGCTTGGCAAACTCTCACACCAGAAGTCCCAGTCCTCCCTAAAGACCTTATGTGTCTCCAATTTCTAGCATCGCAATAAATATATACATGCTGTTGAGAGAGAGCATGGCATATTGAATATAGAAATTATCTTAAAATCTTAAAAAAAAAGGTAAGTTAAATCTTACCTTTAACTCATGATAATCAAAATCATAGTGATTTTGATTAGTATAATTAGTATGAAGATGAGTCTACTCAACTGTAGATCTGGTGCTCTATTCTCTGTGCCACTTAGCTGCCCCAGTAAAATATGATATGTCTAGCAATCAACTTCTCAAAGGAAAACTTTATTTAAAATTTTAAAATGAACAATATAGCATGATACTAATTCAGGAGGACTTTAACATTCTTTTGTCAGAGATTAACAAATCTACTGGCAAAAAAAAAATACAGAAAGAACTTAAGAATTTGAATGGAAATCATAGAGAATGTGATATCCTCGGGCCTTTCTCCCATGATACACAAAAGTTGATCATATATCAGGACATAAATAATTCATAAACAAATACAGGATGACAAACCTTAATAGTATCTTTTATACACCATCATATAATGGAATTTGTCAATAGCAAAGGAAATATGAGAAACAATATGACAAAATGATTAGAGTTCTAATGTTGAAGTCAAGATCTAAGATCTGCTTCAGACACATATTGGCTGTGTAATTCTAATTCACTTTACCTTTGAATCCCACGTATCACTTTGTAATTTGTAGAATGGTTACTGATCTGGATTGGTAGTAGTAGTTTCTTAATAAGGAGTTCCCTGTACTGATAAAACCAAAGGTCTTAATTTAAAAAAAAGTAAAAGAAAAATAAGCAAAAATAGTAAACTGATCTAAATTGAGTTTGAAAATGCTAAATAATAAGTGTATCAAAGGTCAAATTTATAGAAATAATTAAAATTATGGTAAAATAATAATGAAAAACCTACCAAAATCCATGGAATATAACTTAGGAAGATCTTATAGAAAATTTATATCACTGTGTACTTTCATTATCAAAAAAGAGTTAATCATGCTGCATTTAAAAAAAAAAACAAGAAAAATAAATTTAAATATTCACAATATTCATATTTAAGTAGGATAAACAGAATGTGAAATAGAAAACAACTTGTTAGAAACAAAAACAAAAGCTGTTATTTTTAAATGACAAGAAAATTGAGATCATTAATTTCTTTTTTAAAGAGACAATAAAAAATGAAAATCACAAAAATAGAGATGTAATAAATAAAAATATTATGCTAAGTTATGTGGCAACAACATTTCAAAATTAAATGATTATGTATGAAAATTAAATAAACAGGAAATACATAATCCAAATAATTTGATCTCATAAAAGAAAATAAAAAATAAATCTGAGAAAAATACAATTGAATAGCAACATGCTAACCCTGAAAGATTTAATATTGAATTCTGTTAAACATTAAAAAAAAAAATTAAAACTCAAACTACTTTCTAGACTTTTATGAGGTTCAGAAATACATTCTCAAAAATGAAAAGAGCTCTGAAAGTAACTTCCTCAGATTATTTCTTGTCCTGACTAATTGTGTTGAGGTGTGAGAAATGAGAGTTGAGACATCCCCTGACAGCAATGGGATCCCCTGGCGGGTCATGCAGGCTTTGTGAAAGAATTCACAAACCTCAATGAATACAAGCTCTAGGTTTGTGGCAAGAATGGGTTTATTATACTAAGAAAACAGTTTTCTTAGTGGGCAAACTCCTGTTAGGACTTTTGCAAAAGTCTGGGCACAGCATTAGATTTTAGTGAGTTTCTTTGGTGCCGAGTGCTAGGCACCTTTCAATAGACGGAGATGATAATGCCCTTGGCCAAGATCTCCAATTGAATGGAAAGATATTACTTATCTGGTAGTTTCCCTTATGAACATGAGGGTGGGAGGATTTGAGACCCACAACCATCATTCCTCCAAAGGTTAAGGGGGATATAGTTTACATCAGGGCCTTTCTAACCAATTTCCTCCAAAGATTAAGGCGACAGTTTACATCATTCCTCCCTCAAGCAGTTACTACCAAATTCATTTGGGGCAAAGGGATGAAGGTTTCTTCTTCTGTAGCTGCTTCAAGCTGACAAGGATCTTAGAGATGTCCCTATTTTCAATGGAAGTTCAGGCCCAGGAGGAGAAGTGTGAGATCTGAAGATAGCAGCAGTAGAATCTAGGGGATGTTGGATATCCAAGTCACTTGTCCCAGAATCTTCAGACTGAAGAAATAGTTAGAAGTTTGTAGCTTGGAGCCTGAAGGAAACAAACCTTACAAGAAGATTAAAAATAAGAAGAAAAAAATCAGGGTGGAGATGGTGACATATGGGAATGGGGCCTGATGTCCCCGAATCCCCACTGCCCATGGAGCTCCCTAGCTGAAAGGCTAAGAAAGAGTTAATTACTGGCAGGGGCCATAAAATGATATCAAGAAAAGCTGGAGGGAAAATGCTAGGAGCAAAGTTCTCATCCTTGGAGTGAGAAAGAGGAAGGAGATTATAATAAGAGAAAGGATACAGACAGTTTCACTCTTCTTTCTCCAGGGTATTCTGAGAAGTAAAAGCTGGACTGTTGTTTCTCTGCAAGGAACTAGGCAGGCTTAGGTGACATATGATCTCTTTTAGCAAGTACCTTGATACCTCTTGAGCCTTCTCAATCTTGCAGGGAAAAACTTCTACCCAATTAGTAAAATTGTCCACAAAGATCAAAAGCAACTTGAAACCAATCTCCCTTGGGTATATGCCCCTTCTCTGAACAAGCTTCAGGAGAAGGGGAAGTTTAACAGCTAAAAGTTGACTTGAGAATGTTTGAAACCAGCCAGGAGGAGAAAATATTTGTTTCTGTGGGCTATAAGAAGGGGTATAAAAATCAGGAAGCTGGGGGATCAAAGGTGCCATAGTCAGGGTGACCAGGCAACAGTTTTAGCAACTAAATGTACAACCCTGTTCCCTTTGGTTTGAAGTGAATCTCTCTTCTGGTGTCCTTTACAAAATATGACTGAAACCTCTCTGGGTCCATGGACAGCTTGCAATAACTATAGAATTTCTCATGCACATTTAATAGAATTCTTTGCTGTCAAAAGTCCCCTTTCTTTCCATATAGCCCCATGTGCATGCAAAATATGAAAAGCATATTTGGTATCAATATAGATGTTCACTCTCATTCCCTTCCCCAGTTCGAAAGCTCTGGTTAATGCATGTGTTCAACTTTCTGGGCAGCAGTCCCAGGGGGCAGTGGCTTAGACTCCAGAGTGCTATTGAAGGTCACCACAGAATAACATGCCTTTCCCCATTTTCAGGAAAGCTCGACTCATTTGTAAACCATTCACCATCTGGGTTGTCAAGGGGAATGTCCTTTTAAGTCAGATCGGTTGGAGTAGACAGAATTTAAAGCTTCTTCACAATTATGATTGATGTGTCCTGACTGAGTGTCGTCAGGAAGCAAGGTGGCAGAATTGACAATATGGCACACCTGGAGAGTCAGGTTGGGGGTATCTAGCAGGAGAGCTTGATATCTAGTAAGCCTCCCACCAGCTGCCTCTGATGCCCTTTGTCTTATAAAATGCTCTGAACCCAGTGTGGGGTTAAAACCTCTAATGGCTGCCCCAAAGTAAGTTTTGAGGCTTCTTCAGTTAAAAGGGCTGCCAGCAGCCACTTCTCTGAGGCAGGAGAGCCATTCTAGGGAAACTGAGTCCACTTCCTTTGAGAAGCAGGCATCTGGGCTAGAATCAAGCCCCAGAATTAAGACCCCAAGGTCAGGGTCTTTTCAGGACTGCAGATCAAGATAAGACTCAAGTTAAGGGGCTCCAAATCTCTTAACCCTCTAGCTAAAAGTTTGTGCTTAAAAAATTTCTCAATTCTGACAGAGGAATCTATTTTCTTCCAGATTTCAGAGGAAATATTGGAGGGCTTTGGGAACAGCATAAAAAGACCATCAGGAGGTCTGAGAAGAGAAAACTGGGTCCCCAATTTCACCATGAAATCACGCCCCAATAAGGAAGCACGATAGGAGGGAACAATAAGAAATGAGTGTTTAAATAATAGGTCACCAAACTGGCAAGACAGAAGGAAAGTCTCCAAACAGTTCTTAAGTTTTCCTTTAACTGCAGGATCTCCTCATATCTTCAGATTAAGTAAACCCCCACCCATTTTGCTGTTTAGCTTATTTTTGCATGCTTTCTTCTCCCATTCCCCCATTCCCCCATTGTGAGCTCCTTGGGAGCAGGAACTTTCTTATGCCTCTCTTTGTATCTGTAGCACTTAACACAATGCCTGGCATAGTGATGGTGTTTAATAAATATTTAATTGACTGACTTTGTTAACAAAAAATAATAATTTGGTCATAAAATAAAGGAGCCATATTTAAAAAGTCCTTTCTTGAGACAGATATGGCCTTACGATCTAATTAGGGGAGAAACATATTGGGAAAGAGCAAAATAAATCAGTGTCAAATACAAATTGAAATAAAAAAGGGTCAGCATGAACAGTCAGGAAACAGGAAAGAAAGCTTCAGCAAGGCCAGTGACACCTAGCATCCTAAAGAAACAGTAGTTTTAATAAAGATCTTTTTAGAGCCTTTATTTCTGGATGCCTTAGAAATAATTAGGCAACTCTGGAAGAATTGAAGAAGTAGGTTTAGGTCCTTTTGACACCTACAGACTTTGTGACCCTTGAAAAGATTGTAAATTTCCTTATAAGTGCTGATTTGGTTGTTGAAGAAGTTTCCTTATGGGGAATTCCCTGTATCAACTCTCAGATCTGTTCTAAATAACCACAATAAGAGTCCACATAGAATGGAATATTCTGGTTCTTGAAGGACAGTTATTGAAGTACAGCCAGGTCTCTGAAGTTTAAGGTTTTCTCTTTAACTGATCAGGAGCTTTCAGGGTTCATAATTAATGAGAAACCCCTTCCTTTTTGCTGGACTGAGGCAGCTGGGAGTGGAGTGCAAGACCTTTCTGAGCTTTATTGAGTTAGGAAAGGCCACTAAGGAAATACCTCTGTGACCTTGGTGCCTGCTGAGGCCAGAGATAGGCTGCTGGCTTTGGGGATCCTATTGTGTGTACATTTTAAAAGTTTGAAAGACATAGTACCCAAGTAATTAGCCATTTTATTAATAATGCTGGAATTTTATTAATAAAAGTGTCCAGTGGCACTCTTGAATTTTAAAGGCCTTAGGGTAGTAGCCTCATAGTGTATATGCCCTTGAAAGAGTGGGTGTTCCTGAGGCAATCATCTTTGATTGGTTAACAGTTATTGAAAGAATGAATATTATGAGAGGTAGCTTATTTTTCAATGAGGGTCTTTAGATACAGTGAGCACCCAAGTCTTGATCAAAGAGTCATCAATTTCCATATCACTTGAATGAAAAAAGGGAGAATCCACATTTTCCCAGATTTGTTTGAACAAACACTAAGAACAAGAACCTTCCCATTCACCTGAACTTTGAATTTCTTTAACTGTCTTTGATTAGATCTTAGCTTGCCTGGTTAAGTGCCCAAGATTTGCCACACTAATTAATACCTGGATAAGTAAGTAGAAAAGAAGAAAAACCTTGGTCCTAATTCAATAATTAGTTATTAATTCAAGAGAGAAGTGGAAGAAGTAGAATTTTAGTTTTACTCTAAAAGGAGAGAGTTCATTCAGCTTCTGAGAAAGAATAAAAGAGGAACATTTCAGGTAACTATGAAGGCATCCATATCTCTTATTTGGGGTAAATTGAGGCCAATTTGGTTTCTTTGTAGAATTTGTGCAGGGGTAATGGGAAATAAAGTTGGTATTATATTTTGGAAGGTATTGATTGCAAGACTAAGGTGTTTGACTTTTTTTTTTTTTTATATGGTTGAGAGCAATTGAATTTGAGGGTATTTGTGTAATAAAAGTACTATGTATAGTTCTATCCCTGGTACAAAGAAAGAATTGAAGTAAGAAGAAACCACAGGTAAGAAAACTAGGTAAAGAGTACTACAGTAGTCCAAATGTGGCATGATAATACTCTGAATTAGAATGGTAGTACTGGCAATGGAAAATAAGTAATGGAAGAAGAATTATTCTTGATACTTGATATTTGTACTTGATACTTGATATTGATAGAATAATGAATACATTAAGTTATTGACCAATTATTAATAGAATTCTGAGTAACTGCAAGTTGTGATTTAATTTGTTGGCAATCCAAATTTCCTTGTTTTCCAAGTCCTTATTAAATGCCTTTTGATTATATTGACTAAAGAACCTACTCAGTTATTTATTCTTATCAGTTCTGTCTTTTAGGGTTTGCTTAGAATACTTCAATGCCTGCTGAAATGTTATTTTACTCAATTACAGTGTTTTAAAACCTTTATGAAGGAGAAGACCATATCTGTTACTCTAATGATGTTTCTGGATTTTGTTTGTTTGTTTATTTGTTTGTTTTAAAGATAACTGCTTTGTATAGCCTGGACATTTATATAGTCTTTGATTCAATGAGCTTCTGTGTGACAATATTTTGGCACTATCACTAATGAGAGTTTAAAGTAAATTTGTTTTGGATGTCGTGTGCAACTACAGTAATTTACAAACATTCATCAATGTTAGGATGCTATTTATTATCACAAGTTCTAGTAAAGTCATTCATGTAGATAGGGGTAAAAACTGGATATTTGATTTCATTTTACTGGGTGAGGAAGCTCTCTCTCACTAAAGTAGGTTGCCACCTTCTTTGTAACTTAACACCTTAGAGAGTTACCCAAGATTGAAGGATAAGAGATTTGTCTCCATGGTTATTCATCTTTATACTATTTGAGATAGTACTTGATCTTGGGTTATCCTTTTTTCTAGGCTGACTCTCTATTTAGCACATTGCCTCATCTATATAACTTTTCATAATTTTCCAAGGTTTACTTTAATTTTGACTTGAGATTTTATAATGACAAATAGAGATATAGCCAAAAAAAGTTGCAGGTGTTTGTTCCTTCCTGTTTCCTACCACTTCCTAATTAGCATTTATGTTCCTCTTTTTTGATTCTCTTATTTCTGAGTTAAATTTCCCAAATTAGAATGTAAGCTCGGATTCCCACAAACAATGGAAGAAAAGACCAGGCTGAGAGAGGTTTTTTTTTGGGGGGGGACGTCTGTATTCAGACTATTTAATCTTGTGTTTTTCAGTTTTTGCTTTGCACTCCAGTAAAACTGACAAACACCTTGTCATATGGAAGATGCCCTTTCTTGGGAGAGCGTAATAAATCTCTTTTTGCTTTTTTTTTAACTCTGACTCTCTGATTTTTTTTGTGGTCAATACTGTTCCACACAATGGCAAAGCTGGTGATTATATGTAGTAGTAGTTTGAATAAATTGAACTCTTCGTTTTTATAAAAGGAATTACCAGAGGATTATTTTATTTAGGCTCCCTTTAACTACATTCAAAATTGTATTTTATATACTTAGATTCATGATCTAAGTCTCTTCTTCCACAGTTGCATATTACAGATATCTCTGACCTTCTCTTCTTGCTCATATCTTTCCTACTAAATATTCTTGAGCCCTTCCTCTTGGTTTTTCCCCCCTGATATTTCATAGATGTTGATGTTGTAATTATATTATCATGATTATATCTACATGACTGACCTATTTTATTTTTAAGTTGTATATTTCCTCATGCCTGGAACATTATAAGCACTTTATAAATGTTGATTATTATTAGAGTTATTAATTATTTTTAAAATGTCATTTTTTTATGTAAGCCATTGTTGATAATATGCTGTAGTCTGTTATAATGACAATAAATCTTCATTTTCCTTGATCAATCAAAGTTTTGATTTTTTAGCGATCATGATTTTTTTTCATGACTCAGGTTAGTATTATAAAGATATTTTGGTTTAGAGGACCAATAGATCATCATATTCTCATCCCAATCACCAACACCTAGAATTTTTCTGAGCACCTGGGGTCTCCTCAAATAGCTTAATGCTTTTTAAACCCACTAATTATGGATTATCTTTCCCTTGGCTTATTTCCTTTCACTGGTGAGTCCTGGCCTATTTGTTGAGATGCCTAGGCCTATTTACCTTCATTCTCCTTTCCACATCATTTCTAATTTTCTCTAGAGTTTAAAATCATGTGAATTTAGGAATGTCCTTCACCCTACTCCTCCTTTTTCAGATTCCTTTTGTATATTGACTTTTCTCAGTAAAATGTAAGCTCCTTGAAGACTGTATTTATAATTATATTTGTATCTCCACTGCTTAGTTATTATTGTTATAATATGTGCCTTATAAATACTTGTTTTCTTCTCTCCCTATCTCTCTTTCACCCTAGCTCCTTCTTCTCTCCTTCCTGCTCTCTCTTCCTCTTCTCCTCTCTCCCTTCCCTTCCTCTCTTCCCTCCATTCTTCCCTTCCCTCCATTCTTCTCTCCCTTCTGTTCTTCCCTCCCCTCTGTTCTTCCTTCCCCTCCCCCCTTCTTTCCCCTTTTTCCTTCCCCTCCCTCTTCTTTCCCCTCCTTCTTTCCTTTTTTCCTTCTTTCCTCCCTTTCTTCTTTCCTTCCTTCCTTCCTTCCTTCCTTCCTTCCTTCCTTCCTTCCTTCCTTCCTTCCTTCCTTCCTTCCTCCTTCCTTCCTCTCTTTCTCCTCCCTCCCTTCTTTCCTTCTTTCCTTCTTTCTTTCCTTCCTTCTTTTTTCCCTCCCTCCCTACGTCCTTCCCTTCCTTCCTTCCTTCCTTCCTTCCTTCCTTCCTTCCTTCCTTCCTTCCTTCCTTCCTTCCTTCCTTCCTTCCTCCTTCTCTCCCTTCCTCCTTTCCTTTCTATAGTTTGTCTATCCATCCATCCCTCAGTCAGTCACTGGATAGTTGCCCAAATGCAGAACACTGTTTTCATATTATTAAATTCTGGATTCAGCTTCATCTTTTCCTTTAGTTTCTCTTACACTTTTATATACTAATTGGCAAACACAATGTATCACCCATCAAATCTGGTAGATACATTCTGTATATATGCTACTTTCCCCCTTCTGTGTTTTAATTTTAACACCACAGATAGTGAGCTGAATCAAGCATTAAATAGGAAGAAGTCACTGGTCTGGATTGCATTTGGGTAACTGTCCAGTGATTTTAATGATAAAATAGTCTGAAATTAGGTAAACACAATGGTGAGGAAATTTCATATCATGTTATGTAAGGATCGGTTAAGAGAATTCTAGATGCTTAGCCCAAAGAAGAAAAGACTAAGAATGATAGCTCTCTTCATTCAATGGATCAGCAAGTCATTGTGCTGAAAATAGAAACATAAATATTTGAAGAATTCTTAAATGGAAGAAGAGAGAGATTTGTTTTGTATATCTTTAGTTTAGACTAGGAACAACTAAAAAGAAATTGCAAAAAGGCAAATTTGGACATGTTTGTGAAGAAGTTCCTGACAGAAATTTCCAAAAATGGGATGAGTTACCTTGTGTGGCATTAAGTAGCTTTTTCACTCTTTCAGCAAAAGATAAATTTCAGATATGTTATCCTGAGGATTATATTCAAGTATAGTTTGATCAAGTAGCTATTGAGGTCCCTTCCAGTTTTGAGATTCTATTATTCTTATGACAATTACTAGTCTTACTGTGTTTCCCCGATAATAAGACACTGTCTTATTATTATTATTATTATTATTATTATTATTAATTTTTTTTGGATAGAAAAATACCAGAGGGCTTATTTTCAGGGGAGGGCTTATTTTAATGAACATTGACAGCAATTTTAATAAACAGGTAAATGTGAACAAAAAAAAGTACCTTTATTCAATAATGATCATGTCTTCTTCTTCAACATCATCATCATAAGTGTCCATACCCTGAATTCCATCCTGGATGTCTTTCGCCTCTATTTCCTTCAGAAGAAGTGGACCCAATCTGTCATGTCCAGCAATATAGCTCTCTTTAAATGAACATGTCTTGTCCAGGTAACCTGCTCGTAGTGCCTTGGCGACACAGCTGTCAGTAATTTTATCCCATGACTTCTTCATCCAAGTCACGACTTCTTGCAGACAGGGCTTCACAAAGTTTCCACACTGATTTTCCATTCTATTTTCAATGTAGTCATTGACTTCCATGCGCAAATGGTCCTTGAATGGCTTGTTTATTGCAATATTAAGGGTGTGGAGCTAGGCAGTCATTCCTGCAGGAATCATTACTTGATCTATTCTTCTCTCTGCAAGGAAGTTCTTCATTTCTTTAGCACAGTGAGTGCTGGCTGAGTTCTTCTTTTATCCTCCATCATGCCCCCTGAGTTCTCCTTTTATCCTCCATCATGCCCCCTCACTCCCACTTACATACCGGGTTTTTATGTTGTCCTGCCTCAGCTCTCCTCCACGGCACTGCTCTCAATGGCGCCAGCAAGCAAATCACTGGGGAAGAACAGGACGTTTTGATCCAGCAGTGTTTCTACTGGGCTTATACCCCAAAGAGATACTAAAGAAGGGAAAGGGACCTCTATGTGCCAAAATATTTGTGGCAGCCCTGTTTGTAGTGGCTAGAAGCTGGAAAATGAGTGGATGCCCATCAATTGGAGAATGGCTGAATAAATTGTGGTATATGAACGTTATGGAATATTATTGTTCTATAAGGAATGACCAGCGGGATGAATACAGAGAGGACTGGCGAGACTTACATGAACTGATGCTAAGTGAAATGAGCAGAACCAGGAGATCATTATATACCACAACAATGATACTGTTTGAGGATGTATTCTGATGGAAGTGGATCTCTTTGACAAAGAGAGCTAATTCAGTTTCAATAGATCAAAGATGGACAGAAGCAGCTACACCCAAAGAAAGAACACTGGGAAATGAATATAAACTGCTTGCATTTTGTTTTTCTTCCTGGGTTATTTATACTTTCTGAATTCAATTCTCCCTGTGCAACAAGAAAACTGTTCAGTTCTGCACACATATATTGTATCTAGGATATACTGCAACATATTTAACATATATAGGATTGCTTGCCATCTGGGGGAGGGGGTGGAGGGAGGGAAGGGAAAAATCGGAACAGAAGTGAATGCAAGGGATAATGCTGTAAAAAATTACCCTGGTATGGGTTCTATCAATAAAACGTTATTTAAAAAAAAAAAAAAAAAAAAGGAAGAACAGGATGACGCGCTCACTGCTGCAGCTCTGATTGGGTGCAGCTCAGAGTGCGGCGTGCATTTCACAGGGCGGGGAGGGGGAGGGGGGAAGCGGGAACGGTGCATACAGAGGGTACCGTAATGTAGCGTGTAGCGCAGGGAATCACCTTCACTACAGTAGCAATCTCAATAGGGCTTATTTTCGGGGAAGGGCTTATTTTAGAGGAATCTTACACAGTAAGGGGAGGGCTTATTTTCGGGATAGGTCTTATTATCGGGGAAACATGGTATTTCTCAAGTGGCAGTGGAGTTAATTGGTGAAACCCCCTATATTATTGTGTTTCTTGATACAATTGCTCTAATTTCATCTACAAGCAAAAGATTTTAAAAATGCTACATATATTGTCTTTCAGGAATACACTCATTTAAAAACAATATCTACAACTGATAGCTTTTGAACTTATTATGTCTGTGCAATCTGATGACTTCCTATTTTAGCATCAATATCAACATTGAATTTGAAATATTCCTTAATGATCAGAGGGTCAGGATCAGGGTCATATACTGCTGTAATATTTGGATGGGCTTTTTTTCTCATCTTAGTTTTTGGCCTGTTTATAGAAGACTAATTCTGATAGATGTACATTAGTAACAATTAGTAGCAATACAATATTTGTGAAAGTATAAAATGCCAGGGAAAATAAGAAACAGTTATGGGTAATATAGAGTTTTATGAGGTTGAAGTTAGAGGAGAAACATTTAAGCTGAATCTTAGGAAAAAATTTCTAAGGTTAAGATTTGTGAATTTGAAATAACCTGCCAAGGGGACTTTTCTTGAACATTTCAAACTGGTTTGGAAAAGGCAGAGGAAAGATGTAGTAAGCATCAGTCATGCATTGGCAAAACAAAAGCTCTCATGACTTAATAGGTACTCTTCACTGCTGGTATTTTTTTTTTTAACCAGAGGATCTCTTATTTAGGTATCTGTCTATAAGAAATTCTCTAAGAGACATTTTAGGTACCTGGTTCTAATTCATGTCAATATATATATATATATATATATGTATATGTATACACACACACACACACACACACACACACACACACATATATATATATATATACATATATAAATCCATGCTTAAAAGGCTCCCCCCTCCAGCCTTGCACGGACTAGTTT
Organism: Antechinus flavipes; assembly: GCF_016432865.1. Classification (NCBI taxonomy): domain Eukaryota; kingdom Metazoa; phylum Chordata; class Mammalia; order Dasyuromorphia; family Dasyuridae; genus Antechinus; species Antechinus flavipes. The sequence continues at coordinate 168,648,152 of NC_067398.1, forward strand.
CAGTTTAGCAGGACTGACCCCAAAATTTATACTTTCTTTGTCTCCGTGTTTCTATCCAGGATTGACTGTAGCTTCTGTGAAGATGCCAACTTTGTGGCATCTGAAAGCTTTCACCCACAGATATGGATGAAAGAGTCCTCATATTACATGCAAGTATTTATGAGATATATTTACATAGGAAATATATTTGTATTTATCAGAAAATGTATTTATCAGGAAAGAACAGCCTTTATTCTCTTCTTTCTTCCCTTTCCTCATCACCCAACAGAAAATACAAAGGTTTCACAGGAGTTCATAAAAAACAAAACAAAACAAAAACAAAAACAAAAAAAAACCCCTACAAAACTAAAACAAAGCAAAAAGCAAAAACAAACCAAAAAATTTGCAAGAACCTCTTCAGAATACTCAAAATGGTATATAAGCAAATGATATTATTTCCCTGCTTTGATAGGTGCTATTTTTTTGTAGGATTCTATTTTTTAAGTTAATTCTACCCTCATAGATATATGTGATCATAGATAATATAATGAGTGGTAAATCTAGAGATCTTTCTTCAACCTCCCACTCCCCGCTATGATGTACATGAACACACACACACACACACACACACACACACACACAGTTGATGATTCCTCATTTCTGTACCACGTCCTGATCTTTTCTACACAGATAGTCTACTGCTCAACTTTTTTAGTTCTTTTTTATGCATTATCTTTCTCCCTACTCCCATTAGTATTCAGGTTTCTTGAAAGGAAGAACTGTCTTTCTTGAATTTGCATTCCCAGCCATCATTCAGTCAAGTTAACCTTTATTAATTGTTTACTATTGCCAGACAACATATTAAAGTCACTGGTGGTATAAAAAAAGGCAAAAACATGGTCCTTTCCCTCAAGGTGCTTACATTCAAATGGAGGAGATAGTATGCAAATTGTGGTGTTCTTCTTCTTTATAATATATAAGATGGTTCTCTCTGGGAGCAGGTTTCTTGGAGAAGTTTTCTGGAGGCAGCCTTAGTTTCAGTTAAAAATAATAACTACCCCCAAACGCAGCCAGGTGTTAAAAGTTCAAAAGTTTATTTTCTCCTTCCTTGGGCCAGGGTAGCTTTCTTAGAGGCCTCTGTCTCTCCTTGGTTCTAAGAGCTTTTGTAGCTTTGTCCTTTGCTTCTGCCTCTGCTTCCTTCAGTCTCCAGCTAGCACAAAGGTGGAAGATGGAATGAATCTCTTGTCTCCTTGCCTGGGTATGGGCAGCTTTCTGGAGAGCCTTTCAGACCAGCCTTGGTCTCGGTGGGGGAAGTGCAGGAGGCTAGCCACCATTCCAAATATCTCCAGCCAGCACCAAGGTGAAAGCTGGAATGAATCTGACTCCATTTCTGAGAGTGGGCTTGTGGCTTACTCCCAGAGTGCTCTCTGGCCCTAAGAGCTTCTTGCTTATATGAGCTCTTTAAAGGTGTGAACACAAGCATTATTTCTCAGTTCCACTTAGTACCTTGTTTCTTCTGGCCCATAACATCTCCTTGTAAGATCAGATCAATCATATTGAACTATGCTAATTAGATAATTATTGTCTCTATCAATTCTAATGACTTTACACTTTGTAAGGATTCAACAGCAAATAATTATTTATATATAAAATTTAAACACTATAAATGGAGAGTAATCCCAGTGTGAAGGCACTAGGTATGTGAGGGAGGTAGAGAATGGTTAGACTAGAAAAGGCCTCTTGCAGAAGATGTGATTGGACATGAATCTTGAAAGAAGCCAGTGCAATCACTGAGTGGAGGTGAGAGGCAGAGTATGTCAGACATGAAATCCAATCAAAGAAAACGTACAGAATCAGGAGATGTAATGTGTAGGAGGAATAGCAAGAATTTCAGTGTTAGTGGGTGAAACAGAGGATGTGAAGGCGAGTAAGGTATCAGAAATCTTCCTAGGCTTTAAAAACAAAATCCAGTTTCATACATGGTTTTAGAAATATTAGTGAGCCACTGGATTTTATTGAGCATGTTTAAGACCAGCTGAGTGTAAGATGTATCAGAATGGGGACAGGAGGTAGGGAGACCAACCAGAAGGCTATGACAATAAGCTAGTCCAAGGTCGAGGTGATAAGGGTGTGTACCAAGGTAGAGACAAGCTTATGCACAAGATGTAATGAACTCAGAAATGACGTCAATATTATCTGGGATATGTGAAGTGAGTGCAAATGAAGAGGTAAGGATGATACTTAAGTGGTTTTGAACTTCTGGGTTTAAAATTGGGAAGATGGTGGTGCCCTTGACTATAGTGGCTTAACATTCTGATATGTGTATTTTGAGTTTGAAATGCCTATAGAATATTCACTCAGAGATTTCCAGTAGGCAGTTGGTGATGTCATAGTCAAGCTCCATAGAGAAATTAGAATTGAAAAAAATTGATATAAAATTCATTTGTAGAGATGATAACCAAATTTATAGGAGTTGATGAGCTTACCAAGTGAGAGAGTATAGAGGGCAAAGAGAAGAGGGCCCAGAACAGAGCCACAGTTAGTAGGTATGACTTTAGAGAAGAACTAGTGCAAGAGACTGAGCAAGAACAGTCAAACAGATAGGAGGAAAACCAGGAAAAAGCAATGTCTCCATAACCTAGAGAAAAGAGAGTATCAAGAAGAAGATAAGAAATAGTGTGAGGCTGAAAATAGGTGAAGAGTGAGGATTGAGAAAAGACCATTAGATTTGGCAATTAAGAGATCATTGATAACTTTTTCATTTTTTTATTTTTTAAAAATAATAATAGCTTTTTATTTTTCAAAATATATGCAAAAATAGTTTTCAGTATTCACTCTTGCAAAATCTTGTGTTTCAGATTTTTCTCCTTCCCTCCCATGCTGCCTCCTTCCCTAGACAATAAATAATCCAGTATAGGATAATCATGCAATTCTACTAAACATATTTCTACATTCACTATGCTATACAAGAAAAAAATTGGATCAAAAGGGAAAAAAAAGAGGGGAAAAAAAAAAAAAACAAGCAAACCCAACAACAAAGGTGAAAATACTGTGTTATGATCCATATACAGTCCCACCCCTTTCCCCCCATAGTTCTCTTTCTTAATGCATATGGCTCTTTCCATCAAAAGATTATTGCAATTGCCCTAAATGATGACTGGTACTTTTTAATAAACACTATTCATTTCCATCTCTCTTCATTGTATTAGAGGAGTAGAGTTCAGATTCCTTATTCCATATAATGGATTTTGTTCCCTTGTTGTTCATGCTCAGTGAAGTCTTAAGAAAATGTTCAAAATACTCATTTTTGTCCCAGAGGCCCCAAACTCATGAAATTTCCCTTCCCTAAAAAGATCAACCCCTGACATTTTCAAACTAGTATTTATATCCTCAGTTTCTACCATTTACTCAAAGAGTAAATTGCCACTGAGTAAGCAATGAATTAATAATTGTTGACTGATTAATTGAAGCTTCTTGTGAGGCAATCTCCAAAATTATCAGGTAATCCATTTCATTAGAAGGTTGGATTATAGAGATTCTATGGCCTAGGATATTCCTTCTTCCTCTGACTAGGAAGCCAAGGTTTTTTATTCCCTTCTTAAGCCATGTTCTTTTCCAAAAACTTGTGAAACTCCACCATTGCCCTGGCCTCTGCTATCCCTTGAACTAAAATAGTATCCTATTTTTTTGATATCTGACTTGTACTCAAAAATGGTAAAAGAAAGGTAAAAGACAACTGAAACTTGAATTTCTGAAATTCCCTCTTTGATCAAGTGGGTGACCATATGTGCTTTTGTCCCAAAGCCACCATTAATGACTTCTGGGGAGACAAGTGTGTCTTACTGTACTCTCAGAATTACTCAGAAAGAAAATTGGAAGGAAAAAGGCAAAAAGTTTTGAAACCATTTTAAAGACCCCGCCCCCCACCTTTTGTAGGCCAAAAAAACTCCTCCCACCCATGAGCATCTTCCTAAACATTTTAGTCAATCCTGTCATCATGAGGACATCTCCCATCAGGGAAACATCCTGCTTTGGGGCATGGCTTATCCTCTCTAAGGGGGTAATCAAAATCTCTTACTCTTTTAGTAGATTTATCAAGTTGATCTAAAAATAGTTAGTGGTCTATGTTTAGCAACTCAAACTATTACCCCCACCTGCTCTCAGACCTAAATGGAAGCAGCCCAGGATACTGAGCCAGAGTCCTGCATTAATTGCCTTTCAGACTACCAGCTTGGCTTCCAGTCCACCTCCCCAAACATCATCCAGGAAATCAGTCTTTGCTGCATGATCATTGTTTCTACTGATGCTGTTCTTCCCACCTCACTGACCGCAAGTATCAAAGATCAGGAAAAGAAAGGACTTACTAAGTCCTTGGAATTAAATTATGCAACAATAGAAATGGATATGATTTCGTCAGTGGAAATTACATCTAAAATGAGTGGTATAGTAGACTGTACACTGAAAAACCTGAGTTTAAATCCGGCAACCCATAACTGTCTGTTAGTTTCCTCATCTCTAAAAATAGGTTGGATAATGTCACCTATCTCATTTTGAGGATAAAAGCTTTTCAAACTCTAAAATACTATATAAATGCTAGCTATTAGAATTTGTATCCCTCTAACTTAGCACAGTGTTCTCCACAGAGTAAGGGCTTGATAAATGGTCCCTCCCTCCCTTCTTTCCTCCCTTTCTCCCTCTCTCCCTCCCTTCTTTTCTTCTTCCCTTCCTTCCTTCTTTCCTCCCTCCCTCTCTTCCTTCCTTCTTCCCTCTCTTCTTTCTTCCCTCTCTCCCTCCCTCTTTTCCTTCCTTTTTCCCTCCCTCCTTTCCTTCCTTTTTCCCTCCCTCCATCCCTAATGAATGCTGTAGATATGGTTGAAAAAAAAATCTGCTTCTTTAATTTTTATAAAAAATCTATTACAGTGTAACTTCCTTCTCGTTAGTTTATTCCCTTATATTTATATCCCTGGTAACTAGCACAATGTTTGTCCCATAGATAGTAATTAATATATATTTGATATACAAGTATGCAAAAAACAGTATAATATTAATATAGCTAAAAGGCCCTCATCAACATTCTATGTTTAAATTAAATAATGGAAATCTGTTCATATCCTAACCATTATGTGTTTTATTTGGTAGTAGGAACTTAGGTCAGTGTTTGTGAGCATCAACAATAAAATTAAATAACATTGACACTTGTTACATGACATTGCTGAAGTTGTTGAATCAAGAGATCCCAAGTCTCAAGGGTGGCAGGGATACTATAGGATCAGAGACAGAGGGGCATCAGCGTCACTAGAAATCCTGATGATACTTAGCAAATTTCTACTACTGGGACTCAGACAGACTCAGAATTTTAGTGTTTAACTCCATGTGTATTCCATCTTTCTTGAATATTGCTATGGAGTTGGTTTGGAATGTGAATTTATTGCAGGCCATGCAACAGGAATGCCCTACCTCAGATGCTAAATAAAACTTCTTGCCATTTCTTGTACTTGGTGATTGGAGTGACAAACTGTGGAAGCTAATTCCATCATCCCTCCACACAGACACTTATGCTTAGATAACACAGGATCTGAGAGGGTCGAACCCCAGAACAACTGATTCTTCTCCCACTCAGTGTCTTGTGGACTCCTACTTTCTTTTTCTTTTACCTCTGTGATCCAATTTCTATATGCTTAGGCAGAAATCCATTCTACATTCTCTCTCCATTTAAATTAGCCTTGAACCTCTAGGATTCTATTGTTCCTCAGGATCACTCTGGAAGAAAATTGGAAGGAAAAAGGCAAAAACGTTTGAAATCATTTTAAAGAGCTCACCTCCACCCCCACTTCTACCTTTTCTATTGTTCCATTCTATTTGTGGAAATCCTAGTCTGACTTTTTTTTAAAATATTTTTTATTATAGACTGTCCCTTTCCAATCTTCTTTTATTTTATTTGCCCTCTCCCTACATCTTGCTCTGTCATCCACTTCTCTTTTCAGATACTCTTTTTAGAGCATAGAGCTTGTTTGTACATAGTTGTGTTCATGTTGTCTCCCTATTATACTGTGGGCTCCTTTGAGAGCAGGGACTCTTTTGTCTTTCTTTATATCCCCAACATTTTGCACAATACTTGGCACATATTAGGTGCTTAATAAAGACTTCTTGAGCAACTGACCACCCTCCTCAGTGAACCTTTCTAGATAGGTAAACCAGAAAACATATCAGCTATATTTGACAATGTATGTAGTATTCTGGATATAAAGCCTTTCATCTCACCAATCAAAACAAGAGGAAACTGTCAAGTAGGAAAAACAGAATCTTTGCATCAACAATTGATTAAAAAAAATCAGTTAATATATGCTGTCAGAGAGCTTGAGGAAGGCTCTGTGATTTAATAACTTTCCCCCTCCTCAAATGGATTAGAATTATTTTGCAGATCCATAGGAAATAATTGAAATGGAGAAATGATTGACTTTTTCTCTTCCTATTACTTTCACATGTAGTTGCAGTTCTCTTCTATATGAGTGATTTTGTGAAAATCTAGCAGGCAGAGAAGAAAGAAACAAGCTACATGAAGGACAAGAAACTTAAATTTCCTAATGAGGTTTATTCAGCAGAAACTTGTGGTCTCAAGTCAGTTTATGGAGAGCAGAAGTTCCCCAATGGCTAGTGGAAGAAAAAACCCCAAGGTATAGTTCTGGCAGCAAAAGTGGAATAATAGCACTCAGAAAAGGATGCTAGCACCAAAGGTTACTAATGAGCACTTCCTTTTTTATACAGAGAAAATTCCACGTCTGCAATGTCGTGTGTTTAGTTGTTTGATTCCCAGGGATTTCAGGACTCTGATCAATTGGATTGGAAATAGTCTTAATCTTAGAACATGCAGCAACCTGTTACTATGATCCCACAAATTCAACTACAATAAAAATATTTCAGCAACTGAGAAAATATCATAACTTTGGAAACAGGGTGAGAGCTTTCCAGCAACATAGAGATGGTAAGACAAAATAATGATGGACATTATTAGGTTGCATATATAAGTAGAATAAGGCAGTAGGAACTAAATTCCTAACATAGTTCTTTTTTTATTGTTATAGCTTTTTATTAACAAGATATATGCCTGGGTGATTTTTCAGCATTGACCCTTGCAAAACCTTTTGTTCCATTTTTTCCCCTCCTTCCTTCCACCCTCTCCCCCAGATGGCAGTTAGACCAATACATGTTAAATATGTTAAAGTATATGTTAAATACAATATATGTATACATATCCATACTTATTTTGCTGCACAAGAAGATTTGAACTTTGAAATAATGTACTATTAACTTATGAAGGAAATCCAAAATACAGGTGGGCAAAAATAGAGGGATTGGGAATGCTATATAGTGGTTCACTCATTTCCCAGAGTTCTTTCACTGGGTGTAGCTGATTCTATTCCTTACTGAACAATTGGAATTGATTTGGTTCATCTCATTGTTGAAGAGAGCCACGTCCATCAGAATTGATCATCATATAGTATTGTTGTTGAAGTATATAATGATCTTCTGGTCCTGCTCATTTCACTCAGCATCAGTTCATGTAAGTCTCTCCAGGCCTAAAAGACTTGGCCACTTTGACAGTATTCCTTTGCTAAAAAGACCAGTATTTTAAGAAGTTATTTCTTTGTCTTTTACACTTGCCATTTACAGAAGATCATGCAAATTCATTTAGTAAATTTGCATTTACAAGTTTAAAAATCCTAAATAGCAAACATAACCTTATATCAAGAAGGCAGGGTGCCATAATAAATAGGCCCCAGAACCAGGAAGATCTGTGTTTATCTTCTGCCTTTGAAACATACTACTTGTGTTATGTTAGGCAAGTCACTTCATCTCTCAATGACCTGAGCTGGCAACTTTCTAAGAATAAAGTGTAGTGAAGATGCTGTCCAAAATCTGTAGGGTGAGTTTCCTCCTTAGGGAGTGAACTCATAGGTCCAGTCTGGTTTCCTTACTCTTCTAGGAAATTACCCAGTGTAGGCAGGATTATTGTACCTCGAATACATTGAGTGAACTATTCACAGAGGAAACCATGAACAAGAGATTGCACAGACAGAGGGAATCTTCATCAATTTCTTAGGTACTCATTTGGATAAACATATAGATCTATTCAGGTTCTGAAATATGAAATCATGTATTTGACATGTCTTCTCTTTCACTGGTTCCCTACTACCTAGAGCAATAGTTTCCAAAAATTTTTGATCATAGAATCTCTTAACATTTTTAACACATATGTCACAATATATGCTTATTTGTGTATACATGTACACATATGTGTACATACATATATAGAATATTGTTTTAAATTTAGTTTACTTTGATACTTTAATGGCTGTCATAGCTGAAAAGATAATACATAAAAACAAATGGTAGAAAGATATTGTTGCTTACTTACTCATGATACTCATTTTTTAATCTTATTTTTTAGTTGTATAAATTTTTTTTTTTACAGTTTAACTAGTAAATTTCCATTTTCCCTGATATCAGTTTCTTACAAACTAATCAGGAAGCATTCTTTTTTACATTTCTAGTGAAAGTCTTTAAAACTCATAGAAACTCTTCATTTGGACAATTTTTAAATATGCAAAGGCAAGTATTTTCAACTTTTTAAAGTGTGCATATATGAGAATTTTCATAGAGAGCTCATACATTGTTTTTGACAGGAGAATTACATAATGATGCAAATAATTCCAAACACCTGTTTCCACAATGCTTTTTCCAAGCTAATTTTCTCACTTATTGTTAAATATCATCTTTACCTTGAAGAAGCAGCTCTTGTGTATTGTTTTTTAAATGCTTGGTATCACATTATTAACACCCATTTGTCGTTATGGAAAAATTTGCTAAATTTGGCGAACTTGTCAAGAGCAATTTTTTTTTTTATAAAGTGGAAATGCCTAATATCATTAAATTTGGCAGTTTATGTACTTTGACATGACATAACCTCTCTGTGGCACCATATAGTTTTGTGGTTATGACCATTTTGTTACATTGATAGACTTATTTAAATAGTGAGTATAAGCTTTCAGTTAGTATGTATTTTTCTTTTTTAAAAAATTTAGTGGGTTAGCAAGTCTTCCGGTTAAGATGGCGGAGAGGAGGCTCACAGTTGCATAAGCTCCGCGCTTTCTCTCACTATCCACTTCATTACAAGCCTCTGAATCAATGCTTGACTGAAAAAAACCCACAAATAGTTACCAAGAGAAGCCATCCTTGAGATCCACCAAGAAAGGTCTGTCTTTACTGGAGGGCTGGGGCGGTTTTAGATCGGGCACAGGCTGAGGGCAGCGGCAGTGAGAGCACGGGAGCAGACTGGAGAGGGGGTGGAGAGTGATCGTAGCCGTTTCTGCGGGGAGAGCTTCGCTACAGGTTTGGATAATTTCCTCCGGCAGCAAGTCAACAGCCCAGCAGAAAAGCTAAAAACACCGGGGCTGAAGAATACAACCGCAAACAGCTGAAGTCTCTCAGGACCTGGCCCCCCCCCCCCTTCCCCCCCCTCAGTGACTCAGCACGCTCTGGGATCTCAGAGCGCAGGCGCAGCACAGTCCTGCTAGTGCCTCACTGCTGCCACCTGCAGTCTGTAGAGGAAGCTCGATAACACACCCAGCCCCTCCCCCAAAGAAAGACTCCAGTTTTTTTCTGTTTTTCTTTGGTAGTTTATCTCTGATTAATAGACAGAATGAGCAAGAAGCTGAAGAGGACTTTAACCCTTGACAGCTTCTATACAGATAGAGAGCAGACTCTAAATCCTGAGGAGACTAAAAACAGGCAGTCCCCAGGTGATTCCCCAAAGGAGGAGATCGGCTGTTCCTCAGCACAGATGAACCTCATAGAAGTGATTAAAAAGGCTCTCACAAGGGAGCTAGAAGAAAAATGGAAAAGAGTCTGGAGAAAGTTAAAGAGAGAGTGGATAAAGAAGTAAAATCCTTGAAAAATAGGATTAGTGAACTGGAAACAGAAAACAGCTCTCTAAAAAACAAAATTGGCGAAATGGAAAAAAATTCCACAGAACAAAAGAACTCAATTGGACAATTAGAGAAAGATTTTAAAAAAGTGAGTGAAGAGAATACTTCACTGAAAATCAGAATTGAACAAGTGGAATTGAATGACTCGAGGAGACAAGAAGAATCAGTCAAGCAAATCCAAAAAAATCAAACAATGGAGAAAAATGTGAAATACCTTCTGGGGAAGACAACAGACCTGGAAAACAGATCCAGGAGAGACAATCTGAGAATCATTGGACTCCCAGAAAAACATGATGAAAAAAAAAGCCTGGACACTGTCTTCCAGGAAATCATCAAAGAGAACTGCCCAGAAGTCATAGGAACAGAGGAAAAAATAAACATTGAAAGGATTCATCGATCACCCACTGAAAGGGATCCTAAAATCAAAACACCAAGGAATATAGTGGCCAAATGCCAGAACCCTCAGGTGAAAGAAAAAATATTGCAAGCGGCTAGAAAAACCCAATTCAAGTATCAAGGAGCCACAATAAGGATCACCCAGGATCTGGCAGCATCCACATTAAAAGATCGAAGGGCCTGGAATATGATATTCCGAAAAGCTAAGGAACTTGGTATGCAACCAAAAATAACTTACCCAGCGAGAATGAGCATCTTTTTCCAGGGAAGAAGATGGACATTCAACGAAGTAAGCGAATTTCATCTATTTCTGATGAAAAAACCAGAACTTAACAAAAAGTTTGATCTACAAATATAGAACTCAAGAGAAATCTAAAAAGGTAAAGATTAATCTTGGGAACTATATTTTGACTATATAGATGTATAAAGAATACATGTATACCTTGTTCTAGAAATTGATGTGGAAAGGACATTGTACCAGAAAAAGGGTAAAGTGGGGGTAGTACATCTCATGAAGAGGCATAGGAAACCTATTATATCTGAGAGAAAGAATGGAGGGGGATGAATATAGTGGGTATCTTACTGCCTTCAGAATTGGCTTTAAGTGAAAAATCTTAAGACATATTCAATCTATGGTGAAACTTCTCCCATCTCATTGAAAAGTGAGAAGGGAAAAGTGGAAAGGGAAGGAATAAGCTAAGGGGAAGGGAATACGGGAACTGGGAGGGAAAGGGGTAAGATAGGGGGAGGAACTCTAAGGAGGGGGGAGGGATACTAAAAAGGGAGGGCTGTGAGAAGCAAGGGGTGCTCACAAGCTTAATACTTGGAAGGGGGGGAAAGGGGAAAGAAGGGAGGAAAGCATAAACCGGGGTTAACAAGATGGCAAGTAATACAGAATTGGTCATTCTAACCATAAACGTGAACGGGGTAAACTCCCCCATAAAGAGAAAGCGGTTAGCAGAATGGATTAAAAGCCAGAATCCTACAATATGTTGTTTACAGGAAACACACCTGAAGCGGGGAGATACATGCAGGTTAAAGGTAAAAGGTTGGAGCAAAATCTACTATGCTTCAGGTGAAGTCAAAAAAGCAGGGGTAGCCATCCTGATCTCAGATCAAGCTAAAGCAAAAATTGACCTAATTAAAAGAGATAAGGAAGGACACTATATCTTGCTAAAGGGTAGCATGGATAATGAAACACTATCTATATTAAACATATATGCACCAAGTGGGGTAGCATCTAAATTCTTAAAAGAGAAACTAAGAGAGCTGCAAGAAGAAATAGACAGTAAAACTATAATAGTGGGAGATCTTAACCTTGCACTCTCAGAATTAGATAAATCAAACCAGAAAATAAATAAGAAAGAAGTCAAAGAGGGAAACAGAATACTAGAAAAGCTAGATATGATAGATCTCTGGAGAAAATGTAATGGAGACAGAAAGGAATACACTTTCTTTTCAGCAGTTCATGGAACCTATACAAAAATTGACCATATATTAGGACATAAAAACCTCAAACTCAAATGTAGTAAGGCAGAAATAGTAAATGCATCCTTTTCAGACCACGATGCAATGAAAATTACATTCAACAAAAAAGCAGGGGGAAGTAGACCAAAAAATAATTGGAAACTAAATAATCTCATACTAAAGAATGATTGGGTAAAACAGCAAATCATAGACATAATTAATAACTTCACCCAAGAAAACGATAATAATGAGACATCATACCAAAATGTATGGGATGCAGCCAAAGCGGTAATAAGGGGAAATTTCATATCTCTAGAGGCCTATTTGTATAAAATAGAGAAAGAGAAGGTCAATGAATTGGGTTTGCAATTAAAAATGCTAGAAAAGGAACAAATTAAAAACCCCAGTCAAACACTAAACTTGAAATTCTAAAAGTAAAAGGTGAGATCAATAAAATTGAAAGTAAAAAAACTATTGAATTGATTAATAAAACTAAGAGTTGGTTCTATGAAAAAACCAACAAAATAGACAAACCCTTAGTAAATCTGATTAAAAAAAGGAAAGAGGAAAATCAAATTGTTAGTCTTAAAAATGAAAAGGGAGAACTCGCCACTAATGAAGAGGAAATTAGAGCAATAATTAGGAGTTACTTTGCCCAACTTTATGCCAATAAATTCGACAACTTAAATGAAATAGAAAAATACCTCCAAAAATATAGCTTGCCCAAACTAACAGAGGAAGAAGTAAATATCCTAAACAGTCCCATCTCAGAAAAAGAAATAGAACAAACTATCAATCAACTCCCTAAGAAAAAATCCCCAGGACCAGATGGATTTACATGTGAATTCTACCAAACATTTAAAGAACAATTAACTCCAATGTTATATAAACTATTTGAAAAAATAGGGATTGAAGGAGTCCTACCAAACTCCTTTTATGACACAGATATGGTACTGATACCTAAACCAGGTAGGCTGAAAACAGAGAAAGAAAATTATAGACCAATCTCCCTAATGAATATTGATGCTAAAATCTTAAATAAAATATTAGCAAAAAGATTACAGAAAATTGTCACCAGGATAATACACTATGACCAAGTAGGATTTATACCAGGAATGCAGGGCTGGTTCAATATTAGGAAAACTATTAACATAATTGACTATATCAATAACCAAACAAACAAAAACCACATGATCATCTCAATAGATGCAGAAAAAGCATTTGATAAAATCCAACATCCATTCCTAATAAAAACACTTGAGAGCATAGGAATAAATGGACTTTTCCTTAAAATAGTCAGGAGCATATATTTAAAACCATCAGTAAGCATCATATGCAATGGGGAAAAACTGGAACCTTTCCCAGTAAGATCTGGAGTGAAGCAAGGTTGCCCACTATCACCATTATTATTTAATATCGTATTAGAAACACTAGCCTCGGCAATAAGAGTCGAGAAAGATATAAAAGGAATTAGAGTAGGCAATGAGGAAACCAAACTATCACTCTTTGCAGATGATATGATGGTATACCTAGAGAACCCCAGAGATTCTACCAAAAAGCTATTGGAAATAATTCATAATTTTAGCAAAGTAGCTGGCTACAAAATAAATCCCCATAAATCCTCAGCATTTTTATACATCACCAACAAAACCCAACAGCAAGAGATACAAAGAGAAATTCCATTCAGAATAACTGTTGATACCATAAAATATTTGGGAATCTATCTACCAAAGGAAAGTCAGGAATTATATGAGCAAAATTATAAAAAAGTCTCCACACAAATAAAGTCAGACTTAAATAATTGGAAAAATATTAAGTGCTCTTGGATCGGCCGAGCGAACATAATAAAGATGACAATACTCCCTAAACTAATCTATTTATTTAGTGCTATACCAATCAGACTTCCAAGAAAATATTTTATTGATCTAGAAAAAATAACAACAAAATTCATATGGAACAATAAAAAGTCGAGAATCTCAAGGGAATTAATGAAAAAAAAATCAAATGAAGGTGGCCTAGCTGTACCTGATCTAAAATTATATTATAAAGCAGCAGTCACCAAAACCATTTGGTATTGGCTAAGAAATAGATTAGTGGATCAGTGGAAAAGGCTAGGCTCACAAGACAGAATAGTCAACTATAGCAATCTAGTGTTTGACAAACCCAAAGCCCCTAACTTCTGGGAAAAGAATTCATTATTTGATAAAAACTGCTGGGATAATTGGAAATTAGTATGGCAGAAATTAGGCATGGACCCACACTTAACACCATATACCAAGATAAGATCAAAATGGGTCTATGACCTAGGCATAAAGAACGAGACTATAAATAAATTAGAGGAACATAGAATAGTTTATCTCTCAGACTTGTGGAGGAGAAAGAAATTTGTGACCAAAGATGAACTAGAGACCATTACTGATCACAGAATAGAAAATTTCGATTACATCAAATTAAAAAGCCTTTGTACAAATAAAACTAATGCAAACAAGATTAGAAGGGAAGCGACAAACTGGAAAACATTTTCACAGTTAAAGGTTCTGATAAAGGCCTCATTTCCAAAATATATAGAGAACTGACTCAAATTTATAAGAAATCAAGCCATTCTCCAATTGATAAATGGTCAAAGGATATGAACAGACAATTTTCAGAGGATGAGATTGAAACTATTACCACTCATATGAAAGAGTGTTCCAAATCATTATTGATCAGAGAAATGCAAATTAAGACAACTCTGAGATACCACTACACACCTGTCAGATTGGCTAAGATGACAGGAAAAAATAATGATGAATGTTGGAGGGGATGCGGGAAAACTGGGACACTAATGCATTGTTGGTGGAGTTGTGAACGAATCCAACCATTCTGGAGAGCAATCTGGAATTATGCCCAAAAAATTATCAAAATGTGCATATCCTTTGATCCAGCAGTGTTTCTATTGGGCTTATATCCCAAAGAAATACTAAAGAAGGGAAAGGGACCTGTATGTGCCAAAATGTTTGTAGCAGCCCTGTTTGTAGTGGCTAGAAACTGGAAAATGAATGGATGCCCATCAATTGGAGAATGGCTGGGTAAATTGTGGTATATGAATGTTATGGAATATTATTGTTCTGTAAGAAATGACCAGCAGGATGAATACAGAGAGGCTTGGAGAGACCTACATGAACTGATGCTAAGTGAAATGAGCAGAACCAGGAGATCATTATACACTTCGACAACGATATTGTATGAGGACATATTTTGATGGAAGTGGATTTCTTTGACAAAGAGACCTGAGTTTCAATTGATAAATGACGGACAAAAGCAGCTACACCCAAAGAAAGAACACTGGGAAACGAATGTGAACTATCTGCATTTTTGTTTCTCTTCCCGGATTATTTATACCTTCTGAATCCAATTCTCCCTATGCAACAAGAGAACTGTTCGGTTCTGCAAACATATATTGTATCTAGGATATACTGCAACATATCCAACATATAAAGGACTGCTTGCCATCTAGGGGAGGGGGTGGAGGGAGGGAGGGGAAAAAAATCGGAACAGAAATGAGTGTAAATATAATGTAATTATTAAATAAAAAAATTAAAAAAAAAAATAAAAAAAATAAAAAATTTAGTGAAATCTTTAGTTTTTAAATCATCTAGATTTCGCCTTTTGTTTCTTCCCAGAAGCCTTCCCTTATAATAAAGTTTTTTTGGGTTTTTTTAAAGGAGGCAAAAATTCAGGAAGACCTATTAATACATTGAAAAAAAAATTAACATTTTGTGTAGTAATCCATATCCTTGGACCTCTATCACAGCAAAGGGGAAATTTTTTTTTCAATAATCTTGATTAGTAATATTGATAACTACATTTACTTATTCATACTACAGCTGGCCAGCCAGCCAGATACGTCAGCTGAGGACAATTATCCCACTCACCCAAGGCTATGAAGTTTCTTTATTTAAAGGCCCAGAAAACAAAGTTTTTGTTTTTACTATAGTCCCGCCCTCCAGCAGTCTGAGGGATAGTGAACTGGCCCCCTATTTAAAAAGTTTGAGGACCCCTGAATATACCTATATTACCAGCTATCATGCTAAGCACTTTGCAAATGCTACCTCATTTATTCCTCACAACAATCATGAGAAATAGGTAATTATTATCAGCCCCATTTTACAGTTGAAGAAAGGGAGACAGAGATGAAATAACTTGCCCAAGATCTCCTGGCTAGTAAGTTTCAGAACTTAGGACTGCCTGACTCCAGGCATTTTCCACTTGGCCACCTAGCTGCCTCTGAGCCCAAGTTTATTCCATGTAATTTTTCAACCCTCATTTTGGACTGTTTTATTGCAGTCCCCCCCCCCAAAAAAAAAAAAAAGGATTAAATCTAGAGGTCTTTTCATGATTCTCATTCTCTGTGACATCTTTGCAGCCTTTGACACTATTTATCAACTTTTTCCTTCCTATTCTCTTTTCTCTAAGCTTTTGGAACATCACTCTCTCCTGGTTCTCATCCTACCTCCTACCTATCTCAGCTTTCTTTCCCAGTTTCCTTTTCTGCATCCCTCTCAGGATCATGCCCTCAATGTTCTGTTAGGATTCCTTTTTTTTCTTCTTCCTCTATACTACTTTACTTGGTGATCACATCAGTTCCTATGGATTTAATTATTCTCTCTCTGTTAGTGATTCTCAAAACTGTCCAATTACTCCACTGACCTCTAATCTTACATTTCCATCTCTCAGACATTTTGAATTGGGTGTTGAGTACACATACTAAACTAAACAAATCTAAAACAACTTACTATATTTCCTCTTAAACCTTCCCTGCTCCCTACCTTCACTATTTCTGTTGAGGGTAACTGCTTCCTCCCAGTCTCACAGGCTCATAGCCTAGTAGTTAACTAGATTCCTTACGGTCTCTCACCCTACTTCTTCATATGCAATTTGTTGCCAAGATCTGTGTCACATCTTTCTAATAAACTCCCTTCTCTCTGCTACTTTATCAGTTTGATGCAGGCCCTCATTGTACTATTGCAGTCATCTACTCTACCCCGCCCCCTTTTACCTTTCTAGTCTTCTTGTACTTTTCTTGGTGCCATCTTCTCTTCATTCCATTGACTCTAGCCTCCTGGCCATTATATAAGCAAGACTTCCATTTTTCAGCTCCAGACATTTTCTCTGGCTGTTTTTCATGCCTGGAATGCTCTTCCAAAGTCCTCAACTTTGTCTACTGACTATCCTCACTTCCTAATTAAAATTCTGTCTTTTACAGGAAGCCTTTCCCAATCCCCCAGTCCCTCCAGTAGATAGTGAGCTCCTTAAAGGCAAGAGTGGTCTTTTGGCTTTTTTCATTTTTAATCCCTTGTATTTAGTACTGTGCCTGGCACATATTAAGTACTGAATAACCTGAATGACAAGTAAATTTTAGAATTATCTTCATGAGTGACATGTGAATCTGTGGGAGCTGATGAGATCACCTAGTAAAGTAGTATAGCATAGGTGAATATCCAGTGGGGGAGGAATAATGGGTAATCAGGGTGAACCAAGAGAAGATAGTGTCCTGAAAATCTAGAGAAAATTTAGTATTCAGAACATGATGATTGACAATGCCAAAGACTACAGAGAGATCAGGAAGGGTGAGGATTGAGAACAAGCTATTTCATTTGGCAAGTAAGGGAACACCTGCAACTTTGGAGAAAGCAGTTTTCATAGAAGGATGAGGTCAGAAGCCAGACTATAGAGAGTTAAGAAAAGTGTGAGAGAAGAGGAAGAAGAGACAGCTATTGTAGGTGGTCTGTTCAAGGAGTTTCGCAACTAAAGACAGAAGAGATATGGGGTGATAATTAGCAGGGATGGATCAAGTGAGGATTTTTGAGGATGGAGGAGATATGGGCATATTTTTAGCTAGTATGCAAGGATCCAATAGATAGGGAGATATTGAAGATAAGTGAGAGAGTAGGAATGAGAAAGGAGACAATCTATTGCATATCATAGGATGGAATGGGATTGTTTGCAAAGACAGAGGAGTAGGGACCCCTATTTGTAAGAGAAGCTTGTAATGAAAGGGATAATGGCAAAAGGGAGATGTGATGCAGAGGAGGATAGAAGAGGAAGCTCTTGGTAAATGACTCCTAAGTCAGTAGATAGTTGTACTGAAACCCCAAGTCAGTGGGTAGTGGTACTGAAAATGACCCTAAGTCAGTGGATAGTGGTACTTAAAATGACCCCAAATCAGTGGATAGTGGTACTGATGTAAAACTGAAGCCTGGTAGAACACATTATAATAAGGAGAAAAGGGATTTAAAAGGACAGTGTAGAGTTGAGCAAGTCATGCTGAAATGCATCTGTTAGACATTTATTACATTCTGCTTATTCTTTTTTTTTTTCCTTAAAAGAATATAGCAGGGGCTTTTTTTCATTTTTGTCTTTGTACCTCCACTTCCTAGCACAGTGTTTAGCATGTAATAGATGCCTAACAAATGCTAGTCCATGGACTGATACAGCCGAATGTAATCAACTCTTCTGCAGATATTCATCAGATGTCTTGTTTTGGGAAGTGGTAAATGGGTAATATAGTATAGGGGAAAGGGCATTTGACAAAGAATCCAAAAAATTGTGTCCTAGTCCTTCCTTTGTCATCTTTGTATTATGTTTTCTTGGGTGAATCATCTAAAATCATGCATCCAGGCATGAGAGGAACAGGCTTAAAGTCACCATGATGCCACACTAAACCTGTATTATTGGTGCTGCTTTCTGTGTTCTTAGTCATTGGTGACTTTATTGAGTTATTTGTCAAAGAGCATTGCCATATAGCTTTTGCAATAAAGAAATTTTGTTGTAACTTGTTTAACTTTAGTTATAGATTAATGATTAGAAATTAGAATATCATTTTGAACCCAAGGAACAACTAATAAATTTTTTTGGCATTGTTCGTTGTAATTATTCCAGTGTTCTGTTAGCCTTTTGAAGCAGGGATCAACTGTATTATTCAGTATGTTGAAATTTTGAGTTCTTTCCTAACTTTTAAGTGATGTCACCTTTCTCCTGGTAGACAGGTTGGTTAGTTTTATTTTATTACTGTAATGTATATGCTAATCTGCTTTTTTAAAAGCAAGTGTTGTGTTTTGTTCTGTTTTTAAGGATGTGGAAAGTGGGGTAGTACCTTTCTAATTTGTTTTAGGATATTAAAAGCAAAGCTGACTGTGTTGTCATATTAAAATAACAATGAGTTGGGGATACAGTGAGACTTGTGTATCAAGCCAGCTGCAGTACAGAAACAGGCCACACACACAGAGCCCAGTGAGGGGCCATTGAGGCTCTATCACAGAAACTTTTGCCACCTAAATAAATACCATCACAGACCCAGTGATTTACTGCTTCATCTAAGTAGGTGACCATTCAGAAATAAGTCTTTTCCAATGTCTTTTCTAGGAACATCATGTTTTTAAAGAATGGAACAAAGCTTCCCAAATCTTTCTTGTGCTTTTTCAAAACTGGTAATTAAGCTGAACATAACTGAATCATAAGAGAAAAATTAGTCATATTATCTTTTCAGATTTTAATGTGGTAGGTATTTTCTCCAATTGCTAAGAAAAACAGTTTCTAACCCTTCATGCACAAATGCCTAAGGGTGATTGACTGATCTTCATGAAATAATTAGGTAAATGAAAGCCTCTGCCTTCTGTATTTCCATGGTTTGTCCCAGTAGCATAAAACTTTTTAAGATAATTTTAGAAATCAGATATTGGATTAGTTCCAATTTGATGAGATACCTTTGAAATATGAAGTTTAATAGTAATTTATAACAATAAGGCAAGCATATAAAGTGGAAGTAAAAGTTATTAGTACTAAAAATGCCCCAAGTGTTGATTTGGTAGATCCAGGTCAGAAAGGTTGCTTAGCTATAAAGACTGAAGATATATTGTTTATATAGCAAAGGTCATTTGGAGTTCACACTGTTTCCCAGGCAATTGAACTAACTGCTCAATTAAAAAAAAAAAAAAAAGAATTCTGCCCCAAGATAAAGTGATGCTTTTGTAGGTCACTAAAAATGTGACCTACCTTGATGACTTCTATTACTCTTAACTACTTACTTGAGAGTTGGTCTGTATGTGCATACATACAAGTGATTGCACAGACTGTACAGTAATTGTGATAAACATTGTCAACATTGTATGCTTTGAGATTTCTTTTTAAAAAAATGCATTGTGTGTGTCTACTCTGGATCATACTACTTTGTCAGAATTTGGAAGACTTTCTTGGATTCTATTTAGCTGCTGTTAGGAATTGTCACCACTTTGATAGTAATAAGTGTAATTTTAAAATATAATAATTCACATTGGTAATCAAGAGCTTTTTGATTACTACAGTTTGTATTATTATTAGATGTCTCATCATATATTTTTACTTTTTTGAAACTTAAACTGAAGAATTCTGAAGAATATGGGAACAGCTTCAAATATGGTATTTAATTTAAATAAAAAGGTAAAAAAAAGTCTTGTTTCTGATAACCTGTCATGTACATATTATATATTTCAATGATGACTTCTTTTTAGTGGGGTACTTAAAGGATAGTAATATGTCAAGAGGAGATACATGTTGATGTGAATAATATAGGATTCTGATTCAGTTATTTATAATATTGTTCTATTCTCTGTTTGGTAACATGAGCATATTTGCATGTATTGGTAGAATTGAAAAATATGACGTTTGGATCATAGATTCTAGATCTAGTAGAGCTGTAAGACATTAGAGACAATCTACTTCAACCTATTCATTTTATAGATGAAAAATCTGTGGCCCAGGAATACTTGACTTAGGTCACCTGAAAAGTGTCAGAGACAGGATTTGAAGCCAAGTCATCTCAAATCACTGCCAGTGCTTTTAATTAGATGGACATCATTTGCAAATGATGATTTCTTATGAAAGACTAGGTTTTTGGCAGATACAAATTATTGTATAAGTGTTAAACATATGAAAAGAAATATGTGCATTATTTTACCTATATGAAATGTAACTTGTATTAGATATATTTGGGAAAATGCTAATGTTAGGGTACCCACCATTTGTTTACTACTTTTGTAGATTTCTGTTCTTGGTTTAACATCTGTACTTGTCCTTCCAAATTATACAGTAAAGATTTTGCTTATTGATGAATATGAGTTTCCTAATTCATCCTAGAGCAACTAAGTGATACCTCAGGAAGTCCTGAGGTTAAATCCAGCCTCAGACACTAGATGTGACCCTGAACAAGTCACTCAGTGCCTCTTTGCCTCAATTTCCTCATTTGGAAAGTGAGAATAATAGTAGCACCTATTTTCCAGGTTTCTGGTGAGTATAAAATATTTGTAAAGTGCTTAACATGGTGCCTGACAATGAGCACCACGTAAATACTGGATATTACTTTATTATTATTATTATTATTATTATTATTGTTACATAGCTGTTAAAATAATTTTCCAAATGGGACTGTGGTCATTTCTCTACTCACTAAATATTAATGATTCCTACTGCTGCTAGAATCAATATAGCAATTGGGTTAATTAAGTTTCTGTCATTTTGGCATTTATGGCACTTGGAGGGGATATGAAGCATTTTCAAAACATTCTTTAAAAGTTTTATGAGAAAAATAATATCCAGAAAATATACATATACTCATGCTAAATAATCCTCAGATACTGTTTACATTTTGGAGAGAAAGGCTTTTGAAAAATTCTGTAATGTAAAAATTGGTTTTATTGAAATGATATGTTGAATTTAGTGACTGTAGCTTTTCTGTTTGGGTCTTAAAATCCTTCACAACCTATCCCCAAACTGCATTTTCACTTTTATTATATTCTCTCTCGCTTTGTGATCCAGCCAAACTGGACTTGCTATTCCTTTCACAAACCCTCTCCTCACCCTTTCCCATCATCTGCCTCAAGTGCAACATTCTATATGAAGCTTTTTCTTATTTCCCCATAGTTACTGATGCCCCCTGAAATTTGCCTTGTATTTATTTTGTCTGCAATTGGCACATACTCATTTATATACCTGTCATATTCTTGGATAGAATATGAGTTCTTTAAAGTCAGGGACTGTTTCTTTTCTTTCAGGCATATGTGGAAAGGTCCTTTCTACATAGTTGTCAATTGAGTGACTGGTTCAAAAAAGAGTCTCTAGAAGAGACAAGGTTCTGTAAAATAGATTACTTACTAGGATCTTTTAAAAGTGCATGAGCCTGTTTCCATTTCCTTCAGAAGCAAAAACAATCCATATGACCGTAATATTTTAAGTATCTTATCTACAAGGATTTCAACATTTTAGAGGATAGAATTTATATCGTTTTTCCCCCCCTAGCAGTTAGAATGAAGTCTCTCAGGCTCCATTCAGTAAAAGGAAGCTGATTTTGTTTTTCCTGAAGTTGGCTTTGCCATTTTTGCATCTGTGGTACTTTGAGGGGACCTGAAACATTTTCAAAACATTTTTTAAAAGCTTTATGAAAAAGATAATCCAGAAAATTTTGCATAGAAATAAATAAACAATTCTCACATGCTAAGTTTAATGTATGAAGGGAAAAAAGGCTTTTGAAAACTTTTCTTACTTAAAAAATCGAATTTTATGTACTATATTTAATTTAGTAGCTATAGCTCTATTTATTACATCACAATTAACAACAGCAATCATTTGACTTTTAGGAAATTTTTTAGTATTACTTAGTGACAATAATAAGGTATATGCAAATCACTTTGAGAAGAAGGCTTTGTCTTAATTTTCTGAGGATGTTGCCCATATGAGAAGAGTTTCATAATTGCACAGTCCTCTTATAACTGTCAAATAATAAGGATTATAAACTTTTTGAAAGCTTGTACTGTGGTATTTTTCATCTTGGTATCTCTAGTACATACCACAATACTATACTTTAATATATGTTAGTTGAATTGAATTGAGGACTTTAATCTATACTGATAATTACACAACCTGCTGCCTTTCACTGCAACATCCCATCTGGGGATAAACAAACTAACAAATAAAAACTACAATTGACTGCATTTATTATTCTTTCCTTTTCCTTAATTGTAAGAAAGTATTCAATGTGGTAAATGAATTTGGGCCAAGATGTTCTATTCCCCCACCTCTACCCTCAACGTCACTCCCCATCCCCCAACTCACTCCCCACCCCCCCACTTCTAAAGTTTAATAAGACTTCCTGGAGACATAGAGTTTTAATCCAAAGGAACAATGCTAATAGTGGTTCTTTTTGGATATCCCTTAAATAATACCAGCTGGACAACCTCATCTACTTTTATCTAAAGCATAATGTTATGACAGAAACTTTTTGCATGAGGGAAAAAGATATTCTAGAAAGAAGAATGAGGGGTGAAGAAAGTAGGTCATTTAAAATCTATTTAAGCTGGGAGCCAGTTCCCTTCCCATATAAAGTGCTTTATTTGTTGATTAATTTTGAAAATACTTTAAACCTAATTACTCTTCACTAAAATTCTTTACTTAGACTTCTCCCTTCACACATGTTGACAGTACACTTCTAGAAAAAGTGACTTTATTCATGTCAATAAAGTGAATTTTTAACGGACCTTTGTAATTGGTAGAATTTTGTGTAACTGGATTAAAATAGCAAACAGTCTTTAAAATAAATAGATACTTCAAGTTCTGTATGAAAATAATTGCCAATATCCACCAGTTTTTAAAAATAAAGTTTGAAAGGAACATGCATGTGAAAACTTTTTTTTGTTGAAAGGGATTAATCATATAGTTCCCTAAAATAATAATGATGAATTATTTTAGGTTCAAGTGTAGTAACTAAATGCTTGTTCTTTACATGTCAGTTCCTTGACAGTTTTTACTTGATGCATTAGGAGAAAAACGATCTAATAAATGCTCTCCTGGCTTATATTTATGCTCTTTCCTGTCTGTGACTGTCAGTGGGAGTGCTCTAGGTCTCATATGAAAAGAATGAGTGATGAAGAAGATACTGTCATTTTTCTGATTCACTTCTTTTAAATTAATTGGTAGGTTCCAAATATAACTTATCAGAGCTCATCCATTCTTCTAAAAGAAAGACAATAGTAAAGTTTACAGATGAATGAGTCTAAAATATTAGAAATTCATTAGATTTATACTTACTCATAACTTGCTACATTATTCCTAAAATTATTTTTCCAGAATTTAGCATCTTTAAATGTATATCTCTGTTGGAGAATGCAATTTGGAAGAAATGCCAGTGATGAGTTTTGATGGCTGGTGATGACTTGAGTATTTATTCTTTTTCAGTATGAAAACTTCTTTCAGACCCTGTAAAAGAGAGAATGATTCTTTATTTCTTTCTTACAATAAGGGTAGGCCAATATTGTGTCTATATTCACCTTTTTATTGTATGTGCTTAGGTTATTTTTGTTAATTATTCAGAATACTAATTTTTCCCTTCTTCCTTCACTTATGTAATATGCTTTGATCACCTTTCTTTTTCTTTTTAATAATGTGTACTCTTCAAGTGAAAACCAGTTTTAATATTCGCTGTAAATAGTGAGGCGTATCAGTACTATTTCAAAAGCAGAAGAGTCTACCTTGAAAAGAAGATAGTTCCCTCTTACTTGATTTTAAAAATAAATATATATTTGGACTAGATTAGAAGGAGTGTTTTACTGGATAAATAATGTATTTCAAAACCAAAAGACAAAATGGTGTTTATCCAACCCATTTTATTGTTCATATAGTATGAGCAATTAGTGTTATTTCCCTCTTGGGGAAAAAAAATCTCTTGGTGTATATTTTCTACAGAGATATCTGTATCTTTATTTCCACTCCAGAATAGAATGGAAGTTCCTTGAGAGCAGAATTATTTCATTTTTTGTCTATGTATCTTTATCACTTAGCATGGTATTAGAACTGTAATAGATGCCTAAAAATGCTTAATGAATTGAATTGTTGAATAGTATATTAATTTAAGGGGGCATTTATTTTCTCTAGATGCTATGAACAGAGTTCTTTAGAGGAAAAGCAAGTTCTTTTTTTTAATATTTTATTTTATTTTATTTAATAATAACTTTATATTGACAGAATCCATGCCAGGGTAATTTTTTTACAACATTATCCCTTGCACTCATTTCTGTTCCGATTTTTTCCCTCCCTTTCTCCACCCTCTCCCCTAGATGGCAAGTAGTCCTATATATGTTAGATATGTTATAGTAGATTCTAGATACAATATATGTTTGCAGAACTGTACAGTTCTCTTGTTGCACAGGGAGAATTGGATTCAGAAGGTAAAAATAACCCGGGAAGAAAAACAAAAATGCAGATAGTTCACATTCGTTTCCCAGTGTTCTTTCTTTGGGTGTAGCTGCTTCTGTCCATCATTTATCAATTGAAACTCAGGTCTCTTTGTCAAAGAAATCCACTTCCATCAGAATACATCCTCATACAATATCGTTGTCGAAGTGTACAATGATCTCCTGGTTCTGCTCATTTCACTTAGCATCAGTTCATGTAAGTCTCGCCAGTCCTCTCTGTATTCATCCTGCTGGTCATTTCTTACAGAACAATAATACTCCATAACATTCATGTACCACAATTTACCCAGCCATTTTCCAATTGATGGGCATCCATTCAATTTCCAGTTCCTAGCATTACAAAAACTACTGCCACAAAGATTTTCCCTTTCCCTTTTTTAAGATCTCTTTGGGATATAAGCCTAATAGTAACACTGTTGGATCAAAGAGTATGCACAGCATGGTAACTTTTTGAGCATAGATCCAAACTGCTCTCCAGAAAGGCTAAATCCACTCACAACTCCACTCACAATGCATCAGTGTCCCAATTTTCCCGCATCTCCTCCAATATTCATCATTATTTTTTCCTGTCATCTTAGCTAGTCTGACAGTTATGTAGTGGTATCTCAGAGTTGTCTTAATTTGCATTTCTATGATCAATAGTGATTTGGAACACCATTTCATATGAGTAGAAATAGTTTCAATTTCATCATCTGAAAGTTGTCTGTTCATATCCTTGGACCATTTATCAATTGGAGAATGGCTTGATTTTTTATAAATTAGAGTCAATTCTCTATATATTTTGGAAGTGAGGCCTTTATCAGAACTTTTAACTGTAAAAATGTTTTCCCAGTTTATTGCTTCCTTTCTAATCTTGTTTGCATTAGTTTTGTTTGTACAAAAGCTTTTTAATTTGATATAATCAATATTTTCTATGTTGTGATCAATAATGATCTCTAGTTCTTCTTTGGTCACAAATTCCTTCCTCCTCCACATGTCTGAGAGGTAAACTATCCTATGTTCCTCTAATTTATTTATAATCTTGTTCTTTATGCCTAAATCATGAATCTATTTTGATTTTATCTTGGTATATGGTGTTAAGTGTGGGTCCATGCCAAAAAATTCACTTTTTAATAAGTATTCTTGTTGGAATATTTGAAAATGTTTGAAGAAGTCTTAGTGAGGAAATTGACCTCATATTTTCTCCACATTTCTTTTGCAGTGTTTTCTGGAGTTCCTTTTCAGCTTGTTTTCTGTTGTTCAATCATTTTTCAATTGTGTTTGACTTTCTGCAATTCCATTTGGAGTTTCTTGACAAAAATACTGTATTGGTTTGCCATTACCTTCTCCAACTCATTTTACAGATGAGCAAATTGAGACAAACATTAAGTGATTTGTCCAGGGTCACATAGCTAATATTGGAATTCAGATCTTCCAGACTGCAAGCCTGGAACTATATCCATTGCACCACATAGCCCTTTCTAGCTATTTTACTATAAATTAAAGTATAAAAACATTCAAACCTATTTCATGAAGAGTTCAAATTACAAGTCAAATTGTTCTGGTTTTTTTTTTTTTTTTTTGACTAATGAAATATACTTTAAAAGACTACTAATTGAAAAAGTTAAAATTGGAGAAGCATATCTTTTTGTGTGAATAGGTATTGTTTTCTTCATAAACATCTATTCATGTATAATATAAATTTGAAAAATTATTATACAGCTGATATTATCATAGATCAAAGTATAATAAATGTAATTGTTACCACACTCTAGCTCTCATTCACATTATAATTGATAATATTGAATTTGTAATCATTACTATAACAATAGTTCATCTATTAGGTTAACACATAAATATTTTTAATATCTTCATTTCATTAGAAAACAAAGTTTAAAAAGAAAGTAATAAATTTTTTCAATTCTCTATATAATTATATATGTATAAGATTAAAAATATTAAAGAAATGTGCTTCCCTATTTGAATTTATTTTCTCTTACCTTTGTCTTTCAAATGAAAAAGAAAAAACAAAACAAAACACCAGATCCCTCTCTGAAATAGTTCCAAGGAATAGATTAAAAAATAATCTGAATACATTTTAATATATATGTGTGTGTGTGTGTGTGTGTGTGTGTGTGTGTGTGTGTGTGTATGTGTGTGTATGTGTGTGTGTGTGTAGTTCATTGTAGTTATGTTTTGGAAATTTCAACTAAGAGATCTAACTAGTTCTCAATTATTTGAGTTAATTCTTGGGAACATCTCTACAGGCAACATAATATGAGAAATAAATTTGTGGGCAAGTTATTTCCTTCTTGTCACAGTGTTGCTGATTTGCTAGAAAGGCAGTGTCTGGAAAAAATCCAAGTGTAAAAATGGCAAATTTCATGCTGACAATAAGAAATGGATGTACAAATATAATGAATGGACTTTTCTTCATTGACAAATGAAAAATAGTGAATTTTTGTATTATTATACATTATAACGAAGTCATCTTTTGAGAGTAGTAAGAACATTAGTCCATATGTTTGGAACTTGGGAGGTCCAAATGTTCTATCCTTGAGGTCTTTCACAGGCTGAACATGTTGCAGTGAAATTAAGGCTGAATTTGGCTTTTGAGGACGTGGATTTGAATACTTTCTTGGCTTTGCCACTTAACATGTTTGTGACCCTAGATAGAGCACTGTAGTTGGAATCTGAAAATATGGATGTAGAACTCAGTTTTGCTCTCTATTACCTGTGTAACATTAGACACGTCACTTAACTGTGCACCACAGTTCTCTCCTCTGTAAAAGAAGGGTATTAGAGAGATAACCTGTAAAATCCTTTCAAGCCCTTAGTTATTCTCTGAGATCACTATAAATCACCTAAATTAGAAATTGAGAGGTTCTAGTTCTATATGTCATGAACTAATTGTATGATTTGGGGAATTCATTTCAATTTTCCATAAGTTTCTTATCAAGGCAAATGGTACAGTGGATAGAGCATTTGGCCCTGAGTCAGGAAAACGTTCTTTATGCCTACAGCTTTATGCCTATGTTAGCAGTTAGCTGCACAACTGTGGTGTTAGCAGTTAGCTGCACAACTGAAGAGAAGTCATTTAACTTCTGTCTGATTTATTTTCTTAACTGTAAAATGGAAATAATTATAGCATCTGCCTTGGAGGATGGTTTTGAAGTTCAAATGAGATTAAATTTACAAAGTACTTTACACAATGTCTGGCACATAGTGGCATTATATAAAATGATTATTCCTTTCCTTCCATGGTCAACTCCTTCATCTGCAAATGAAAACTGAACTCAATGACAGAATAGGTCTCTTACAGCTTTTTAAATTTTAATAATTAAAAACTATTTCCATATAATCTAATACTGATTTTAATGTCGTGAGTAAAGTTTTTCATTAAATTAATTATCTATCAAAAATCTACATTTGAATTACTAAGAATGTATTTACAGGTTGCTATGAAAATAGAGCACATTCTAGCACTCGAAATCAGTCAGCACAGTGAATTATGTTAAACACAAGCTTTACTGAATGCGTAGCAAGAGACAGAAACCTGAGTTTCTCTTTAATTGAACATTTTAATATAAAAAGTTAAAGACATGCGCAATAGAGAACTACTAGTTTAAAAAAATGGCCATACATCAATAAACTGACTTTTTGGCTGAGCAGATCTTGAACAGCTGCAAAACTAATGATGATCTCCTCTGGGTGTCCTGTTTAGTTTCAGTTGTGTAGTCAAGGACAGGGCAATTTTTAACTCTATGAGCGTATGTTTTTAGATATATTTGCCATGATTATGTATGTCTGTGGTGGTAATAGATTCATTGATTATGTCATTGAAAGAGTTCTTGAATATGTATGTAGAACTTGAATATTTATGTAGAATAACTAAAATTCAAATATGGAAAGGATGTTAGAGACCACCCAGTCCAATTTTTTTTTTCCAGAAAAGAGAAAATCAGGGCCCAGAAATAATAAATGATTTCCTTCCATGAAATTCAAGATGCTCAGTGTGGAATTTGGGGTCATTCTGATATAATTCTACTTTTCCAGCTTTATCTCACACTACTCTCCACCATACATATAGTCCATCCCCCTGCCAAGCTTTCTGTTTTCCCATACATATCTCATTCTATTTCATCTCCATGCTTTTGTTCCTACAATGTCATGAGCCCTACTGCCATGTCTTTTTTCTCTGCCTGGGATGCCCTTCTCTATTCATAAGCTTATGGACATCCTATTCATTCTTCAAGATCCAGTTCATTGTGCCAACACTTTTGTTAGGTCTGTTTTGATTACCTAGGCTTTCCTTCCTCAGACCTTACATGCATAGCCTTTTGTTGCACATCTCCCTTCCTTGTGCATTATGTTCTGTTTTATCTTATAGTAATTTGAGTATGGGTTGAGTATCCCCTTCTAAACTCCATGTCAGAAAGGACTTTGTTATATTTACTTTAGTATTTCTCCAAGATCTGCCACTGGTTACTGTACAGAATTGCTCAGTAAATATTTGTTGCATTGTATTATTCCAGTTCAGGCAACTGATTAGTGTTGGAGGGAAGAATAAAGCCCTCTTTATTCCCTAAAGGGAAGAATAAAACTCCTGATTTATTGCTCTTTTCCATACACTGTGGTATTTCCTTAAGACTTTTAAAAGTAATTTTAGAATACTTGACCATAGCAAATAACTTTGTTTATTTGAAACAAAGGAGGTTGTATCACATAATATAATAATCAACCATCTTCTATAATCTTTTGTTGTATTTATGTATAAAGAAGAAGTACCTGTCAACAAATGGGTTGGATGGCCTAATAGTTATTTTTCTATTTAAAAGTGCATTCTTTTCTCCTTATAAATTTCTTATTAAGAAGAAAAAAACACATATGTAACATTTTATAAGAATGGTTTGGTCTTCTCATGATTGTGAAGGATCCTTTCCCATATCCCAGTACCATTGTTTTTTTTTTAAGTCTACAATTGTACCAAGTGAAAATATATAGAAAAGGTCATATAATAAATATTATGTAAATAGGTGATAGTACAAGAATGAGAATTTAAAATAAAAAAGCAAAAATAAACCAAAAAATACTCCCACTTACATTGCCAAAAACTAATAGTAACTATTTTACTAAAGGGGGCCCAAAATTGAAAAAAAAATGTACATACTGTGAAAATGAGATAAGTGAAAACTTGGGGAAAAAATCCAGAAGGTAATAATAAGAGATAATAGAATGAAAAATGTATTAATTAATTGTGAATCCATTTTGATTTATAATAAATAATTTTTCGGACCTCACCACATGGAATAGTTTCATACGTTCTGGGCAACTGCAAAGAAGTTTGTTGTAAGTGGAAGAAGGATTGTTTCTCTAGTTTTTGTTAAATAAGAGGAAGGAATCTTATGCATGTGTATGCATTGAATTAAATTGCGTGTGTATATGTTTAAATGGAACACAAACATGCTAATCAGAAAACATATATTATGGATACTTATTTAAAAGTTAGCTTTTCTGAAATGGTATAATTTTATTTGTATAAGCAAATCTTTATTAGGTTACTTTATTTGAAGAACAAGAGTCCTATGACATTAAATGACCTGAGGGCTATTGTATCCCAGCCATGTAAATCAGGACAAAAAAGCAAAATATCACAGATAAAGATAATTCTATTTTTTGAGGTTTAATAACTAATTTAATAGTAATGATTTAATAATTGAAGAACATATACTTTAAAATATATGCTTTGAAGATATACTTCAAAATATATCATAAGGTTTAATGACCTGCTTAATAATTCTGTAACTAAGGTTTCACAAGAAGCATAGATATTCTGGGTGGAATTTTGGGAAATAAATGTGTACTTTGAGGGTTACTTGCTTAAATATAAGTGAAAGTAAAGCAAATTTTAGGGCAATGAATCACTCAACTTTTAAAATCCATTATAACCTTCTTTATCTCTGTGCTCATGGCCATTTGAAAGTGAAATTAGAAAATGATCTTTTCCCAGAGATATTCAGCTTTTAAAAATATATTCTTGTTCATCTTCCAACTCTAATTAGTCTATACCTAGCATTTAATCATTGTTAATAACTAAGCCAAAGATGTGCATCCCTTCTCCCTCATTTCCCACCATCTCTAATAACTCTGACAACTTAAGAAATCAATGTGGAGCCATGACAAGGAGGAACAGCCTTTGAGGAATTTTCCCCTTGTGTAACTAATTTAAATTTCTTAATCCCAGTTTTAACATTTAGTGTACCTCAGAGCACAAAGCTTACCCCTTCCCCTCACCTTTTTTTTTTTTTTTCCTAGAAAGCTACAATCACAAAGGAACATGTGAAATGAATCAAATGAAGTCCCTACTTGTAGTTTGCTCATGTTCACATGAACTGTTTTCATATTAGATTAGTCCTACAGGGTTAAGCGGGAGGTAAAGTGGAATAAATCGACTTGCACACATGTGGGCTTAGAACTGTGTCTCACGTGTGCAAGTAGTATTTGTCTAGTGATTTGGACACAAGGTTTATCTTATGGCTTGCTGCCAGGTCTGCATGTGTTCATCAAATGTTGTTTAGTCCTTGCTGCATATTTATGCCATCTGGGAATGCCTGCATTTCACTTCCTGAACAATGAGCTTAATCAAGGCTACTATTATAGAAAGGCTAGAAAGATTAGTATACAGAACTAGCAGGGTGCCACAGTGAGCACTAAGAAGTCATTCTGCGGGATCTTAGGTCATTCTGCTTGAGTAGTTGGTTTCTATAAGGCACTGTCAGATCTATTTTGTAGTGTTTTATACTATATTGACTATTCATATTAAAATATAGCATGAACATTTTAAACTAAGAGACTTAAATAACTAAAATAAATTGCAGCTACTGTTGATTGGTAAGAACTGTATTTCTTGTGGTTCTCTCTGATGATGTCTTTGTTCTTTGTTATACAGTACCTGGAACATGTCTCAACATGAGACTTCCTTTTAAGAAAATGAAAGCTCAGTGTCTCAGACAAAACATCTGTAAAGCAGGCTTGCAGCTGCTCTATGGTCTAGTGTCTCTTCTCTCTTCCTCTCTTCCTTCTCCTCTTCCTTTTTTCTCCCCACACAAATCAAAATTATTTTCTTCCCTTTTTTACATGTTTTTCAATTTTTTCAAATATGTGCAAGGAATAATCAAAAAGATTACAGGAACTTCACTTTGTAGCAGCTTTAAAGCTAAATTAGAAGAAAATAAAACTGACAAGCCCACTCAACATTTAACTGAGCAAGCACTCCTACCCGTTTTATCTTTTCCATACCTTGAAGGAACTAACCTTTTTACACAAGATTTTTACTTCTATATCTCTTCAAAAAGAATCATATTTATCCACAAAGCTTACCAGTATTCTCTTCATATCTGGTTTAAAGACATTTATGTAATAGTAATTAAATTCAGATACAAGAAATATATCAATTAGAATTTAAAATAATTGATTATATACATGTACATGTGTATGTGTGTGTAATATATATGTATAAATGCTATGTGTTATATAGCACTTTCAAATTTCAGAGGTGCTTTCTATTACCATATTTTAGTTATTTTAATTATACTCAGAACATCTTTTATCCAGTTATCAATTGTGAAGCACCTTGTGGGCAGAATATTATATGAGATGCTATATGACCTTAGATATTGGGTACTAGTGAATGAATATAATAATCTACAAAAATGCAATAAGAATTCCTTTAATAGTTTTACTTAGGTCTGTATAAGTTTTATATCCTGGAATTATATGATAGGAAAATTCTTTATTAATCAGAAGTATTCTTGAAAATTGAAAATAAACTGAATTTGAAAAAGTTGAAAAGTACATCTTAGTTGAAAGCAATGATCAGGTTACTTCACAATTTTGATATAAGAAGATGAGATTGGAATACTTTTTAGGTAGTGGGATTGTGCCAACAAAATGACATCATATGGCACATGTATTTGATCCAAACTTCTATAAAGAACTGTTAAAGGACTGACTGTGTGACAGAGTCAAAACTATGTGCTTGGCAGTGGTTTATAGGCAAAGGTATAACTGGTAAATGTTTAATGATGAATCTCTGAGAAAAATAAATGTGTTCAGTATACACTTTGAAGTTTAATCCACATTATTAATATTTTCTCCATGATTTTCTTAAGTCTAGACAGTCAACCAAAAAAAAAAAATTAATCCAGTCCTGGTTTGTAATGTTTGCCTATTTCTGAAGTGTAAATGCTCACAATGAAAATTGGCTTTTTGGAGCTGATTCCAGCACATACCCCTTGAGATACCCTAAAAAGAATAAATGTCTGGAATCAGGGAGTTTTATGAAGAAGCAAGTTCAGGCATGCTGAGAGAAGGATGTGAACAAACATTTGGGTGAGCTTTGGAGATTGGAAAGCTTGTGTTTAAAATGTAATCCAAGAAAGGAAAAACAGCATCATTCAAGAGAATTCATTTTATTAAACACTTACCTGACTCTTACTAAAATACCATCCAGCTCTGTGCTTTAAGAGATGTAAAAATTTCTGAGTTCAGAGGGGATGGTTAAGGTTTGTATAGTTATCATTTACTTGCTGTTTCATTGAGACTTTGCTATTGGTGAAATGTGTCCAAGGATAGAAACAAGGGAAGTGAAAAAGAGGATTTCCAATTGAAGTTGTAGGAAAGTCTTAAAGTTAAAATTTAATTGAGGTAATTACATTCCTTGATAAGCTAGGACTGATTCAGGCATAGAAATATGTAATTAGGTAGAAGCTTCCTGGAGTGAAGTACTCTTTCTTTTTTTTTCTCTTTGTATCCCTGAGGCCTGTTAATAGTGTGTCTTGCCTATAGTGCGTATTTAAAAATAATTATTGAATAGAATTCTGAAGGAAAAATTAAGATTTTTGTATAAAGCACATAAAAAAAGTGAAATCAAGAGGACTATCACTGGTCATTGGGTAAGGTATAGGTTATGTTCTTTTAACATCTTCCTGTTTCAGCTTTACCTGTAAAATTCAATTGGTATTCTAAAATATATAATTTTGTTTTGACTTTTGAGGGGTTCCTAGATAATATTTCAAAGGCCACATTTGAAAAGTTGAAAATGGAATGAATCCTCTATTTGTTTTTTATAAAGTTCTTTAAAAAGTACATTAAGAGTCTCAAACAGCTGTTTGTCAAAAGGTTTAAAAAAGGAACAAAAATTAGAAATGGACAAAATGAAAATTTTTCCTTTAAAAATGTCAGCATTGTGTTTTTTTAGTAGAAAAATTATGATGGAAAAAATTGATTCTTGAGCAATCTAACCCTTCCTCTCATTTTTGTGAATTTTTAATTGCTGTACAACAGGCTTGGAATTCTCTCCATCAGCAATACTT
Organism: Antechinus flavipes; assembly: GCF_016432865.1. Classification (NCBI taxonomy): domain Eukaryota; kingdom Metazoa; phylum Chordata; class Mammalia; order Dasyuromorphia; family Dasyuridae; genus Antechinus; species Antechinus flavipes. The sequence continues at coordinate 168,682,592 of NC_067398.1, forward strand.
CCTTATTTCCCAGACTTCCTTCAAATCTCAGTTAAAAATCACATTTTCTGTTAAGAAGCCTTTCCCATGTCCCCCTTAATGCTACTGCCTTACTTCTTTGATTCTTCACATTTATACTATATGCAATATAAAATTGAAATATACATTTAGCATATTAATGGAATTATAATAATATAATGATTATAATGCAATTATAATTGCAAATAAAATATTACAATCCTATAATTATTAGCTTTATAATAATGTATTATAACAATAAGAATATTTTGATAACAGAAATATGCATATAATATAAATCCATTTCATGTATGTATATATGTATGTATATTTAAATTAATCTTTGTGTAGTTATTTATCTGCTGTCTCCTTCATTAGACTGTAAGTTCCTTGAGAGCAGAGGCTGGGTTTTTTAAGTTTTTCTTTGTATCTTGTGTGCTTAGCACAGCACAAAGTAGGCTGTTAAATAAATGCATGTTGACCAATTATAATTAATTAGTTTCTTAAAAAAAAAAAAAACTTAAAATCTCCATTAATCAGAACTCTCATTTTTATTATATGTTATATATTATATAGATCAAGGTAACAACAAAAAAATTTGTTTACAACTACTCTGAAAGAAGAAATAAAAACCCTAAGGAAGGTTGGTACAGAGAAAGAAAGAACCTTGGAAATCATTTAATCCAAATCTTTCATTTGACAAACATGAAAACTTTTTTAAAATTTACAAATGTGTCATATAGCAGAGGCATATTCTGTAATCCTTTGTTGTATTCATTACTTGCTACAATTTCACTTAGTATCTCCATGATCAGCCTACTTCAACAATTAGTATTTCTCATAACTTGATATAGGGTAAAATAGTAACAAACCAATAGTTAATAAAGTTAATAATATCAACCTCCGAGTAAAAAGGAGTCATCTAATTCAAACATGTGTGGGATGGTAAAAAAAAAAAAAAAAAAAAGAGAGAGAGAATCAGGAGCTATAAACTAAACTTTGCTTTACTTGGAGATGATCTTTATTTACTCTCATTTCAGTATCAATCAAAATGTTAATCAGATAACTCTGCTATTAGGTAAAAATTCATCTGTAGTTTCCACTCATTAAAGGAGTACACTTTTCTTCATCCCGTATATCTAGGATTCCTCTTATGGTTAACATTACCTTTAAAAGACATTTCAAAGTTTCATTTAGTTCCGAAAATTTTCGTAGCCAGGGAACAACTGTATTTTAATTTATCTACTTAGAATGAATGATTTCTTAGAAAGTTTTATTATCTTTTTTCCCCCATTTATAATTCATGATAAATCAGACTGAAGCTTCTGCATAGTTCCTAAAGCCTTTAGTCCTTTAATTTCTTTTTCATTTCTAGATCATACTTGGTAGCAAATCTTTTTTTTTTTCTTTACCATCTTTACTATGCTCACCTTTTCATTGAAATATTAAAGTATATTGATTTAATTTCTAGGATTTGGTGATAATCTTGATAGAATTCTTTGCCTTTTTCATCTTATGCAGTGAAGCTTTGTACGTTTATTGCAAGTGTCTTCATGATTGTCTTTTGATTATCATCTTGCCAAGTAAGGATATCAAGAATCCTTTGAGAAATCATTCTGTTTGGCTGCAACTTGTTTCTGATTTCCTTTGTAAGGAGAACGTCAATATTGATGTGGTTCAATTCCTCCAATAGTATTTCAACTTGAGGATCAATAGACAACAATTCATATTCAGAATTAAATTCAGAATATTAAATTAATGTTTATGAGTAGTCTATTATAGATTCCAAGTGTTATTTGTTCTGTGTTTTTAATCATTCTGCCAATCACTTAAAAAGTCAAAAGAACTTCTAAAACCGGGGGATTACTTCTAATGTGTTTGTGTATATGTGTGTGTTTAAATTGATATTGTTTCATAGATTCATGGCCAAAAAATTTAATTCTTTGTCCTAATAATCATCTTACTTATGATAAACCTTTCTCAACTTGTCTAGGTTAGTCTTGAGTGTTGCCTGAACCAAAATAAAATCTAATTGGAAAATGTTTGACAAGATAACAATAGAATAAAATATAGCGTTACACCAATTTGTGGGTTTTCAAGTCAATCTATGATACATGGAGATATGTTTCTAATTTAGTTTTAGACCATTGGGTTAGTCCTTGTACAGCATGTTAGCATCTACCAGAACTTGTGCTTCAGTGGCATAGCCTTCAAAAACCTTGGGATCCCTGCAACTGCCATGAAACATACTTCATTCAGAAAGACAGAAGCAACTTGGCAAGATATATAGCAAGTAGAACATCATCAAAGGAAAAAAAAAAAAACGAAAAAGACATGGAAGTCTTATTTGATAAGAAATAAATTTTTTCTAATGTCAGTCATTTTTGCATCAACTATCTCTGTGCAGTCCAATAATTAGTACAAATGTCAAAAGCAACAATTAAATGAAAATAAATTACAATTAAGGAGATAATCACTTCATTCAATTATAAAAATTACAGTATAACCTATTAGAAAAATGAAATGGATAAAGACAGAGGCACTAACACATATTATTACCCTTTTGTTTGGAGCTTTTGCTGACATAAAGCTATAACCAGGATGAGGATGCCAAATTAGTCGGGAAACTAATTCAATTGTAAATACTTATATGTTTTTGCTATGTACTGAGGCATATCAGGTAAGGGTAATGTGTGATGTTCTGTGGCTTTGATCTTGGAAAATTGCTATAATGCAGGGAAGTTTGGATGAAGAGTATCAGAGATCAGAGGGCCATCAGTGAAAAAGTTTTATTACCTCTTACAAGAGAAGCAGGAGGAGAAGGACACCAACAGCGAAGAGTCTCATTGTGTCCCTTGTCCTTGATTGAAGACAGTACACATTTAGGGGTGACTCCAGATCTGGAGCTCTGCAATACCTTTTGCACTCAGACATAATTGCATAGAGTTTTAGAAGGACAATCCACCCGTTTACACCAACGGGAGACTATTCTATCACTCATTGAAGAGTATGGTAAGAACAAGTTAAATGAAGGTGCTTTAATGAGTTGTGGGGAATGAGGGGCAGGGACTTAAGAGAGTTAACTCTAACTTTATCAATCCATCAACATACTGGCAAGAGTCATAGTGTCCAGTCTCTGGATTAATTAGTTATGGCATACATGCATCCTGGTGGTAAGGCCATACTGGTCAAACATTTTTACCATTTGTGAATAATTATCCCTTGCTCTCCTAATTTGTTTATAGTATCATCCTTTAAACCCAAATCATGTATCCATTTTGACCTTATTTTGGTATGGGGAATAGTGAGTTCTTATTCCAGAAGCTGGAGTTTGGGGGTTTATAAAATTTTAGATTACTTATAGGCCTTGATTGTGTCATGTGTATCTAACTTATTCCACTGATCCATCACTCTATTTCTCAGCCAGTACCAAAGATTTTGATGGCTACTACTTTATAATATAGTTTTGGGTTTGGTACTTACTGCTAAGCCACTTATCCCTTTTTTTTTTTTTTTCTCATTAATTCCCTTGATATTCTTGACCTTGACCAGATGAATTGTTAAATTTACTTTATAGATTTTTTTTTGGCAGTTTGATTAATATGATACTGAACAAGTAGAGCAATTTTTGGTAGAATTGTCATTTACATATATATAGCTCAGTCTACCCATGAGCAAAATGCATGATGTTTTTCCATTTATTTAGATTTGGCTTTATTTGTGTGAGAAGTGTTACCTGAGCAAAATCCATGATGTTTTTCCATTTATTTAGATCTGGCTTTATTTGTGTGAGAAGTACTTTATAATTATATTCATATAGTTCTTGTGTTTATCTTGTCAGGTAGACCCCAAGTATTTTATTTTGTCTCTATTTATTTTAATTGGAATTTTTCTTTCTATCTCTTGCTGATGGGCTTTGTCAGTAATATATAGAAATGTTGTTGATGTGTGTGTGTGTGTGTGTGTGTGTGTGTGTGTGTGTGTGTGTGTGTATTTTATATTCTACAACTTTACTAAAGCTGTTAATTGTTTCCAGGAGGTTTTTGGCTGATTTTCTAGGATTCCCTTAGTATATCACCATATCATCAGCAAAGAATGATAGTTTAATTTTCTCATTGCCTATTCTAATTACTTTCTTTTTTCATTGCTAAAACCAATATTTCTAATGCTATGTCGAATCAGAGTGGTGAAAATGGGTATCCTTGTTTCACCCCGATCTTATTGGGAATATGTCCAGCTTCTGTTACAAATAATGCTTGCTATTGGTTTTAGATAGATACTGTTGTTATTTTAAGGAAAGCTCCCTTTATTCTATGCTCTCTAATGTTTTTAATAGGAATGGGTGCTATATTTTGTCAAAAGCCTTTTCTGCCTCTATTGAGATTATCATATGATTTCTGTTGGTTTTGTTGTTGATGTGGTCGATTATGGTAATAGTTTTCTTGATATACTGAGCCACCTTTGCATTCCTAGTATAAATCCCACTTGGTCATTCTGTGTTGGTAAATTGCTATAATCTCTTTACTAATATTTTATTTAAAATTTTTGCATCAATATTCATTGTGGAGATTAGTCTATAATTTGCTTTTTCTGTTTTGGCTCTTCCTGGTTTAGTTTGTCATAGTTTGTGTCATAGAAGTTATTTAGCAGAATTCCTTCTTTACCTATTTGTCCAAACAGTTTACATAATATTGGAATTAATCATTCTTTAAATGTTTGGTAGAATCGCTTGTGAATCCATCTGGTCCTGGAGATTTTTTTCTTTGGGAGTTCATTAATAGCTTTTTCAATTTCTTTTTCTAAAATGGAACTATTAAAGTATTTTATGTTTTCTAATGTTAATTGGGGCAATTTATATTTTGTAAATATTCATCCATTTTGGTTGGATTGTTAGACTTGCTGCCATAGAGTTCAGCAATATAGCTCCTGGTTATTGCTTTAATTTTTTTTTTATTGGTGTGTAAGTTCAGTGATTTGATTTTTTTTCTCTTTTTCCAATCAAATTAACCAAAAGTTTATTTATTTTGTTTTTATTTTTCATAAAATCAACTCTTAGTTTTATTTATTAATTCTGCAGTTTTCTTTGTTTCAATTTTGTTAATCTCTCCTTTGAGTTTCAGAATTTCTAATTTGGCTTTTAATTGGGGGTTTTTACTTTGTTTTTTTTGTTTTTTTTTCCTAGCTCTTTTAGTTGCATGCCCAATTCGTTGATGCCCCCTTTCCCTATTTTATTTATGTGGCTATTTAGAAATATAAAATTTCTCCTAAGAACTGCTTTGGCTGCATCTTATAGGTTTGGTTATGTTGTCTCAGTTGCGTCATTCTCCTGGGTGAGATTATGGATTGTTTCTGTGATTAGTTGTTTGTTCCACTCATTTTTTTAGAATTAAATTATTTAATTTCTGGTTGTTTTTTAATTTATTTTTTCTCTGCCCATTTATTGAATATATTTTTTATTGTATTGTGGTCTAAAAAGAAAACATTTATTATTTCTGCCTTTCTATATTTGATTATGAAGTTTTTATGCCCTAATATATGATCAATTTTTGGGAAGATGCCACATACTGCTGAGAAAAAGATATATTTCTTTCTGGTTGTGTGAGTGAGTGTTAACTCAAGGCATTCACTACATTTGCAAACACCCTTGTCCCACTCTGATTCACTATTGCCAGTCTCTCCTAATTCCCCTCAGAGAAATCCAATTTTACCAAGCTTACCTCTATCTGAGGTCTTCAGAGATCTCTGGCCATCATTTCATAGGAATGGTAGTTTAGATAGATGGTAGAGTGCTCACGAACAAACATGTGCAAGGTCAAGGTCTTGTATTCACCTGTTCACATCCTGCTCCTAGCTGATCTCCTGCTGACTCCTCGTGAACTCCTGATGAACTCCAGGTCAAAGAGAGCTACTTCCTTGTCCCACAGCTTAACTAGGGTCTATAAGGAGTCTAACGAGGGTCCTCCTGTTAGCAATGCAATCTCAATGTGGCCAGAGTTCCTGCTCACAAGGCAGTCTATAGAAATCACTTCTGGGGATCTCAGCCAAAGCCTGTTCACTTCACTGCACGTGACTCCTTCTCTTCCTCTGATCTTTACATGGATGGACTTGACTTTTTTCAATAATATAGTCCTTCAAGGCAATTTCATATGGAAAGTTTCATCTGCATCCAGAGAGAGAATTATGGAAACTGAATGTGAATCAAAGCATAATATTATCATCTTTTTTGTTGTTGTTGTTGTTTGGTTTCTTGTTTTCAAAGATAAACATAAAGTGTGATTTATTTGTCTTCTTAAATAGCTGTTTATCAATCTTCATTTTAAAAACTGTAAAGAATTTATGTTTTTTTTTTTTTTTACAATTAGCTCTTTTTTTTTTCATTTGCTGATTTTTTTTTATTATTTTTTTTATTTTATTTTTTTTATTTAATAATTACATTATATTGACACTCGTTTCTGTTCCGATTTTTTTCCCCCTCCCTCCCTCCACCCCCTCCCCTAGATGGCAAGCAGTCCTTTATATGTTGGATATGTTGCAGTATATCCTAGATACAATATATGTTTGCAGAACCGAACAGTTCTCTTGTTGCGTAGGGAGAATTGGATTCAGAAGGTATAAATAATCCGGGAAGAAAAACAAAAATGCAGATAGTTTACATTCGTTTCCCAGTGTTCTTTCTTTGGGTGTAGCTGCTTTTGTCCGTCATTTATCAATTGAAACTCAGGTCTCTTTGTCAAAGAAATCCACTTCCATCAAAATATGTCCTCATACAATATCGTTGTCGAAGTGTATAATGATCTCCTGGTTCTGCTCATTTCACTTAGCATCAGTTCATGTAAGTCTCGCCAGTCCTCTCTGTATTCATCCTGCTGGTCATTTCTTACAGAACAATAATATTCCATAACATTCATATACCACAATTTACCCAGCCATTCTCCAATTGATGGGCATCCATTCATTTTCCAGTTTCTAGCCACTACAAACAGGGCTGCTACAAACATTTTGGCACATACAGGTCCCTTTCCCTTCTTTAGTATTTCTTTGGGATATAAGCCCAATAGAAACACTGCTGGATCAAAGGGTATGCACAATTTGATAATTTTTTTTGGGCATAATTCCAGATTGCTCTCCAGAATGGTTGGATTCGTTCACAACTCCACCAACAATGCATTAGTGTCCCAGTTTTCCCGCATCCCCTCCAACATTCATCATTATTTTTTCCTGTCATCTTAGCCAATCTGACAGGTGTGTAGTGGTATCTCAGAGTTGTCTTAATTTGCATTTCTCTGATCAATAATGATTTGGAACACTCTTTCATATGAGTGGTAATAGTTTCAATTTCATCCTCTGAAAATTGTCTGTTCATATCCTTTGACCATTTATCAATTGGAGAATGGCTTGATTTCTTATAAATTTGAGTCAGTTCTCTATATATTTTGGAAATGAGGCCTTTATCAGAACCTTTAACTGTGAAAATGTTTTCCCAGTTTGTTGCTTCCCTTCTAATCTTGTTTGCATTAGTTTTATTTGTACAAAAGCTTTTTAATTTGATGTAATCGAAATTTTCTATTCTGTGATCAGTAATGGTCTCTAGTTCATCTTTGGTCACAAATTTCTTTCTCCTCCACAAGTCTGAGAGATAAACTATTCTATGTTCCTCTAATTTATTTATAGTCTCGTTCTTTATGCCTAGGTCATAGACCCATTTTGATCTTATCTTGGTATATGGTGTTAAGTGTGGGTCCATGCCTAATTTCTGCCATACTAATTTCCAATTATCCCAGAGTTTTTGTCAAATAATGAATTCTTTTCCCAGAAGTTAGGGGCTTTGGGTTTGTCAAACACTAGATTGCTATAATTGACTATTCTGTCTTGTGAGCCTAGCCTTTTCCACTGATCCACTAATCTATTTCTTAGCCAATACCAAATGGTTTTGGTGACTGCTGCTTTATAATATAATTTTAGATCAGGTACAGCTAGGCCCCCTTCATTTGATTTTTTTTTCATTAATTCCCTTGAGATTCTCGACTTTTTATTGTTCCATATGAATTTTGTTGTTATTTTTTCTAGATCAATAAAATATTTTCTTGGAAGTCTGATTGGTATAGCACTAAATAAATAGATTAGTTTAGGGAGTATTGTCATCTTTATTAGTTCGCTCGGCCGATCCAAGAGCACTTAATATTTTTCCAATTATTTAAGTCTGACTTTATTTGTGTGGAGACTTTTTTATAATTTTGCTCATATAATTCCTGACTTTCCTTTGGTAGATAGATTCCCAAATATTTTATGGTATCAACAGTTATTCTGAATGGAATTTCTCTTTGTATCTCTTGCTGTTGGGTTTTGTTGGTGATGTATAAAAATGCTGAGGATTTATGGGGATTTATTTTGTAGCCAGCTACTTTGCTAAAATTATGAATTATTTCCAATAGCTTTTTGGTAGAATCTCTGGGGTTCTCTAGGTATACCATCATATCATCTGCAAAGAAAGAATTTATGTTGTCTGAAAGGTTGTGAGGGCATTATTCTCAAGAAGGAAGTTATCTGGTCATTGACTAAGCAAATAAGATTTCTCTCTTAAATGATGAGCTGGAGGGAAAAGTAAAAGAGTTCCATTTTCATTTTAGCATTATATCAGGGATCCTTTATTTCCTTAGTTTAATTATCAGAAAATATAGAATTTTAACACTTTTTTAAAAAAAATTAGGTACATGTTTGCTAGGAGTCAAACAGATAACTAATTTTGATTTCTATAAAGTCTTGATTATCTTTTCAATTATTCCATACTTGCCACATTAATGAGAAAAATAAGAGAAAAAATAAGATGCTTCAAGACCAACTCTTTATGTCCTTAACAAAATGGTTCACAAGTTTTACTAACTTTACTTGAAGTTTTCTTTTTATTGCAAGTCTCTTGTAGATATGTCTTTGTTTAAACATCTTTAAAGTTATTGAATTTCTAGAAAAATTAATGAAGACCAGATGGATACTTGCACCTTAGGATGATTGCATTGTGTGCAAAGAACTTTCATCACATCCCTCATAATGATTGTGTTAGCTCATGTGGTGGACATCTGTGGCTTTTTGGCAGCAATTTTTGCTGCTGTGTTGGAGTCTCTCAGGTCTGGTGCTAGTCCCTTTTTGCTCTAGTTAGTTTTTAAGAAATTGTGTTTCTTGATTGTTAGACTTAAATAAATAGCAATAAACATGTGGTCCAGAAAAAAGATATTCCAATGAAATCCCTTCCCTTTCCCCTTTTTCCTTTCTCCTTTCCTTTTCCCCTTTTTCTCCTTTCCTCTTTCCTTCCTTTCCCCCTCTCCTTTTCTTTTCCCCTTTTCTTTCCTCTCTTCTTCTCCTTTCTCTCTCCTCCACTGTGTCCAGTGGGCTTGATAGATGCCATTTATTATCATCAAAGAATTTAACTTTACTCATGAAACTGCTTCAGTGGACAAGATAGTACGGTTTTCATTTCTGCTAACCAAGAGAAAATGAAATACAGAAAACTGTTATGGTTTTATATTAGTTGAGTGGTAGTGGAGTCTGGACACCAAAAAAAAAAAATCTGCTTTATACAATAGACTATATAGAATTTTGAAAGAAGTTCAATTATTTTAAAAATATGTAAATCTAATTCAAACTAGTTTTTTTTTTTAAGTGCATGCTATCGTGAGGAGATAAAAATGACTCCTAGTTTGCTCCGCACTTTTTCATTTTTAAACTTGAATTTTATTTTATAAGTGCTTGAGGTTGCCAGAGGATAGTTTGTTCTCATCATTCATTCAGCATTTACTCTTATGTATTATGCTATGTTAGGTGTTAGAATAGATAAGCAAAACAGTTTCCATTCTTAAGGAGAAGACTAATAAGAGCAATATGAAACACACACAGTTAGGTAAAATTGTGGTTTGCTCAGGACTAGAGATGGGAAGCAAAAAAATACACATTTAATTATTAGAGAGTAAGGTACATTGCCTCATAAGCAACCAGGAAAGATGCAGATGAAAACTAAATATAAGAAAAGGCATTTGGGCAAACTAGTCTTGAAAATCTTAGTGTATTGTTTCAATAGCCATTGTTAGTAATTTTGTAGGTAAAATGAAGAATATTTTTTACTTCTATTTGTAAAACTCCATGCCATAGTTGTAGCAGGATACTAGGTAGTACTTTAGTAACAATGGAACATAAAGAAATACATAATTGAGGCACCTAACATTGCCTAGGGATTGGAAGAATTATTGTATAAGTATAGTGAAGAAATACAAAAACTTCATTCTTGTATCATGGATACTATAAATCAGAATCAGTGGATATCAAGATTCAGAAGAATCTTAGAAGATATTTAACCCAACCTTTACAGTACCTCTGATAAATGAAATTCTAGCTTCTACTTCAGTTGTCCTGTGGGAATGTGGGGTGATCATAAAATCATAAATTTTAAGTGGAAGGGAACTCACAGGCTTCTTATTCAGCCCCAACCATTTTACAGATGAAGAAATTGAGGCATTGAGCACTAACATGACTTTTCAAAAGGTCATACTAATAACGTGTCAGAGGCAAGATTTAAACCCAGTGTACAAATCCAGTGCTCTTTTTATTGTGCCATGCTGCTTCTCTCAATCTGCTGTGTCCCAAGATATGTTGGAATAGCTCTCAATATTGTGACATTTTTCCTTAATCATTTCAAAATCAGGCTCTTGGCAACTTCTATCATGTGCCCCTATTCCTGCCAATAACAAATTTAATCATTTTTTCATATGACAGCTCTTTAAATATTTGAAGATAGGTAATTCTCTCTTCTCCAGTAAAACCATGTATAGCATGATCTAGATGACTCATTGCTTTGGTTACTTTCTTCTGGACATGTATCACTTGTCAATTCTTTCCTAAAATGGAGTTCCCTTCCTATCGTCTGACCTGTACAGGTAGGTTATAAAGCTGTAGAAATAGCTCCCACATTCTAGACATTGTGCTTCTTTAGATAAATTCTAAAAGTAAATTAGCTTTATTGACCACTGTGTCATGTAGTTGACTTATTTCAAGCAAAACTCAAATGATGTTTTCATGTAGATACTTCCTCTCTTTAGTACTTGTGATCATCATTTTTTTTTTAAATGTAAGATTAGGATTTTACTTTTACCTCAATTAGTTTTCCTCTTATCCAACTCAGACTTGTTCTAGCACATGAAGAACAGTTTCAGTCCTTATTCTGTCATTCAACATATTACTTATCCCTCCAAAGTGTATATCATCTGCAAATTTGAATGTATGCTCTCTGTGCCTTCAGTGACATGTCACTGAGGAAAATATTGAATAGTGGAGAACCAAGGACTGATTTCTAGGGGACTCTATTAGAGATTTTCAAGTTCATATTGCCTTGTGAAAGACTGAATCTTATGTCTAGCTATTAAAGCATTATTAAGTTATTCAATTATATTATTATTTGTCTCACATCTTTAAATATAAGAATAAAGTAAAAACATTACTTTTTTGAAATTTAGGCTTATTGGGCCCAACATTCTCTTGATATACCAATGTAATAAGTTTAAAAAAAATAAAAGTAATTTGATAAAGCACATTCTTTATTAAATCAGATTGACTCTTTGGGATTAATAAATATTTACTTTTCCAAATTTTCATATTTTTAGAGTTTTGCAGGAATTGATGTCATAATTACTACATTATAATTTGCCACCTCCATCTTCTTCCCCCCTTTTTTTATTATAGCTTTTTATTTCTTCTTCCCCTTTTGAGAAAGACAGAAATGTTTATAGGAGCACTTTAAAGATAATAAATTGTTATAAACAAAGTGAGTTCTTAATTAGGGAATAATTGAACAAGTTGTGGTATGTGAACATAATGAACTATATTGCTATATAGTAAGAAATGATGAAAGAATATAAGAAATTCAGAAAAATGTTGTATAATTTGCCCATACTGATACAGAATGAAGAAAGTAAAGTCAGGAGAACCATGTGCATAATTTCTGCTACAACATTAAAGGGAATCCTTTATTAATTGCAATGATTAACCTTGGTCCTATAGATAGTTGTTAAAATACCTTTGCTTCTTATGAGAGAGTTTAGAACTTTGGTTGACTTGATTTTGTCTCTTTTTTTTTTTTTTTTTTTTAACAAAAAACATTTGTGTGTGTGTGTGTGTGTGTGTGTGTTTAACTGTGGTGTACAAAACAAAAGGCATCCATCAAAACTTTAGAAGGATAATAGGTACTTATAAATATTTTCCTTTTTGAATTGAATTAGGTTTTCCTTGCTATCTTACATCTAGGCAGGGAGGATAACAAGGCAAACTATATTAAAAAGGATTAGTAAATTTTGATAAGTTTCCCTTTGGCTTGATGGAATTGGATTTCATTTATACCAAACCCTTTTCTTTTCCTGAAGTAGGCCCAGAGGCCCTTTAAAATATATATTATTTGGGGCTGGTGCTACTACTGCCTTTTTTTTTTTTAAATTATTGTGTAATGTAAGAAATTCTAAATAATTCTAATTTTAAAAAATTCTATCTCTTTCTTTTCTCCCAGTAAGTAGCTTTCTTTCTACTTTGTATATTGCCTTTTTTTTAATTGGAAATTAAATGCTTAATTTCTAAGTATTTATATAATAGTTACTTTCTTCTAGTATTGATACTTTATTTTCTTGTTTAAATTAAACACTTGCATATTTTATTGCCAAATCAAAAGAGAAATATTTATTTTTTTCCAAAATGTATGCCATTTGGCTAAAGTAATAGTTAAATACTCTGAAATATACATCTGGAGTCAAATTTAATTTTTTCAATGCTAATTTTCTAAGATTTTTTTCTCATAATAACTTTAATAGCAAAGGCTTTTGCAATTTTTTAATCTGCAAAATATAAATCCCTTCCTTAATCAGATGACGGTTTTTATTTTATGCTTAACTAAGTGAAAAGAAACTAAAAGTTAAAAGAGTAAAGCAAATATAAAATAAGTCCCACTCTTTTGACAAAATAAAAGGAACAAAATTGACACATTATGTCATGGACTCCTTTTCCATCTCTAGGGAAAGACAAAGACTAGGTTAAACTGGGCTGTCCATTCTTTTATTAAGCCAAAACAGCTGGAGTTTGACATTTTCTGTTCTCTAAAGCAGAATATTGGCTAAATTTCATATTGGATCCTACCAGTCTTTTACACATTTGGTCTCTTGTGTTCTCTTTGGCCTAAAATCATTAGTTAATGTGCAATATGAATCTGAGAAAATAATTCTCTACTTATTCACCATGTAATATTTAAAATAAACAGGCAGTGTATTACTGTGGAAACCAGACAGTAAATATCATTTAAAAAAAATGATTTCAAATGATTGACTGAATGCCAGCCGGACTGTTGTATGAATAAGTATTGTCAGTAGTATTTTTCACAAGATTTTCTTTTACTGTGATTATTTGAAAGCCATTCCAAACAACTTTGCATCTTAAAGTCCTTCCTTCAAAACTCAGCTTACATCTTCCAGTGTGAGGATTTTCCTGATTTCCTCAGTTACTAGTGTCTTTTCTCCCTAATTACCTTGTATTTAACTACCTTATATTTATTTTGCATTTATTCTTCATAGATTTGTTCTGTACATTATCTCTTAGTAAACATTTATTAAGTATCTACTGTACTAAATGCTGGAGTTACAAGGAAAAGCAAACAACATCTCTGCCCTCAAGGAACTTATAGTCTAATAAAGGAGGCATCATGTAAATGGCTGTGTACAAAACAGATATATGTTATACAGGATAAATTGAAAAAAAATCAAGAAAGAAGAGGCACTCATATTAAGAGTAATCCAGAAATACTCCTTATTAAAAGTTTTTGTTTTTAGCTAGTACTTGGAAAAAAACAGAAACAAGAGACAAGGAGATAAAAAATTCCAGACATGTTATGTTTATAATAAAACAAAAGGAATGTTTTAACAAATTGATATGAAAGGGATCTAATAGATGTAATTCTCTATTTAATTACTACTCTCAATGCCTTTCTTCATTGGGGGCAAACAGATACACTAGCTGGCCTTGGCAGGGCCAAAAGAAGCTAAGAGGTTCATTTATTAATCAAGGCACTTTCTGGAATAATTTCCCTTTTATCAGGTGACTACTGCCCCTCTTTTGACCCCCAATTCCTGAGCAACAAGAAATAATATTGTAGGAAGCAATTCAGGTTATTGAGTTAGAAATGATCTAGAAGTTATTTAGTCAAACTACCTCATTTTTACACATGAGGAAACTGAAACTTAGGTTAAGTGACTCAGTCACACATTTAGAAAATTACAAACTTAAGGTAGAAATCTATGTCTCCTGACTCTAAATCCTACTCTCTACTCTCCAGCTTAGAATTCATCTTCCTACAGAAAGAGTACTATAAATTATATTAATCTTATATACCTACAAAGTAGAGCTATTTGTGCTGTGTACTGAGAAAAACAGGCATTTGTTACCTATAAATGTAACTACAGTTTATAAAAATACATTACTAGGGGCAGCTAAATGTTCAGTGGATAGAGCACCAGCCCTGAAGTCAGGAGGACCTGAGTTCAAATGTGGTCTCAGATTTACTTATCACTTCTTAGCTGTGTGACTCTGGGCAAGTCACTTAACCCTAATTGTCTTAGGGGGAAAATATACAACTTGTTTTGAGGTACATGAACAGCTTTTACAAGCTGTAAAACACTGTAGATACATACATAGTTTACCCATTTATATCAGCTGTGCTACCACTTATCCTTTAGATCAGATACTATTTCTTTTCCTTATCCTCACCAATATAAATGAACTCTCCCCTCCTTCTAAATATAGTGGCATTTTTAAAAACATCTCTCTATCTGGCAATATCTACAATATTATCTGCTTATATATAAAATTGTGCTCATATGTTCATCTGTATGTATTAGTATTATTATACACATGCTTATATATGTACACATTGTCTCCCCCAAGTAAACTGTCACTTGATAACCAAGGTTGTTTCACTCTTTTACCCTGAATTTACTCAGTAAATATTTTGTTGTTACTTATGTATATGCATTTAATTTCCCAAGATAGAGTATAAGCTCATTGAGAATTTTGATTATTTGTTTTTAGTCATTGTGTTCTTAATAGTTGGCATATAATAAGTTCTTTGATTGTTTGTTCTTGAATTTTGAGTGGTTAAGTACATATTAGAAATTCAGTCATCCATTCTGGTGGTTGACTGAGTTTGTATTATTGGATATAATACATCACTGCAGGTTGGAAATAATTAACATCTATGAGATATGTATGGAGTGGGAGTATACCCATAATCCCAAATGGGGTCATGAAGACTCAGACAGGACTGAAATGACTCAATAACAACAACAAATGGAGTACCTGTCAAATGTGACTCAGTGTCTAGAATTAAACATCACAACCTTGGGGTTTTTTTTTATATGAATAGATTATCCATCACCTATTACAAGTGGAAGCTTTAAGATATCCTTAAAAATCCAATAAATAAACTTTATTAGAATTAAAGCAATATAGATAAAATTACTGTTTGTAATTACTTGGATTTAACTTTGAATCATAAAAATTTGAGAATAGTGTTTTTATTAGATATTGCTAAACTACTCGTAGTAGAAAGTGGAAAGAAAAGTTTTCAAAATACAGAGATCTTGTAGAAAAAAAATAATCGTATATGAGAACAGGTTTAAGTATATGTTCCTGTTGGCATCTAGTTTCTGAAGTTATTAAAATGTGCTTTCATTGAGCCTAAAGAATTAGATTAGTATATAAACCAAATACTTTAATTCAGTTACAAAAACAAAACATCTATCTATCTATTTCAATAGTCATTTGAACATTAAATGTAAAATAATGATAACAGGAAGTAATTGTCTTTGAACATTGTTTTTATGTATATACCATAAAAAGAAAAGATGAAATTATAGTAACAACAACCAACAATAACCTACCCTTCCTAATATACACAATTGTTATGAGAATCAAATGAGCCATCTAAGATAAAGCATTTTTAAAGCAATAAAATGTGGTACAAATATCAGCTACAATGATGATAAATACAAAGGCTTTAAGGATTAATTTATTACTGTCTTCCATATGGTGATTAGATCTCTATTAAAGCTCAGGAATTATCTGCTTTTTTCATTTAAGCAACTGACTATTATATGATGAAAGGTATTAAATCTTGTGAACTAGAAAAGCAAGGTAATACAGATATAAATTGATGCAAAGTGAAGGAAGCAGAATCTGGGAAATAATGACAATAATAGTAGAAGTAGAAATAATAAGACAATCAAAACTTAATCTTGTTAAACTAATGACAAACCTTGACCTCAACCAAGAGATATGAAAAGATACCTTGCTTTGCTTCTTTGTAGAGGGAAAATATGTGTGGAACCCTACCGATAATGTTGAACTTTTTCTATATGATAGATCTGATAAATAAGTACAAAATATGTTTTTGATTTATCCAGTTTTTTTCCTGGAAATGTGAAAAGAAGCATCATTCCTACAGTATTATGTATGCCCTCAATTTATTTTAATTTATAAAAGTAATGTTTTCCTCAGGATAATATGGATCTTCCAGCTGGAAGGGATCTTAGAGATCATTTAGTCAAATGTCATTATCTTAACAGTTGAGGACACTCTAGCCGAAAGAAGTTAAATGATTTGTCCAAGGTCACCCAGCAGTTTATTGTAATCAGTGGGAATTACATCCAAGCCTTCTAGTTCTAAATCCAGTGGTTTTCTACTGCCCAAAAATGCTGGAGTTGCTTCTGGTTACTGTTTGTCCCTTAGCATAGTACTGAAAAGCTTTCTAGCTATCCTTAATCGTCTATTAACAAATATTTACAACCTTTTCCAACCACTATGAGTCATTATAATGGATTTTGAAATGACTGATACTTTAAAGGTGTCCCTGAGAATGGTGAGTTTAGCTGTAGAAGAATTTAGCTACAGATGGTCAATGGATTTTCCAGAATGGTTTTTCAATCAGGTTGTAGCATCAAATATAAACATGATATTTGAAATACTTAAATTGGGAAGGAGGAAGTTTATAGTACTGTATATACTTATGGGAGCATAGAATTTGAAAGAGACAAGGGCAAGCTTTTTCTTCATAATTTCACTTATATTTTTTCAAATGTGTCAGAGATTCATCCAATAGAACATATGCCTGTCCAATACCCCCCAAAATAATTTTACATAAAATGAGAGCTTGTTATTAATGTTGAAAAAAAGCCTAGATTGTAGCTGGCAATGAGATACAGCCTGGTTCTTAGTCCAAGTCAGGGTGGGTCCTCTAGGTTACTCACTGATGAGACAATAACAATGGAAAAGTTTGTATCATTAGCCCTCTCTGTTTAATTAGGAACATGTTAGGTTTTGGGGGGAGGGGGATTCCTATTTATTTTTTAGTCTTCATTGTTAAATAAAAACCTAGTTCAGTCATTTCCTCTATTTTAATTGTTTGTGTGTTTTTACCAGAAATCTTCTCTGTATGAGGTTTCTAATAATCACCATCTATTGGTGATATTTTCTAGTTTTGTTTCTAGAATTAGTTCCAAGATCCTGTTATTTGTAATGACTAGATTATCCATATAAGAAGAGATCAAATAAATTTAGCTCTTTGGATTTCTTATGGTATTATATCTAAATTTTTCATCTAGAGAAAAGTATTAAGAAAATATAATTGAGAAATGCAGACTATATAGTTTTTGAGAACAGAGAACTTTGGATATTTTCAAGATAGCATAGTTAAGGGGCAGCTAGGTGGCGTAGTAGTTAGAGCACCAGTTCCGAAGTCAGGAGGACTTGAGTTCAAAATAGGCTTCAGACACTTAACATGTCCTAGTTGTATGATCCTGGGCAAGTAACTTAACCCCAATTGCCTCAGCAAAAAAAAAAAAAAAAAAAAAAAAAAAAAAAAAAAAAATAGTATAGATAAATGTCTTCTTGATTAGTGCTATCATAGCTCTCTGATGTGAGGTTAGGACTGATTCTGGGCAAGTCACTTTAATCTTTTTCAGTTTCCTCAAATGGGTAATGGAGATAATAACAGCACTTCCCTTTCAAATAAATTGTGAGGATCAAATATGATATTTGTATAACACTTACTGTAGTAGCTGGCACACAGAAGGAGCTTAACAAATGCTTCCCATTTCTCTTCCTCTTCTACACTCACCTCTCCTTTCTTCCTAACTGCCTACAATATTGTCCCCCTTATTCTACATAAGTGCTTTCTCAAATGGTACTCCTTTAAGTGATGATTTTATCGCAAAGATCAGAAAAGAAGTCTTTCGGTTATTAAATAATAGCTTACCTGCAGCTATTTCCTTACCAACTGCTCTTTTATTAATTCTTTGAAATCAGGCATCTGCTTCTACTCTTATATTGAAACTATTTTCTCAAAGGGGACTAATGAGTTACTAATCACCAAATCCAGTAGTCTCTTCTTGGTCCTCATTTGCCTTAATACTCTTTCTTCTCTGTTGAGAAGCTTTCTGGTTCTCTTCCAGTCTCTCAGACTGATTTCTTTTATGGTTTTTCATCCTCTGGCTCCCTATCTGTAGTATCTTTGTCTTTTAGTTCTGGTTTTCTTCCAATTTCAACTATCATTTAAGTGTCATTAAATCCCAAATTAACTTGCCTTTTTTAGAAGGCAGAACTAAGAACAGTGGAAAGAAATTGCAAGAAAACATATTCACAGTTGATACAATGGGGAAAAAAAACATAAAATATCTTAACATTAGAATTATCCTTAAGTAGAATGGATCTTTAAGCAAATGGTCGCTTGTTGGTAACATTTTGAAGTAGATTGTTGGTGAAATATGAGCTGCATTAGATTGCCTATGGAGTACCTTACAATTATAGAATTCTGTACTTCTATATTTATTTTTCTGGCTTATCTTCTGAGCTCTAGACTTTTCGTCTTTATTTATTAGAACTCTCTGTCTGAATATCCTATTGGGGTTTTTTGGTTCTTTTTAAAATTTATTATCTATTTGCTATAAATTTCATACTGCTCTCAACCTCCCTCACCCAGTTTCCTTTTGATTTTGGTAACATTAATTTTCTCACCTAGCTATACCTGATCTAAAATTATATTATAAAGCAGCAGTCACCAAAACCATTTGGTATTGGCTAAGAAATAGATTAGTGGATCAGTGGAAAAGGATAGGTTCACAAGACACAATAGTCAACTATAGCAATCTAGTGTTTGACAAACCCAAAGATCCTAACTTTGGGGATAAGAATTCATTATTTGATAAAAACTGCTGGGATAATTGGAAATTAGTATGGCAGAAATTAGGCATGGACCCACACTTAACACCATATACCAAGATAAGATCAAAATGGGTCCATGACCTAGGCATAAAGAACGAGATTATAAATAAATTAGAGGAACATAGGATAGTTTATCTCTCAGACTTGTGGAGGAGAAAGAAATTTGTGACCAAAGATGAACTAGAGACCATTACTGATCACAAAATAGAAAATTTTGATTATATCAAATTAAAAAGCCTTTGTACAAACAAAACTAATGCAAACAAGATTAGAAGGGAAGCAACAAACTGGGAAAACATCTTCACAGTTAAAGATTCTGATAAAGGCCTTATTTCCAAAATATATAGAGAACTGACTCTAATTTATAAGAAATCAAGCCATTTTGATCAATTATAAATGGTCAAAGGATATGAACAGACAATTTTCAGATGATGAAATTGAAACTATTACCACGCATATGAAAGAGTGTTCCAAATCACTATTGATCAGAGAAATGCAAATTAAGACAACTCTGAGATACCACTACACACCTGTCAGATTGGCTAAGATGACAGGAAAAAATAATGATGAATGTTGGAGGGGATGCGGGAAAACTGGGACACTGATGCATTGTTGGTGGAGTCGTTAACGAATCCAACCATTCTGGAGAGCAATCTGGAATTATACCCAAAAAGTTATCAAACTGTGCATACCCTTTGATCCAGCAGTGCTACTACTGGGCTTATACCCCAAAGAGATACTAAAGAAGGGAAAGGGACCTGTATGTGCCAAAATGTTTGTGGCAGCCCTGTTTGTAGTGGCTAGAAACTGGAAATTGAATGGATGCCCATCAATTGGAGAATGGCTGGGTAAATTGTGGTATATGAATGTTATGGAATATTATTGTTCTGTAAGAAATGACCAGCAGGAGGAATACAGAGAGGCTTGGAGAGACTTACATGAACTGATGCTAAGTGAAATGAGCAGAACCAGGAGATCATTATATACCACAACAATGATACTGTTTGAGGATGTATTCTGATGGAAGTGGATTTCTTTGACAAAGAGACCTAACTGAGTTTCAATCGATAAATGATGGACAGAAGCAGCTACACCCAAAGAAAGAACACTGGGAAACGAATGTGAACTATTTGCATTTTTGTTTTTCTTCTCGGGTTATTTTTACCTTCTGAATCCAATTCTCCCTGTGCAACAAGAGAACTGTTCGGTTCTGCAAACATATATTGTTTCTAGGATATACTGCAACATATCTAAAATATATAGGACTGCTTGCCATCTAGGGGAAGGGGTGGAGGGAGGGAGGGGAAAAATCGGAACAGAAACGAGTGCAAGGGATAATGTTGTAAAAAAATTACTCTGGCATGGATTCTGTCAATATAAAGTTATTATTAAATAAAATAAAAAAAAAACAATAATTTTTTCAGTGCAAAATTTTTAAACTTAATGTAACTTAAATTATTGATTTTTCTTTAATATGATCCTCTCTGCCTTTTGTTTGTCTCTAAATCCTTCCCTTATCCCTAGACCTGACGGGTAAAATTTTCCATGTTCCTTTAATTTGCTAATAATATTGTTCTTTATGTCTTAATCACATACCAAATTTCACCTTATCTGGGTATATGGTATGAAGTGTTGGTTTATACCTACTTTCTTCCAAACTGTTTTTATAGTTGTCCTAGTAGTTTTTGTCAGATAGTGAGTTTTTGATTCCAAAACTTGGATCTATGTTTTTTCCAAATACTAGATTACTTTGGTCATTAATGACTGCGTAATGTGTATGTAATCTATTCCACTGGTCCAGTGCTCTATTTCTTAGATGGTACCAGTTTGATTATCAATTTTTAATACAGTTTGAGATCTAATACTGTGAGACTATCTTTCCTCACTTTTTTTTCCTTTTTCCCCATTTTCGATTCCTTTGATTTTTAAAATTAATTTTCTTGAAAGATATTTTATTGACATTAAAATTTAGTATGTCTACAGTTAACTCATATTATTTTCCCTACACCTGTTCTAATTCCTAAGTTCTCTATTTTTGTTAATGATACTATCATTCTCCCAGTCATGTTTGCTTATATCCTAAGTTATCTTTAATTCTTTCTTTTCCCTCCATTCCACATATCTAGTCAAATACTAGGTTCTGCCAATTCTTTCTCAGTTGTGTCTCTTGCTTTCATTCTCCTCTCCTCTTAAAAAAAAATCATTCTTTACTATTAACTTAGTTCAGGCTATAATAGCCTTCTAATAACTCTATTCTCCCTCTAATCCAGTTTATTCAGAACTATAAGATTAATCTTATTAATAAACAACTTGGATTAATATTCTTTGCTTCTCAAGAATCTTTGGCAATTCCATTTAACTTACTGAATAAAGTTAAACATTCTTACTCTGGACCAAGGAATGTCCATTCTTCAAATTCAATCTGAAATTTTATTTCCTTGAGACTTTCTATTAATTTTTTTCAGCCACATAATCTCTGTTTGAATCCATGTAATAATTTATATTTTCTTTTACAGCTAATATATGTGTAATTTTTTAAATGAAAGCAGAGGTATATCTCATTTATCTTTTTATCTTCTCCAGTGTTTTGTATGGTGACTTAGCCAATACAGGAGCATAATAAGTACCTATTAAATGAATGAATGAGTATCTCTATACTTGTTTTACTCTTTTTCTGTTGTTTAATCTTTTTTTCATTCACATCCAACTATTTGTGACTCTGGTGTTTTCTAGGCAAAGAAACTAGTGGTTTGTCATTTCCTTCTCTAGCTCATTTTACAGTACAGTACAGGAAAGCATGGTTAAGTGACTTTCCCAGGGTCACATAGCTAGTTAGTGTCTGAAGCAAGATTTGAACTCTGGAAGATGAGTCTTCTTGATTTCAGAATTGGTACCATAACTACTCTATCACCAAGCTACCTATTTCATTCTTCATGTTTATAATATTAGCTCAATAGACTGAATGCATGAGTGTAATTGGTAAATGTACTTTTAAGCAATGAATACATACTTAAATGAATTTATCTACCTTATTTCTGTAAAAAAAAAAGTGAAAATAGCAATACTAATAACAATTACTTGTAGTTGTATATATGATTTTTTAATTTTTAAAATTTTCCTACATGTTTATCTTTATCTGCACCATAACTCAGCACAATAGATAAAAAACATAACGTTATCCTCTTTTTATAGATGAAGCAATTTGACCTAAGCAAAAGATGTATGTACATGTATATGACATGAATATGTGCGCACATGTTTACAATGATTATTTAATATATACACACCTAAATATGTGCTGTGTGTGTGTGCACTCATTTTCATATATATACATGTATCAGAAAGTTCAGACACAAAGAATTTGGAGACATTATAGAAATAAAGGGTTCTAGAATTAGCCAGAATAACCTGTTAGTGAATTAGCAGTTGAACATTTTAGTTAGATAAAAGATGCACACAAAAAAAAGTTGCTACAATACTTAGTCCTCAAATCTAATTATGATTTCTCATTCATACTTCTTTCCTGCTTCTTTGCACCAGTTGGAAGAAGGGAGGAAAGGCATAAGCATTTATATGGCTTCTACTATGTGCAGATGCTTTGCTAAGTGCTTTGCAAATATTATCTTTCTCGATCCTCTACCTTATGAGGTAGGTGTTGCTGATATGTGCATTTTATCGTTGAGGTAAGTTATGTAAAAAAAAGTAAAAATGATGCAACAAAAATTTTAAAATAAAAAAGATATCTCTATATCCACTTTAATTTTAGGTAGTCTTCAAGCCCTTCATGGAGTCTAATCTGGACATGTGATTTCATTGGTACAGAGTATTCTTTGCAGAAGGAGAATGGGGAGGGCAAAGATCCTTCATCAGTGCTGGTTAATGTTTTTCCACAACTGAGTATACGTTTTTTGTTTGTTTGTTTGTTTGTTTTTCTGGCTGAGGCAATTAGGGTTAAGTGACTTGCCCAGGGTCACACAAGTAGGAAGTGTTAAACATCTGAGACCAGAGATTTGAATTCAGGTCCTCCTGACTTCAGGGCTGGTGCTCTATCCACTGTGCTACCTAGCTGACCCTGAATATACTTTTAATGTGGTATCTCAGTATAGTCTTAAAATGTTTTTTTTTTCTTTCAAATCAAAATGTAATTCTGACCAGAAAAAACAAATTTTATTCAACATGTAAAGTGTCTTTTAGATTAACAACTCCATTTACATTCCCTTCAGAATGAATTAAGTTATGTCATAAATGTCTCTGAGTTCAAATCTAGCCTCAGCTACCTAATAATTGTGTGACTTTAGGCTAGTCACTTAATCTTATTTACCTTAATTTCTCATCCATCAAATGAGCTGGAAAAGGAAATGGCAAGCCACTCCAGTATCTTTGCCAAGAAAACCTCAAATGAAGTCATGAATAGTTGGCTGTGACTGAAACAACTAGACAACTACCATATTAAAAACCATATAAAATCTTTTTCCAAACCACCAAGCAAAAGGACTAGGATAGCTAAGTGGCAAACAGTGGTGAAGCAATAGTCAGGAAGATTCATCTTCCCAACTTTAAATCTAACCTCAAACATTTACTATCTGTATGATCCTAGACAAGTCATTTAATACTGTTTGCCTCATTTTCCTCCTCTGTAAAATGAGCTGGAGAAGAAAAATGGGGTCACAAAGAATCAGGCACAACTGAAACAATTGAACAACCACTTCTATATTGTTTTCCCATACACACATACAACACACACACAAATTTGAATAGTTTTAGAAGGAAGTTTTTTGTTTATATGATTTTTACATTGTCACCATAGCAATATATTCCAGATATTCACAGTAGTTGAAGAACATAAATCTTTGTGATTTAACATTTTGCAGCTTGCAATGAAAGTAAATAGTACCCTTTTGCTATAAAAGTTTTTGAAACATCCATTATAAATGAAGACACCAGGAATTTTACTTAGGAAATTATTTTTTTGGAACTGTATTTAAAGAGTTGCATTTTAATCAGAATGACCTTCATATGCTAAAATGATTAAAACTCATCTTTTAGCAGTATATTGAATCATTTTTTACAACTGAATTCCCATTTAAAATAATATAATCCTTGTCATCAGAAAATATTTAGTGACAGCTCTACTTTCCAATTTTATATTGTTACAATGAAAATCTTGAACAGAAGTAGGTTTATTTAATGAATTGTAGTACTTAATAATGTTGGAAATAATATGAAACTAGATTTCTGGTTTGAGTGTTTTCTAATAGTAAGGTACTGTTCTGCCTGATGTGATTTATTGTCTTATTTACTAGAAAATAACATAGAGGATTTCATTATAATTATGTAGTAAGAAAATAGTAATAATTTTGGGTATCCTGCATTTGCCCTTGGAGCTCTTAAAAAGCCAAAGTTCATGGTGGCCTTATTGTTTATACTAATACATTGTATTGTTTTACTGCATTATCATCATAGATTATTCAGTAGTATGGGTCCTTTCATCATCATCATCATACTGCATAACTTTTAACATTTTCAAAACTTTCACACTAAACTGATTTTACTAGACAATCTAGCTAGAAGGAACTTCAGAAGTACTTTCTTCCCAGTATGCAACCATAAAGATTCCCTAGTTTCATAGCTACTGTATCTAAACTCATATAATTTTCTAATAGTGGGTTAGTGTGAAGTTTTATTTTGTTCCTTAATTTCTACATCTCTCTTCCAGTATCCTATATTTCTTTATCTCTTCTTTAGGAGTTCTACCAGTATTTCTTTCAAATAGTTATTATTTAGGTTTATTAGAGAATTTTGGCTCCAAAGTGTACATGTACTATTCCAGTGTGTGCAAGGCAAGGCATTTTCTAATCTATGTTTATTTCAGATCCTCTGATGCTTATATTTTCATCATTGGTTCAATAAACATTTGTTTGAATACTAACTATGTGCAGGTTCATATGCTAGGATTTGCAGGATACAATTTTCTAAGACTAAAAGTTGTTAAAGTTGCTTTCCCAGTTGTGTTGGTACTAGTAGCTTCCTAGAGTTACTTGTATCCATCAAGCTATGGGTTTAGATATGCCAGCACCCTGTCTCAAGTTAGCAAATATCATCTTCAAAATGGGCTATATTTCACAGTTCTCTTTAGCTGGTTGTATGGAATTGGAAATGTACTTTACCATAGAAATGCATTATCCCACTGGTAATGATAGTATCTACTCCCAATATACTTGTAAGAATAAAAGGAATTGTTATCTTTGTGTCTCCTTTAAATCCTGATTTTGAAGATTGCAGGCCAACCCATGAATACTTTTTTTTAACTCAGAAGGGAAAGTTATGCATTGTATCCTTACTGCAAAGAGCATAAAATCTCTTGCTCAACTACATTAATTCTAAGAGAAAACAAGTGAGAAGTTCCCTAGAATTTTCTTTTTGACTACTCTTACCACTGGCAACGGTAGTATAGCTGCTATTCACTAATTATTCTACTAGTTGGTCAGAAATTGGGTATAGACATTTCCTTTGAATCTGACATCTGATATTAGATATTATAATTCTTCTTTCCAAATTAGTAAATATCAAAACTATATAAAGCCCTGAAATAATCAAAAAAAATTACAGCATAAATAATGACATTCAAATATTGATCTATACCTATTTATACAATGGACCTTTCAGTTAATTAAATTGGTATACATTGAGAGGTACTACTGAACTCTAGTTCAAACTAGAAATTATATTTTTAAATTCTATATTAGAAGTGTAGAATATAACTGAACACGTATTTTCTTATCTATGCAACTTTACCACCAAATCCTTGAATTTTAAGTGAGGAAATAAGTGTCATATATTTTGTGAAGTTGGATAAGTGTGGCTCTTCATTATCTTGATCATCCCTGTAGCTTTTGTGTCAATCCACATCTGATTTGACATTGTGGAAAGATTGCTGGATGTGGAATCATGACCTTAAAATCTGTATGATTTTGAAGGTAGCATTTAGCCTCTCATATGTCTTGATTTACTCATCTTTATAATGGAAATTGTATTCTTTATTTCATAGGATTGTTGTGAAGAAGCACTGGGTTAAATCTTAAGAGTATTATGTAAATATAAAGTGTTATATAGCACTTTATAGTTACAAAGGAAAAGGTCCTAATATTATGTGAATTAAAAACAGTGATGAAAGGATATGGTGTAAAATAGTATTACTTTTATTTATAATAGTTTTCTGACCTCTTACTGGAAAAAATATTGTTTCATAAATTAAGCTTTGCAATTTTCCTTTTATTTTTATATGTGATATCCTCAATGCCTCCACAGTTATGTAATTAGCAATAAATTATATTTGATATTGATTGGCACCTGGCATAATGAACAGAATTTTGAATCTAGAGTGAAGAAGACTTGAACTTATATATACTGTTTGTGAAATGTATAACTGTTGCCATGGGCAAATCACTTAATTTCTCTGAATTATCAGTAGCTTTTTAAAATTATAAGACATATATAACCCTGTTAACTTAGTCTGTACTACTCTAAGTATTTCTCATGTGAATGAATTCCCAAGTCCTTGACATAGTGATATGAATGATAATTAATAATATATTATGTAATAATATAATAATCAATCATGCTACAAGAATTTTTTAAAATACCTGCTGTGTGCCAGACTCTATAATAGGTGTTAGAGATACAAATGAAATAGTCCTTATTTTATAAAACACAGAAAAATAATTCAAGGAGACCGAAATCTGTTTAGAGTTAAAATTAAACTTAGAGAAGACCATAGATATAAGGAAAAATCATTTTGAGGGGCAAAAAACCCTTAAAATATAGCTGTTGTAAATTGAGAATAAAGGTCGAATTATTAAAGATTAACGAACAGTTGCTTTGTTATTTGATATTGTCACATAATCCAGCAAAAGTCCTGTGCATATTTTCAAATACTCTGTTTCTTTAGCCTCAACAGATAACCTAAAGAGAGATAAAATTCAAATCATTCTAATTGCTTATGTTAAAAATCATTTTATACATGTTATACATTGAAGGTAAAAGGAAGATCCCCTAATATTATACTTATGTATTAAAACTATACCTAGCAAAAACTATATTTTCTGATATTTTGCTAATTGTATATCTTCACAACACTCATTTCAGAACTGTTATAGTTCTTTATATATATATACACCTTTATAATAGAACACAGCAATCAAATTATAGACAACTCACTAGGTCTTCATGGATGTGCCATTCACAGAAATAAATCACTGTTATTTCATTCACTTAGAAAAATTAAAATAACTTGGAGAGCATGAATTAACTCTTAGTTAACCTGAACTTGTTAAAGTCAATTAGCTAGCTTTTATTGAGTGCCTCCTATGGGGCAGATACTGAGCTAAAAAAGAAAGACTATATAGAAAGCCCCTGCTTTCAAGTCTAATGAAGACAACCTGCAAACAACTAATTGCAAGCAAAATGTTTACAGAATGAAATGTGATAATCAACAGAGGGAAGGCATTGACATTATAGGGAGTAGCAGTAGGAAAAGCTTATAAAAGCTTAGGATGTGAAATGAAACTTGAAGGAAGTTAGAGAAGCTAAGAAGCCATGATCAGGATAGAGAACATTCCAGCATCAGAAATAGCCAGGGGCAAGGCTCTTAATTAGGAGATGGAAGGGAAAAGGCAAGGAGGTTAGTGTCACTGAGTCAAAGTATATTGGGAGAGGTGGGTGAGGAAGGAAAATAGCTGGTAAAGTATTGGAAGACTGAAAAGTTAGGAAGGGTCCATGTTATGGAAGACTTTGAATGCCAAAGAAAGAAATTTATATTTATCCTTATTTGTTTCTAGAGATAATAGTAAGTTACTTGTATTTATTGAGAAGTGAGGTGAGATGCTTGAACTCATGCTTTTGAAAGATCATTTTGACAGCTGAATGAAGCACTAGCTGGAGTAAGAGAGAGTTGAGGCAGGGAGATCAACCAACAGACTATTACAGTAACTTTGTGTTAGGAGATAAGGGTATGGCGATTGAGTCTTGGCTTTCACTTGTAGGGAAACTGGTCAAAAGCATGACCCTAATTCATGACACCATGAAATTTCATTCAGAGTTTCCTCTTAATTTTTAAACCATAAAAATTTACATTCATTTTTGTAAGATTTTGAGTTTCAAATTATTTTCTCTCTCCCTCCCTTAATCCCCCCACCCCAAGACAGCAGTCATCTGATATAGGTTCTGCATGTACAGTCATTTTAAATATATTTTCATACTACTCATGTTGTAAAAGGAAGATCAGAACAAAGAAGAAAATTGAGAAAGAAAAAAAAAGTAAAAATAGTATGCTTCAGTCCACATTCATGCCCCATAGTTCTTTCTCTGGATGTAGATGTCATTTTCTATTCCAAATCTATCGGAATTGTCTTGAATCACTGTGTTGCTGAGAAGAACTAAGTCTATCCATTGATGATCATTGCACAGTCTTGCTGTTACTATGTACATGATCTCCTGGGACTGCTCATTTATTCAGCATTAGTTCATGGAAGTCTTTCCAGGTTTTTCTGAAATTGGCCTGCTCATCATTTTTTATACAACAATAATATTCCATTACATTCATGTAGTTTAACTTATTCAGCCATTCCCCCCAACTGATGGGTATCCACTCTATTTCCAGTTCCTTGTCACCACAAAAAGAGCTGCTACAAACATTTCTTAAATATTTTTGAATAAGGAAATAAATCTATTTGATTCATTCTTAAGTTAAAACTTTTTTAACAATAGCTTTTTATTTTCAAGATACATGCAAAGATAGTTTTCAGCATTCACCATTGCAAAACTTTGTCTTCCAAATTTTTCTCCCTCTCTTTCCTCCTTCCCTAAATAGCAAATAATCC
This sequence comes from Antechinus flavipes, assembly GCF_016432865.1. NCBI lineage: Eukaryota > Metazoa > Chordata > Mammalia > Dasyuromorphia > Dasyuridae > Antechinus > Antechinus flavipes. Next base: position 168,711,757 of record NC_067398.1, read on the forward strand.
AATATAGGTTAAACGTGCAGTTCTTCTATACATATTTCCACATTTATAATGCTGCACAAGAAAAATCAAATAAAAAAGGAAAAAAATAAATGAGAAAAAAAACAAACAACAAAAAAGGTGAAAATACTATGTTGTGATCCACATTCAGTCCCCATAATCCTCCTCCTGGCTGCACTCTTTCCATCATAAGTCTATTGGGATTGACCTGAATTATCTTATTATTGAAAAGAGCCAAGTTCATCAGAGTTGATTATCACATAATCTTATTGTTTTTATGTACCATGTCCTCTCGGTTCTAACCCTCCTTTAAGATCTCTTTGTATTTTGATAGCCCTTTGGACATAGTTCCAAATTGTTCTCCAATATGATTGGATCAGTTCACAAGTCCAGCAATAATGTATTAGTGTCCCAGTTTTCCCACATCCCCTCCAACATTTGTCATTATCTTTTCCTGTTAATTAAATTAAATAAGTCAGAACTGTCAATTTGCATTTCTCTAATCAATAAGTGATTTAGAGCATTTTCTCATGATTAGAAATAGCTTTAATTTTTTATTTGAAAATAGTGTGTTCATATCTTTTGGGCATTTATCAATTGAAGAATGACTTGTATTCTTATAAATTCGAGTCAATTCTCTATATATTTTGGAAACAAGGCTTTTTATTAGAACTCTTGGATGTAAAATTTCCCTCCCCCCCCCCAAATTTTCTGCTTCTCTTCTAATCTTGACTGCATTGGTTTTGTTTGTACAAAACCTTTTTAATCAAAATTATCCATTTTGCATTTCATAATGTTCTTTAATTCTTCTTTGACCATAACTTCCTTCCTTCTCCACAAATCTGAGAGGCAGACTATCTCTTGTTCTTCTAATTTGCTTATATTATCATTCTTCTTATCTAAATCATGAACCCATTTTGATCTTACCTTGGTATAGGGTGATAGGTATTGGTCAGTGCCTAATTTCTGCTATATTATTTTCCACTTTTCCAATTATTTGACAGATAGGGACTTGTTATGCAGAATCTGGAGTCTTTGCGTTTATCAAAAACTAGAGTACTATGATCACTGACTATTGTAGACATTTGTTTTTAATAAAAATGTGATGAATATTCTCTAATAATTAGCCACTTAAAGTATAGTAAGTAGAAGGAGTATTGTGAAAACATTTCTGGTATCTTTGAGCAAAATAAAAACACATTTTAAGCACAACTAACTAGTTTATTACAAACTTGATAGCTATTTTGAAATTATTCTTTGAAATATTTATAAATTGTACTGAGGGGCATTTTTTTTTAAATGAAGGTTTCATAGCTCTTAAATATTTTTCATATATTAGAGAGGAAAATACTAGTTGTAACAACTTTGAAAATTGATTTAATCATGTATTAAAATGAACATTTAACCTTCAATTAAATAATTTGGATTTGAGTTCTGCCTCTATCACTAACCAGCTGTTTGCTCTTACATATGTTGTTGAATCACTTAACCGTTCTCTGTTCATTTGTCAAATGTGGGATATAAATCCTCTTATCAGTTTTGTGATGTTCAAACTAGACAATCAAGATATAAGATTCTCATGTTACTTTAAAATTTTATATGACTTTGGTCTAGTAATAGACTTATGGTTTTCATAGTGTGTCTTGTAAAATCCCAGATTCATGTTTAATGAATTGCTAATTCAATGCTTATCTCAGAATCTTAAAAATACAAACCAGTGCATTAAAAAAGTATCCCATTTTATTTTAGATTTTAGATTTTTTTTATTACAAGACCAATTCATCAATTAGCAGCCATTAATTAAGCATTTGCTGTGTACTGGACACCATGTACTGGGGATATAAATACAAAAAGCAAAAACAATCCTTGCCCTCAATGAATTTACAGTTTAGCTGTGATAGACTATATGTACATATATATTATTGACCTTGTGAACTATACTATCTATGGGTTTTTTTTGGCAAAGGTTTTAGAGTAGCTTTGCCATTTCCTTCTTCATTAGATTAAGGCAGAGGTTAAATGATTTGCCCAAAGGCATACAGATAGTGTCTGAAGTTAGTTATGAATGTGTCTGAAGTTAGTTTTGAATTCTGTCCACTGAGCTGTCCTCTATATGTATATAGGGACAAATAGCATAGATATAGGGTGATTTGAGGGATAAAATACTTAATTGGGTGGGATCAATTGACTAGAGCTAGAGATTCTAAGAGATGGAGCTAAGAATTAAATACATTGTAGGCTTGAAACAGAGCCAGTAGTTTGGTGCAAAGGCAGGTACAGTGGAAGATGCTGTCTCTTGTATGAGTCAGAAAGCCATTTTAGCTAGAGTCATCCATATTCGTTGTAGGAGCCACACCTGCTTTGTGCCTATTGCTCCATTCTTTATAGCTGTACTTCACTGCTGCTCCCTTCTGAGGCCCTGCTGGGGGCTGCAGACAGTGATGGGATGTCATGCCCCCTCCACACTTGGTAATGCCTGGGGATAGTTTTGCCTCCTTCTTAGGTCAGATTTGCCCTACTCCTACCCCTAAGTCTTCCTTTCACTTTGTCCTCTGTTTCCTGACCTAATGTCCCATATACTAAAAGGTGGTTTGATTTTTAGGATCCAGGAATTCCTTAATCCATGCCTTTCAGATCAGTTCAAATTACCAATGCATCTGGGTTCTACCTGGCCAAGAATAAGCCAGAAAGGTAGGTTTGGGTGAGGATGTGAAATGTTTAAATGCCAAACAGAAGAGTTTATATTTAGTACTGGAGGCAATAAGAAGCTGCTAGGATTCATTGAATAGGAAGCAATGACATGATCTAATTCTCACTTTAGGACAATACATCTATCAGCTTTGTGAAGGATGAAAAAGATATAATCTTACTCTTAAAATTTTAGGTTAAAATGCTATAGATTTTTAAAAAAGTGATTACTGTTTTATTTTTTAGTGTTATGAAATAGAAATTGTAAAATAGGCTGTATTTGTATGAGAGAAATTAACATGTATACTAGTTTTGAATTATGTCTTTTTTTTTTTTTTTTTGTCCTCCACAAAATTATTCTCATTTTGAAAGTTTTCAAGTTATACTTTGGACAGTAAATATATGATTAATGTAGAGGAAAGTGATTTATGATGTTCAAAACTGTTTTGCAATTATGTTTCTGTTATGGAAGCATGTCCTAAATGTTCTACAACATTTCATAATATATCAAATAGTTTCCCATATAGGGAAACCAGTTCAGTGATTGCAGTCTCAAAAGTAGTCTAAAACACTGCTGAACAGCACAGTACTAATAGCTGCTACCAGCTTCTGAAAGTCTCTTCTCTGCTGATTTGTCTGTGTCCTTAGTAACATTATCAAATATGTTTCAGAGGGAAAGCTCTGAGTAAGCCAGCTTTGGAGAAATGTTTCCTAAAAGTCATTATTTTGCATTTTTATGAGAATTGCCTTTGTAAAAGACTTTCTGAAAGGTTCTTGCTTTAGATAAAGCTTTATAAGGTGGGTCAGTTCAGTTTGTTCTATTTTATAGAAATTAAGAGGGAGCCAAGATGGCCAAGCAGGCACATACGACTTTCTAAGTTCCTCTCATTCCCCTCATAACCAACTATTTAATTCAGCCTCAAAAATAGCTCTTCACTGCTTAAATTCATGAAGATTAGAAGCACACAATTTAATACCCGGAAGTCATTTTGGAAGATCGCCAGGAAAGGTTTGTCCTGAGGGGCCAGGAACAGACTAGCTCAGCCAGGGAGAGATTAGTGTCCTGAGCACACCAGGGGCGGGGGTGATCTCTGTGGCTAGAGAAGTTATAGAGATGACTCTGCTATAGGCTAACTGCTCTGCCTTGACTACAAAGCAGTAAACTGGCAGAGAAATTAAAGCCTAAAACAGAGGGTACTCTAAAAAACTCCAGAACCTAATGAGATCTGGCTGTAACCCCTCAAACCCGAAAGTGACTCAGGCAGGCCTTAATGCAGCCCTGCAGCCACATCCTGCAGTTCGGGGCTTTTGTGGGGGCAGTAACAAATCTGCACAGCAGAGAGGGGTACAGCCTGGGCAGCCTCTAATCTACACAGTGGGGGGCTTGGCCTGGGGCAATAGAACTTCCTCAGCAGACTGTGCTTCTGTGGCAGACACTTCTGGTCCAGCAAATCCACTCACTGCTCAACTGCCAATACCCACAGCCCCAGGGCAGGATTTGGCTTGGGGTAATGAAACTCTCACTGCTCAGCATCTAGCTTCAGGGTCATCATTATCTCACACAGCTGGGGTTCTTTGCAGGGTACTTTCCCAGCCTGAGTTACTCCCGGTGGGGAACTCTTTCCCAGAGCACTCCAGTACCTCGCTGCTTTTTGTAGCCGGCTGGCAGGACAGCTATTCGTCCATACAGCTCTCACTGCTCTGCAGAGGAAGCTGGTAACCTCCTGGCTCTGAAGGCAGACCCTACAGGCTCTAACAAAATGAGTAAAAAAATCAAAAGAATGATCAATAGTTTCTATACAGAAAGAAAACAGTTTTTCAACCCTGAAGAAACTAATAGCAGACAGTCTCCAGACAATTATTGGTCTCCAATACAAAAGGCTCTCCTAGAAGAGATTATTAAAAACCTTAAAAGAAAACTAGAAGAAAAATGGGGAAAGGAAAGAGAAGCTATGCAAGAAAGTACAGAAAAGGCATATAACTCACTAAAAGAAAAATTTGATAAAGTGGAAAAAGAAAACAACTTCCTGAAATGTGAATTAGAAAAGGTAAAAAAAAAAAAAAAAACTCCCAAGAAGTGCAAGGAAACAAAGTTTGTGAATTGGAAAAAGAAAATAACTCACTTAAAAAAAAAATAGTGAAATGGAAAAAAATTCCATAGAGCAAAACAACTCAATTGGACATATATAAAAAGAAGTAAAAAAAGCTAATGAAGAAAATAACTCACTAAAAATCAGAACTGAACAAATAGAAATGATTGATTCATTGAGACATCAAGAATCAGTCAAGCAAAACCAAAAAAATGAAAGATTAGGGAAAAAATGTCAACTATTTCCTTGGAAAAAAAATAGACTTGGAAAATAGATCTAGGAGAGATAACCTGAAGATCATTGGACTACCCGAAAATTATGATGAAAAAAAGAGCCTAGATACTATTTTACAGGAATTCATCAAAGAGAACTGCCCAGAAGTAATAGAACCAGAAGGGAAAATAATCATTGAAAGAAGTCATCGAACACCTTCTGAAAAAGACCCCAAAATAAAGACTCTGAGGAATATTGTGGCCAAACTTCAGAATTCTCAGACTAAAGAAAAAATTTTACAAATAGCCAGGAAAAAACAGTTTAAATACCAAGGTGCCACAATAAGGGTCATGCAAGATCTGGCTGCCTCAACATTAAAGGATCGAAGAGCCTGGAATCAGATATTCCGAAAAGCAAAAGAACTTGGAATGCAGCCAAGAATAAACTACCCAGCTAAGCTGAGTATTTTTTTCCATGGAAGAAGATGGACATTTAATGAAACAGAGGAATTCCATTTATTTCTAAGAAAAAAAAAAAACAGACTTAAACAAAAAAATTTGCTCTCCAACAACAGGATTCAAGAGAAGTAGAAATTAAGGGCAGCTAGTTGGTGAAGTGGATGGAATCCTGGACTCAGACATTATCCATGTAGCTCTGGGCAAATCACTTAACCCAATTTGCTTTAGCTTCCTTATCTGTAAATTGAGCTAGAGAAGGAATTGAAAAGTACTCTTGTTTCCATGCCAAGAAAACCTCAAATGAGGTCACAAAAAAAAAAAAAAAAAAAAAAAAAAAAAAACAGACAACTGAAAGGAGTGAGAAAATACAAGTTAAATTGCTTAGTGGCTTGCCACAAATAAGTGACAATCATGAAACATTGAAGTGGAGATGGCTAGAGACCTAATAAGAGTCAGTATTAGAACCAAATGAGGTAGGCAGTCACATGTAGCAGTGTGCAACAAGGGATTTGTGTGTGTGTAATGTGTATTACACATTATGTCATGCATATATCATACATAATTATATACAATGTGCTATTTTATACCATTACATAGAAATATATAATTATATAATACATATGTGGTTATATATCATGCTATATATTTTGTTATGTAATATAACATTACAAGTTGTTAAAATTTATATAATTATTATATCACATAAATATTGAATAAAATTCAAATTTTACCTTTTTACAATTTTTGAATGTTAAAATTAAGCATCAGTATTATAATACTGATCATATATAATTTTGATATATATTTAACACATAATATAATATACATTGTTTGTACAAGTAATATATAGTATGACATAGCTTATATTATGGCACATTATACTATTATCTATAATGATATGTAATTATGTTTTGTATAATACAATGTAATATACAACATGATTTGTCTGATATTTTATATTTAATAAAGGTAATATGATGGAGATTGTTGCACACCTCTCTCTGTTATATCGTAGATGGTTGCTACATATGTATATATTCATAATATACAATGATTGTACATATACAAACATATACACATGGAGAGAATGAGAGGGATAGAGCAGGAAGTGGGGGAAGGTAGTTAGGTGGCACAGTGGATAGAATCCTAGGCTTGAAGTCAGGAAGATACAATTTCAAATTCAGTTACTTTTTAGCTGTGTGACCCTGGGAAACTGCTTAATCTCTATTTGCTTCATTTTCTTCAGGTATAAGAAAGGGAAATACTAGCACCTCCCAAGCTTGTTGTGAGCATTAAATGAGATAATAATCATAAAGCGTTTAGTACAATACCTGACACATAGTAGCCATTTTATAAATATTATTATTATCATTACTATACTTAGCAGTAAATATCTTTTGTTTTTACGTTGCCTCCAAATATATCTGTGTAATTCAAAAAAGTCATTCCCTGCCCTTTTTTTTTTAAACAAAAAGAAAAGAAGATTGTAGGAAGGCACATAGTTGGTGATAAGATAGATAGTAAGGTAGGCAAGAATGTAAAGCTAATTATTGTAGACCAGGTGATACCAAAGGAATTCCAGAGTTAAAGGGATTCAGCCCCCATTTTTTTTTTAAGTGAATGGGTGAAAATGAAATAGACAAGAAATTGATATTTATTCCCAATGAGAAAGAGGTGGATGTAGAAGGGAAAAGAATATATTCAATAATCAGATGCTCTTTGGTCCAAATAGTTCTTTAGCAAGGAAGATGGTAAGGTTTGGTGATCTTGAGGGTTCAGTTTTAGTAAAGGTCAGTGACAAGGACATGGCTGTAGTAGGCTGTAAAGCATGGCTATCTGGAGTTAGAATAATATTATGACAGAAATATTCCATTACATTTCTATAGTATAGTTTGTATAGTCACTTTCCAATCAGTAAGAAACTACTTTGTCTACAAATCTTTGCTAACACATAAATTCTGTCATTGATATTTCGGTCCATATGGGAGCATACACATATATGTGTGGCATCATTTCTCACTTAGTTGCATTCTTCTAGATTTCATCAATGCCTTCCAAAAGTTCAACATCCTAAAAATTCACATCAACCCTGAAAGTTACACTTTCTTAGTACGCCCTTCTCCTGAAAGCCCCTTTGATTGGAGAGAGCAGAAGGTGGGAGTTAAGAAATTTTTTCTCTCATTCCTCCTGGTTGTCCAGGAACACCTCTTCCCTCAGCTTCATTTTCCTCTTCCCCATCAAACTCTTGCTTTGATATTCCACTTCCCTCCCCTCTTTTCAGCTTTTATGTCTGTCTACTCTATTATATTGAGAGCTCCTTGAGATCAGGGAATGTCTTTTGCCTTCCTTTGAATCCAGAAGATTAACACAATGGCTAGCACATAGTTTTTGTTGTTCAGTCATTTCTTTCATGTCTAACTCTGTAATCCCCATTTGGAGTTTTCTTGGCAAATACACAGGCATGCTTTGCCATTTCCTTCTCCAATTTATTTTATAGATGAGGTTACTAAGGCAAGCAGGGTTAAGTGACTTGTCCAGTGTTGTATAACTAATAATTCTCTGAGGTCAGATTTGAATTCAGAGAATCTTCCTGACTATAGGTCCAAGACTGTATTCATTTTGCTATTTAGTTACCCTCTCATAGGGTAGGTGCTTGATATTGATTGATTGATGAGCAGTGGGGTCACAAAATTAAAGGGTATGGGCATTAATTTGCCTTTTTTTTTCCTAAAGAGTATATTCTAAATTGCTTTCTAGGATAGTCAGATTTTTTATTGCTCTATCAACAAGATATTAGTGTGTTTAGCTTTCTATAGCCCTTTCAACAATGACTACATTTTAAAAATAGTTTTGCCAATTTGATTTTCTTGTATTATTAATTTGAAAAATAAATTATGATTGTAAATAGTTTGAAATTACTTTTTTCTAGAACTTTTTGCCCATAATTACTCACTATATCTTATCACCAACTGATGGTTGAATGTCAAAGGCAGCTATCATTTTCAAAAATTTAAGAATTTTTGATATAGGTATTTCTCACTTCGCTTTTGATGCCCTGAAGCATACTTTTTCTACCATTTGTGCGATTTTCCTTATATCTTCCTAATTTATTTTTAGACCTGTCTTTTAACTTTCAGTATCTGAGTCGTGAATAGTCTTCATTTATAAGTCATTGAAGATTTGTGCATCTGATTATTGAATATATTCTTCCTCCCCGCCACATCCAGCTTCTTCATCATTGGGAACAAAATATCAATTTCTTGTCTAATTAATTTTTTCCCTATTCATTATTTTTAAAATTCTTACACATACGTTTCTTCATCATTTCCTTCAGTCTCTCTACAATGACATTGCCTTCTGTTAAATTATTCAATTTTGTAGATTAACAGTGCTATTGCCTAGTAAAATTGTGAAAAAACAGGCTGAGACACAGTTTTGTCCTGGGCAAGATACCAATTTATTAGCAGTGATGCATAAACTTTAATAAAGTGGGTCACACTGACCATGTCAGCCAAAAAGCCAGGGACCTGAGCATGATCAGTTTATTCCTTAGAGTAGCAACAATCAATAAGTTGAGCCAATGTCTTCTCTCAATGACCCAAAATCTTGAATGAAGGCTGACATGGTCTAGGTGTGTTTTTCTTTGGATTGGGCTGACATTCTATTTATTGAACCAACCCTGGCAAAGGTAAAATCATTTTTATTGGTTAGATGTTTTAATAGAAGTAAGTTAAGACTTACCTTAGCTCTTCCTTACTACTTAGCTTGAAGAAAGGAGAAATCCTCAGGTGATAGAATTAGTTTATAGCAGGTGAAAATGGATTGACTTTAAGTGTTGATCACTCCAGTTTTCTGGCAATTAAAGAAAGTTCATTGTTTTATGAAATCCAGTTACCTCTAACATTCTTGGCTAGAAAAATAAAACCATCCCAATAAGGTTCTTTACCTACATGGCGCCTGAAAAGGACCTAGCTCAAGCTAATCCTTTCTTTATCTGTAAAGAGAAGCAAGGATCTCATTTAAACTACCCACAAGGTGGTCAGAAAAAAATTATACAAGGACACTCTGAAGATCTCTCTTAAGAACTCTAGAATTGATTGTATGACATGAGAGACGCAGGTACGAGACTGTCCCAGCATGGCGTGCCCTCATCAGAGAAGGTGCTGTGTTCTATGACAAATCAGAATTGAATTAGCTCAGAAGAAATGCAATATTCACAGAGTTAGAGAAGCCACCCAAATGCTGATTGAGATTATTTGTATCTGATCTGTAGCAGAGCATTCTGCACTTGTATTGGTCTGATCTGTCAAAATCAAACACATTGTTAACGACTCTAACATAGGAATATCATTTTGGTCCTCTTCAAGAAAGAAGGACAACAACCAGCCAACCAGCAAATGATCCCTACCCTCTAGGCTATGTGTGATCAAATTACTCCATCAATTGTGAACTAGATTAAAAAATGGGACCTGAAAAAACGGGGAAAAGAATGAATTACAGAGTAATATTATTAAATGTTATAGAATAATATTAATTTTCCTCAGTGCTTTTTAGTTCTTTTATTCTTGAATCCCTTTCAATATCTTATAACTATTCTGTTATTATCTATCACTTCCATCAAAATATAGAAGTAAGTAGGTAGCAAAACTCCTAACATCTCTGGTTAATAATTTTGAAGGTGCAAGAGTGAGTTCATCATTTCCTTTCATATCCCCCCCTTCCTCTAACTTACTCATTCATGGCCTTACCCTTCTACCTGTCATGTAGGCTTGAAACCTCTGTCATCTTTGACATTCCCCCTTTTCATATTATTGATATCCAGAGACTTGCCAAAAATATAGATTTGTTTCTTTCAAGTTATTCTTAATAGTCAATCAAAAAATGTGTTTTGTAATTGCATCATTTTGTAAGTCTTTTATTTTGGTATTTAGCTAAAAGATAGTTTTGAATGTGTGTTGTACCACCTTTGACTTTGAAATCTTATTAAATGGTTTAAAATAACAGTAAACAAGGACAGTTTGGATTTTTGTTGATATTTTTGTAGGCATTCATGAAAATAAACAGATACTAGGGGAATAATAATGAAACTAGACAATGCACATTGACCATCTGCAGCATATAATGTATATACTTTATTATGTTAGCATAATTATTTTGGTTAAGGATATTTCCCCCAATATTAGTAGAATTTTATATGTAGATCCTGCTTCCTGTACAGTTTTGAGGAATATGAGCCTTCATAAAGATTTCAGTATTGAACACCCGCCAGAGTTACATATGGTTTGAATTATCAACTGGAAAACTTGTTAATACCTAAAAGAGAAATGTTCAAGTAAGATTCTATTTGAGATTCTAAGTCATATAACTCAGGATATAGTGTATCTTTAAGGGCTAAGAAGCATATCACTAAAGTATTTAATGTTCGGCCTTTACGTCTACTGCTCTTATTATTACTGCTGTATTTTTATTTTGTTAAATGCTATTATTGTTTAGAATAGCAGAATTGAGAACTGTGTGCATAGGAACAATATTTGCTTATTATCCCACCAATATCCAGGACCAAGAAGATAAATTCAGATTGAGACCTAATGAAATTCAGGCCCATACAATAATTAAGTTATTTTTAATGAAGAAAAAAAAGCTTCATTCACTGTATGTACCAACACAAAAAAAAGTAGCAACAAAAAATTACTAGAATAAAATAATTAGACTGAAGTGGGCTAGCCTTCTAAATAAGATACTTTTAAAAAGACATTAGTTTTCCATCTCTTCAGAGACATAGGAAACAAATAGCTTAATCATCAGCCTTGGGCACGAATTATTGTTATAGGTTATAGGTTCACTATAAACAAATTGGAGTCTGTTATAGGTTATACTGTTATAGGCTATAGATTCACTGTAAACAAATTTGAGTGAAAAACAAGAAACTTGTGCCGTGGATTGCAAGATGGTTTGCCTTTTTTGATTATTGTAGAGTCAATGTGTTTAGCCAAAAAGAAAGCATTTTTATACTTGCTTATAAAATAAACTTGCATAAATTTTTATATTGTAAGCATCTAGAGGATTGAACAGGGAACTAACTAGAGCTTTTCTATACTTTGTATAAACAGCCCCAGGTCCCTCATTAATTTGGCCACATACAAATTACATATGTACAATATATACCAGGTTAAAGATGTTCAAAATATATTTGATAGAGATTCTAAGTAGTTTTAGTAAATCCTGAAAATTGAGAGCACTGGTTAAACATTCTAAGATTGTTTCAATTGGATTTTGTGTCATTACTCATGCTGGAAAATTGTTTGGAGTTGTGAAGTTGGTAAAGCCTATTTATTTTTGCCTTAGTCTAGGCATTATCTCATTTTGCTTCACTTAGGCATATATTCACTTTCTCAGTGAGAGAATCAAGAATGCAATCTTGAAGAAATTTAACTTAACTCTCAAGGTACTTAATTTTATAGGGAGTGGAACTTGAATGCCACAATTTGGGCATTTTGATTGGTAGGGTGTATTCATGAAACACTTTATAATTTCCATTACTTCTCCTAGTAAAGGTCAACACTTGGAGGGAAGTTTTGTCTCAAGTAAGTTTATTTCATATCTGACATTTATAACTCTGGACACGTAAGTTAAAAAAAAAAATTCTTAGTCTGAGTTTCATCTTTATGAATTTGCCCAATTGAGAAATCATTCTAAAATGTTATTTTTATGTGAAGGCTCATCCTTAATATGTGCTGTGTGTGTGTGTGTGTGTGTGTGTGTGTGTTTCTGATGAAAATATCAGTTGTGCATATGTTGCTAACATGAATCTTTCTGACAATATCATCACCAGCATATCATTAACTCATTTTTTTTCTTCTTCTAAGAGATCTCTAAAAGCACATTTATCTATCTTTTCATAAATCATAACCACTTTTCTAAGGGTCATATTTGATACATTTTTTCTTTAAGTGATAAAATGAAAGGATTCTACTTGGTTTTCATATTTGTATTAGTGGTCCATAAAATTCTAAATTTCCTTCCTTGTCCTCTTATCCTTCATCTTCCATTTAAATTTCTTACACTGAAGGAAGGGCTTGATAGTTTGTCACTGCTGAAGGCAGATTTCAATTGGTTTAAGATTATATATATGTTTTTACATGATAAATTTATTCTGTATAAAGAATTTGAAATTGGTTAAAGGGGGCAGATTGATTTTCTTTTTTTTAGAAATGAAAACATAATGTATCCTTTAAAAATATTTGAAATCTATTTAATATTTGGTTTAAAGAAAGCTAGAAATAATTAATGCCACAATAATTATTGTGGGAGGCAGTTTACTGCACAGTGAATAGTACTGGGCCTGGAGTTAGGAAGCTCTAAATTCAAATCTGGTCTAACATGTATTAATGACCTTAAGCAAGTTATTTACCTTCTGCCTCAGTTTCCCTTACTGTAAAATGGAGCTAATTATAGCACCTATTTCCTAGAGTTGTAACAAGTGCTTAGCACAATGCCCAGCACATAATAGGCTTGATTTAAATGTTGAATTACTTTCCCTATTATACATTACCTAAATTCATAGTTTAAGAATAAATCAAATATTTAATTTCCTATTAACATCACTTTTTGAATACAGATTTTAAAAGTACTTGATCAGAGAGTTGAAAGAAGAGTAAAAAGGAATAGAGAATTCCATTCTTTTTTCTTGAAAAAATACAGATTATTTTTATTTTAATAATAATTTTAGAAGCTATGTACTTTTTTAAAAAATTTAATAATTACTTTATATTGACAGAATCCATGCCAGGGTAATTTTTTTACAACATTATCCCTTGCACTCGTTTCTGTTCCGATTTTTCCCCTCCCTCCGTCCAGATGGCAAGCAGTCCTATATATGTTGGATATGTTGCAGTATATCCTAGATACAATATATGTTTGCAGAACCGAACAGTTCTCTTGTTGCATAGGGAGAATTGGATTCAGAAGGTATAAATAACCCGGGAAGAAAAACAAAAATGCAGATAGTTCACATTCGTTTCCCAGTGTTCTTTCTTTGGGTGTAGCTGCTTTTGTCCGTCATTTATCAATTGAAACTCAGTTAGGTCTCTTTGTCAAAGAAATCCACTTCCATCAAAATATGTCCTCATACAATATCGTTGTCGAAATGTATAATGATCTCCTGGTTCTGCTCATTTCACTTAGCATCAGTTCATGTAAGTCTCGCCAGTCCTCTCTGTATTCATCCTGCTGGTCATTTCTTACAGAACAATAATATTCCATAACATTCATATACCACAATTTACCCAGCCATTCTCCAATTGATGGGCATCCATTCATTTTCCAGTTTCTAGCCACTACAAATAGGGCTGCTACAAACATTTTGGCATATACAGGTCCTTTTCACTTCTTTAGTATTTCTTTGGGATATAAGCCCAATAGAAACACTGCTGGATCAAAGGATATACACAATTTGATAACTTTTTGGGCATAATTCCAGATTGCTCTCCAGAATGGTTGGATTCATTCACAACTCCACCAACAATGCATTAGTGTCCCAGTTTTCCCGCATCCCCTCCAACATTCATCATTATTTTTTCCTGTCATCTTAGCCAATCTGACAGGTGTGTAGTGGTATCTCAGAGTTGTCTTAATTTGCATTTCTCTGATCAATAATGACTTGGAACACTCTTTCATATGAGTGGTAATAGTTTCAATTTCATCCTCTGAAAATTGTCTGTTCATATCCTTTGACCATTTATCAATTGGAGAATGGCTTGATTTCTTATAAATTTGAGTCAGTTCTCTATATATTTTGGAAATGAGGCCTTTATCAGAACCTTTAACTGTGAAGATGTTTTCCCAGTTTGTTGCTTCCCTTTTAATCTTGTTTGCATTAGTTTTATTTGTACAAAGGCTTTTTAATTTGATGTAATCAAAATTTCCTATTTTGTGATCAGTAATGGTCTCTAGTTCATCTTTGGTCACAAATTTCTTTCTCCTCCACAAGTCTGAGAGATAAACTATCCTATGTTCCTCTAATTTATTTATAATCTCGTTCTTTATGCCTAGGTCATGGACCCATTTTGATCTTATCTTGGTATCTGGTGTTAAGTGTGGGTCCATGCCTAATTTCTGCCATACTAATTTCCAATTATCCCAGCAGTTTTTATCAAATAATGAATTCTTATCCCAGAAGTTAGGGTCTTTGGGTTTGTCAAACACTAGATTGCTATAGTTGACTATTCTGTCTTGTGAACCTAACCTTTTCCACTGATCCACTAATCTATTTCTTTGCCAATACCAAATGGTTTTGGTGACTGCTGCTTTATAATATAATTTTAGGTCAGGTACAGCTAGGCCACCTTCATTTGATTTTTTTTTTCATTAATTCCCTTGAGATTCTCGACTTTTTATTGTTCCATATGAATTTTGTTGTTATTTTTTCTAGATCATTAAAATATTTTCTTGGAAGTCTGATTGGTATAGCACTAAATAAATAGATTAGTTTAGGGAGTATTGTCATCTTTATTATGTTCGCTCGCTGATCCAAGAGCACTTAATATTTTTCCAATTATTTAAGTCTGACTTTATTTGTGTGGAGACTTTTTTATAATTTTGCTCATATAATTCCTGACTTTCCTTTGGTAGATAGATTCCTAAATATTTTATGGTATCAACAGTTATTCTGAATGGAATTTCTCTTTGTATCTCTTGCTGTTGGGTTTTGTTGGTGATGTATAAAAATGCTGAGAATTTATGGGGATTTATTTTATAGCCAGCTACTTTGCTAAAATTATGAATTATTTCTAATAGCTTTTTAGTAGAATCTCTGGGGTTCTCTAGGTATACCATTATATCATCTGCAAAGAGTGATAGTTTGGTTTCCTCATTGCCTACTCTAATTCCTTTAATATCTTTCTCGACTCTTATTGCAGAGGCTAGTGTTTCTAATACGATATTGAATAATAATGGTGATAGATCTTACTGGGAAGGATTCCAGTTTTTCCCCATTGCATATGATGCTTACTGATGGTTTTAAATATATGCTCCTGACTATTTTAAGAAAAAGTCCATTTATTCCTATGCTCTCAAGTGTTTTTATTAGGAATGGATGTTGGATTTTATCAAATGCTTTTTCTGCATCTATTAAGATGATCATATGGTTTTTGTTTTTTTGGTTATTGATATAGTCAATTATGCTAATAGTTTTCCTAATATTGAACCAGCCCTGCATTCCTGGTATAAATCCTACTTGGTCATAGTGTATTATCCTGGGGATGATTTTCTGTAATCTTTTTGCTAATATTTTATTTAAGATTTTAGCATCAATATTCATTAGGGAGATTGGTCTATAATTTTCTTTCTCTGTTTTCAGCCTACCTGGTTTAGGTATCAGTACCATGTCTGTGTCATAAAAGGAGTTTGGTAGGACTCCTTCAATCCCTATTTTTTCAAATAGTTTATTTAGCATTGGAGTTAATTGTTCTTTCAATGTTTGGTAGAATTCACATGTAAATCCATCTGGTCCTGGGGATTTTTTCTTAGGGAGTTGATTGATAGTTTGTTCTATTTCTTTTTCTGTGATGGGACAGTTTAGGATATTTACTTCTTCCTCTGTTAGTTTGGGCAAGCTATATTTTTGGAGGTATTTTTCTATTTCATTTAAGTTGTCAAATTTATTGGCATAAAGTTGGGCAAAGTAACTCCTAATTATTGCTCTAATTTCCTCTTCATTAGTGGCGAGTTCTCCCTTTTCATTTTTAAGACTAACAATTTGATTTTCCTCTTTCCTTTTTTTAATCAGATTTACTAAGGGTTTGTCTATTTTGTTGGTTTTTTCATAGAACCAACTCTGTTTTATTCATTAATTCAGTAGTTTTTTTACTTTCAATTTTATTGATCTCTCCTTTTATTTTTAGAATTTCAAGTTTAGTGTTTGACTGGGGGGTTTTAATTTGTTCCTTTTCTAGCATTTTTAGTTGCAAGCCCAATTCATTGACTTCTCTTTCTCTATTTTATACAAATAGGCCTCTAGAGATATGAAATTTCCCCCTATTACCACTTTGGCTGCATCCCATACATTTTGATATGATGTCTCATTATTATCATTTTCTTGGGTGAAGTTATTAATTATGTCTATGATTTGCTGTTTCACCCAATCATTCTTTAGTATGAGATTATTTAGTTTCCAATTATTTTTTGGTCTACTTCCCCCTGGCTTTTTGTTGAATGTAATTTTCATTGCATCGTGGTCTGAAAAGGATGCATTTACTATTTCTGCCTTACTGCATTTGAGTTTGAGATTTTTATGTCCTAATATATGGTCAATTTTTGTATAGGTTCCATAAACTGCTAAAAAGAAAGTGTATTCCTTTCTGTCTCCATTACATTTTCTCCAGAGATCTATCATATCTAACTTTTCTAGTATTCTATTTACCTCTTTGACTTCTTTCTTATTTATTTTGTGGTTTGATTTATCTAATTCTGAGAGTGCAAGGTTAAGATCTCCCACCATTATAGTTTTACTGTCTATTTCTTCTTGCAGCTCTCTTAATTTCTCTTTTAAGAATTTAGATGCTACCCCACTTGGTGCATATATGTTTAATATAGATAGTGCTTCATTATCCATGCTACCCTTTAGCAAGATATAGTGCCCTTCCTTATCTCTTTTAATTAGATCAATTTTTGCTTTAGCTTGATCTGAGATCAGGATGGCTACCCCTGCTTTTTTGACTTCACCTGAAGCATAGTAGATTTTGCTCCACCCTTTTACCTTTAACCTTCATGTATCTCCCTGCTTCAGGTGTGTTTTCTGTAAACAACATATTGTAGGATTCTGGCTTTTAATCCATTCTGCTGACCGAGAAGCTATGTACTTATTAAAGATTTTTGTTTCTTACATAGCAGAGCTCCAACTTAAAGTCTAAATGGAATGGGGATTCCTTATAGGTGAGGAAGTCCTCTAGATGTTACTCTTTGTGGATGACATTGTGCTGGTTGCTTCAAACCTAGGAGCACGCAGAGTTTTCTGGATGAGAGCCATATCCATTCAAAAGAGTTTGGCTTAGCTTCCTTCCTAGGAAAACTAAGTGGATAGCTATCAAATTGATATTCCTAAAGCACCTTTCACAATCTCCTGTCACTCTCTTCTTTAAGATAATTAATTGGTTCTCTTTTGCCTCTGGAACAAAAGACAAACTCTTTTGTTTAACATTTAAAGTCCTGGACAGCTTCGTTCTGGGCCAATCTTTCCAGCCTGATTACATATTACTTTTTCTTATGTACTCTCTGCTCTAACCAAACTCCTGCTTTCTCTTCTTGGTCCATATATTGTGGCTACTGCTGCTTCTTTCTAGGCATGGTCACTCTGATATGTGGAATACTATAGCACCTCACCCTCACCTTTTAAAATCCCTACCTTAAAGTTCATTTAAGTCTCTTGATTGGCTTTCTCCATCGGTAGTGGCTTATCTTCCCAAATCACTCTGTACTTATATTGCATATGTCTTATGTGTACTTATTTTTCATATGCTTTATTTCTACAATGGAACATAAACTACTGAGAACAGAGCCTGTCTCACTTTTGTATTTGTATCTGTAGTATTAGGCAGAGTACCTAGAGCATAGAGAGCTCTTTGAGAGCTGGAATTGCTTTATGTCCCCAGCATTTAGCACAATACATATCACAGTGTAGATGCTTAATAAATATTTATTTACTGATTTATTAACTGATCCAATGAGTGTTCATTACATGCTGGGATGTTGATTGATTGAAGAATTACTGTTCAAACTGTTAGGTAGACCAAAGCTTCTTTAGTTGTGGATCATGATTCCATATTAGGTGACATAACTAAATTTGGATGTTGTGAAAAATTTGGCAGCAGTAAAAGGTATCAAATATTCCACCAGGATTTAATTTTTTTATGTAAAAATAAACAAGCACAATCATCTCATTAGAATGCAAATGTACTTTCATCTTTAAAATTATATATATATATATATATATATATATATATATAAAACAAAGAGTTGTTTTAAAAGAAATTTTTTATTTATTATGAAATATGCCTCTATACTTGGCATGGTATATAAAATTTCTTGGGCAAAAAGGGATCATGAGTGGGAAACCTTTAAGAAGCCCTGAGATAGACAACTTTGGTTATAGATCTTTGACAGTCATTTCACATACACAATAAATTGATCCCCAATTTGAACAGGAAGAAAATGGACTTGATCATTTTGGGCAAATTTCGAATGACCCCAGCAAAACTCCATATTTTAAATACTATTGATCTTTTAGTTTTATGTGACTGGAAGTCATGAAGACATTAGAAAAAATGGAAATAAAATTTCAGCCACAGGACAAAGAAAATACATACAGTAGATAGGAATAGGTTGCAACACATTACAAACAAGAATTTATTGAGATACTGAGGGATTATTGAGAGTAAAGAAAGTCATCACAGAAATATATTAGTGAAAAAGATGATGTGTAGTCATAAGATATGAGTATATTAAATAGATATTTGTGTCTTCACAATGTCAACAGAAAATGAGGAGGACCTTTGGCAGGTTAGACAGACTAGCTACAGAAAACTTATGAAAGGACTTGAATTGAGTTGCTCAAGAAATGCAATGGGGGAATTCCATCTTTTGATAAAGACCAGAAAATTGTTTCAATATCTAAAAGTAGCTTGATGTGGTGGTGTATTTTATTGACAAGTGAGAGCCCTTAAAAAAAAGTACTATATGCCACAACATTAATGCCTAAGGTGGACCTGTGAAAAGTTCATGGAATGGTTCACAAAGGCAATATGTGTTAGAGGCAGTAAATGAATATAGTTCTTCCTGAGGATTATTAATATCAGAAATTAGTAGTAGTAGCAGCAGCAGAAGTCGTTATTGTAATACTAATAGTGATAACAATAATAACTGCTCTGTTCCAGGTACTGTATTAAATACTTTACAGATACCTTATTTGATCCTCTCTACAACTTAGTGAAGTAGGTGCTATTATCCTCATTTTATGAATGAAAAAAGAGGCAACAGGTTAAGCTGTCGGGGTCAGATTTGAACTCAAGTGCAGCCCATCATCTTACCTGCACCATCTCTCACAATTCCCCCTTTCTAGATCCTTCTCAGCCAGGTCCAGAGGGAACTTTTTAATATGAAACACAATGAATTGTCTGCCAAAGAAAGTTATTTCTGTAATATGTAATGTTCTCTTCTCTAAATTATATAATGTTCTCTGGGAGCAGATTTCTTGGGGGGCTTCTGGAGACAGCCTTAGTTTCGGTTCAGTGTAATAATCACCCTAAATGCAGCCAGGAGTTAAAGCCCAGTCCTTTATTGTTTCGTTCAAAATAGCCTGGTTAGCTTTCTTAAGAGGCCTATCTCTCTCCTTGGTTCTGAGAGCTCTCATTGCTAGTCCTTTGCCTCTGCCAGCTTCAGTCTCTTGCTCTCTCTCCAAATCCTGGCTTTTCAATCTCCCCAATTGACTTCTGACTGAGATTTCAAAAGCTTCTAGTGAGCTTGCCCTTTTATATGCTTTTTTAGAGGTGTGAACTTAAAGATTGACTCCTCCTCTGAGAGTGGGATTGTGGGTTCTCTGTGACTTGTGGTCTTGGACTTGTCAATCTCCTGACTGAATCCTGACTTGTGAATCTCGAACACTAATGTGTGAACTAATGTGTGAACTCTTAAAGGTGTGAACTAAGTACATAAGCATTGTTTCTATCAATTCCAGTGAGTTAGCACCTTATTTCAAGTTCTGGCCCATAACAGTAATACTCAGAAAGCTTGAGCAGCATGTCATGAAAATAGTCAAGTCCATCATAGGATTATGGGCATTATGCCCATCTCCAGTGCATGCTCCTAATAGAACACTGTTGTTCTATTGTCTCTGTGTCATTGATTCTTATTTCCTGAGCCTTAGTTCTCCTGAGTTTAATTTATATGTGTTTCACAAGTGAGCTTTGGCTTTCTAGATATTATCCTGACTCCAAATCTTGATCCTTAAATATTCTGACTACCTCTAGTTTCCAGTTTATTATCTGTCATATACTTGCATCACCTCTTTGTTAATGAGCATTCTGCAAATTAGGTTTGGACTCAAGCTCTCAGTGGTGCTAAGAAAAGGACATATCTCTTTTCTTATCTCATTACTTGTTTGAGTTCTCTCTCTGTCCACAGGTGTCCCACATCCTCATGCTACTGGTTGGTTGCCTTGCTTGGATCTTCCCCACATAGTTTTGTACCTAGAGCTAACCTTCAGGCTTTTTCATACTTGTCTTCTTTTCTCCACCTAACTGACATTTATGTAACTCTTTAAATTTTAAAATCTCTCCCCAGGATATTATATGTAGGATATTATATACAGCATTCATGGGATTTAGTGCTGGAAGTGACCATCTTAGAAGCCACTGAGCATTTTGGGGGAGGGGAGAGTAAGAGGGGAAAGGGGAAAGAGGCTGCTTAAAATATTTCCCCCTTGACCTGAGAGTTTTGGATTTTGACTATGTATAATATTTTAGAGGAGTTTTTATTTGGGGACTTATTTTAGGAAGTGACTGATAGATTCTTTCAATTTCTATTTACCTTCTGGTTCTGAGATAACTGGGCAATTTTTCCTTTATAATTTCATGAAATATGATGTCTAGGCTCCTTTCTTGTTCATAGCTTTCCTGTAGTCCAGTGATTTTAAAATTCTCTCTCCTCCAGATGGAGATATTTCACATTTTCTTTATTCTTCATGTGTAATGGAATATTCCCCTTGGTCAGTTTTAATTTGCGGAGAATCGTTTTCTTAAACGAGGATTTGTACCTCTTATACCATTTGACCAGTTCTAATTTTTAAGGAGTTATTTTCTTTAGCATTATTTTATACCTCTTTTTTTTTTTAATCCAAGCAGTCAATTTTCTTCCTTCCTTCCTTCCTTCCTTCAGTCCGTCCGTCCCTTTTTTTTTTTTTTTTTTCTGAAGCAACTGACTTGCCCAGGATCACACAGGTAACAAGTGTTAAGTGTCTGAGACCAGACTTGAACTCAGGTCCTCCTGACTTCAGGGCTGGTGCTATATCCACTGAACCACCTAGATGCTCCTAAACTGTCAATTTTCTTGCATGGTTCTCTTTTCTTTCTCAATTTTAACTCTAATCTTTTTTTTTTTTTTTTCTGAAGCAATTGGGGTTAAGTGACTTGCCCAGGGTCACACAGCTAGGATATATTACATGTCAGAGGTTAGAATTGAACTCAGGTCCTTCTGACTTCATGACTAGTGCTCTATACACTGTGCCAACTAGCTGCTCCCTCTAATCTAATTTTTAAAATTTAAAAATCTTTTTTTCTCTATCTGTGTGACCATAGGCAAATCACTTAACCCCAACTGCCTCAGCAAAACAAAACAAAACTTTTTTTTTTTTTTTTTTTTTGGCACTAGGAATTCTTGTGCTTATGTATAATCTATATATTTTTTTCCTTTGAGGCTTTGTTGATACACATTTTTAAGTCATTGTCTTCTATATCTTTAACTTCTCTGTCACTCTGCTAGTTTTTTGTGGTTGAATTCCCTTTTTTGTTGGGACTTTTTGTTAATGTTAGGCTCTTTAAGTAGTTGGGAGGGTTGAAAGGAATGTCTGGTCTTTCTGCTGCTTTCAAAACTAATTCGGGGTTCTGCAATTTTTTGGTGCTCTCAATGGGGTGTGATTGGAGTAGTGATCTGTCCACTAACTTCATGATCTGAGATCTGCAAGTTCCTGACCCAGATTCAGGTTTCTTGGCTTATGTGGGGTTGTTTTTTCAGACTGCTTCTTGACTCAGTTACTATTAGCCTACTGGAAGTTTCAGAAGGACTAAATTGCTGCCTTTCCTTTTGTTTCCTGCCCTACTTACTCCTCCATAGGCTTCTGTGTATAGCTAAAGGTTTCAACTGAATCCTCTCTCTGCTCTTGGGCTCAGAGCCACACAGCTTTGTTTTTGAAACTTATTTTGTCATCCTTACATAGAGAGGGCCCCTGCTTCTTTTGTAACTATTTCTCTTGACTTTAGAACTTTAAGTTGAACTATTTATTAGTTGACAGAACTTCCAGATGACCCCTGTTTCTGTTCTAGTCCTAATACAGGGATTCCTTGGAGTCTCTGTCCCAGTTCTTCCTGCCCTGGTACTCTGTCTTAGCCTCCTTTCCATCCCTGAGTCTGAAAATATTTCATTTTGCTGCTGTTATTCTACTACTTTGCATTCCTGACCAGCCCTCACCCCGACATCCTTGAATCTGTCTTCCTAAATAGCCTGGAAAAATGACTCATTATGACTTTTTCTTGCCTTTCTTGATCAGAATTTGATCTGTTGTGCCCTCTAGATCATTGTGAAAGAGGTTGTGGAGGAATTAAGGTAAAAATGCTTCTTGAGGTAGATAGATGGCATAGTGGATGGAGCACCCAGTCCTGAAGTCAGGAGGACCTGAGTTCAAATGTAATCTCAGACACTTAACATTTACTAGCTGTGTGACCCTGGGCAAGTCACTTAACCCCAACTGTCTCTCTCACTTTACCATCTCGTCTTAAGATTACCACTGCCCTGAACTTAAAAAAAGATACAAATATAATACACATATTAGATGAATAGATAATATTTCAATATAATTGGTTTTCTTTGTAATCCTATGAATTGTAGTTTATTTCTTTAAAAAACCATTTTGCTAAAAAAGGATCCATAGTCTTCCTTTGATTACTAAAGTAATTCTTGACGCAAAAAAGGTGAAGAATGCCTGATTTAGTCCAATACCATTTTTTATATTATGAAGAAACTGAAGCTTAGACAAAAGTAGTTTGTCCAATATCAAACAACTGATAACAGATCAGTTCAAATGAATGCTCTCTAACTCTTAATTCCATTAAGCCAGTGATTGTTAACATTGCTAGCTAATTCAGTATCATTTATTACTGAGATCTGGTGATCTATTCCCATTATGACAACATGTATCTTTAACAGTGACCTTCTAAGGACAGTACTTTAATGAGTGACCTTAATAAGGAGAATTTCAGTTCTCACCTTCCAGCTACTTCTTGGAAAAAGAGTTTTGGAATATGTGGCATCTTTTTACACCTTTCTAATCTCTAATCTTCCTATATAGACATTCTGTCTAGGAATATAGCCATTGTAATGGTATTCAGATTCCCCAAGATGTTTTGATCTATATCCATGATATTCGCAGGAGTTTCAAATGAGCAAAGCCTCCTAACATCAGCATTTACTGATAAAGTAATAAAGCTAACACATTTACCTTAGGCTCCAAGTAGATTTTTTCAGTACCATCTCATATATATTTTTTTTAAATTCCCATGCTCTTGAGTACAGAATATAGAATTCTCTTCCTATCCCACCCCCATAAAAACTGGTGATGATGATGAAAATGATGACAACACAATTCTTCATATTTTTATGTTGTCTTGAGATTTAAGATCCACCCTAGATTGTTACAATCAGGGTATTCATAGAATTTAAGTTTATAAGGGTCTAGTTAATTCATTCCCATGTAGTCATCACTCATAATCTCTTTCCTGTTGATACGTGCATGGTGATTGACTTTTAAACCCCTTTTTAAATCCTTGTAGTGATTCTATAAGGAAATAATTTCTCTTCAACATTTTATTTCAAGTTATTTCTCTGTACTTGCTCTCATATGTTCATGACTAGAACTTTTTTTTTGGGGGGGAGGGGATTCCATTCATTCTTATTCACAACCTGATTTTTATGTGGTAGTTTATGCTAATATTTTATAATCCCTTCTGTATGGCACTGAATCATAGAATGCTATTTTTCTTAAAGAATTCAAGTTGTGGATCAGCTAGAGTTCAATGGATTATATTATGTTAGTTAGGAATTAACCATAGCATATTACAATTAAATGATTATACACTGTGAACAATATAAAAGATAATATCACAGAGACAGAAAAGTATACAGAAGGATAGATCAGTTATATAGTAATTATTACAAAATGAGATTGGAGCAAAACAAATGCATTTGCTCCATTATTACCACCTAATTTTAGCAGATCTATAGGAAGACCCTTCTGATATTAGGTGAATTCCCTTCAATTATACTTGCCTCACATGCTATTCTAATTGTTCAGCCTTTTAGAATAATTCTAATTTTTTTGTGTAATAGAATCAGCAAAGTTCTCTTTGCTCCATTTTATTTTTCTGGAAGTCAGTTTATTACTTATATAATGTTCTCTTTTGTGCTGTTTCCTTTCCCTCCTCCCTCCCAGGAGTTAATTTTATTTTTTATTTCTTGCTTCATTTCTTTTATTCATTTTTGGAATCCTTGTAGTTAGGCCATTTTTTTTTCCTCCCTAAGACTCTACTTCTATTTACTTTGGGAGTTACTTTCTTTTGAGTTTACCTCTTGGGCTCTTTTAACCCATGGTATTTCTCCATTGTATTAAGACTGTTTGCTCCTATCTCCAGTCTTAGTTCGTGGATATATACTTTATCCCAGGGTCCGGTTTTACCCCTTTTGGAGTTCTTGGATTGTATGATTAGATCCTGATCTATCTATCCCCTTTTTAGTCTGGATGCCATTGTTGCTGCCTTAATGCTATTCTACCTGGGACAGATGGCTTCTGTTCTTTCTGTTCCGTTGACTTCCACAGCCTTGGTCTTGGATAGGGAACCTAAGTCCAGGAGGTGGGGCTTTTGCCAAACTCTCTGACTTGGTTTGTTTCCTAGTGAACCACCTCAAAGGGCACATCTCTTTTTTCCTGTAATAGTCATTCACTGTGAGGTGGTTTTTCCTTTTACTATTGCTGTGATAGACCTCAACTAGATATCAGAAATTTTGCTGGCTTTCAACTACTTTCTACTAGCTATTAGAGAACCTCTGCCTCTTCTTTGTCTCCTTTTGAGTATGTATTAAACACTGGATATTGTGCTGTTTTCAGAACTCCTGGGTATTCCTCTTCCATGGGCTGCCCAAGTGTCTATCCAGTCTTTATCATTTTAGGTAATCAGATACCCCTATCTCAGTCTCCTTCTAAAATGACCTACCAGGAACTTGCTTTGTCTCCTGTTGCAACTCTTATGAAAGCAATCATGCTGACTTTAGGTTCCCCTACTCCATGATGATCCTGAATAGAAAGCCTACAGATTTTTGGCTATTTTCTTGTATGGTCTTAGGATGGAGAAGCTTACTAGTGTTTCCCCTTTATTTTACTTGATCACTGTTTCATCTGGCATCCTTATTTGTTTTTCTAGGAGTTTCTCAGGGGAATTAAACTTATCTGTAAATTAAACTTATTGTAGGATATGAACAAAAGTTTCTTAGAATGAGAATATGCATAAGGTATTATCTGTACAATCAAAGAAGGGCATTCCTACAGTAACTAAATCATAATAGTTAATATTACACAGTTCACTTGCAGCAAATTTGGTAATCTATTGAAAAAGGGATGCCATTACAGATTTATTTGGTAGTTTAATACTGTCCTTCTTTCTTAATTTTAAATCTTAGAAAATAGTTCTTTTTAAATTACCTTTCAGGATGTTTTGGTAATTCACTGATGATATATATATTTTTTATATTATAACTTTTTATTGACAGAGCCCATGCCTGGATAATTTTTTTACAACATTATCCCTTTCACTCACTTCTGTTCCAACTTTTCCCCTCTCTCCCTTCACTCCCTCCCCCAGATGGTAAGCAGTCCTATACAAGTTAAATATGTCACGGTGTATTCTAGATACAATATATGTGTGCAGAACCGAACAGTTCTTTTGTTGCACAGGAAGAATTGGATTCAGAAGGTAAAAATAACCTGGGAAGAAAGACAAAAATGCAAGCAGTTTCCATTCATTTCCCAGTGTTCTTTCTTTGGGAGTAGCTGCTTCTGTCCATCCTTGATCAATTGAAACTGAGTTAGATCTTTTTGTCAAAGAAATCCACTTCCATCAGAATACATCTTCATAGAGTATCGTTGTTGAGGTATATAATGATCTCCTGGTTCTGCTTGTTTCACTTAGCATCACTGATGATATTTTAAATACACGTAAGTATAGTGGTTCTTTATAAGTGTATCATATAATTATTGTTAAAAATCAGACTACTTAGTTTTTTCTTGTTTCTTGGAATATTTTCTCTTTGATCTAGGGGTTTTGAAATTTGGCAATATTATTCCTATGTGTTTTCTACAAAGGTTCTCAATGAGGTGGTGATCGATAGATTTTTTTTTCTATTTCTGATTTCCTCTCCTATTCTATCACTCCAGGACAATTTTCTTGGATTATTTCTTGCATTATTGTGTCAAGGTTCTTTTTTTGGTCACAACTTTCAGGCAGTCCAATTATCTTTATATTTTCTCTTTGTGATCAGTTCTCTAGTTCTGTCTTTTTTTCTTATGTTTTCCATTCTGTTCAATTTAAACATTCTTTATAATGTTTTATTATTTCTTGGTCTCTCATAGTTTCACTGGCTTTCCCTTGCCCAATTCTAATTTTCAGAGTTATATTCATCTGTGAGACTCTGAATCTCCTTTTCTAATTGGTTAACTTCTCCCCCCCCCATAATCTTCTTTTTTTTTTAATGATTTTTGGGGGGGTTGTTTTGTTTTTTAGTTTTCCCTCCATGTCTCTCATTTGATTTTAAAATTCTTTTTTGAGTTCTATAAATTCTCTCTGGGCAGGGAGCCATTTCATATTACTCTTTGGGGTAGAAGCTTTTTTTATTTCAATGTCCTTCTCTAAAGATGAACCCCTGTCTTCCTTATTCCCATAGAAAGTTTTTATGATGGGGCTCTTTTTTCTTTGCCAATTCATTTATTTTAATAAGAGCTATTAGTGTAAGCACCTCTAATCATGGGGTACCTCTAGCTTCACTTGAGCTCTCCTCTCTGACCTGGAACCCCCAACCAAGAAGTGCACTCTCCAGAAAGTGCCTATAGTCATTGGTACCTATAGCCATCAGTGTTTCTGCCCCACTGCCCCTGCAGTCACAAGTGTGCTGTTTATCTCATTAATCTTCAGCCTGGAGTCTTTCTTCAGATTTTGTGTGTTTTTTCCTGGAGGACCCCTAGTCTGCCCCAAGTCTTTGATTTTTCACCAGTCTTTGTTTGCCTAGAAGTGCAAATTTGTTGTATTTGTGGGGAAACTTGGGAGAACTTGAAATTTGCCAACCTACTGTATCATCTTCCCAGAATCCTCTCTCTTATAGATTTCTCCATGGAGTCAGGTGATGGGATGATGGTCAAAATATGTTTGGAGCCATATTTGCAGTTTGATGGAATACCTGTTAATAAATTAAACTTTGGGGACCTTTTCAGAAGATAGCTCAAGGAACAAAAGATTTCCATGAAAAGTAAAAAAAAACCAGGTGGCATAGATGGGAAAAGGATGTATGTAAATATAGAAATGTTTCAGAAACTGCTTTCATTACAATATGAAACAGAATTGAATAATAGTGTAGTGTTCTCTGTATTTAAGAACTTGGTGAATTAATATCAAAATGTTGGAAAAGACTTTTAAAAACCATCGGGAACTATTACTTTGTACTTGGACTTCTGTGAGATTCCTAACTAATCCCACAGACCTATGTGTAATGAAAGTAAAGAAAACAACTTTGAGACAAACCCCCATATCATTATAGTAGATAATCTCCTGCAGTTTCTTGGTTAAAGGACATTAGTAGAGTCTTGGCACATACTTTTAATGATTTCAGACTGTCATTCATTCTCACTATTCTTACTACTAAAGGAAATCTGATGAAACTCTAGGATCCAATAAAAGCAAAGAGATGTGTGTATATGCATGCCTTATATGATTATGAACACTAAATAATCTTGTTCAAAATTGGTTGCTTATATTTCTGTAAGTGGTTTGAGATGTCATATATAAATAGGAATATTATTGAGCCCTGAAAAATAACAAATATGCAAAATTTAGAAAATAAAGGCAACATATGAATTGATAAAGAATATTCACAACCAGAAACCACGATACATATAGTGACTTCAATGTTGGAAATTTAAACACCACCAAAAAACAGTACACCTCAGATTTTAAAAGCTTATAAATCTCAATCTGGTCTCAATCAATAGTCATCTCTTATTCTCCAACTTTATGAAATATAATAATTTATATTTTTAGATGTCATTTATTTGACTCATAGGAAATAACACAATTGTTCTTCAATATAGAGATGACATGGTCACACCTATGATGTAGGAATTTGACTTTGGCAGCATTGTGAAGAATGACTTGGAGAAATGAAGATAGAGAGAGATCAGTTAACCTCCTAATTAATGATCTCCTAATTAATTGAAATGAATAGCTGTTGCAGTAGTTCAGGTGAGAGGTGATATGGGTCCGAACTACTGTGGTTATACTGTGAATGAAGAGAGGCAGACTATATATGAGAGATACTCAAAAGCTAGAAATGGGAAGATTGGACAACTTGAATATAGGGAATAAGTAAAAGTGAATAATCAAGGATGATTTGTAGGTTGCAAACATTATTACAAACCTTGGCAGAGGTAGAAAGACAAATAAATTCTGTTTCATAAATGTTGAAAATTAGATATAGGACATCATTTTGGAGATATTCAATAGGCAGTTAGAGATACAGGAATGATGGTGTAAAAAAAAAAAAGACTAGAGCTGGGTTTAAAGATCTGGTTATGTTTTACAGAAAGATGACTTTTAATTCCTATGTAATTGATGAGATCATCAAGAAAGAAAGTATGGAAAGGAAAAGGAAGAAGCCCAGGGGGAAAAGAACACTGACAAATAGGGGATGTGATAAGTATAATGATCCAACAAAGGCAACTGAAAAGGCCTTTTCAGTCCAGAAAAAAGAGAACTACAGTGAGTAGTGTCGTGAAAATTCAGAGATGAGAGTATTTGGAGAGGATGGGAGGCATTGATCAAGAATATCTAATATTGCAGAGAGCTCAATGAGAAGAGCTGAGAAAAAGCCATAGCTTTAGCAATGAAGATTTCATTAAGAGTCCTGAAAAAAATAATTTAATTCAAATAGTGGGGATAGAAATCTGATTGTTACAGGTTGAAAACTGGAATAAAAATAAGAAAATAGAGGTTATAAATAAAGAAAGCTTTTTTTAGTAGTATGGTTGTGACAGGCAGGGGAAAAAGAAACATGGTGATAAATTGAGATGCTAAGGTCATAAGGAAGATCTATTCATTCTTGTAGGCAGCAGAAACAGAACTAGTAGGTAAAGAGAGGTTGAAAATTAGGGTGAGAGAGAAGATGGTTGCATATTTCATATTTCATATTCACACATTCATATTCATATGGAGATAATTCTAATGTAATATGATTTAAGGCTGGGTACTCTGAGACATTGAAGTCTTCATCTCCAAGACATTCCCTTATAAAGTTTGATAAATACAGTGGAATTGGCTTCAGAGCTTGGCTCTGTGCTTTTATAAACTGAAAAGGATTTATGAGCTAAGTATTGAACAACACACTGAGTCCAATCCATTAGTCTTTTTACTGGTAAACCACCTATCAATAAAGAAGTAATTGGGCGTTTTGTTTTGTTTTGTTTTGTTTTTGGTAATGCAGAGACTGAAATGTGAATTGAAAACTCATGTACTATGCTTTTATCTTCATTATAAAATGTCTTAGGAAATAAATATAATCACTTCTTTGTTCATGTGTTGATTTTCAGTTGGAAAACAAGTATATTTTTCATGAAATTCAATTTTATATATTGTTTAAATAACATTTCTATAATCTAAAGTTGGCAAGCCACATCCTGTGGGCCAAATCTAAACTGTGATTTTATGGTAGGCTAAGAATGGTTCTTTTATTTTAAAATAAAATTTAATTGCATTTAAAAAAATGTAAAAACTAGTAGGAAAAAAATTCCTACTTCACTGGCCTTACACGAAAGCCAGCCAACTAGATTTGACTCTCAGAATTGCCAACCCCATGAATGAACCAGTCAACCAACCATTTATTAATCACTTACTATGTATCATGCACTCTATTTAACATAGAATGCAAAGAAAAAAGCCCAGGAATATGCCATGTACCTATAATATAGGTATATGGTACTTTGATTATATTATATATCTATATGTGTGTGTTTATATATGCATATGAATATATGAATATACACATACCCACTTATCTACTCACCTTTGTACAAAGAGAAAATGGAAGGTAACAGTGCTACAACAAAGACTTTAGAAAATTGCCTTGATATAACATCTTATATGTAGTACATATAATGAATGTTATTGAATAGAAATGAAAAATGCAAAAATAAAATTTGTTATATTAAGTCATTCTCATTGACTTGAATTAATTTTGTGTGGTACCATTGTAAAATTGTGCTTTTAAAAATATAATAAAATGCCTTAAAGGGAAAATTATTGTTCACTCTGTACACTCTGACATAATACTATAATTTGCTAGATGATAATCACATCAGACACAAGGAGAGTTAACCAATTTAATGATGAGATTAGAGTTAATGTAGATCTATCTGTCTTGTGTGCTTCCTTTCCATTACAATTAGTTTGCTTCCTGCCAAGGTATCTCTCCTCCCTTACTCACTGTGGAGTGGAATGCTGTCTCATAGCTTCTCCCCTTAATTTTCAGAAGCTCACTTTATTCCTGTCCAATCCCAGGAAACTCGGTTTTAGATTATTTCTAATCCAAACCAGTAACCATTTATTACTGATATAGTGTCAACTATATGCCCGGCACTTCCTAAGCACCAGGGATAAAGTTTTAAAAAAGAAAGATCATTCCTGCTCTCAAGAAGCTTACAATCCAATTGAGGGGGATACAAAAGAAAACAAAAAAGTAGGGAGAGAAGTGAAGAGGTATTTTGTCTCATAGAATTGAAACCAGGCAGAGCAGTAGGTGCAGAGCAGAATGAGTAGAAAAGTCCATTTCTGCTCTTTTATAAAGGTAAGGCATTGCAAGGAGTTTGGTTACTTCCCGCTTTAGCCTTCCAGTGGAAGAGAGAGGGAACTGAGAAGTAATTTTGAAGGTTTTTTTGAGAGAAAGTTTTGAGTTAACCAATTTCATAATGAGATTAGAGTTAGTAAGATTATAGGTGATGAGACTTTGGAAAAGTCTCTTTTTCTGTGGAGTTGAAACCAGGCAAGTCAGCAAATTTTATTTTAATTTTTATTAAAGCTTTTTATTTCCAAAATATATACATGAATTTTGATATTCCTACAAAACCCTGTCTTTTAATTTTTCTCCCTCTTAGCAAGTAATCCATGTTAAACATGTGCAAATTTCTCTGTATTGTTTTTACAAATATCATGCTGCATATGAAAAATAAGATCAAAAAGGAAAAAAAAAAAGAGAGAGAAAGCAGAATGCAAGCAAACAACAGGAAAAAGAGTAAAAATACTATATTGTGATTCACACTCAGTTCCCACTGTCCTTTCTCTAGGAACAGTTGGCTTTCTTCATCATAAGACCATTGGAACTGGCCTGAATCACCTTATTGTTGACGAGAGCCATGTCTATCGGAATTTACCATTTTATAATCTCCTTGTTAAGGCCGCAGATTGTAGAGCAATGGAACATGTCTAAGGTTAGAAGGAAGAAAAGGCTAATTTTAAGAACTCATATAAATCATATAGGCCTTTCATATGTAATGGACATAGGTAAGTTTCAGTCTTAGGTCTTTTGTTTAGAACAAAGGTAGAATAAGAAGACAAATCTGTTTTTTTCACTTTCAAACCAAAACTATAGTTTTTATATATTTTCAGAACCTAGAAATGAAAATTATGCATTTCCGGGAAGTGGACAGGTGATTGGCTTAGAAGACAGACAGAATCATAGACAGCCAAGCTAGGTTGAATTTATTATGTAGTCTAAAAGAAAGCAAGAGTGAAGGTCTGCAGTTTTAGGAACAATCTTTTTTTGTTTGTTTGTTTTTCTATTCTACTATACATGGTAATAGCATTGTACATGTATACATGGTAATGGCACTTTAAGATTTGAAAAACATTTTACTGGAGTTATCTCATCTGATCTTCACCTACCCTGATAGACCTACAGTATTATTATCACCATTTTACATATAGGAAAACAGAGTCTGAAAGATTGTGACTTGCCTAAGATCATACAAAATCTGGGACTGAAATTTAAAGCCCTGCACTCTGTCCATTGTTCTATTACTACATATAAAAATGTTCATTTTTACTTGGTACATTCAAAATCAAAATAAAGAAACTTTTTTTGTTTCTTTTATTCTGCTTTCTTTCCACTTTGTTCATTTCCCTCCCCATTATATACCTGTTACCAGAGACATTTGGTAATTCAGTAGAATCTGGAATCTGGAATCAGGAACATTTGAGTTCAAATGTGGTTTCAAACACCTACTAGCTATGTGATCTTGGAAAGTCACTTAACCTCTGTTTGTCTCAATTTCCTTAACTGTAAAATAGGAATAATAATAGCATCTTGTACATAATAGGCTCTATATAAATGCTTATTCCTTTTACTTCCTTTCCCCCCTCTTTGCCAGAAAGAATTGGGCCAGAACTTGAAACAAGGTGCTAAGTCACTGGAAATAATAGAAACAATGCTTATGGTTACACCTTTGGGAGAGTTCACACATTGGTTCACACATTAGAGTTCATATCTTTAAGAGAGGGTATATAAGGAGGAGTTCCCACAAGCTCACTAGGGACTTTGGGAAATTCACAAATCAGGATTCAGTCCAGGAGATTCACAAGTCAGAAGCCCACAATCCCACTCTTGGAGGAGGAGTCAGATTCATTCCAACTTCGACCTTTGTGCTGACTGGAGACATTTGGAAAATGAAAGGCTGAAGCTAGCAAAGGCAGAGGCAGAGGACAAGCGGCAAGAGCTCTTGGAACCAAGGAGAGAGATTGGCCTCTAAGAAAGCTAACGAGGCTGTTTTGGAAGAGAAAATAAAGGACTGGACTTTAACTCCTGGCTGTATTAGAGGTGATTATTACACTGAACTGAAACTAAGGCTGCCTCTAGAAGCTCCCCAAGAAACCTATTCTCAGAGAACATTATAATTTAAAGAAGAGAACATTACATATTCTCTCTTCCTCTAACAAAATAATCTAGAAGCAACTTTAGCTTTATGTATCTAAATCCATTTACTACAACTGGAACTTTTCAGTTTTACCTCTACTTTTGGGGGGCACTATATTTTCTCATCATTAAGTATATGTCTGAGACTAATTTGCAATCCTTAAACACAAATTTTGCTATTTTTTACCTTGAATTAATGAATCCTTGTTTTTTGACCTCTAAATGCTGTAGAATTTTTGCACATCACATCCAGAGCCCCTTTCCCTTTAACTTTTTTTGTTCTGAGTATTTCAGAGATAAATTTTTAGTTAATCTTTGGGGCAGAGAATAATGTCTCTTATTTCTGCCGATGACTTTTGGGTTTTCTGTTTGAGCAATTTGGGTATCAATTAACTAGTATATCACTATGCTAGAGATTACCTAGATACAAAGAAACAAAGAGCAATACCTCATATTTATGGAGAATTTTAAAATCTTCAAAATGCTTTGTACACATTATTTGATCCTTACCACCATTCTGTGAAAGTAAGTAGTACTACCTACACGCTACTACTGACCATCTGAGGTAGCATTTAAACTCAATGCTTCTAAACTTCAAGACCAAGATTTTTTCCACTCTACTAAGGTACCTTTCATAAATAATGTATAGCAAATATATAAAATAATCATGAAGATAAGTAGTTAGGCTGATATAAGGTAATTTCATATTTAAACTAGGAATAAGCCCAGTCACTATTTATATTTTCCTTAGGAAATAAATTAACATATTTAATCATCTTAAAGACCTTTATAATTTGTTGCCATATTTAGAGCTAAGCAATCCAGGTGATGTAAAATGTCTAGAATATTGAACATTTTTAAATTTAAAAAAATTAAATCAGTTTGAGATTTTAAAATTTGTAAACCATCTCTACTTTGCCAAAAGGAAGTATTGTAGCTAGAAATGTGAGATTAGTGTTCTGACAAATATAGCATTCCTATCTTGTTCCAAAGAGTACTTATCAGCATCCTTTTCTCAGTTGTAAGCTACCCTATGAGATAAAAGTTGGAGTTGTCTTGACACTGATATGTTACTATTGTTAGGGAATGCCTTCATCATTTTATTTTATATACCATTATAGCAAGTTGTATATTAGCTTATTAAATGTTAGAATGGTGTGGGTGATGTCTTTTGACTCATGCATAAATTGGATTTAAGTAAGGCAGAGTTGTATGAAGTCATCAGCCTCACTCTTCCCAAGTCATCAAAGTCCAGTGTCAAGACAAAGTCAAGATGACTGGTGATGGCTTACCTGTAGTCAATGGATGATCTTTTGTTCTTGATATCTTACCAAACTCTAAGTGTTCCACAGCCCCTCTTCAGTCACTTTCATGGCTATTTGGATCAAGTAGTTCTTATCCACCTATTCTACCAGGGGAAGTCTTCATACATTTGGGATAGACAACCCTCCCAACTCACTGATAGGCTGGAGAATACTCAGTTATTCTCAACCTAAATTAGCCTGTATGCTGAAATAGTGTGCTGGGGTTTGGTGCTGCACATGCTACATGTGGCTTAGAGCCATGGATGAGGGTTAGGTTAATCTGGTGGCCACCAAAGGGAGAAAGCAAACCTGAAAAGGTTTTGGCAGTCCTCACACCAGCAATACTAGTCTTCCTTGAATACTTGTTCCAAGGTCTCTTTGAATAACTTTGAAATTGATTGATATTTGGGAGACATTTGCACAGGACTGTTCAGTTTGGTGTGCCCACATCAAAGGTGATCTCTATGAGCAAAGCTGAATTCAGTATCTCAAAAGAAACATTAAAAGTGCAAAGTTAGAGAAATCTCCACTGTAAATGTTCACATGGACTGTTTATGTCTGACCTGTGGTAGAGCCTTCTGAACATATAGTGGTCTGATCAGACACAGTTGGAGATAATGTACCTTGACCCCAAAATGGTGATGTCATTTTGGTTTCTTCTCTAGCATGATGGACAACAACCAACCAACTAGTCAAATAA
The DNA here is from genome assembly GCF_016432865.1 of Antechinus flavipes. Lineage (NCBI taxonomy): Eukaryota > Metazoa > Chordata > Mammalia > Dasyuromorphia > Dasyuridae > Antechinus > Antechinus flavipes. The sequence continues at coordinate 168,747,245 of NC_067398.1, forward strand.
GACCCCCTTTAGAACAAAGGTTGTCTTATTTGTGTCCTTGAATTTACCAGAGTGACTTGTACAGAGTATGTAGTAAATATATGGTTGTTGAAATAAAAACAGGACATCCACCTGAAGATATCTAGCAACCAGATATAGGGCTGGAATTTAGGGAAGAAATGAGAGCTGGATATAGAGATCTCAGGCTCAGCTACATACTGGTAGTAAAATTATTTATTATGGTATTTCGATAGTTATGAGGTGGAGAACCAAAACTGATGGGACATTATGGGATGCTGAGCTTGTCCCAATAAAGAGTTTCCTTGGAGTGTGGTAGAGAAGTCAGTAAGAGAAGACCCAAAGTAAAAGGAGTGAGAAATGAGAAGACTATTGACTTTTAATCTCCTCATTTTACAGATGAGGAAACTAAGAAATCAGATACATTAAGTGACATGTCCAGGTTACACAGCCACTAAGTCTCTGAGGAAGGGGAGAGAGAGGAGGGAAGAAAGGAAAAAAGATTTAAATTCAGATCTTTCTGGCCTTTCAGTCCTATACTCTATCCTTTCTCCTCAATGTGAAGTATAGGCAAGGCATTGAAGTTGAAATGTTCTATTAAGTAATAAAAATGAGACATTTAAACTAAGAGCTAGGGATACACATTTGGGAGATGGAGTAAATGAGCATGTTCTAAGATAGAATATGTCAAATGGGAACACTTTGGAGCTTTGAATTATCTGATTAATTGTTGTAAATTTTAATTTTATAATTTGGGACCAACAAAGGTATTGACTTTTATTACATAGGACTAGAAAGTGGAAATTAAATTTAGCAAATGGAAACAATTTTAGATAGGTGCTTCTCATGGGAATGAAGTGAGCTAAAGAGCAAAACTTATTTGTTAAAATGTACTTAAGGAATTTTAATTGAATAGATTTGACCTCTCCTTTGCAAAAAGCCCTTGTAAGCTTCATTGATATAGTGTTGTTAGCATCTGTTTATTTTGTCATACTAGGTAGAAAAATGAATAGGTTGCTTTTTCCATTTTCTTTGCTGCTGAATTTTCAGTCACTATACTTATGATCCAAGTGTGGTATGAGTGCTTTATCCCTTTTGCCTGACTAAAGCTTTCAAGTGATGAAAAACGGCTTCCTTTCTAAAAATGTCTTAGTCAAAGCTGTCTGGCAGTTGTGATAATGAGATAATTTGGTGTCATTTTATGGGTTCAAGTTTTGCTTATAGTGTAATCTGGCTTCTAAAAATAAAATAAGCTTTAGTTTGTCAGTTGCTCTATTTTGGCTTAAAGAGCAATATTATATAAACTGAAAAAGAATATTCGAACATTTATCTTGGAAGACAATGTCACGTAGAGAACTTTAATGAGATGATTGCTGCAATTTATTTTCATTCTCCATATCTGGGATTACTAACTTGAGGCTTCCAGATTTGCTTTTTAAAAATCTGGTACTGGGGGCAGCTGGGTGGCACCAGCTGTGGATAAAGCACCAGCCCTGAAGTCAGGAGGATCTAAGTTCAAATCTGGCCTTAAACACTTAACATTGTGTGACCCTGGGCAAGTTATTTGACCCCACTTGCCTCCGGGGGAAAAAAAAATGGTACCAGTATTTCAATATAATTGGTTTTCTTTGGTATAGTCTTATATATTTCACTTTTATCTACTTAAAAACATTATTCAAAGAAAGGGTCTATGGGCTTTCCCAGCTTGTTAGAGAGGCCTATAACTCACAAAAGATTAAGAATCACTGCTTTAAACTATTTCCATGTAAGTGCACTCTTTCCACTACATATTGTAGTTCAGCCATATATGACCCATGAGCCCATGTGTTTTTGTTTTTGTTTTTCTTTTGTTTTGGGCAGAGATACTAGAATGATTTGCTATTTTCTTCTCTAGTTCATTTTATAGATGAGGAATCTAGGCAAATAGTAGTAAGTGACTTGCTCAGGGTCACACAGCTACTGTCTCAGACCACAATTGAATTCAGGAAGTTGAGTCTTCCTGACTTCAGGACCAGCACTCTATCCATTGTGCCACCCAGCCACACAATAGTATCACTCTATTGTGCTAATACTAGGATATAATAATTAAAATAGGTAATAATATATGATAACACATGAAAAGTTTAAGCAAATAACTGTTAGAACTTCTATGTAGTGGAGACAGTGCTAGGCCTGAAATCAGAAAAACTCCAGTTTCAATCTGTCCCTAAGCACTCAGTAGCTATGTGACTCTGGGTCAAGTCACTTAAATCTCTGCCTCAGTTTTTTAGATTATAGAATGGAGATAACAATAGCACTACTCACAGAGTTATTATGAGGATTATATGAGATATTTCTAATAAACATTTTGCCCAGTGCCGGAAACACAGTTGGTGCTCTATAAGTGCTTATTCCATCCCTCCTGCTGAATTTAGGGCAGTGAGGGAAGGCTTCGTGGAGAGGTAGCATTTCACAGATTGTTGGAAATGGAAGGGATCTTCTAGATCAATCATATCATTTTAGAACAATAGAAAACAAGACACAACAAGGCAGAATGACTTCTCTAAGTTTATATAGCTACTTAGTCACAGAGCAAGGGCTAAGACTCAATGTGTTAATGACTTGGGTAAAGGCATAGATCTTTTCATGGCATAACACACTATTCTGTAAGATCTTGACAGGGAAGAGCACTGACTACATCTAATAATACAATATTTAAAAGATATGAAGGTGAAGTTTTCACTTGCTTTAAAGAATCAGTTTTTAAGATGAAACAGTGGTACTGAGAAAAGTCTGGGGTTTTAATGTACTATAAACTTGATATGTATCAATAGTATGATATGGAAACTAAGAAAAAATGTTGAGCCACATGAAGAGAAACAGTACTTTTAGGAAGGAAGGAGGTCAAACCACATCTGCAGTGTTCAGTTCCAAACACTACATTTTAAGAAAGACATGACAAAAATTAAAAAAAAAAATCTTAACACTATCTTAAAGACAGCCAGTCATTATGGGGAAAGATTCCAAAACATACCACATAAGTATCTGTGGGGAAAATGAGGAATTTTTAAGCTGGAGAAAAAAAGCTAAGGAATACATGGTGATATTCATTAAGTTTATGAAAATCTGACAAATTCAGAAAGACTTGAGAGAACTTTATTATCTGATGTGGAATGAAGTGGACAATAGCAAAATGGACAATTTGTGACCACTTCACACAGTCTAATAAAGGTAGGAGTAAAGAACTGGGGAGGAAGGGAAAAAAGAAGAGGGACCCTAGGAAGAAGAGGAAGTTCAGTCAGATGGGAAATGATGAAGGGCTTTCTCTGGCCCCCTTCTTCAGAGGATCTAAAAGGAGAGCTCCAAAAACCACCCTTGTTCCTTTCTAATCAGAGGAAAACAAGGTACCAGAGGCAGATTCTGAAAAAGAAGGGTATTCCCAGCATTTAGGACAGGGTGAGTAAAAACTTGAAGCCAGAAGACCTTACAGCATATATATCTAAATTGATCAAAGCATTTTGAGAGAAATATAATGAAATAATTCCAAAAAGATAGAGTGACACTAACTTTTGAGAACTTAAATGCCAAATTTTTCTGAACTTTATTTAATAGATAATAGTAAGAAATAATTCAAAGGTTTTGAGCTGAGAAATAATGACTACATCTGTGTAAAAGAAAAAGATATCTAGTTGTGGTATAAAAGAAGTCTCACATAATTCTAAATTATCTTCTTAATTTTAAATGATTAATTCAAAGCAAATATATTAATCCATAGCTCCATCAAAAGTGAATTATATTGCTTATCTGCCTCCAACCCCTTTAGCACTGATTTTTTTTCCCATCTTTGTCAATTTAATGGAATTGAAAAATTAAGAAGAAATATCTGAGTGATTTTATTTTCTTTTATTTTTAGTGCTTTTGAACATTTTTTTCAGAGAGTTATTTATAGTTTACACTTCTTTTGACTATCATTTTCTACCCTTAAATATTGGGAAATGACTCTTAGTCTTAGAAATTTGTGTCAATTTTCTGTAGGTTTTGGATTTTATGCTTTTATCATCTATATTGAAGGTATGATTTTTTCTGCTTTTCATTTATTTTCTTTTAATATTATCTACATTTATTTGATTTTTGTAAGATTATTTAATTTTGTATAATAAAAACTATGTTTTCATCTTTTATAATCTTTGTTCATTATCCAATTATACATTCTTCCCCAATAAAAGTTATATAACATGCCATTCCCCTTTTATTTCTTAATAGTGTGATTTTTTTGTGCTTAGATAAATTATCCATTTGTGATTTATAATGTGATTTCAACCTGTCTAAATCTCTTTTCTGTGACAGTATTGTTTATATAAGATTCAACTTTGCTACTTTAAAGGCTTTGTCACAAAGACCAAATGACAGTGTGTGCAAATACTTTTTTAATTATATAAAATATAGGGTTGATAGAGAAAAGAGAATCTTAAGAGAAAACAAATGAATTGACCACAGGGATGGATTTTATGAGCTTATAGTGATTGAAAAAGAAAAGTAAAATGAAAACATTTTTCAAACCATAAAAATAATAATAAATGTGGTCCTAATTGAACTTGTATTGCTGTGTCCTAAGTTTAGCTAGTCTATGCTGAAGAAGAAAAAAGGTCTATTGTTTTTTCTTTAAACAGAATGGAGAGAGACCTAATAAAAATTGTCACAATACAGACAAATGATCCTTGAGACTCCTGGCAGAGTTTCTGAAATGTTAAGTAAGAACTCTTTAACTATGGTTTTCTTTTAGAAGATGTTAAACAATTTAATGAATATAAATCAGCCAGAGAGACTCACTCCCAGAGCTACCAATTCAAATAGTTGAAAGATCTAAGAACTACTTAACGTCTTTAAAAATAGTACTCTGGTGAATGAGGTGACATATAGGGACATTTTGCTAATCTTTAAATAGTTTTGTAAAACTGACTAATTTAGTCTTCAACATGTACATCATTGGAAGTGAATCTTGCCAAATAATTTTAAAATGTTAAATAAAAACATTCTTAAGGAATTCTTATGAAAACTTCTTAGGAGAAAATGTAGAATTGTGCTATGTAGATGACCTATAAAATCTGAAATACCATAAAGTTTTAGAAACAAATAAAAAATTCTTTAACAGTGTTATCCTAAAATAATCACAAAAGCTTATAATTAAAAGTAAAATAATAGTAATAAAAACTTTCAAATGCAACCATCCCCAAATTTAGTCAGCCCTTCCCACGCCCTAAAAAATACATAGTGCCTTTTTTCTATATTCCCCTCTCTTCATCTTTGTTCTACAGTTATTCAAGTGACAGCATATCTGAGTATGAGGGTAGCTTATTCTTAAGTATCTTTTATACTTTAGGAAAAGAAATAAGTACATTTGACTTCAAGAAGTTTCCAGCTTTCTTTCTTTCTTTCTTTCTTTCTTTTTTTGCTGAGGCAGTTGGAGTCAAGTGACTTTCCCAAGGTCACACAGCTAGGAAATGTTAAGTGTCTGAGATCAAATTTGAACTCAGGTCCTCCTGTCTCAGGGGTAGTGTTCTATCCACTACACCACCTAGCTGTATATAGCTTTTTAACTTAAAAAATTAAAAATATATAATTATATTTCTGGTGCTTTAAATAAAATATTGGATATTATATAGTACTTTTTTAAAAACAGAAGTTTTCAAATTATAGCTCATGAGAAAACTCATGAAAAGGACTTGGATAATTGTGAAACAATATTTTAATACTTTAACAAATCTATGATTTTGTTAGTTTGGGTAGTTTTTCCACTGACATAATCACAAACCCTCCATAGCTTCCTATCCTGTGTATTCTTACCCATTTTCCTGTGAATATTTTTTAGGGAAACTACCTAATGTGTTCATATAGACTTCCCTGGTTATATTTGTTTATTATGTTTGGAAGGTGCCAGTACAACACTTAGGTTGTCCATAGCTTATTGTTCTCTTTCTCTCTTTTTTTAAATTATAGTTTGTTTGTTTTTTTTTTATTGACAAAACAAATGCATGGATAATTTTTCAGCATTAATCCTTGCACAAACTTCTGTTCCATTATTGTTCTCTCTTGATACATAACTGGCACACACCTCTCTTAACTCATGCAGCTCCTTACTGGTATTTTTCATCCTACTACTTATGAACAAGTCATTGTTAGAAATATGTGGTACCACTTAAACCATTATGGTTCAATTTTTGTTGTCCTTTGGAGCAATTGAAATGCCGATTCTTCTGGAATTGTTATTTGAAGATTCTTAGCTATATAGCACAACTGGGTAATATTTAAAGAGTACAAATTCTAGATTTTTAAATTGGTGATCATTTTGGAAGTCATTGAACTCGTGGCATAATTTCCCGAAGGCAATTTGATCTAATTTCCTACTCCTTTTCAATTCTGGACATAGCCAATCTCCAAACTAGAATGCCTGTCTCCTGCTTTCTTTTGTTTTTAGAACATAGGTGGTCACTCTCTCTGACTTCTCAAGGAGGTGAGAATCCCAAAAAAGGAGGTGATCATGGCTTCCCTGACTATTCAAAAAAGGGCTGAAAACACCATAAAAGGAAATGATCACACCCTCCCTGATGTCTCAGAAAGGGAGATGAAAACACCAAAAGAAATGGGAAATCAAATCAGATTAATGGATTTCTGAAGGGTCTCACTCTTAAAACAGGACTACATAAATCCATCAATATGGGAGGTATTAAACATAATTACATAAATTACATAAGGACATAGTAACATAGGCTAGTAGTGATGTGACAAATAACATGAATCAACATGAGGAATTATACATATCTGAAAGTCCTAGAAATAGTCCAAAAAAGAATCTATTGTCCATTACTTCATGTGTCAGGAATCCAATAATTCCTGCAAGTTTTGAAGTCCTGCAATAGTTTCATCTTGGGTTAGGGAATCCAATGATTCTTGCAGATTTTGTTCTTGGGTTTTCTCTTTTGTTTCGAGATTTTTCTCTTTTTCTGTCTCTCTCCAGGTGCACATTGCCACCCATCTGTTTCCTTCTCCATCTGTAGAAATACAAGCAAACCCTTTTTCCCAAGCAGTTAACCTATCCCTTCTATTTACCATTTTTGGGATTTCTCCTCATCACCTGGCAATTATTGAAGCTGCTTGCACTGGATACTGCCCTTCTGTTGGGTTAAAAAAGCCTATATTCTCCCTAGTTATAATCCCTTTCTGCCATCTGATTGCTTTTCAGCTGATTAATCACATCAGAGTATTGAACTTCTAAAGGTGTAATCTCCACTGCCATCATGCCCCATCTGTCTTTTGTTTGATATCTTGGAGCTGGGCCCTGCCTCTTATTTCCCTGGGTCAATCTACATTCTGAGGCCCAGTGGAAACTCTTATTGCATTTTATACATGGGGCTTGGGGTCTCATTTTCTCACCCTGTCTTCTCACTCTATCTCTTTGTCTACATTGAGCTCTCAGATGTCCAATTTTTCCGTTGAAAGTATTGGCAAGTCTCTCTAGAAGTCCCTTGCCAAGAAGGACCCTATGTTCCCATATTTTGGATCATATCGTGGATATAATAAGCATTTGTACCCACTGTGGCACAGTGTCTTATGATCTCCTCTAAAGGAGCATCTTTGTGTAGTCCCCATATAATTCTTCTGCAAACCTCATTGGCATTTTCCTTAGCCAGTTGTCTTATCATAATTCTTATAGCTGCATTTTCTCCAATGATCCTTGTGACAGCTGTTTGCAAACATCCCACAAAATCAGAAAAAGGTTCATTGGGACCTTTCTCTATTTTTGTGAAGGCTTCCCCTCGATCTTTTCCTGGGAGGGAACCCCAAGCTTTTATAGCAATAATAGCAATTTGCTCATATGCTGCTAGGAAATAATTAATTTGTGCTGAATTCTCTGCATACTGACCTTCATTTGCTAGTTGGTCAAAGGTGATTTGTATCTTAATTCCAGTTTGTTTATTGTGTTGGACTTGAATCCTACATAAGTCACTATATTCCAAAAGCCACAACAAGTTTTGTCCAGGTTCTAAACATGTCCTTGCTATGGATTTCCAATCACTGGGGGTTAGGATTTCATAAGCCAAGTTATCTAGTAACATCTTAACATAAGATGATGCAGCCCCATAAAGAGTGCAACCCTTTTTCAAATCCTTAATTTTTTTCCAGATCAAAATGAGTGTATCTTTTCCATTGTTGACCTGAAGAGTCAAGCTCTTCAATCACATTTGTTACATTAGATATATCTTGTCCTTCTTTTTTAGCTTTAACTAGTGCCTTTTGTAATCTTGTCATCGGCTGCTTCATAGGTGGTGCTGATTGTGTTACTGCCTCTCTCCCTTTTCCTTCTCCCTCCATCCATGAAGGGTTAATTGAGGGAGGGAGGTCAGAGGATAGGGAATGACCTAATTTCTCTTGCTGTGAAGCACCACACTCAGAATTGTACTTTACTCCATTCTTATCTGATTCTTCATCGTTTTCATGTAGTTTATCTGGATCCTCCCCCTCCTTCTCTTTCTTCTTTTTCCTTATTCTATAACTTATATAATTTCTTAAAGCTAGTTGTATTAAATTATATGTATAAAGTGTTTCTTTGGACATTGAGTCAGGTCCATTATCATTGTAGTATTCACATAGTTGCTTTCCTACTAATTTACACTCTTCTGAATTTAATTCTTTTTCCTTAGAGAACCAAGTGTACTATACTGTTTCTAAAAGTTCAGTGATCTGCTCCCAAGTTACAATTAAACCTTGATTTTTTTATCAGTCTGACCAAGCTTTTGACACATTTTCTTTTCAGCAGAGAAATCTCTTTTCTAAATATTTGTCCCATTTTAGCTGGAATACTACTTTAACTCTTTACAAAGTTTCCTTCTTGTACTATTTCTGGGTCAGGGAGACTTTTCCACTGAAATCAGGATCGTGTCAGCCCCATAATCGGATACCAAAATGTAATGTTCTCTCTAAAATGTAATATTCTCTGTTGATGTTTTCTTGGGGTCTCTGGAGGCAGCTTTCGTTTCAGTTCAGTAATCACCACAAGTATAGCCAGGTGTTAAAACCTTTATTATCTTTTTCAAAGTCTTGTCTCCTTTCCTAGGGCCTGCTTAGCTTTCTTATAGTCCAGATTCTTTATTATCTCCTTCCTGGGGCTGGGCAGCTTTCTGGAGAGCCTTTCAGCCTCGCCTTGGTTTTAAGTGGGGGAAGTGCAGGAGGCCAGGCCAGCCATCAGGAAGATCAAAAATCGGAGATCGAATTGAATTTTTCCCCTTGCTTCTGAGAGCTTAAACTCCTGCCTCCAGTCTTTTGATTTTTCTCTAAATGTCTCTGAATCTCTCTGGCTGAGGCTTCTAGCTTATATGTTCCACACGGAGTACAAACCAATCATTATATCACTAGGAAACCATTATTTGTTGTAGGATTAAATCAATGCTAAATTAGATTTAACCATTGTCTTCTCAATTTCACTGAGTACCTTGTTTCAAGTTCTGGCCCATAACATTGTCAGAAATGTACCTACTGAGGAGGCAACAAGAGAGTGAGACCATTACTACCACCTCCATCCTAGAATAGTGCTCCCTTCAGTTCTGAGCTCATGAGTCTCAGGAATAACAATGACACTGAGATCACCAATCTTGCTTTCAGCCTTGGTCTAGCCATAATTTCCTAGGGGATGGGAAGGGAGTCTGTTATTCTCTCTCCCACCTATACTACTCACCAACCATCTAATACCAATGAGGAGGAAAACTGAGAGTCTCTTATAATGGCAATGCTGTCCTCATTACTGTCCCTGCTTCTAACTTCCACCTCTCCCCCCACCCCCCCAATCATCACTGAGGGTAGCATTCTTGTGGAGAAGATTCCCATTATTCCTGCCAGCACTAACACCAATTTTTACCAAAGGCGATAAACATAAGTGTCCTCTTCTACCTTCCTCCTACTCTGCTTCCAGTGCCCAGCCTCCCCCAGACATCACCCAGGGGAGTAACCCTTGTGGAGATTCAACTGGTAACCAAGATCAGCACCGTGGCTTCTGAAGGCCTGGAAAGAGAAGTTCATGGAACCTAAGTCCAAGTAACAGATGTTATTTTATCAGAGGAAATGGCATCTGCTTTACTGTTGCACTCTAAAGATCACTGGGCCTTTCCGTTTGACTTGCCCCTGTAACTTTCTCTGGATGCTGACTCTTCCCAATCAAGTATGAGCTTGCTTTTCAATTTGTCTTCCTAGCACATACCACAGTGCTCTTTGCTCATAAAAGTGCTTAACAAACAGTTTCCATTATTCACTAATTCATCATTTGCTTCTATATAATGTATTAATCATGTTATCTCTTATACATTATGAATTTCCCCACTACCAGTTTTGATATAGTCTAAGTTGACTTAGGAAGCTAAATGGAAATTTGGGGGACTTTTGTGGAAGCCACAGATGACATGTAAAGACTAGCAGATGACACAAAAAAGTTTAGAAACTCAGAAATGTATCAAATATATGTTGTATAATATCAGCATATTTTAATTTTTGAACACAATAATAATTCAGACATCTCTGGTATGCAGGGAGGGCTAAAAATCATGTCCTAGTCTAAAGGGATAATTATTAACATAATATATGATAGAAATGTTAAAATACATAACTGCAGGCCACGTTGCAGCTAGAGTGCTGCCTGAATTATATAATATAAGTGGAAAATACTTTAAATAATGTTGATATGTATATGTCAATTATGTATACAGCAGACATCCTTATGTACTGTTTAGTGGCCTTTATTTCTATTTAAGTTTGACATCACTGGTACAGTGGATAGAAGACAGATTTTGGAATTAGAAAGACTTTGTATCAAGTCCTACTTCTGACACATATTAACTCTATGACTTTGGATAAACCACTTAATCCTTTGTGTCCCAGATGGTTCTTCAAGGATATGAAGTCATATTCCTAACATATTGTCATAGGCAGTTTCCATAATTGCCATTTTCCTAACTTAATGAAATTATAGTTCAGGTACAAAAAGCTCTCAAACGAAAGGTAAAACATATTACTACATAGCTGACCTGTTCTTATTTGTGTTTTTAGACACTAATTTTAGATGGAGGACTTAAATACATACCTTTTCCTTCTGAGTTTTTGGTATGCAGTGGTAAAACAATTTTACTGATATCCTACAATTCTCCCCTTTCCCTGAGCTATAAATATTAAAAAAAACAAAACAAACCTTTAAGCACTATTAATTTAAATGTTATGCGCTTCCCATAGACATTACTAAAGATTAGCATTAAAATGTATTGATATAAATATTTTTAACTGAATAAAGAGAATGAAGATTAGATTTGTTACAAATAAACAAATGGTATTCTCCATTAGGCATTTAGGTGGTACTGTGGATAAGTGCCAAGCTTGAAGTCAAGAAGACTTATCTTCCTCTGGTTAGACTTGAACTTAGACACCAGCTTTGTGTCCTTAGTCATGTCACTTAAAACTGTCTACCTCCGTTCTTCATTTGCAAAATGAGCTGGAGAAGTAAATAGCAAACCACTGCAGTGACTTTGCCAAGAAAACTCCAAAGGATATCACAAAGAATGGAACATTATTGAACATTGATTTTTTTTTTGTAGTTATAGATAACATACTGTTTTTTTTTTTTTTATGGGTCTTATAGGTTGTATTTTTATTCCCATTATAAACATGAATAAGACAAATTACATTGACAAAATATTTGCATTTCTCCCTAATATTTAAAATGTTCAAGTAAAGTAATATTTGTGCTTTAAGTTTTTGCCTCTTTAAAAAACAAACAAGAAAAACTTACAATAAAACCTTAGGTTTGAAACCAGATTGCTTAATCATTCTAAGTCACCAGAAATTAATACAGCTTTTCTTTTGTCCTAGTTTATACTTGGATCACTGAACCTGCAGAAGGTCTCAAGCCCAGCTGAAGTCATCCAAGAACTGATGAGCTATTGCCTAGACTGTATGGCTGACCAGCTCGCCAAGAACAGACACCTGCAGAGAGAGAATGAGATGCTTCAGAGGGACTGGAGCGATGTCCAAAAACGGTGGGTTGGTTGATTGCATCTAGGACACACTGCACTTTTGGAATAGTTTTAGAAACATCATGTGTTTGTGAATTCATATGTATTTTTTAAATTAAACTTTGACTTAGAATAAATATTTTATTCAGTTATAGGTACCAAAGTCATTCCTTATCTAATACTGATTTTTATGACTGTGTTTTCAGGCTAATGATGCTCTCTCTGTGAATAGTCTGTTGCAAATTTTTCCCAGTATGTGAAAATATTTTTTTTTAATTTTTACTATCAGTTCCTCTCACTTATTTTTAAATAATTAAAAATGTCATTAGAAAGTTCTCATTAGAGAGAGGGTTTATCAAGAAAGCAGACATGTTTGAAATAGTAGGAATTATAATTTTCTCAGTTTAGATTTGTGTGTATTTGACCTTCATGGCAATATTGGCTACTATCAATCAATCAACCAATAAACTTATTTATTAAGCATCTTTAAAAAAAAAGAAATTTCTTACCAGATATCAATGCAAACAATTAAACTTGCTTATAACTACTTACATTTAGAGTAATTAATTTAAATAATATTTTTTCAGCACCTCTCTCTAAATTCTCAGCAGATTTTTCTATTCTTTTCCTTTCTACTCTTTCCCTTTCCTTTCTCCCCTCCCTGTCTTTTAGATCTTTTTCTTTTTCCCCTCCCCTAAAAGGGCAACAGGCAGCAAAAGTTTGTGTGTAACCTTTCCATGACAAAGATAGAATATTTGATAGTTATCCTTGAGATAATAAGAAGTCATAGGAATTTACTGATTGAAATGGGGTGAGCATGATATACTCACATTATGCTTAAGAAAAATTACTTTGACAGTTGTGTGAAGAAGACACTTAAGAAAATGAGAACAAATAGTTGGGATTTTATAAACAGTAGTTCAGAGGAGAGGTGGCAAGTATCTAAAAGAGAGTGGTAGTTGAATGAGTGAAGATATGGGGAACATGTGAGAGAGATAATATTTAGAAAAAATGACAAGATCTGGCAGCTTAAGTTTCTTGTTTGTAAAATAACATTATTTCAGTACATGCCCTGAATTAATGTGTATAGACTAAATGTTTGGAAGGATCATAAGTATATGTGTGTGTTTTACACACATACATACACACATTGGGAGCCACTCCCCCAATCTTCTATCACACATTTGAGGTCTCCAAAAGATAATTAAAAATCAATATTTTTAGTTAATTTCAGGCTTCTTAGGAGAATCTTAAAGGCCTGGGTTTCTTGTGCTGTTATTCATAATTTCTCATGGTATGCTTCCCATTAACAATCTGTCAGTAGCCTCAATTAACTTTTCTAAAAGGTACTTACTGAGGTGATATAATAAGAACAATGGATATTAATCATTTCCCTCAAAATCCTGGAGCACATTCTCCCACAAATGCATATGTGGTCCCAGAAAGTGCAGGCTCTCCCACACTAGGCAAGTGTAAGTACAGTGGTAGTGAGACACTCATGTAGAGGTTAACTTTAGATACTTTCTAGCTAGGTGATCCTGAACAAGTCACTTAATCTCTACCTCACTTCCTCAACTGTAAAATGGGAATAATTAGATCATATACTATTGTTGTATATGAATCAAATGAAATTTTTATAAAGTGTTTAATATAGTTCCTCACACAAGGTAGATGCTTAACAAGTGCTTTTTTATTTCCCTTCTGCTTATTAATGTTTTTAGGCTTGAAAATCTTTTCTTAAATCCAAAACTACTATTCTTCTATTGTAGAGAGCCAGAACTCTGGAGAAGTATACTTGAAACAAGGTATTAACTCAGAGGAATTGATGAGACAATGATTGTCTAGTTTACATGTATACTTAGTACTTAGCATGGTGATATAATGGTTCTTTAAGTTCACACATGCGTAGTGTGCTCTAATGATATAATTGTAATAAGGTATATAAGGACCAACAAAAACTAGAAGAGAGACCTTCCATCTCCCACCATCCTGGTGGGTTTTTTTTTTTTGCCTTCTGCATTCTTCTACTAAGAGCAAGCCCCATCTGAAGGTCCCCCAAAAAGCTAGCCTGGTCCCAGGCAAAGGAGACAGACTGTAAAGGAGATAATAAAGCCTTTGGACTTTATTCCTGACTATTCTTGTGGTGATTATTCTGAAACCAAGGCCCATTTGGAGGACTTCCAGAAAGCTAGCCAGAACATTACATTCCATGATACAAAGAATCATGCTTCTTTCAGTTTATTTTCAGTCTTCTCAAATTTTTCATAGTATTACTGGGCTTCTGCATTTATTCATTGTCTCCTGGAAATCCATTTTCTGTGATCTTGCCAGAATAATTGTCTGCTATTACATAGGCAAAAGTATGAGATTTGGGAGCGAGAAGAGAGAGAGAAACCTCCTTTCACACAAGAATAATTCCTTTTCAGCATTTTGGTTTGAGCTCTGGGAGTGGAATCCTTAGCTCTTAAACTCAGGAATCTACTCTTTCACCACTAGCCTGGTTCAACACCTGAAAGACTCACTGACTGGTGAACAACTGAACTCTCTCTATTATTTAAAACCTCTCAGAGATTATGGTTAGCTTTATTTAGCAAATCAGCTGTTCCTTTCTTGGCCCAATCAAAACAGTTTAAATTTCATAATGAGACCACAATGAGACTTGTTCATACATGCATTATGTCTGTTAACTTGATTCAAATAAGCTATCTGGACATTCTGTATTTACATTTTATATATATAATCACATATACAGACATTCATTCTCCATTTTCTTTTCCTCTTTGACTCTCCTCTTGAAAACTCTGAGTGAGGAAACTCAGTATAAATCAGGTTTTTGTTCTGTCATGTGAAGTTTTAGAGGATTGCCTAGGTCTCTTGAGAGTAGTAGTAACTTTGTAACTATTAGTTCCAACTTCAAGACCGCCATATTGGAAGTAGCATGTCATAGATGAGATAGAATGTTAGAATGTTTCATTCATAAAATGAGGAAATTATATTAATTGCACTTAAGGTCTCTTACAATTCAAAATTTAAGATCCTGTGATCCTATATATATTATTTGTAGATGTTAGATAATGAATTATATGTAGATATATTAGATAGATAGATAGATAGATAGATAGATAGATAGATAGATAGATAGATGAGACTAACAGGTAGTCAGGTATAGAGTTATATACCTGCAATCTATTGATTTCTGAATCATATTATAAGCCCATAAAAAATAATAGTAAATAAGTATCTGTTTACAACTTTGATCTTACTTTTAAACTTATAATCTAAAATTGTATAAAGATATTCTGTTGTTTGTTCTGCATAAGATCACTGATTGATAGTTGTAGGGATTCTATTGTGTTGACATTATCCATGCATGAGAGAATGCTTTGAGAGCAGTGAATGATTTTAGCATCTTGTTGAGATGATGTTGATGGATTATATGCTCAGTTGAAAGAAATTATTTCTATATGGATCTAAAGAGATTTTAAAAATTAGATATATTCATGTCATGTCACTAGTGACTTTAATTACATGTAGAAAAAATTAAGTTTCTCACAATTATTTTTATCTCCAGTGTCATAAAATTTTTAATAAAGCAAATTAATTTAATTTCATTCCATACAAATAATTGCATCCTATGTAATCCAGAGTTTGAAAAGAGTATATCCAATTAATTTACATTTTTTCTAATTTAATTATAAAATAATAGATATTAAGCATTTAGCATTGAAGGGCATCTTGTGATTTGAAATTATCACTTGGTGTGTGTGCTTTTGTGTTTTAGTAAACAGATCAAATTAAAGGTGATGAGCTTATTCTTTATAAATAGTGTCTGCAAAATTCAGAGCACCTTATGATGAAAGGAGCTATCTACAAATTACCCACAAAAATGCAAACTGGGTATTTGGTACTTGAACAAATTAGTCTAAAATGATTGCCAGAGGCTAGATGAAGACTTTCTCATCAATATTCAATACCACTTCCTTGAGTGGAAAGCAGAAGTAAGAATATGAGACAGCTGATGCACGACCTGACTCCCTGACATACAGATGAGAACAAAGAAGTTTGTTGGATTTTATTTTTTGAACTATCCAAAAATAGACAGATTTTGGCTTGTGATAGGCAGAAAATTTCATAAAATACTTCTATTGTGGTATCTTAGAGTGCTGAACTTGGGAGTCATGATGAATCTCACTTTGGATACTTACTAGCTGAGTATGCTTTGGCAAGTTTCTTAATGTCAGGCTGTCAATAAGTTTATTAAGTGCTAACAGGTTTTCTAATTGCTAGGGTGTCCTGGCATAAATATAGTTTCTTCCTTAAGGAGTTCACGTTACCATAGAGTAGTTAACATGCATCTCACAGAAGGGAGATAGAGTATTATGTGTGTCAGAAGCAACAGACAACCTGTTGAAGCTAGGTTGTAAAGTACAATGAGAAGAATATAGAATAAGAAGTTTAGAAAAATAAGAAGGGGGAAAATTGTGAAAGGCTTGGAAAGCCAAATAGAGGATTTTGTATTTGATCCTGGAGTCAATAGGGAACAAACAAAGTTTGCTGAGTTGGAGATAGGAATGGAGGTGACATGGTCAGACCTGTGCTTTAATAAAATCACTTTGGCGGATAAGTGGAGGATAGACTGGAATAAGGAAGAGACTGGTGGTAGGGAGATCCATAAGTGGTTATTGAAATAGTCTGTATAGTCTTTTTTTCCATGAAGTAATGAGGCCCTGCATTAGGGTGGGAGCTGTGTGACTAAAGAGAAAGGGAATCATTGGAACCATGTTGTGAAGGTAAAAATGACAAAACTTTGCAACAAATTGATGATGTGGAGTAAATATGACTCAAGGATGACATCCGGGTTTACAACTTGGATGATTGGGACATTATAAAAATGTCTGACCTTCATAATGATTGGAAAGAAAGATTTGCTTTGGCAAGAAGGACTGCCTACTTCTTCATGTGAGACCAAGGTGAAGGGGGAGATAATAGAAAAAAACAGATTAGCAATGTGGAGAAAGTAAGGACACTTGGCAGATGGAATCAGTATCTTTTGTTGAGTATGAGAGTTAAAGTAAGTTTGACTTTGGAGAATCTTAATGAGGCCTTTACAAAATTTCTCTCCTTTTCCATCTTATGCATCAGATTTTAGTACATAAACTACAACTGGCTGCCCTCTTTCCTTCTTGGCTTTGGATCATAATAGAAGGAGAGATGAGCAAGTGTTTCTTGAGAGAATTCTTTGAGGTGGGTGCTTCAGATATCATTATTACCATTTTACATAAAGACTACTGGTTTGATGACTTGTAACTTTTGGAGATAAAATTTAAAGCCATCTCTGCTGATCAAACATTCTTTTTTCACGAAGTGCTGCCTCATTGAATAGATCTATCAGAGCTCATATTCCAGTGACATAGCCTTTGAAAGTTTTTGAGTCATCTCTACATCATGAGACATTGGAGTGGTAACTTTATAGAGCATTATCAAGAATAAGAAATATTCATATTAATCTCTTTTGGTTTCATTTTAAACTTACCTTTGTATTTGTAGATCATATGTAATTTATTTCCCAAAATAGAAATCTAATTCAACAATTAATTCTTACTACTTTTTTTTTTCAAAACTATAGAGATAAAAGTTAACTTATGATATCATTCACAAAAGAAGAACTACTCTCTCCAGGTATCAGAAATGGCTTAAGGTTACCATACAGTCCCAATGCAGCCATTTAACATTCTAATAATATTGTCAGCTTTGTTCAGCCACTTTTGTTTTTGCTAAATGTACATTTGACATTTACATTGCAAAAGGACAAATTATCATGTACTATTTTCATCAGAAACATACTATTGGGTGACATAATCATAAATCAATGTACTTAAAAGAAATTTTAGAGTTGAAATTAAACAAATACTTTGTTTAATAATATATTTTTGCTTTATACATGCATAAAAATCAACTTTGAGTCCTGAAGTAGAAATCTTGGACTAATCATAATTATACATTTACATAAGCAAATATGTCTAATTAAATAGCCTTTCCCTCATGATTTATTTTTTATTGACAAAGTTTTAACCTTTTTTTGGATGATAATTTTTTAATAAATGTCAGCTGCTAAATATACTAATGTTCTTAGGAAATATTGAGATATGAATTTATTGTTGCAATAAATTTTTCTAGACTGCTCTGCTTTTTGAATAATTGTTTATTTTTTTAAATAATTTCTCTTCATTTTTCCATGCTATCAGATTGTCAGTTATCATTTATTGCTATGATTAGTGTGACTGTTTATGGCACTATTCATTTTCCATGCCTCGTTTTCCCCCTTAAATTTATGATCTCTAATTTGTTATGGCTTTGAAAACTAGATACCTAAGCTTATTATAATTATTTGTAACATAACATGTAAACAAGTTTTGTGCATGGTTTACAAGACTATGTGAATAGATTGTATGATCATTAGTGCAGGAACTTTGTGGTATTTGTTCTGGGTCAGAATATAGAGACCTTTTTGTTCCTGAACCAATTCACAGCCACATTTCAAAAGGACAAAGATGATAGTGAGCAGAGTTCTTGATAGGTGCAACACCTAATATTTTTTTAAAAAGGAAAAATCAGGAAGAAATATACTTCAATTATGTTTATATTGTCCTTCAAATTAATATTGATTTTTACTGCAGTAGTTTTTTTTATTTCAGGCACCAAGATTCATTTTTTTTTCCTTTTCTGAACTACCTAGGATATTTAATTATGATGCAACAATTGTGACAGTTTTCTCCAAATTAAGTCTTCAATTGAATATATAGAAACTGATCAGGCATGAATTTAATATAATAGGAAAACAATGTCAATACATATCTTATTTTCTCTCTATATAATTTTTTTTGCTCAGAATAAATGATATATTACTGTGTAGATATGAACATTTTATACAGTACATTTCTTGAGGTGTTCTTTAACCCTCTTATTTTTTGTAGTCACATCTGTAGTATTGAGTTTTCCATAATGGATTTCATTTATATAAAACAAATATATATGTATATTTTTATTACTATCCAATTCTGTGGTCATTTCAAAATTATTCTGCTATTTTTAAGGCTCTGGCCATGGCTGTCCCAATATTGATCTGTCTATAAAGTCACTATTCATATGAATATCATTAGATTTGGGTCTGTTATTTTTGTATTATGACCTTATGACATAAGTGACATATATAGACATATAAGTAACAATAATAGTAATGAGTATCTGTACTCATCTAATAGTTGTAGAATCAGTTTTTTTAAGTTAATAAATTCCCTTTGAAGTGATATAACACCTACAATAAATATTTGTTAAATGACTTCTGTGTGCAAAGCACTATGATATTCAATAGGATATATAAATTTTTTTTAAAAAATGACACCTTTAGACATGGAGCTGGTGGATTGTGTGAATGTATGAAAGTAAGAATATATAGGTAGAAACAACTAGAAGTTTAGTTTGATTGAAGCATAAGGCATTTTAAAGGTACATTTTGAAATGAGTAGAATATTTTTATGATGAATACAGAGAAGCATAGAAGCTGTCAATATATATTTTCATTAAAAAATTAGTTACTCCATCTTATGGAGTACTGAGAATGCCATGATAAAGAGTTTTGTTTGTTTTACCTGAAGAATAAGGGACAGTTGAAGATTTTTGAGACAGAGTAGTGATATAATCAAAGTTGTACATTAGGAAAATTATTTTTACTATTAAACAAAGAATGGATTAGAAAAAAGAGATATTGAAGACTGGAAGTCAAGTTGAAGGCAATGACAGTTTTCCAGGATGGAAGTAAAGCGTGTCTGAACTACTCTGATGGCAGTGTAACTTGAAGAGAAGGAGACATATAAGAAAAAATATATGAAGGTAGAATTGACAGAATATTAAGATTTTGAGGAAGAAGGGAAGAGGAGAGATGACAAAAAAGGTTTCTAGCTTGTATGATTATTAGAATGGTAATGCCATCAGTAGAAATAAGGAAGTTGAGGAGAAGGAGAGCAGATTAAAGGGAGAAGGTGATGTTATAGCTTTTGGGCTTCTTGAGTGAGGTACTAGAGAAATACCAGTTGGAATTATACTGTCAGCAGTTGGGGATATAGGCATAGAGCTCAGAATCAGACATGTAGAGCAAATAATTTCCTTCATAGAGATGATATTTGAAGCAATTGGAATATCTGTGATTAAGGTGGAAGAGAATGAAGAAAACCATGAAGCTGTGCTGCATAAGAAGATGTTGACTGAATGGAGGATAATGAATAGGGAAAATGAAAACAACAATAGTGACAATAACGTATATTTAAAAATTAAACATACTTACCTTAGACACGACTCCCTGGGAGTAGGATTTAAAGATTTCATGCTATGCCCAGAGGAGATAGAGCACTTATTTAGAAGGCAGAAGAGCAATTATTTTGAAGGCAGAGTCACTCCATTTTCATGGTGAGAAAAGTGTTAGCATTAAAAAGGAAAAAGGGCATTAGTTGACATCCAAACCATGAAAAAAGCAACTTGCTGAATGAATAAACTGAAGATTTTTTTCTCTAATAACTCCATGTAATTTATCCCATCCTGGATATTCAAGGATCCAGTTTATTAATCAGTATTCCAATAAAAACAAAATCAAAATGCTACCCTTTGCTTTTAACTCACTTAATAGGCCTACAGGAGATTAGGCTATGCATTCCTTGGTGATAGAATCTGATATATCTCATTTTGTATTCCTGGTATTTAGCATAATGTTATATATGTTGGCATATAAAAATCTTATCTTTAGTGTTAAATGCTGAATGTTAATTGTACATATCATTCCGAAACAATTTGTTGTTTTTATTTTATACAAAAGATATATTTTAATTTGATGTTTCAGTAAAGAATTAATTTAAAGAAATAGATTAAAATTTTCTTGATAAATGATTAGTAAATATGATGTTTCATTTAAAAATTGTTGAAGTCATCTAAATGAAAATTCTGTTCAGCCATCTGTTATCATATTCAAATTAGATGAATTATTTCCTATATGAAACATCCCCCAAATATGTTGTCAGAAAATGTAATAATACACAATGATCCTTTATTCTTATATTTTCATACAGTGTCTTTCCAATTGGCATGTATCTAATTTAATTAACAAGTTGTGAATTAGGAGTTCTTGAATTATTTGAGTACTTTCAAAAATCTTCCTAGTAGAATACTATTTCCCCTTTGCACATAATTCAGTACCTGAAAAAACTTTTTTGTAATACCTGAGAGGTAGCATAGTTTTAAAAGAAATCCTCTAAGCCAGGTAAACCTGTGTTTCAGTTCTGCCTCTGACTATTATTGGCCATGTGACCCCAAGAACTGTCACAGGCACCTCTCTAAGATTATAAGTTCCAGAGAAAACATCAGACTGTGTTCTCAAGGGGTCTCTCTTCACCTTAGAGTTCCCTCTATCAGTGAGATCACAGGACTGGACCTTCTTAGAGGGGTATAATTTTTGAAGCCTGGCAAGGATTTTGTAATAGGTAATAGTTGTAATAGGTTGTATTAGGCAATAGTTGGCACTCAAAATATAAAGGCAGTGCCATAATCCAGCATGCATGAAGAGGTTAACTTTTCCTTGATTTTTGCAGGGTCTGCCTATACTCATTCCATTTATCCAAAGGCTAGAAACCTTTTTGTCATCTCTCCTCGTCCCTTCTTCTTCAATTTTATTTTAGTTTCAATTCCTTGCTTTTCTTATGATTTGCTTTTTTTTTTCTGTACTTTGCTTAATGTACAACTTCATATAAATGACATTTATCACTCTAACACCATACAATAAACATTGTTTGGTACTATGCTGGGAAGTAAAAGTATAAAGGCAAAATTTAAGAGTCCTGGTCCTCAAGGAGCTTTAATCCTGTTATTAGATTCATGAATTATCACCATGGTCTTTGTCTAATCACAGCCCTGTTTGAAACTCACCAGTCATACCCAGAGTATTTCTTAAGTTGATTGGTCACAACTTAGATGTCCCAGCCATCCTCCTTGACCTTTCCTGGTGATAACCTTCTCAGCTTCTGACCCTTTCTAGTCAGTCACCTTGATAGACAAGTTTCATGGGCTGCACCTCAGTGTGGCCATAGTTGAAATCTTTCTACTAAATCCTTAAGATTTATTAGCTGTAAACTCTTCTGGTCACAATCACCCAAGACTTGCTAATCATAACTCAAAACCTTTCCTAGTGATTGCTGAGGGCCCAGTTGTCTCCCCAAGATCTTCTTGTCATAAGATGATCCTCACTTGTCCCAGAACTCTCAGACTGACATAGTCCTAAGGCCTGCCTGACCCTAATCACTAAGCCTTATTTCCCTCAAAGCCTAAATCTCATGATTTATGAAATGATTCCTCAAAAAATTCTTTAATATAACTGAATAAAATAAAATCTCATATCTATTTATATGAAGAATACATATTTTTAAAAAAGAATTTCAGACATCTAGCTTTTATATTACTAATAGTTTCTTTAACTGGTTAACTGTTCAGAATAAATATGATGCCACATTTGCCTTATTATTCTATATATCTTTTGAAATAAAAATAAAAATTTATTTTGAGTGGATAAAGAGACATATTTTCTATTATGCCAATATTTGTACATTTTCCTTTTTTATTTTCCTTTTTTTATTTGTGGGGGAGAGAGAGATAAGTCAATTTTCTGAACATAGAAAATCTCAATGAAAATTACTATAAATAGTCAGAAAGTTGGCATGGCACAATAGAAAGAATTTTAGTCAGGAGACCTGTCTTCCAATCTAGCCATAGGAACTTTTAGTTGTTTAAGTGGTGCCTTAGCAGCTCTGTTTATTTGATGAATAGGATTTATTTTTATATTATTGATTGATTGATTGTATTTTTATAGTATATTTATTTTGTCTATTTATATTTATAATTATAGTATCTATATCTATAGGCTCATTATTTGCAAAGTACTTAGCAGACCTTAAACCACTATATAAGCATGATTCTGTATTATGTATATAATGTGTTTTATATATATAATGTATTACACACACACACACGATTAGCATTCTTTTTCTTATCAGAGAAGATTTGTATAGAATTTAAAGAAATATGTACTAGTTTAAAGTAAATTGTTTTAATTTGTAAATTCTGAAATAGGAATACCAGAATAAATGCCAACTAAAAAACTATACAATATAAACATGAAAGATTGGTAGAATATTTTGAGGATTGTTGAAGCAAAGTCATTGCTGTCATGCATATCACCCATATATGCTGTCTGCTTCTCTAGCCAGATCAACTCTCTCCATTCATTGGAGAACTAAAATTAATATAATAGTTTCGTAAATGATTTGACCACCTTTAGAAAAGGAGTAGGAAAATTGTATAAGCCTTGGTATCTATATCTGATTTAAAAAAAAAATAAAAGATTAAAGATTTACTTAGTTTATTAATTTTACAATAAAGTATAAATACTGTGATCCATTGTTTCTTTTTATTGGATTTTTTAGTTTACATTGTATGTAATATTATATTACACATGTTATTATATAAATTATATTACATGTTATATAATTACTATATATTTGTATATTATACATTATATAAATTCTATGTATTTTGTCATCAGTAAATCTAAGAAATGGCTAAATTTGGGAATTTTCATTATTCATTTTAGCTTATTTAAATCCATTTTTAAATTTTCACAGTCATTACAGGATATATATGACTAACATTAATTGTGGCCTTATTTTTACTAGATAATTGTAACTACTGTTTTATATAGTGCCCTACAACTTATAACATGCATAGCCTACATTTTCTCATTTCAACCTCAATAAGTTCTAGTAGAGTGTAACTTTGTCAAACTCAAGTAGAAATAAGGGCCACCAAATTGTGCACAAGAATTCTGTGGGATGCATATTGACTTTGAAAACTATATAGTGATACACACACACACACACACACACACACACACACACACACGCACACATATATTACATTGTATTTTTGTTTATTCTGTTAAATATTTCCCAGGCACATTTTAATTTGGTTTAAACTGTGCTTAGGGATGTTTGACAATACTGTTATAAATGATATTTAAAACAATGAGTGGGGCGGGGCCAAGATGGTGGAGAAGACATACATGTCATTCTAAGTTCCCTGTCTATCCTCACTACTAATTACCAAATTTACCAGCTTGACTGGTAAAATCCACGAATATTGGGAGTACAACAAATTACCAGCCAAAGATAACTGGAAGAGCTCCAGAAAAAGTTTGTCCTGATCAGGGGGGTGGGAGGGAGGAGCAGGCCAGCGCACGCAGGAAGCCAGAACCAGAGATTAGCACACTAAGCAGACGAGGATGGGGGCGATCTCTTCAAGTGGAGAATTTGCAGGGAGAACTCTACCACAGGTTGGCTGTTCTGCTTTGGTTGCAAAGCAGTAGATCAGCATAGATGTTAAAGCCAAAGGTAGAGTGTACTCCAAAAAACACCAGAATTTAACAGGACCTTGGCTATACCCACTTAGCACTGGAAGTGACTCATCACGGACCACAGCACAGCTGTGCAGCCGCATTCTGTAGTATGGAGCTTTTGCCCAGGGTAGCCACACATCTGCAGGAGGGCTCTGCCCCCAGTGGGGATGGGGGGTGGGGCAGTAGAACAGCAACAGCACGGCCACACTTCCCAGGGCAGAGACACATCCACTGCGGGGCTCTTCCCAGGGCACTTCTGCAGCTCAGCTGCAGATATGTGGTCCATATATCTATCCCTGTTCTGCAGAGGAAGCAGGTAACCTCCTTTCCCTGAAGGCAGACCCTAAGAGCTTTAAAAAAAAAAAAAAAAGAGTAAAAAAGACAAGCGAACTCTAAATTGATAGCTTCTATACAGAAAGAGAACAGGTCTTCAACCCCGAGGAGACTAATGACAGACAGTCTCCCAACAAAACCCCAAAGGGGGATATAAACTGGAGCCCATCACACAAGTCTCTCCTAGAAGAAATGATAAAAGATCTTAAAAGAGCTAGAAGAAAGATGGGGAAAGGAAAGAGAAACTCTGCAAGAGAGTACAGAAAAGGCTTGTAAGTCATTTAAAGAAAAATTTGATAAAGTGGAAAAAGAAAACAACTTCCTGAAATGTGAATTGGAAAAGGTAAAGAACTCCCAGGGAGACAGAATTTGTGAATTGCAAAAGATAAAGAACTCCCAGGAAGTAGGATTTGTGAATTGGAAAAAGAAAATAACTCAGTAAAAAAAAAAAAAAAAAAAAAAAAAACATAAAATTAGTGAAATGGAAAAAAATTCCATAGAGCAAAACAACTCATTTAAAAATTCAATTGGACATATATAAACACAAGTTTAAAAAAAGCTAAAAAAAGCTAATGAAGAAAATAACTCATTAAAAATCAGAACTGAACAAATAGAAATGAATGATTTGTTGAGACATCAAGAATCAGTCAAGCAAAAATAAAAAAATGAAAAAATAGGAAAAGATATTAAATATCTACTTGGAAAAACATCAGACCTGGAAAATAAATCTGGGAGATAATCTGAGGATTATTGGATTTTCTGAAAATTATGATGAAAAAAAGAGCCTCGACACTATTTTACAGGAAATAATCAAAGAGAATTACCCAGATGTAATAGAATCAGAAGGTAAAATAGGCATTGAAAGAATTCATCAAACACTTTTTAAAGAGACCCTAAAATAAAAAGTGAAAGGAATATTGTGCCTAAATTTCAGAACTACCAGACTAAGGGAAAAAATATTACAAGCAGCCAGAAAAAAAACAATTCAAATACCGAGGAGCGACAATAAAGATCACTTAGGATCTAGCTGCTTCCACATTAAAGGACTGAAGGGCCTGGAATCTGATATTTTGAAAGGCAAAAGAGCTTGGAATGCATCCAAGAATAAACTACCCAGCTAAGCTGAGCATTTTCTTCCAAGGAAGAAGATGGACACTTAATGAAACAGGTGAATTCCATTTGTTTCTAATGAAAAGACCAGAGCTAAACAAAAAGTTTGACCTCCAACTATAGGACTCAAGAGAAGCAGAAAAGGGCAAAAAGAACTGTTGAGAACTGTATTTCTGTTACCGATATACATAAAAATGCATGTATAATTTGATTTTACTGGTATAATATAAAAAAGGGAAGTAGAAGTAGAAAGGGGATAGTATCAGAAAAAGGGAAAAGGGGAGATAAAAAGAGGGAAATTACATCCCATGAAGAGGCAAAGGAAACCTATCAATATGTGAGGGAATTTAGGGAGGAGGAGGAACGTTGTGTGAATATTACTCTCATCAGATTTGTTTCAAAGAGAAAATAATAGACATATTTGGTTTACAGAGAAACTTCTCTCAACTCATTAAAAAGTGGGAGGGGAAAGGGAAAAGAGTAATAAGGGAAAGGTATAAGAAAGGAGAAAGGATTCAAAGGGGGTGGAGGGATTCTAAAGAGGGAAAGCTGCATGAGGCAAGTGGTGCCCATAAGTTTAATACTGGGCAGGGGGATAAGGGGGAAAGAAAAAGAAAAACATAATCTGGGGATAAGATGGCAGGAAATAAAGAATTAGTCATTTTAATTATAAATGTGAATGGGATGAAATCTCCCATAAAGCGGAAGTGGATAGCAGATTGGATCAAAAGCCAGAACCTTACAATATGTTGTTTACAAGAAACACATTTAAAGCAAAGTGATACGTACAGAGTAAAGGTAAAAGGCTGGAGCAGACTCTATTATGCTTCAGATGAAGTAAAAAAAAGCAGGGGTAGCCATTCTTCTCTCAGATCAAACAAAAGCAAAAAATTGTTCTAATTAAAAGAGTTAAGGAAAGAAACTATATCTTGCGAAAGGATGGCATAGACAATGAAGCAATATCAATATTAAACATATATGCACCAAGTGGTACAGCATCTAACTTCCTAAAGGAGAAGTTGAGAGTTGCAAGAAGAAATAGCCAGCAAAACTGTAACAGTGGTAGATCTCAACCTTGCACTCTCAGAATTAGATAAATCAAACCACAAAACAATTAAGAAAGAAGTTAAAGAGGTAAATAGAATATTAGAAAAGTTAGGTATGATAGATCTTTGGAGAAAATTGAATGGAGACAGAAAGAATACACTTTCTTCTTAGCAGTTCATGGAACCTATACAAAAATTGGCCATATTAGGACATAAAGATCTCAAATTCAAATACAGTACAGAAATAGTAAATGTATTCTTTTCAGATCACGATGCAATAAAAACTACATTCAACAAAATGCTTAGAGGTAAATAAATCAAAAAGTAATTGGAAACTAAATAATCTCATCCTAAAAAATGAATGGGTGAAACAGCAAATCAAAGACACAATTAATAATTTCACCCAAGAGAATGACAACAATGAGACAACATACCAACATTTGTGGGATGCAGCCAAAATGGTAATAAGGGGAAATTTTATATCTTTAGAGGCTTACTTGAATAAAATAGAGAAAGAGAAGATCAGTGAATTGGGCTTGCAACTAAAAAAGCTAGAAAAAGAGCAAATTAAAAACCCCTAATCAAATACTAAACTTAAAATTCTAAAATTAAAAGGAGATATTGATAAATTTGAAAGTAAAAAAAAAACTATTGAATTAATAAATAAAACTAAGAGTTGGTTTTATAAAAAAAAATAAAATAGATAAACCTTTCATCTGATTAGGAAAAGGAAAGAGGAAAATCAAATTATTAGTCTTAAAAATGAAAAGGGAGAACTTTCCACCAATGAAGAGGAAATTTGAGCAATAATTAAGAGTTACTTTGCCCAAATTTATGCCAATAAATTTGATAACCTAAGTGAAATGGATGACTATCTTCAAAAATATAGGCTTCCCAGATTAACAGAGGAAGAAGTATATTGCTTAAACAGTCACATTTTAGAAAAAGAAATAGAACATAATATTATTCAACTCCCTAAGAAAAAATCTTCAGGACCAGATGGATTTACATGTGAATTCTACCAAACATTTAAAGAACCATTAACTCCAATGTTATATAAACTATTTGAAAAATAGGGAATGAAGGACTCCTACCAAATTCATTTTATGACACAGACATGGTACTGATACCTAACTCAGGTAGATTGAAAAAAGAGAAAGAAAATTATACACTTATCTCCCTAATGAATATTGATGCTAAAATTTTAAATAAAATATTAGCAAAAAGATTGCAGAAAATCATCCCCAGGATAATACACTATGACCAAGTAGGATTTACACCAGGAATGCAGTCCTGGTTCAATATTAGGAAAACTATTAGCATAATTGACTATCAATAACCAAATTAACAAAAACCATATGATCATTTCAATAGATGCAGAAAAAGCATTTGATAAAATTCAACATCCATTCCTTGAGAGTATAGGAATAAATGGACTTTTCTTTAAAATAGTCAGTAGCATCTATTTAAAACCATCAGTAAGCATCATATGTAATGGGGATAAACTGGAACCATTCCTAGTAAGATCAGGAGTGAAACAAGATTGCCCACTATCACCATTACTATTCAATATTGTATTAGAAATGCTAGCTTTGGCAATAAGAGTTGAGAAAGAGATTAAAGGAATTAGAGAGGAAACCAAATTATCACTCTTTTCAGATGATATGATGGTATACTTGGAGAATCCCAGAGATTCTACTAAAAAGCTATTAGAAATAATCCACAACTTTAGCAAAGTTGCAGGATAAAAAATAAACTCATATAAATCATCAGCATTCTTATATATCACTAATAAAATCCAACAGTTAGAGTTACAAAGAGAAATTCCACTTAAAGTAACTGCCGATAGTATAAAACATTTGTGAATCTATCTGTCAAGGTCTTTAAAGTCAGGAACTATATGAGCAAAACTACAAAACACTTTCCATACAAATAAAGTCAGATCTAACCAATTGGAAAAATATTAAATGCTCTTGGATAGGGGGAGCAAATATAATAAAGATGGCAATACTACCTAAACTAATCTATTTATTTAGTGCTATACCAGTCAGACTCCCAAAAAACTATTTTAATGACCTAGAAAAAAAAGAACAAAATTCATCTGGAAGAATAAAAAGTCAAGACTTTCAAGGGAATTTATGACCAAAAAAAATCAAATGAAGGTGGTCTAGCTGCACTAGATCTAAAACTATATTATAATGCAGTGGTTACCAAAATCATTTGGTGTTGGCTAAGAAATAGATTAGTTGATCAGCAGAATAGCTTAAGTTCACAGGACAAAATAGTCAATAACTATAGCAATATAGTGTTTGAAAAACCTAAAGACCCCAGCTTTTGGGATAAGAATTCACTGTTTGACAAAAATTGCTGGGAAAATTGGAAATTAGTATGGCAGAAACTAGGCATTGACCCACACTTAACACCCTACATCAAGATAAGGTCAAAATGAGCTCATGATCTAGGCATAAAGAATAAGATTATAAATAAATTAGAACAACATAAGATAGTTTACCTCACAAACCTGTGGAAGAGGAAGGAATTTGTGACCAAAGAAGAACAAGAAATCATTATTGATCACAAAATAGAAATTTTTGATTATATCAAATTGAAAAGCTTTTGTGCAAACAAAACTAATGCAAACAAGATTAGAAGGGAAACAATAAATTGGGAAAACATTTTTACAGTCAAAGGTTCTGATAAAGGCTTCATTTCCAAAATATATAGAGAATTGACTCTAATTTATAAGAAATCAACCCATTTTCCAATTGATAAATGGTCAAAGCATATGAACAGACAATTTTCAGATGAAGAAATTGAAACTATTTCTAGCCATATGAAAAGGTGCTCCAAGTCATTATTAATCAGAAAAATGCAAATTAAGACAACTCTGAGATACCACTACACACCTCTCAGATTGGCTAGGATCACAGGAAAAGATAATGCTGAATCTTGGAGGGGATGTGAGAAATCAGGGATACTGATACATTGTTGGTGGAATTGTGAATATATCTAGCCATTCTGGAGAGCAATTTGGAACTATGCTCAAAAAGTTATCAAACTGTGCATACTCTGTGATCCAGCAATATTACTACAGGGCTTATATCCCAAAGAGATCTTCAAGAAGGAAAAGAGTCCCACATGTGCAAAAATGTTTGTGGCAGCCCTCTTTGTAGTGGCTAGAAACTGGAAATTGAATGTGTGCCCATCAGTTGGAGAATGGCTGAATAAATTGTGGTATATAAATGTTATGGAATATTATTTTTCTGTAAAAAATGATCAGCAGGAGGATTTCAGAAAGGCCTGGAGAGATTTACATGAACTGATGCTGAGTGAAATGAGCAGGACCAGGAGATTATTATATACTTCAACAACTATACTGTGGATTGATCAATTCTGATGAACGTGGCTCTCTTCAATAATGAAATGAACCAAATCAGTTCCATTTGTTCAATAATGAAGATAACCAGTTATATCCAATGAAAGAACTCTGGGAAATGTGTGTAAACCACTACATAGCATTTCTACTCCCTCTGTTTTTGTCCATTTGCATTTTTGATTTTCTTCTCAGGTTAATTTCATATTATTTCAAAGTCTGATTCTTCTTGTGCAGCAAAATAATTGTATGGATATGTATACATATATTGTGTTTAACATATACTTTAACATAATGTATTGCTCTACCTGCCATCCAGGGGAGAGGGGAAGGAGGGGAAAAGTTGGAGCAAAAGGTTTTATAAGAGTCAGTGCTGAAAAATTACTCATGCATCTTGTAAATAAAAAAGCTATATAAAAAAAAAGAACAACGAACAATAGGGGATGGTTTTGATATGATTTTTTCTAATATATTTTTCATTAAAGCTATTCAAATTAGAAGACCAATAAGTACGAATTTAATTATGATTTTAAATTTTAGTCTTGAAGAATGTGTGACTGCTAAAGAAAATCTGGAGGCAGACCTTTATAAGCGTTTTGTTCTGGTTCTGAATGAGAAGAAAGCAAAGATTAGAAGCTTACAGAAATTGTTAAAACAAGCCCAGCAACCAGAAAAGGATACACAAGATGAAAGGTATTTGACTTTTATAATTGGATATTCCATTACTGGATGACAAATATGTACATTTAAATTATATTCATTCAAACTTGTTAATCTTCTTAACCTTTCAATAAGATAATGTTCATAGCCTCAATCTACTAAGTGTTACAATTTTGGACTAGGATTTTTAGAAGCAGGGATTCTATTCTTGATTTTACTTTGGTTTTTCCATGTCCATCTAAAATTGACACTGATAAAATGGAGGCAACTAATTATTGCCACTTCACTCCTAAAATAAGTATTTTATGATATCATTGCTGAAATGTTCTAAGATGTGGTTAATTAGCATACTGCTTTTTTCTTATCTCTCCTTCTATGAATATTATCATATTTTTATATTGTTTTCAAGCAAAAAAATAACTTTTCAAGCTTAGTTTTTTATGCTTAGTTTATGTTCATCTTCAAGTTTTTGAGTTGTGTGTATTTTTTTTAAAACCATGAGTCCAGTTTCTTTTTGCTTTCTGGGGAACATATTTGCCCCATGTTCATGTTAAAGGGAATTCTCAGTAGAAAATCAAACCAATGTGCTGGAGGCTTTTCTTGGTTTCTTTTTAATATTTCATGAATATAGGATTAATTAAACATTTCTTAAAAAAAGATTCATGAATACCATTACATCCCTTGAGCTGTTCATCTATTAACTTTCACTCTTATCATACAAGAGACTTGCTTCCTTTAAAAATGTTTTTAATATGAATATTAGTATTTCCCTTTGTAAATAACAGAATATTTTAGAAACAATACTTAATAACTACATGTGAATTTTTCATTAGGTGGCAAAATCTCTTTAATAGGTGTCAAGTTTTGGCATATATTGACCTGGTATAATAGCCAATGAGAAATGGATTCAGGAATTATTTATAGAGAATAATGGTCAAACAGCATCAAACCACTTTTTTGGTATGTTTTATTTTCATGGAGAAGCTTTATCTTAACGGAATTAATATTGATTTCCCCTTTTTCCCCATAAAATGGTATTTTTTAATGTATATATATATGCCTATAAAATTGGTTTATGTGTTTGTCTAATCAGAATTATGTTCCTGAGATCTTTTCTGAAGCTTTCAATATAAAATATATGTAACAATTCTGTTGTTTTTAAAATTCTAGCCTAGGGTAGTTAGTTGAATGAATTTCAGTACCTCTTTCTTTATTCCTAGGGAATCTGTAGATGATACCCAAAGCCAAAAGAAAAGAGAAGCAGTCTATGATGAAAGTACTGATGAAGAAAGTGAAAATTTACCTGTTCCTTCTAAAGCAGTTCCAGGTAAGAACAAAATATGTTCAACTTTTTGGATTTATTGAGTGTTGTCTTCTAAGCATTGTAGATACATCTTATTATTGTGCAAGGAGAGCTGGCCTTAAGGCCCAGCAGTCCTAGGTTCAAGTTTCTGACACACCTTCGCTGCCTGACTTTGGGTGATATTTAACCTCTTAGGACTCTGAGAAGCTCTTGAAGACTCCAAATTACAAAGGTATATGCTGATTTACAAGATTCAGAGAAGATAGTGATCTGCTTTAGTAGAGGGAACTTCCTCAATCAGGGAGTATACTAGAAAAACCATGCATCCATTCCCTATATCTATTAGCATTAGTATATTAAACAAGAAAAAAACTTGCTGCTCTAAAATGTGTTCATTTTAGAATTGGAAATTCCATGTTTTAAGAATAAAGCTAGTGCTTCTTAATCTTGGAAAAAATTACCTGAAATAGAAACTAACCCACCAATAGAATAAAATAAACAAATTTGAGAATACATAAGCATATTGTTGATCAATCAAAAGACATAAACTATAACTCTATTGGGAAAAACTCTAGATGTGGGGTTTCTAAAGACCTGAGTTTGAGTCACCTGATTTTGTTACTTACTAGCCATGAAACCGCAAGTAGGTTCCTTACTCTCCCTTGAATAGACCTCCCTCGTATAAGTGAGGTTGTTATTTGTTGTTACTGCTATCTTACTAAAGTTCAAGTCCTCAGTACTTTTGGAGACCTGAGATCATCTTGAGCCAGTTTGGATAACTTGAAATTTTGGGAAAAATCTCTAAAGTCATCATAGAACCAGATGATATAGCTTCAAATCTGTAAAAGAAATCAAATAAATTCCTGATTAATCAACTTGAATCCAAGATGAAGTATTATGCATTAATAGGGTATACATTAGATTCTGCATGAACTCCCTCCCCCCCCCCCAAATTTTTTCTCCAAATACCTCACCACAGAAATTAAATTACTTTGCTTTTTATGGTACAGGTTATGCATATTTTATACTGGTACCTCATTTATATGTGAAATCTTTTATGATCAAATATAATAAAAATCTCTCTAAGAAAAATAATTTGTATTCCTTTCCATTTAAACCTTCAGAACGCTAGTTTAATACAATATATCTGACTCTCATTCTATCTTAAGAGTATCACATCTCTCTCTGAAGTCAATAGAAATTTTTCTTGAAAAGGAAATACACAGGTATATCTAAGGGCAATAGAATTAGGTTCTTTCATTTATGCAGACAATTTATTTTTAAAAAGTAACTCTTCTTGTAGAGTCAACTATTTTAAATTTGGCTAAACTTTTCAGAGTTTTTCCCAGTGTTTAGTTTAAGCAGTATATTTTATTGTTCTGTATAATGCTGCTGCTTTTTTTTTTTTTTTTTTAAAAACTCAAATCTCTTTCAGGACATAAATTTGTTCCATGGTTCTCTAATGTTAATATCTTTACATTTAACTTATCAGAATTCTGTTCTGCAAGAACTTTTTGATGTAAAAGAATTAGGAGCATTTTTATTAGCTATTTAATTGTCCTTTCCTTCTGGTTTTCATATAAAAAATTAGGAAGGTGAAGTTTGCCAACAAGAAATGAAACACAGATACAAAATTATTGAATTTGGTTTAAAAATAGATTTTTACAAAATCTCAATTGGAAATGTATATATTATGATTAAAAAGTAGGTCCTCTTTCAGTTTACTAAATAAAGATGAAAATTTTATTGAGTAGACAAAATTTGTCTTTAGCTGACTAGCTAATATTTGAATCTTTCATATAGACTGTAAGTTGCTTGGGGCTTTTTTTTTTTCCTTCACAGTTAGGAAGTACAGAGGAGAGAAGAAAGGAGAGGAGAGAAAAGAGCAAAAACCAAGAGGGGAGGGAATTAAAGGGGAAAGAAAATGACAGGAGAGGGGAGAAAAGAGAACTTAAATGTATTCATTCTGTCTTTATGTAAATCATTCTTCATTTTAGACTTGTGCAACCTTAAAGCAATGCTCACTATGTAAAGTGCTTTAGATTAATTATTAAAATCTCCAAATATCCTCCTGAGTTAAGTATGTGCTATTATCCCTTTCCTGGATAATAAGAAAGGTTAAATGATTTGCCCAGGGTCACTTTCTGAATCTGGAGCTCCCATTAAAAAAAAACCTTTCATTTACTTTTATCTGTGGAACCAAAGAAAGGGGAGAATAATTTACAATAAATTGCTAGGCAACCTCTTTATGAACAAATTATTTTTTTGTTCCTTTATATTTTAACAATAATGACATGTACTTTTTTGTTAATTAAGAATAACAAACCTATTTATATACAAAAAGGATATATTATCATTTAATAGTAAAATCAGAAATTAAAATTAAAAAAAAATTATTTGCTATTCCCAAGAAATGGAAGTCCCATTGCTTCCCCTTCCACACTCTGTGATTCATCCAAAATTCCTTCTCTCTCTTTCTTACATAAAACACTCTGCCCTTGCCTTTTGCTCCTCTCACCCAGCCCAGTCTTAGAATGAACTTCCTCCTCTCTGCTTCTTTCTTAAAACCCTCTCTTCCTTCCAAATGCAACTTAAGTACCACTTTCTACAAGAAACTTTTCTTAGTACCTTCTGACTTCTGGTGCCTTCTTTCAGACTTCCTTGCTTTTACTTTCTATGTTTTTAACTTTCTTCTTCTTTTTTTTTTATGTTTATTCTCTATATGGTTATATCTGTGCTTATTGTCTCCTCTGTTAGGATGATTTACTTTTGAGAAAGAATTCTTTCTTTCATTGTATTTATATCCCTAGCAGCTAGTACAACATTGCTTAATAAATACTTGATTGGTTGATTGCCATAAGAACTGAAAATTTTAAGATCTGAACATTTGTAAATTCAATGAAGAACACTGAAGTAATTAATCTGAATAACAAGCAAAAAGAATGCATTTTATTAAGACCTATTTGCAATAAGGACCAATGAACTATAAGATTATAAATTGGTAGACATAGAGCAACATGATTTAACTTTACTAGTGTATATTCACACATTCTATAGCTAAGTGGTCTTTCCCGTACAATAGATTGTTAATCTAGCTGCTGGCAGGCCTCCAAAACTCCCGAGAGAATTAGACCTAAATTAAAATCTAATTAGATTATAATTTGTTTAACAATGAATAAAAATACAATACAATAAAAATGTCAATTTGTGATTTTCTAAGACAAGATGTTGACGTCTTTTTCTATTTGAGTTTGACACCACTGCATCCTGAACTACCCTTCTTTACATTGACAAAAATTAGGGTTATGACATTTTCTCCCTTTTCTGAAGGTAATTTGGAAGGAAACTAATAGAAAGATAACACTTTGCTATTGTAAAGTACTGCTTATGCAAAATTATGCAGAATAGCATACAGATCCTTTTAATTACAATGTAAGATCTTAGTTTCTAAAATGATTATCCTCCAGACTTGCAACCTGGAAATTGTCAATAACCTCACTGGCGATAACTACATTTTTACTTTTTCTGAAACAGTTGCTATAAGCCCCAGCAGTTTGCCCACCGAGGAATATAAGGGTCTATTAAATGTCCTTTTTGCACAGAGAGTACTTAAATGTCTTTGATCCTTTTAGAGTTTTCATTGGATTTTAATTTCAGACAGTCTCATAGAGGCCATACTTATTCTAGGGAGCGCCTCCATACACATGGACCACGTTACCTTCTGGAATGACAAAGATCAGTTCCAGACCCTTCCATTAGCTGTGTTAAAATAATTCCTAAAAATCTCTCTTGCTTCTGCCATTAGAACCCTGCTAGGAGTTGGCACTATTAAGACTCAATTTTAGGGTCCATGGTATCTCTGAGTTGTATGAGACCTCAGAGGGTCTATTTAGCTGCACAAGAATTCTTTAAACAATTCATTTAGTGATTATACAGATATTATTGGAAAACTTAATGTGAGGAAGAGCCTGCCACCTTTCAAGGCAGCTTGTTCCACTTTTAAGTTCCACAACTTAATTAATGAGCAGTTTTTCCTTGCATCAAAACTATATATGCCTTTTTTATTCTATGTTCAGGAATCATGTAATTTGTGTTCCTATTTTGGGCAGTGAGCTGGTACAGGAGATAGAAATTAAGGTTTAGAGTTAGGAAGAACCAAGTTAGAATTCTCCTTCAGACACTTAGAGCTGTGTGATCCTAATGGGGCAAATCACTTAAATGTTTTGTTTTTGTTTCTTCATCTGTAAAATATGGATGATAATAATAGCACTTATCTTCTGGATTGTTGTGAGATTCAAATGAGTTAATATATGTAAAGTATTTTGCAAACTTTAAATTTCTGTACTAATACCAGCTACTACTGCTACGGCTATTGCCATTATTATGACTTATGCTATTTCTATAATAGCTTAGCACCTTGTTGGTGCTAATGTGCCTCCAAAATTCATTTTGGTTTTTCTGAAGTGTCTGAATAAGGATAGTTATGTTCAACCTCCCAAACTCATCTTAATAGGGGAAAAAAAAAAAAAAAGCTTGTTAAGCTTTTGGCTATTTCTGTAATGACCATGTGTCTGACAACAATTGAAAAATAATCTGTGGTTCTTCATTATTATTGAGTAATTTTAGAAAGTGTGACTGTTTGGGCCCCTCTGTCTCCCCTGATGGGCCATTGTCTCTGAATATGAATAATAACAGTATTGGAGAAATGTGTTTTTTTCTCTCTCTGAATATTATATCTAAAAATGTATCCATTAGCAACCAAGAAGCACATCTTAATTTTAAAATCACAGTATGCTACTTTGAACAAAATCTAATCTCTTTTTACATGAGACTTTTGATAGGATACAATAAAGTTCATCTTTAATTGATTATGCACAATTATCATGACACATTGTTTATAACTATAATCACAGTCTTGAAAAATGTATCAGTATAAATCGTCAGCTTTGTAAAAAAATTGAAAACAATTATATAGGTTAACATTTTTTACTACCTTGACTTTCTTTTATAGGAGAATAGTACTTCTTAAATTTAGGCATCATAAATTTTAAGTTGCTTTAATCATTCTTGTTTCTTAGATTAAAGGGCTAACTCTTACTGATTACTTAGGTTCAGAGTAAAGTTGGAAAGTTTCTTAAAAGAAATTGTAATAATTTCTGCATATGGTGATAATTAACACTTTAGAACTCTTTATAGATTGCCCCACCATTTCTCAAAATTACTTTGTATTTATTTCGAATCTATTTTCTGTTTCCTTTTTGGTGTATATGTTCCTTCTCTTTTAGTAGAGTTTAAATTCCCTTTTAAAGGTCTGTTTTGTATTTGGCTTTGTAATCTCTAGCACCTAACACAGTATCTTGCATATATTAGGTACTCAGTAAATGCTTCTTCAATTTGATAGAAAGTATTTCCATTTTTTTGTTGTTCTTTATAACAGCCTGGTAGGTATTACTATTTTATAGATGATGTTCAGCCAGGTATAATAAATTGAAAGTAGGCACACAACTAGTAGCAGAGTTGAGTCTTGACTACATACAGACTACATACACTCCTTTTCTAAATTTAAGTAGCTTACATTTGGCAAAGTCAAAAGGACAAAAGAGGTCCAAGAAACATGACAACATGTAAAATTTCAAAAATCTTTACTTCTTTTTACAATAGACACATATTCATTATGGGGATAATATTCACTGCTGATAGCTATACATATCTAAATCAACGCTCCTTAAGTTTTTCCACTTGCTACCTCTTTTTGCCCAAGAAACTTTTATGTGACTCTAGGTATATAGGTATGTAAACCAGAGATACAAATCAAATATTTACTCATGATAAATCATAATTTTACAATCTCCATATTTGAGATGCTCTCTGGAGTCATGACCCACAGTTTAAAAAGTTGCACTCTTGAATAATTTATCTTATCTTGAGTGGTTATGTTATTATATTCTTTGGAATAATAATAATAAAAAACAAACCAAAAAACTAGAGACTGAAGCAAAAACCTGAAATTTAAAAATTCATCTCTATCCTGGAGGATTAGCTGGGTGATACAGATAGAATGCTGGGCCTAGAGTGAGAAAGACTCAGTTTCATTAGTTTAAATCTGACCTCAAACACTTCCTAGCTGTGTCACTCAGACAAGTCACTTATCCCTATTTGCCTCAGTTTCCTCATCTGTAAAATGAGCCTGAGAAGGAAATGGCAAACCACTCCAGTGTCATTGTCAAGAAAACCCCAAATGGGGTTATGAAAAGTCAGACATAGCCAAAAAATGACTGAACAACAGAAACAACCAGCCTCGAAAAACAACTTGAATTATGTATGTCTAGTGATAGTAGACTAATTTTTTGCAAGATATTAATCTAGTTCAAGAAATATTTATTGCATCCCTGCTAACACTAGGTACTATTCTAGGTTTTGTGGGGAAAGACAAAAATGAATAACATATAGTCCATACTCTTAAGAAATTTATAATTAATTATGGAAAATAAGGCACCTAAAGTAGAAAGGACATGCAAATTGTAATCCCAAAGCCTGAATTCTAATACTATTTCTGTCAGTGCTTATGTGATCTTGGACAAGTTGCTTAACCTTTGTCAGTTTATAAAATGAGAAGTTTCATTCAGCTAGCTAACTTTCATAGTGCCTTCCAGGCTAAAACTGTATCATATAAATTAAAAACTAGCATACAGAATAGAATAAATATTCTATAAGAGATAACATACCTCTATTGGAGAACTAAAAGAAATGACTAATATTTTGATTCTCCATCAAAAGGCAATTTTTTAAACCCAAAAAGTTTGAACAACTAGAGTTAAAAGAGAATTGGAGACCTTGACAGGCAAAAAAGATAAAAAGTTAATTCCAGTTATTATAAATAAGTTCGAATATCCAGATCCAGATGGATGACTTTCCAGGGTACCAAGTGAACTTGAAAACTTGATCATGTAACATTTTTTCTCTAATCTTTGACAAACCAGAGAAAAGAATACAGATGTAAATATATATATATATATATATATATATATATATATATATATATATATATATATATATATATAAACAATTTTTCAAAAAACTGGGGGGGAGAGAGGGGAAGAAAACATTTCAGAAGCAGTAGATCAAGTAGCTGCATATAGCTGAAGGTTTGTCATGTGAAAAAGGAGTCATCCTTACTTTATGAAGATTTGGAGGGCAGAATTTTGTTGTTGTTGATTCTTTGTTTTTGAAGATGACCAATGATATCACAGGTAATGTCTTGCTCATTAATTGGATTTAAGTGAGTCAGAAATGTACAAAATTGATAGCATTACTTTCCCTTCTTGAATCATCTAAATCCAGTTAGCAGATTAGATTGCTTAGTATTATATGGAACTTTCCAATAGTGAGAGCTGTCCAAAATTGAATGGGCTGCCTTTTAGAGACTTCTTGTTCTTTTAGACATGTTCCATTCTTCATGACCCATTTGAGGTTTTCTTGACAGAGATACTAGAGTACCATTTCCTTTTCTAACTCATTTTACAGATGAGTAACTAAGGCAAACAGGGTTAAATGACTTGCCCAGGATTACACAGGTAATAAGTGACTGAGACCAGAGTTGAACTTGAGTATGAGTGTTCTGATTCTAAATTAGCACTCCATCCACTTCAGCATCTAGCATCCACTTCAGGATGACCTGAATTCAAATTCAACTTCAAATACTTACAAGCTTTGTGATCCTAGGCAAATCACTTAATTACTCATTGTTTCAATTTTCTCTACTTTTTCTCTAAAATGGAGATTAAAAAATAGCACCTACTCCCCTGCTTGTGGTATGGAGCAAAAAAGATATTTGTAAAGCACTTAGTCCAGTGGCTGGCATGTAGCAGGCACTATATAAATACTTTCCCCTGCATCCCCTTTTCATCTATCCTTCCGTCTTGTAAGCATTGTTGATCAAGATGACCTCAAATATTTTTGCAATCAATAATAATCTATTCTTTTTTTTCCCCCCATTGGCTCATTAATTTTTTTTAAAAAGCAAAAGTTTTTGAAATTTGGAAATGGATAAGTGACAATGACCATGATGTTCTAAAAGTGTGACCTACAAGAGATTATAGGCTAGTTTCCATGTTCACTGGGTCTGTGAATTTGGCATAATATTGAAGGAGACCCATCTATCATAATGCTTGCTCCTAGAGGCACATAATAAGTGAAATCTTGTTGGATTTAATGTATAATGGCTCCTGTTTGCATGGCTGAAAATTTTCACTGCTCCCATTGAACTACACTCTCTAATTGATTCAGAGTACAGTATCAGTGCAGTAACAGTTTCAACATCAATATCAAACCCTGTAGTGTAGGCTTCTCTTTACTAGGATACCAAGCTCTGCTATGGTATTGCTACATCTAGTTTTTTGAGCAGATTCATCAGCACCACCTATAACTCATATTTAACATCAAAAGTCTAGACAACCTTACCAGCAATGAGGACCTGGAATGCTGCCAGCCCACCAGCATTGAAGCAATGCTCACTGCAACTTAATTCTGTTGGTCTGGATGTGTGTAAAGGGTAGATGACAGCAGTGTAGCTCAGCAGCTGCTCTATGGAGTGCTAAAGTTGGGCCACCATGAGGAATGCTAAAAGTAGACATAATGGAATCACTGACTCGGGCACCCTGACATCACTGGGAACTCTAGGACCCAGCAACTGCAAACAGACCAAGCTGCTGTGCAGCCTTCAAGAGATTGTTTTTCCATTTTGAATAAACAACCACTCGAGCCCACCTACAAGAAACAATCTATACATATGAAACTTCCTAATGTTGGTCTTGTTGATTCTCAATCAGAATTACTGCATAAGGAATAATAACATTTTAAACTATGCTGTTCTTTGAGTAAGAAGGTTGGATTTGATCTCTTAGTTTCCTTCTGGCTCTGTGATTCTAAGATTGAGTAAAAAAATAATCATAGGTGAAATTTTCATTTTCCACAAAAGTGAAAACATAAATTTAATTTTTACTCAAATTTTCAAGAATACAATCCTTTTTTTTTTACACATAATTTTGTTTTATGCATTTCATGTTCCTCATGTTGCTTTTGTTTAAGATAAGCTATTTGGTATATAAGGGGCCCAGATTTTGGAAAAGAATATGCTCACATTTTTGCTTTTAGACTAAGAAGTACATATTCTGAAAGAGAAAGAGTTAACTTTGTGACATTAATGTTCTGTTAGGAGAAATAAATATGTTTATAACACCATTGTTGGTACTGTTCCAGTCAGGCTCAAAAGCATGAAGAGCATGTATGAAAGTATGGAAGAGTGAAATGATTTATAGCCAGTCTTCATTGTGAGGACTTTGTGTGAATGCTTAGAATGATAGGTGTTAAATAAATGTAAATTAATTCTACTTTTTTATGCATTATTAAAAAAATGCTTATAGTGTGCTTTTCAACTAAATTGTTGAGGAGGTATCTACATCTGTTGGCTTTTTTTCTTTCTCTATAGTCTTATAATTTGTTTTGCTCCCTGCTCCCAATTAAAAGGCATTAATAAATTTGTTATCCCCTGCCCTGAAATAATTAAGATTCATTTAGATTTTTTTGTTATCCAAGATATAAGCAATATTTTTTTCCATAGCTTCCAGAAAGTAAAAGTTGTCAGTACTTCTTTGCAGACCAAGGTTTCTAACTTTGTACTCATATGTATTTTGGAAAGGCTGTGATATTTTATTCTTCATCCATCTCCTTGGAAAACTTAAAATAATAACTTTGTTTTATAGCTTCTGATTGAGCCAGGTTTGGGGGGGAGAAAGGTGGAGATGAACAATTCATGTAAATTACCAGTAAAGTGATTTCAGTCCTATTTTAAATGCATTTTTATAAGTCTAATAATTTAAACATTTGAGTTTCTCCCAGACTTGTTTTTGGCAAAATAATTATATTGTCAATATTTTCAAAAGTTTTTAATTATCAAATGAATAAACACTATTTCTACAAAGGAATTACATATCTGAGGCATTTAAATTTTGTTGACATGAATCATATATACATTCATTATGTATTCTACACCTATACCAATACAAAGCACATGTGCTTTGACTATGTTTTCCATAGCTAAAAAGTGGAACACCATTCCCACTCTTTGACTTAGTTTTTATATTCATAAGCTACATTTTAGCAATAATTGGCCAAAGTTAGGAGAGTTAACCATAAAAAGGGACAAATAATAATAGCATTTAACTCCCAAGGTTTATCTGAGAGAAAAAATAAGATAATATTTGTACAATGCTCAACATAATCCCTGATATTTAATAGACATTTAAATAGATGCTGATTTTGTTCCCTACTTTCCCCTTATTTTCTTTTTTTTCCCTTTCCTTTTTCTCTTTTCTTCTTCTCTTCACTCTTCTTTCTTTTCTTGAGACAGATCATCCTACTCATCGAGATTAGAAATATAGTTATGGCATAGGATCCCACTATTGATCAGTATGGTATTTTTGACCTACTTTTTTTTCATGGGTAGGTTTGCTTGTCTCTTCTTAGGTTATTTGGTGACTCTCCTTTTGCTGGAGAACTCATCATATTAATATTGGGATTAGCACATGCATCTGATTAGCTTGGCCTACTGCAGCTCAAGACTCTCTAGTTCAAGCAGTCCACCAGCTGCAGATCTCTTCAGCAGCAGAGATTAAATGTGCATGATAAGGAAAATTGATAGCATGTGGCCTGTCAGTGTCCATTATTATTTTAGGTATGATTAAGTTATTATAAGTTTATTAGAGTTAGGAATAAGTACTT
This sequence comes from Antechinus flavipes, assembly GCF_016432865.1. NCBI lineage: Eukaryota > Metazoa > Chordata > Mammalia > Dasyuromorphia > Dasyuridae > Antechinus > Antechinus flavipes. Next base: position 168,790,359 of record NC_067398.1, read on the forward strand.
AAATGCTGGTTAACTGTCTCTCTCTTTTACAATATGATGTATTTCATATATCCAATATAAAATATTATCAATTAATAACTTTTCCTTTCCAGATCACTTATTCCAGGGTAGCATTTTGCAGTAATGTTATTTCTTTAAAATCTCACTATAGTAATATTTTCATATACAGAATTCTGTATATGAAAGCTGCTTTCATACTACACTTTAGAGAACTTAGTTACTGGAGCAGCTAGGTAGTACAATTGATAAAATGTTAGGTGTGTCAGGAAAACTCATCTTCCTGAATTCAAATCTGGCCTCAGATACTAGATATATGACTCCAGACAAGTCACTTAACACTATTTGCCTCAGTTTACTTATCTGCAAAATGAGCTAGAGAAGGAAATGGCAAACCAGTGGAAATGGCAAACCAGTTAATTACCTTTGCCAAGAAACGGCAGATGGGGTCAGGAAAAGTTAGATAAGACTAATCAGTAAAACAACAATCACCACAAATATTCTAGGCACTATACTAAACTCTGGGGATACAAATACCAGTAGTTGCTGCCCTCAAGGAATTTACTTTATAATGAAAAAAATTAAACAAGGAAGAGAAGTGGGAAAAGATATACACCTAGCATTGGGTTAGAAGTCTGTGGAGGGCTAGACCCTAGCAAAATAAATCAAAAGCTGACCTATGAGAACCAAGGAATCTTCTGATAGAATATTATCCATGGGAAGATAAATGTTTTAAGTAAAGCTATAATGACTTGATTGGCAGGGAAGGACAAGTATCTTGAACATAATCCAAAAAATAGTTGAATAATAGAATCTCCGACTGATTGCTAGGTTTTTTGTTTACAGATAGCATTGCATATTGAAGACAACTCTGAGATACCACTTCATACCTCTCAGAGTGGCTAAGATGATAAGAAAAGATAATAAATATTGGAGGGGATATTGGAAAATTGGGACACTAACATATTGATGGTGGAGTTGTGAACTGATCCAACCATTCTAGAGAGCAATTTTGAACTATGCCCAAAGGGCTATCGAACTGTTAATACCCTTTGATCTAGCAGTCCCACTACTGAGTCTGCATCCCAAATTGACAATAAAAAAGGGGAAAAGGACCCATATGTGCAAAAATGTTTGTGGTAGCCCTTTTTGACATAGCAAGGAACTGGAAATTGAATGGATGCCCATCAGTTGGGGAATAGTTGAATAAGTTATGGTATCTGAATGTTATGGAATATTATTGTTCTATAAGCAATGCTGAGCAGGCTAATTTTAGAAAAGCCTGGACTAATGCTAAGTGAAGTGACAAGAACCAAGAGAATATGGTTCACAGTAAAAACAAATCTATTTAATGATCAGCTTTGACAGACTTGGCTCTTTTCAAAATGCAGTGATTCAAGGTAATTCCAATAGACTTGTAATGGAAAGTGCCTGCCACATCCAGAAAGAGAACTATGGAGACTGTTATTTGTTTGTTTGTTTGTTTCCTCTCAACTTTTTTTCCCCTTTTGCTCTGATTTTTCTTGTGCAGCATGATGAAATATATTTAGAAGAATTGCATATGTTTAACCTATATTGGATTGTTTGCTATCTTGGAGAAGGAGATAAGAGGAGGAAGAGGAAGAAAAATTTAGAATACAAGATTTTGCAAAGCTGAATGTTGAAAATTTTATTTGCATATATTTGAAAAAGTAAATGCCATTTTTAAAACACAATTGCATTAATAGCATTGAGCTAAAAAAAAAATACTAAATAGTCTCCTCAGGGAAACGCATAGCAAATCTATAGAAATTGGTCAAACCATCCACATTAAATTAAAATAAAGTGGATCAAAACATACCTTTACTAGGAGTCCAGGAGATTTACCCAATTCTAGGCATATGGGCAGTAAGTAGGACCCACAAATTTGGATCACTTCAATTTGTTGCTGTGATCCATGGAACAAAAATCTCTGAAAATAAACTAGAATAAAAATAATTTGAAGAATAATAGAATGACGCAAGTTAGAGATAAACAAGATCTATATGTTATCAATGCCTTCTTCAACGTGAAAATGTTAATATGTGTAAAATACATTGTGAATGTGTTTATGCACACATACATTTACACATACATACATATATATATATATATTCCAGTTATATATATACTATAACTTATTTTATATGTATCTTGTACCAGTCATTGTGTGTGTAACTGGTATAGGGTATTAGCCATTCGGGTATTGAGAGTGAGAGACAATACCATGATTGCTACTTAACTATTAAATCAACAAAAAGAAAGCCTCCAAAGCATTGACTAGGGCTTTGTGTAGTAGATTTTGGAAAATACAGAGAAGAATCACAGTGACTGAGAAAGTATGGAGGAGTATCTGCCCTTATGGAACTACCAAAGCACAATCCCACAAAAAGTCAAAAAATTATTTAAGGGCTTAAATCACCACAGGAGGTCAGAATCAGGCTAGCATTTTTATTTTTTTTTTAATTTTTTTATTAAAGTTTTTTATTTTCAAAGCATATATAGGGATGGTTTTTCACTTAACCCTTGCAAAATCTTGTGTTCCAATTTCCCCCTTCTTCCACCCTCTCCCCTAGATGACAAATAATCCAAAATATGTTAAACTTGATAAAAATATATGATAAATCCAATCTAATCATAGTTATACAATTATCTTGTTGCACAAGAAAAATCAAATCAAAAAGGAAAAAAAGAGAAAGAAAATAAAATGCAAGCAAACAACAACAAAAAGAGTTAAAATATTATGTTGTGATCCACCCTCAGTTCCCATAATCCTCTCTCTAGGTGTAGATGGTTCTCATTATCACAAGATCATTAGAACTGGTCTGAATCATCTCATTGTTGAAGAGAGACAAGTCCATCAGAATTGATCATCGAATAATCTTGCTGTTGCTGTATATAATGAGCTTCTAGTCCTGCTCATTTCACTTAGTATCAGTTCATGTAAGTCTTCTAGGCCTCTTTAAAATCATCCTATTGATAATTTCTTATAGAATAATAATATTCCATAACATTCATATAACATAATTTATTCAGTTATTCTCCAACTGATGGGCATCCACTCATTTCCAGTTTCTTGCCACTACAAAAAGGGCTGCCCAAATATTTTTGCACATGTGGGTCCCTTTCCTTTAAGATCTGTTTGGGATATAAGCCTAATAGAAATACTTCTAGATCAAAGAGCATACACATTTTGATAGTCCTTTGTGTAAAGTTCCAAATTGCTCTCCAGAATGGCTGGATCCATTCACAACTCTATCAACAATGTATTAGTGTCCCACTTTTCTCACATCCTCTCCAACATTCATCATTATCTTTTCTTGTCATCTTAGCCAACCTGAGAAGTATATAATGGTATCTCAGAGTTGTATTAACTTGCATTTTTCTGATCAATGATGATTTGGAGCACCTTCTCATATGACTAGAAATGGTTTCAATTTCTTCTGAAAATTGTCTGTTCATATCCTTTGACTATTTATCAGTTGGAGAATGGCTTAAATTCTTATACATTTGAATCAATTATATATTTTAGAAATGAAGTCTTTTTCAGAACCCTTGAATGTAAAAATGTTTTCCCAGTTTATTGCTTCCTTTCTAATCTTGTCTGCATTAGTTTCATTTATGCAAAACCTTTTTAACTTAATATAATCAAAATTACCTATTTTGTGTTCAATAATGACCTCCAGTTCTTCTTTGGTCACAAATTCCTTTCTTCTTCACAGACTGGAGAAGTAGACTATCCTTTGTTCTTCTAATTTTGCTTATAATATCATTCTTTATGTCTAAATTATGATCCTATTTTGACCTCATCATGGTATACGATCTTAGGTGAGGGTCAATATCTAGTTTCTGACATACTAGTTTCCATATTTCCCAGCAGTTTTTGTCAAGTAATGAATTCTTGTCCCCAAAACTAGGGTCTTTGGATTTGTCACACACTAGATTACTATAGTCATTGACTATTTTGTCCTGTGAACCTCACCTATTCCACTGATCAACTACTATTTCTTAGTCAGTACCAAATGGTTTTGATGACCACTACTTTATAATATAGTTTTAGATCTGGCACAGCTGAGGCACTTTCATTGGCATTTTTTCATTAATTACCTTGACTTGTTGTTTTTCCAGATGAACTTTGTTATTATTTTTTCTAGATCTATAAAATAATTTCTTGGACTTTGATATGACACTAAACGAGTAGATTTATTTAGGTAGTATTGCCATTTTCATTATAGTCACTCGGCCTATCCATGAGAACTTGATATTTTTCCAGTTGATTAGATTTGACTTTATTTGTGTGGAAAGTGTTTTGTAATTGTTTTCATATAGTTCCTAACTCTGTCAGGTTAGTATTTTTGTCACTAAAGAACAATTTTAAAGGAACTGACTTTCTTTCTTATCTATTCATTTAAAAATTAGGGATAACTCCCTGACATTTTCTCTTTAAAACCTATTTATTGCCTAGAAATCTAAACCCTTCTTTAAAAATCATATTTATTTTCAATAACAGAAAGAATTTATAGTTGGGTAAAGTATTATAGTTACCATTTGAAATAGAAGATTGAATAAAGATTATCAGATCATATGATATTTTCAATGGATTTAAGTAACTGTTACCGTAGGAAAATATTTGAGAAAAGTTAATCTGTTCAGTTCAATTATATATCTAACATCTTAGATCATATTTTAAGTTATATATTATGTATTATACCTGGCATGATATGATTATGTATTATGCCAGGTACTATTATTTCTAGCAGTTCATAGCTCTTATTTCATTTATTTTATGATTGGATTTAGTGTACTATACAGTCTTATTTATCTTTCTCTTACTTCCCTGGTTCTTATTTTTATAGATTCATAGGTTATAAATGACAGAGGCAATCTTAAAGGTCATCTAATTCAACTTCCTAATTTTACAGATGAGGAAACTGAAACCTTGCAGGTCTTTTGCCTTATTCTTCTAGCTAGTTAAGTGTCACAGTTCTCACTCAAAGGTATTTTGCCTCCTTGAAGTTGACTCTTTGAAGTTGGCTATGTGAAACAGCCAAAAGTTAAAAAAAAAAAAAATTTAATGGCACCAAAATACAGAGGACCCTCTATAAGAAAGATCATTTCAGGAAGAGAAGCAGTTATCATAGAACAGAATTAAGTTAAAGTTGACTTTATTTGAAATAAAAGACTGATAGTAGAAATAATAATGTTTGAGGAAGCTAGAAGAGTTCTGGGAAGAGAAGCATAGAATTGACAATTAAATATATTCTTTATAAGGTTAAAGACAAACACAGTGTTGTTCATCTCATATTGCAAATATAGGGAAATTGTCTCATCATATTATTATCATGTGACATCCAGTAAAAAGATTTTTATATGGGATAGTATTTTCAGAACCTACTTCTCTATAGGGAAATAGTCCCTGAATACCTATCTAAATTATTTAGATCTGTAGATCATGTAAATCCCCTGGATTCAGATTATTAGAAATTGTATTAGAAAGATGAGCAGCTAAGTAGCACAAGTAGAGTTCCAGATGTATACTCGGGAAGATTCTCACCCCTGATTTCAGATCTTACCTCATACTTATTAGCTTTATGACCCTGGGCAAATCCCTTAATCCTATTTGTCTAGTTTCCTATTTTGTAAAATGAGTTGGAGAAGGAAAAAGTAAACCATTCCCATATCTTTGCCAAGAGAGAAAAACCAAAGAATCAGACATGACTAAAACAATTAAATTGAACTAGAAAAGTAATTGAAATAGAAAATTTGAACAAATAAAAATCACAGTGAGCCTGTGAAGAGTAGCTACTTTTGATGGAATAATTATTAGGGACAAATAATAGAAATAAAAGTTTGCAGTTAATTAAAGCAATTAAAGATATAGTTCCTCCTCCCCTTTTTTTTTTTTTTTTTGCCATTCAGTAATAAGTTACATATGATTGTTATCTAATTGAATACAAACTAATTTGCAAAAGAATTAGAGGAAGATTGCAAAAGATTATGAATAATATGAATACATCAAACAATGAAGAACAATAAAGATTAAGAAAACCTAAAATCATGAATCTAGAGTTGGTAGGGATCTTTGAGGTCACCAGTCTCACTCTCCTTTACTTACTGCAGGTAAGGAAATTAAGATGCAGAAAAGTTATGTGACTTGATGAGGATCCCCCAGGTAGAAAATAGCTCAGTTGTGATTTGCATCCAAATCATTTGACTTGAAACCTTTCCATTACACTCCACTTCTTAGTAAAAAAAAAAAAAAATCCCAACTAATTATTTCAAGAAAATTTGTAGATGAAGCCAGTGAGTGGACAACTAATAAATAGAATAGATTTATTCATATTTCTTTATCATCTGTTATTTTCATCATCTGTACCAATGGGGATAACTCATTTGGACACTTCCATCCCTAATAGTCAACCTAGATTTGCAATCTAGGTATCATCTTCAAGTCACTATGTTCCCAATCTGTTGCCAAGACCTGACAATTTCACTTTTGCAACATCTCTTGATATGCACTTTCTCTCCAATGATATATCACCACTCTGATATAAGACTCCATCACTTCACTCATAGATTATTTTGCAATAGTTGCTGATAAGCCTGTTTGCATCAAATCTCTCCCCATTTCAGTCTATCCTCCCTTCAACCACCAAAATGATTTTCCTAAAGCACAAGTTTGACTTTGTTACACAACTACTCAATAAACTTCCTCAGCTCCTTATTCCCTCTAGGATCAAATACTAATACTCTGGTTAGCATTCAGAGCCCTTCACAATCTAAGATCCCCTCTTTACCTTTCTAATCATACAACTTGCTCTCCACTATGTATTCTTTGATCCAGTGACACAGGCCCCTTTGCCATTCCATGAATAAAATACTCCATCTCTTATCTCTTATCTCTGGGTATGTTCTCTATATACTCCATCAGGCCTGGAATGCTCTTCTTCATTTCCACTTATTGGCTCCCTTTGTTTTCTTTAAGCCCCAGATAAAATCCCATCTAATATAGGAAACTTTTCCTAACCCCTCTAAATTCTAATGTCTCTCCTCTATTAATTATTTCTTATTCTGAATATAGTTTGTTTGTAAATATTTGTTTGTCTTCCCCATTAGATCATGAGAGAGGTTGGAAACTGTCTTTTCTCTTTTTTAATATCCCCAGTACTTAGTACTGTACCTAGCATATAGTACATCCTTAATAAATATTTTTTGACTGACTGATGTGCTAAATGAGAAAACACTTTTCAAGTTTCATCTTTAATGACTTTACCTACTGTATTTAACATTTAACCATCCTTTCTTCCTAGATACTCTCTCCTCTTTTAGTTTTCATGACATTATTCTTTGCTAGTTATAATCCCTCTTTTTTTTTGTCTACTTCTTAGTTTGCTTTTCTGAATCATCATCCATATTATGTTCTCCAACTGTGGATGTACCCAGAAGTATACTAGAAAATAATGAACAATGGGCTCTCTTGGGGCAAAAAATTTATCAGTTACACAATTTTAAGTTTAAATTGCATTATCCACATTTTCTCCATCACTTTCTTAAAATCTAGACAAAACGACATTAAATCAACCCCTAGTTTTAAAGTAGCATTTGCCAATCTCCAAAGTACAAACACTCACACTAAAATTTTAACAATGGATTTTAGAAAGCCAGTATGACTAACTCCACTATACCTCTTCATACCAAGACTTTGTCCTGTGCTCTCTTTTTTTCTCTCCCAATAGTCTCTCCCACTAACCTTATTATATTCCATCGTTTCAATTATCATCTGTATGCAAATGACTCACATCTTTATATCCAGATTCTAGTTTTGCATTGAGCTTCAATCCACAATTATCAATTGCCATTTAGACATTTTAAACTAGATGTCCCAGAGACATTTAAAGTCAAAATATCCAACACTGAAATCATGATTCCCTTAAACTTCCCCTCTTCCAAACTTGTGTAATTCTGAAGAAGATACCATTATTCTTCTATCTCCTAAATTTTTAATCTCCACAATTAACTAATCACTCTTTTTCACCACATATCCAAACATTGTTAAATTTTAACATGTAAATCTCCACAGCAATTATCACATTTGACCTTTTGTCTCATAGTTACCGTATTCCATAAGGAAATGAATGTATTCACCTTTTAAGAATAATTTCTTTTTTGTTGTTAATGTTTGTTGATCTATTAATTGACTGTGGAGGCAGAAGCATAGATTTAGAAAAACTTTTAAGAATAATTTCAAATTTTCTTTCAATGATTAGACCAATTTGCAGCTCCACTAATAATGCATTAATGAAGGTGTTGTTTTATAATCCCACCCATCTCCAATATTTTTTAGTTTGATCTTTTGTTGACTTAGTCAGTTTGATGAGTGAGATAAAACCTCCGAGTTTGTTTCATTTACATTGATTTTTTTAAAATTAAATCATTATTTTATATGATTACTCGTAGTTTGTAAATATTTTGAAAAGTGATTGTTGATATTCTTTAACAACTTACTGGGTGATAGATTTTGGTCTTCCATATTTCTCCTATTTGCCTTTATATTTTGGATATTAGATTCTCATGAAAGATACTTATTTTTAACTAAAGTTTTTATTTTCTTCCTAAATTGTCTGCTTTTATTGTTTTCTTAGTTTCATTGATTTTGTTCATGTAAAAGCTTATTAATTTGATATAAAGTTATCTATTTTATCTTTCCTAACTGCCTCAGTCCTATGTTTAATTAGGATTTTACCCATAACCATGACCATGAAAGTTACTGATCTTGTTCCTATCCAACTTTTTTTAGTAATATGACTTAAAATATTTATCTATTTTGAGTCTATTTTCTGGCATGTGGTAAAAGGGTGACCTAAGCCTAATTTTTTAAAGGAATTTTGACATTTTTAAATAATTTTTTTGCTGTTAAATAGAAAGATAATTTTAACATTCTTTTTTTTTAAATCTGAGTTCTAATTTTTTTCTCTCTTTCCCTTTGTTCTTCCCTTCCTGAGATAGTAAACAGCTTGTTATATAATGTTTAATCATGCAAAACATATTTTCATGTTAGTTATATTGTAAGAGAAAACAGACCCAAAAGGGAAGTGAAACTTGAAAAAATATAAAGAAAGTTAACATTTTTATTGGCATTCAGACTCTTTTTATCAGTTGTTTCTCTGGAGATGATAGTATTTTTCATCATGAGTCCTTTGGAATTGCCTTGTATCATTATATTACTGAGAATAGCTAAGACAAACAATATTGCTGTTAATGTGCACATTGTTGACCAAGTTCTGCTCACTTCATTTTACTTCAGTTCATATAAATCTTGTCAACTTTTTCTGGAATCAGCTTGCTTATCATTTCTTATTACTACAACAATATTTCATCATAATCATATACCGTAACTTGTCCAGTCATTCCCCAGTTGATGGGTATCCACTGAAGTTCCAATTCTTTGACACTATGAAAAGAGCTGTTATAAATATCTTTATACAAATATAGGTCATTCTCCTTGACCTCCCCCCCACACACACCCACACACACACACTTCTTTTTCTATCTCTTTGAGATAGATTGCTGGATTGATAGGAACTACCCTATGTAATTTTATAGCCATTTGGACATACTTTCAAATTGATCTCCCAATGGTTAGATCATTTTACAACTCTACCAATAGAGTATTATTATCCCAATTTGCCTACATCCCCTCCAAATTTTATTATTTTTGTTTTTTGTCATATTAGCGAGTCTAATAGGTATAAGGTGGTAACTCAGAATTATGTTAATATGCATTTCTCTAATAAATAGTGGCTTGGAACATTTTTTCATGACTATAGATAGCTATAATTTCCTTATCTGAAAATTGCCTGTTCATAGTATTGGACAATTTATCAATTAGATAATTATTTATATTCTTTTTTTCCCAAATTAAGAGGCACAGATTATATTACACTAAAGAAGGCTAAATCCATAAGGAATTTTAGCTAAGAAAAAGGGGTTTTAGCAATTAACAAATGAAAGATAAGTTTCCTGGAGAATTTAAAATTAATAGAAAGATTAAGTCATAAGATTAGAAGGGAAACAATAAACTGGGAAAACATTTTTACAGTCAAAGGTTCTGATAAAGGCCTCATTTCCAAAATATATAGAGAATTGACTCTAATTTATAAGAAATCAAGCCATTCTCCAATTGATAAATGGTCAAAGGATATGAACAGACAATTCTCAGATGAAGAAATTAAAACTATTTATAGCCATATGAAAATATGCTCCAAATCATTATTAATCAGAGAAATGCAAATTAAGACAACTCTGAGATACCACTACACACCTGTCAAATTGGCTAGAATAACAGGGAAAGATAATGCAGAATGTTGGAGGAGATGTGGGAAAACAGGGACACTGATACGTTGTTGGTAGAATTGTGAACACATCCAGCCATTCTGGAGAGCAATTGTACCCTTTGATCCAACAGTGTTTCTACTGGGTTTATACCCCAAAGAGATACTAAAGAAGGGAAAGGGACCTGTATGTGCCAAAATGTTTGTGGCAGCCCTGTTTGTAGTGGCTAGAAGCTGGAAAATGAATGGATGCCCATCAATTGGAGAATGGTTGAATAAATTGTGGTATATGGACATTATGGAATATTATTGTTCTGTAAGATGAAAACAGAGAGGACTGGCGAGACTTACATGAACTGATGCTAAGTGAAATGAGCAGAACCAGGAGATCATTATATACCTCAACAATGATACTGTTTGAGGATGTATTTTGATGGAAGTGGATCTCTTCAATAAAGAGATCTAATTCAGTTTCAATTGATCAAGGATGAATAGAAGCAACTACACCCAAAGAAAGAACACTGGGAAATGAACATAAACTGCTTGCATTTTTGTTTTTCTTTCCGGGTTATTTATGCCTTCTGAATCCAGTTCTCCCTGTGCAACAAGAGAACTGTTTGGTTCTGCACACATATATTTTATCTAGGATATATTATATCTAGGATAACCTATTTAACATGTATAGGACTGCTTGCCATCTGGGGAAGGGGGTGGAGGGAGAAAGGGGAAAAATTGGAACAGAAGTGAGTGCAAGGGATAATGTGAAAAATTACCCTGGCATGGGTTCTGTCAATAAAAAGTTATTTAAAAATAAAAATAAAAACAAAAAACAAATAAATAAAAGAAAGAAAGATTAAGTCATGCATTGATGGGTCTAACCCTAATAAGAATTTAACACTCTAAAAAGAATTAGCAAGGTTTACAATTCAAGTAGGTCTTTTATAGGGGAAATATCACTTTGGGAATTGACATCATAACTTCTCTTTCTGATTGGATATAGTAATTGTAGGTTATGATGATTTTGTCATGCAAAGAAGTCAGCTAAGAATTCTAAGAGAGACCTCCACCCAGAGTAGGGATAGTAAAGGTCCCCTGGAACAAAAAGCCTACTTAAGAACAAAAGGCCCACTTAAGGCTGAGATGATCTTATCAATGCTCCTCCATGTTTTCCTCAGAAAATAGTTAAGCTTCCAGAGTGTAAGTAGTAATTCTTGCTCTCTGTCCATGCTCATCTAGTTACCATTATCTCCTTATTTCCCTCCTCAAACAAATGGGAATCAAAATCTTTTGGGGTATAGGACAGAGATCTCTCTCTTCTGGAAGTACTTCTTGCTGAAATTGGATGTACAGTTGTCCTTGTCAGAGGGGTTTTACTTGAAGAGGTAATGAGCTCTATAACCCAGAGGCTGATTGATGCAATGTCCAGTGGGTTAATTAACTTGTATTCTCATAAATTTGATTCCATTCTTTATCTGTTTGAGAAAATAGACCTTTATTAGAGATACTTGCTATAAAATTGTTTCTAGCCTTTGTTTTCCTTTAACTCTGGTTATTTCTTTTGTTTATGCAAAACCTTTTTATTTAATATAATCAAAACATGACATCTAGTAACACTCCCTGTTTCTTGTTTGGTTATAAAATTTTTCCTTCTTCCTAAGCCTAATTTTAAATAACCTCTCCAGTTTTATCAGAAGTTACTGGGAAACATGGAATTCTTTCCTAGGGAAGTTCTGTTTTTAATTCTGTCATATATTTTATTAGGGAGTTTTATTATTTCTAATTCTTCCTTGCATAGTTTGTTCAATTGTTCTATTTTTCTATTTTTAATCAACACCAAATAATTTTGATAATTACTGCTTTGAGTCTTTTTTTTTTACTGCTTTTCATATTATTTCCATCAATATGCAAGGTGTTTTTGTTTATGCTAAAGAAGTTTTTATTATTTTTGTCTTATTCTATAAAGTATCTCTTTAAATTTTCATTTTTATTATATTGGCATGATCCAATCATGAGATCTGAATATCATTTTGTTGTTTAAGTTATTATTTAATTCTTTAAAGACCAATTTTTAATTGTATCTGTGGAGATATTGATTAAAATTTGGGAGGTTGACTATACAGTTGTAGTTATTTTGTTTGGTTCTTCCCTTCTATGATTACCTTCTGGGTTTTGTTGTTGACATACAGAAATGTTTTTGATATTTGTGATTTTTTTTTTATTCTTCTACTTTATGGCAGTTATTGTTTCATTTAGTTTCTTTACTGATTCCTTATAATTCTCTGAGTAAACTATTGTCATCTGTCAGTAGGATCAGTTTTGTCTCTTCTTTGTATCTATATCTTTAATTTTTTTTTTTTTTGGTCTTATTGCTATTGCTAGCATGTCAAGAACTATGTAAAATAAGAGTAAAAAAGAGGGGAATTCTTTCTTTATTCCTGTGTTTAGTAGAAGATTATTTAGTATTTCTCTGCTGTGTATATTAACATTTGGCATTAAATTTGTACTTTTTATAATATTAAAGATTCTTCAATTTTATTTTTGCAGAGTTTTTTTTTTAATAGCATAACTGTTATGCTCATCAAATGTTTAATATAAACATGTATTCTTGGATTTTCTGTCTTTAGCAATTGTTTTTCTAATGTTGGCTATTGTTTGCATCCAGCTTATGAATCTAACTAAATTATATTAAATGATTTTTTAAATAGCTCACATTAGTCTTTTTACCAAGATCTTATTTTAAAATTTTGAATGAATATTCATTAATGAGATTAGAGTATGTATGTGCATGTGTGTATGCATGTGTATTTATATGTGTATATGTGTGTGAACATACATGTATACATATATACATAATGAAAATTTATTTAAAGAACATGAATCCAGTTTTTCTGCTTTTTTATTTTTGTGTGTGATTTTATTTTGGTGAGATTGAGGTAGGATAGAAAATGACAGATTAGCAGACATATATTTCAAAAGGATAGGTAAATATCCTTTTCTGATAAGGTACTTTATTGTCTTAGAAGATTTCCTGGGGAACTGAGAAATTCAATCATTTTATTGCCATGATTGTATGGTTCTCATATGTTAAAGATAGACTTAAATCCTTACTTATCTTCATGCCTTTAAAACCAGACCTCTCTCCACTACCTCAGGCTACCTTTGTAATTTTCCAGTTATGTTTTAAAAAAATGTATTTAAGGAATATGTCTTATTATTTCATAGGTGTCTAAAAGTATTACGTTCTATATAACAAAAATATCCTAAGTCCTCATTTCCATCAAAAACCCATTTGGAGTTTGTAAAAATTACTCCAATTCAAGAAATGATAACTGGATTTATATTGATATCAATAATCAACAATATGTTGTTGTTATTTTTCCCCAACAATTCTTGACAAAGGTGCTATTACAAAGTGATATTATTTATTATTTTTATCAGAAAAGAAAAGTATTCCCCTTACCTTGGCTTTATTCCAGTATGTCTAGAAACTTATTCTTTAGAGAAACTGATACAATAATTTTTTACCTGAGTAAATAATATAATAATATAAAATTAGTGTTAGAGCTCAAAAGGCCTTCAAACTTATTCAGCTCATTTTTCAGATGAGGAAAATGGGGTGCAAAGAAGTACTTTGTCCACAGTTACAGTCATTCTATATCCACATTGGACCCTAAGTCCACCAGTCCTCTTTTCACTGTAATACACACACACTAGGTGCTTGATAAATGCATGTTGTTTAAGTTTGAAGTGGTGTACATGATAAAATATGTGCATGACAATATAGTCACAATCTTCTGTTCCAAAAATAATTTGTAAATCTTAAAGTGCTTTGTGTGTGAATGAATTGTATTCACTATATATCTTTTCAATGAGCTATTCATGTCTCTGACCTTTCCAAGATTACCTCAAGTTCAGTAAATTCAGTTTGCCAATAAACAATCAATGGGGTGGGGTGGCAGGAGTCTCTTAAAAATGAAATTAACTTTCTCCTTAATTCTTTTTGCTATTGATACCATTAATGCCATTTCAATCCTTGTGACTTGAATAGATTTGCAATAGGTCAAGGTAAATACAGCTTTAATCAGATTCTTCCTTAAAAATCCTAGTACTTGTCATTGTGTTTAAGTACTAATTCACCTTGTTTACAGATTTTGACTCTATGATTACCTGATCATGTCTCTACTGACATGAAATCAGGACTGTATAACAGTTTATTTTATCGCCCGTTACATTGCTAAACAGAGCCCATCAGTTGAGACTTTCATTTGGCACAATTTCTTACCTATTTCTGAAGAATAAAGTGTGGTTCATACTGGTTGTTTTTCATCAGGCTTCATCATAACACTTATTTAAACATTGTGTGATGTCCAAATGAGCTCTAAAGGACTCTATTCATTCCCTTTGCTTTGGCCAGTGTACCACTTACTCACAGATTACATTGACTGTGATTGATTGTAAACTATGTCTGAGACCAACTTCCCTGAATTAGTCATTTCGTAATATCTAAAGTGAGTCACAATTCCCTTTGCTAGTAGACTTTACAATGTGCAGCAAGGTGTGTTTAATGACTTTCCTTGCAAAATAATAGTCCTTTCATCTGTAGGTCAACCTGGTTTAAATCTCTATTTTATATGACATTACCCCAAAGAAAACATTTGTTTCTCATTATTTTTTTTTTTTTTCTTTCCAGGAGACTATGTTCAAACATGTTTTTAAAAACAGTTTAAACTTCTATGCTTCTATAAAATATTTCAACCAAAAGTTCTATTAATCAGTTTTAAGAAATAATTTATAATCTAAAAACAGCTGAAGAGATAGATAACATTCAGTATTGTGCAAAGACCAAATTTATTTTTGTATCAGTTTTTATAGTCTACTATATACCAAATTTTGTAGTCAATGAGTAACCTACCCCATGGATTTATGATACTGCCCTCAAGGGGCTTGTCTTCTAGGAGAGAGATATAACCCATACACAAATACTTATAATAGAGTACAAGGTGAAACATGATAAATGCAGAAGAAAACTATAAACAAGATACTACCAAGATCTGTTTAAAGAAAAATAATTTTTGAAAAGAGGAATTTAAAGAGATTTCATGGTGAAAGTAATGTTTGAAGTAGCTCCTGCAAGCTGAGACTCCTTAGCCTGTTTTGTGCCATGGACCTCTCTGATAATCATTTTAGGAAAGCCTTTGAGTCCCTCCTCTGTATAATGGTTTTAAATGAAAAAAAAAAATTATTGCAAAGGAAGCCAATTATATTGAAAAAAAGCTATCAAAATCCTGAAACACAAAACAAGATTAAGACACGCTTCTATAAGAGTAGAGAATAGTGTGAGTAAAAGCAAAGGAAGGAAAGTATGGGATATAACCTAAAAGATTTTTGAAAATTCATTTGTAAAACTTTCTATCTTAACACATTAAATGTGATGTTCTTTTTCTTTTGTATAATACATGATGGTTCTCAGGAGCAGGTTTCTTGGGGAGGTTTTCTGGAGGCAGCCTTAGTTTCAGTTCAGAATAATAATCACTCCAAATGCAGCCAGCTGATAAAATCCAAACGTTTATTTTCTCCTTCCAAGTCTTATCTCTTTCCTTGGGCCCAGTTAGCTTTTTTAGAGGTCTCTCTCCCTCCTTGGTTCCAAGAGCTCTTGCAGCTTCCACTGCAGTCTCTAGCTTGTCAATCTCCTTAACTGAACTCACTTGAGCTTTCTTTGGTTCTGAGAGCTCATTGCTAATCTTTTGCTTCTATTAGCTTCTGCTTCTAGCTCATCTCCGACTCTTGGCAATCTTCCAAACTGAACTCTCACTCTGTCAATCTTCCAAAGTGACTTCTGGCTCTAGCTCAACTCCGACTCATGGCTTCTTCTGAACTGACGCTCCTCCACTCTGAATCTTTTCAACTGACTCTCCTGAGTGAGCTCAGCTGTTTTTATGCTCTGTCAAAGGTTAACTCATACTCTGTCAAAGGTTGACTCCTCCTCTGAGAGTGGGATTATGGGAAGTGTGAATCCAAGGGTTAACTCCTCCTCTGAGAGAGTGGGATTATGGGTTTCTGACTTGTGAATCTCATACTGAATACTGACTTGTGAATCTCCCAAAAGTGTGAATTCCAATGAGTACTTAAATACATTAGTGAGCTAGAGGATTTGCTAAGTACCATGCTAAATTAGGCAATTGACTTATCACTTTGTAAGGATTCTAACAATTAAATTTTTGAAATTTTTTTTTCATTTTGAATGATTTTCTTTATTAAATTTTGAAAAAATTTTTTTTTTGAATTTTGAAATTTTGAATTTCATTAAATTTTGAAAAATCCAAGGACCAGAACTTGTACTATTAGTTCATGTAAAATTTTGTACCATTTAACACAAACTCATTAGGTAGTTTGAGAACAAATGCTGAAGCTCAGAGACGTGGATTATTCAATGCAGTCATACTCTATTCAGCTTGCAAAAATATTCTCATATTGGCATCATCAGGATAATGATACCCGAGTTTTGGGGATTATTTTTTAGAAACAACCAGAAATTGGACACCTGTCTGGGTCTGGCAGTCTCTCTGATCTGTTTCTCCACTCCTGTTACCCCAGGTCCTTAATTAGTATTTCAGCATACTTAAAAGGAGCTTGCAATTTGGCGTTAGGCCTCTAAAAGTTTGGGGTTTGCCTGCCTTGGTCTAACTGCATAATCTCTGTTCAGAAATCTGATCCTTTCTGCAGCCCTGTCTGTTCCTCTGGGAAGGGACAGATGGAGTTACTCCAAGCCTCACCCTTCTCCTCTGGAGTGGGTTGTCCCTCTGAATGGGCAGCATGACTGTCTTGAGCCCTGCTACTCTGTAAGCAGAGGCTAAGTCATGCAAAAATGACCACAGCTGTCCATATGCTCTCCAACTGCAGAGGATCTGACATGAGCTTTGTGTATTGCTGATTAACTCTGGGTTGTCAGGGAGAGACTTGTCCTTGCATTGTTCCAGCTTTATTTTGGTTTTTATTTGGTTTATTTACTTAAGATAGGATTGGTCAAAATTATGGTACTAAGACCTTCTAGAGGAAGGTAATTCAATGATTTGAATAGTTAGAAGAGAGAGAGTATGCAATGTTGTGCCACAGTTCCCTTTTAATGTCCTGACTCAGTTTCCCTAATTGTCCTATTCAGATACTCTGCTTCAGGTTATAATCATTCCCTCTTAATGATAGGATAAACGTCTTATATCTTAGATATTAGGCTATAATCATTCCCTCTTAATTTTTGATGGGATAA
The DNA here is from genome assembly GCF_016432865.1 of Antechinus flavipes. NCBI lineage: Eukaryota > Metazoa > Chordata > Mammalia > Dasyuromorphia > Dasyuridae > Antechinus > Antechinus flavipes. The sequence continues at coordinate 168,807,969 of NC_067398.1, forward strand.
AGGTCTTTATCCATTTAGATGTCATTAGACTATCAGAAGTCTCTCCAGTACCTCCCATTATTTCATCCTAGGTGCCTCCCCCAATTAGGTCATCCCTATCCAGGTACCTCCCCCATTATGTCATTGTTTTTGTTACCCTATAAAAAAATCTTGCATCTGACATTCACTGCTGGATTCTTTGAGATGATAGTTTCATTCAGCCCTGGGACCAAACCATGGCTCCATTTGGTCCCAGTAAATCTCTCCATTTAATAAACTATTAAATTATTCTCTAATCTCTGTCTTGCATTTATATGCATTTTGATCAGATGATAGATAAACCAGTTCCATGAAGTCTTATGTTGGCAGGAATATTAACAGTCAAATGAAAATGAGCCTGGCTTGACCACTCACTGGAGCCAGCCCTCATGTGAATTATTATGTATTAAGTGAATCTGAAAGGGAAATGACAGAGTGTCTCAGAAAGTCAGGGGAAGATTATGATGAAAGTTCTGGGAATGTTTCACATAGGAAGTAGCATCTGAGTCAGTATTTGAGGGAAGGGGAGATTCAGCAAAATTGGAGAAAAAGAATTCCTGATATAAAAATCATCATGAGCAAAGACATGGAGATAGATAGGAAAGTAATGGATATAATTAGGTGATAGAGAATAATTCATTTTGGCTGAAGAATATCATGAAACAAGTAAGAAAAGAGAGAAAGCTGGAAGGCAAAGATGGTACTAGATGGAATTACTAGGCTAAGATATTGGAATTTTACTCAATAAAAAAAAAATGACACATTCAGTAGGCCTTTTTAAACTTTAATGAAGTGTTTTCCTCACAACAATCCTATGAAATGTGCTACAAATGTTATCATTCCCATTTTGCCAATAGGAAAACAGATTCACAAAGCCCATTCTTGAAATTTTTATGTTACATAGTCAAATGAATAGACATAAGGATAAGAAAGTTTTGATCAGGGGTAAAACATGATAAGGAAGGAATAATATAATCTCTCTTACATCCTTAGCACTACACTAGGTTCATTAGGTCTTATTATTCCCATTTTAGAGTTGAAGAAATTGAAGTCAGTGATGTAAAATCCATGTTGAAAAGACTTAGAAGGAAGAAAGATATTGCAAAAAAGAAACACACTTACTGGCATATCTTCTGGATGCCAGGCACTATACTGGAGATACAGGCAAAATTGAGAAAGTCCTTAACCTTAAGGAGCTTGTCTTTCATTGAGGAAGATAGTATGTACATATAAAGGTAAATATAAGACAGAAGTCCAATACAAGGTAGCCTGAAGAGAATGGCATGAAGTCAGAGGAGAAATTTTGGAGAAGACACAGAACTGTTTGATTAGGAACATACTGAGTTTGACCTGCCAGTGTGGCTTCAACATGGAGATGTCCTTAGTTTGTTAAGTTAAAGTTTATTAAGATAGAGCAATTCTTTGTGTGAACTTCTTCATTTTGGCTTTTCTGAAGAGTGAAGGGGAAAACTCAGAAGCCCACACCTAAGACATATTTCCATAAACGATTTAATGAAGGATATTCTGTTGATGCCACTTGATACTCAGGGTATCTAGAGATTAAAAAATAGATATTTCATTCAGCCCTCCAAAGCATGCATATTGTGTTGATGGTGTGCCAAATCCAAAGATGGATTCTTAGCTTTCTCTTTTTTGCATACAAAAAGTACTACCTTTGACTAATTTTGAACAAGCTTCTTCCTTTTCAGAGGTTCCTGGATGGTGAGAGCAAGGTATTAACTGCTATGTCTTCTTCCATTCTACATTTTAGGATCTTTTGAGTATAGTAACTTATTGAAGGGGAAGAGATGAAATAGAATGTTTACCATTTTAATCAAGGTTGAATAAGAGGGATGTGATCAAAGAAGCTTATCTTTGATCCCAGGTACCATGGGACTTTATGTACTTATCTATGAAATTAAAATTGAGAAAATAGGAGAAACTATTGCTTCTGGTTTCAGGGATGAAAGAAAAATAAAATAAATATCAAGGCATATAGTATAAAAGCCTATTACTCTGGACATGGGACTTTGCAGGGAGGTAGTCTCTCAAATTATCTAGCTAGAGCTAGAAGATGACCTTAGGTTATACTCCCAAATGAAGATCAAAGTCCTTATGAAAGTGTTCATGGATTTTCCCCTCTAGATTCTTCATATGAATATTAGCTCAGATAATATAGGGGAGGGGAAATAAATTTCCAAGAGCAAGGGGAGAAAGGTCTTAAATTTTAATGTAACTATATTTATGCATATGCACATGTTGTATATGTGTATTTTTATATTTTCTAGTAAGCAATATATCAGTTTGTTTACATTGCCCAAGGTGTGAGATAGAATAGCACCAACAATAACAAAATCCTAAGAAGCAAAGATATGGTTATACACATAATTAGGATTTAAAAAGCCACAAATCAGATACTATGAAATGGATCGTGGAACTTAAAAGTTTAAAGGACCCTTCAATAGTAGTAAAAGACACAAATTTCAAACTCAATAAAGAGGGAAGGACTAGAGATAAAAATTTGGAAATCAGCTGCATACAAATGGTAATCTAAGCCTTGTGAGGGAATAGATATAAAAGCCAGTGAACTTCTCCAATTCCTGGCAAAATTTCCTAGAGTATTTTGTTAGAGCAATGAGTTGCCAGCATTTAGAAAGAAAAGCAAAGATAACTAAAAGCCAGAATGACTACACCAAGAAAAAATCATTCAAGGCAAACCTCATTCCCTATTTTGACATAATTAATAGATTGGTGAATCAAGAGGATTCTGTATATTCTGTTTATAGATATAGTTTACTAAGAATTGGGCGAAGTGTAGGAGAGAATAGATATATTGGATGCAGTGGAAAAAATGCTGAAGATAGAGCCCAAAGAACTGATTTTTTAAAATTATAGCTCTGCCCCATAAAGCTTGTGTGAAATGGGACAAATAATGTAGCTTCTCTGGGGCTTGATTTTCTCATCTTTGAAATGAGGTGAATGGACTAAAATGATGTCCAAGAACTTTCCTGCTCTAAGTCTCTGATTCTGTGATGGTATAAGAGTAGAATTTTATGGATCAGGATGAGTTGAATAAAAATAATTGTGGCTGGCATTTATGTATTGCTTTATAAGAATAGTCATTAGTCAGCAATGGAGATATCACATAACCTCAAAGAATTATAGAAGAGGAGGATTCTGGGAAGATGCCATAATAGGTCAGTAAATTTCAAGCTTTCCAGATTTCCCCCACAAATAAAACAAATCTGCAGCTCAGGGCAAACATAGACTAGTGAAAAATCAAAAGACTTTGGGACAGAACAGGGATCTTCCAGGTAAAACTACACAAGATCTGAAGACCCCAGGCTGGGAATAAACCTCCTGAACTATCTGTGAAGTTGGGAGGTTGTTTGAGGCAATTGGAATTAAGTGACTAAGTGACTTGCTTACGGTTATACAGCTAGGAAGTGTTAAGTGTCTGAGATCACATTTGAACTCAGATCCTCCGGACTTCAGGGCTGGTGCTCTATCCATTATTCCAGCTAGCATTAGTCCAAGAAAAATGAGTGAATCTTGACTGTTTAAAAAAGCTAGGCCCAGCTGTGCTGCTGAGATACGGATCTGGGTGAGAAGGAAATGGCACCAGGTGAGTGCAAAGGTAATTAGGGAGAGACACAGCTGGCACTTTCAAGAGATGGAGCTCTTGGTTTGGGGTTCTGGGTCAGAGGGAAGGGCTGAAGTAGAACTATAGCCACCATTCTCCCACCCCACAATTAGAAGTACATATACTAATACTTCTCATTAAAAAAAAAAAAAATGAACCAGCTAAGAAGGAAGAACTCAATGAAAGAAATTTACTTTGGGAAGCAGGAAAGACCAGAGTTCATTTTCAAAGGAGGATGCTGAAGAACAATTAGAAAAGAAAATGCAGAGTCTTAAAGATGAAAATAAATCTTTGAAAATTAGAATTGGGCAAAGGAAAGCCAGTGAAACTATGAGACAAAGAATAAAACATTGTAAGGAATGAAAAAAAATAGAACAGAATAAGAAAAACAACAGAACTGGAGAACAGATCACAAAGAGAAAATAAAAGGATAATTACTACCTGAAAGCTATGACCAAAAAAGAACCTTGACACAAAAATGCAAAAATAATCCAAGAAAATTGTTCTGGAATGATAGAACATGCGGGGAAAGCATAAGTACAAAAAAAAAAAAAAAAGTCCGCCAATCACCACCTCAGATAGCTCCTTTGTGGAAAATACATAGTAGTATGATTGTCAAATTTTGAAACCCACAGCAAAAAAAAAAAAAAAAAAAAAAAAAAAAAATTGCAAGAAAAAAAAAAAATCACGATTCAAATACACAGGAGTTACAATTAGAATTATACAGGACTTACCAGCAGGTCGTGGAATCATATATATTGGCAATTTAAAAAACTAGATTGTGGCCAAAAATGTCTATATCCAGCAAAATTATCTATAATATTAAATGAAAAAAAAAGATATTTAATGAAATTACAGATTTTCAGGATTTTCTTTCAACCAAACCTAAACTCAATAGGAAATTCAATATATAAGAGCCAATGTCAAAAATCAGTTTGAAGGAACTTAGCACGGAAAAAGTGTTTATGTTTTTGATATGAAAATGTATACCATATGTTTAAGATTGACATTGTCAGTTAGGTAGCATTGGCTATTGGGGCAGAGTTTAAGTAAAATTAGTAATTATGTTGTACAAAATGGGCAGAGGACGAATAGACAGAAAGACCTTGGAGTGGGAGGAAGGCTTGAGGTTCTGAAAACCTACTCACATTGATTAAATACACACACACATACATATACACCATGAAAGGTATAGCATTTTCCAAAATCTATGAGATAAGGGGGAAGGGCGGGGCACAAGGGGAAGTAAAGGTTGGGAGAAGACAACTAGGAAGGGATTTTGGGTGGGGGAAGGTTAAATAATAACAAGGCAAGTAAAGGAGCTGAATTTAAGCAAAGCAGGGATAGGAAAGATATGTGGGAGGGAGTGGGGTGTGTGTGTGTGTGTGTGTGTGTGTGTGTGTGTGTGTGTACGTACATAACCATATCCTTGCTTAACTGTAACCTGCTTAGAAAAGGTGGGGGGATGAAAGGGAAAAAAAAGGAAAAAAGTTCACAGCAGAAAACAAAAAGAACAACCTACAAGGAAGTAAAGAAAAAGTGGATGCTCATGAAATTTCTTCTACTATTTTATATCTTTTCTTGAACTGGTAATTTATTGTTATATATTTTGAAACCTCCCTGATGTTCTGCTGGACACATGACAATGTTCTGTTTCATTTTTTTTTTTTTCCTTTTCTGTTTTTCTTTTTTTTTAAATTAGGTTTTTAAATAAAATATATGAATAAAAAATAAAATTTGTTTAAGAAAAAAGAGAAAGAAATAATCATAGAAGCCACAAATCAAATATTATGAAATGAATCATAATAGTTATAGCTTAAGGGGACCTTGTAACTAAAAATGTTTGATCATATGATTTTGTTTAAAAAAAAAAAAAACCAGTGGAATGCCCTTGGGAGTTTTGCTTGGCCCTGTGATCTTCAGCAAGTTCATCAATAACTTTGATAAAAGAAGAGATGAAATGCTTATCAAAGTTGGCACATGATATAAAACCTGGGGAGTGCTAATATGTCAGAAAACAGATTCAGGATCCAGATAGATCTTGTGCTGCTGCTAGAGCAATGAGCTGATGAGCTGACTACTAAGGTCTCTTCCAGCTCTGACATTCTGTGAATGAGGCTGCCAAAGGAAAAAAGGACAGAAGGGGACTAAGGAAAGAACATTAAATTACAACTATCATAAGGGATCTGAAAAAGGTGAAGGAACCAGAGAAGTCATGATTAGTAACATAGGAAGAGAAATACAAAGTATATCTCTAAAGATTAGAATCCTGTCTCATAGAAGGGGATATTTGGCATCACTGCTGCAGAGAAATCAAGGTGATAAAGACTAAAAAACAAGCAAATTTGTTTGGACCAACAAGGTGGTCATTTTTAATCTTAGGAAGAGTAATTTTAGAAATATTAAACGATTGGGGCAGCTAGGTGGTGCAGTAGATAGAGCACCAGCCCTGAATTCAGGAGACCTGAGTTCAAATCTGAAATCAGACACTTAACACTTCCTAGCTGTGTGACCCTGGGCAATTCACTTAACTCAGATTGCTTCAGGGGAAAAAAGAAAAAGAAAAAGAAATATTGAAAGATTGAATCTGGAGAGCAAAGCTTCAAGTCTTACCAGGTTTTGGCATATATAGGACAATGAAATTATTGATGATTTTTGAGGAGAAAGTGAGTAGGTGCTTAGGAAGCAAGCATCTATATTGTAAATTTTCAGAATTTTGATAGAAAAGAGATTGGGCCTGCATTAAAGAGAATAGATGCCAGGTAGTCATTCAATAAAATGACTGTTGATTAAGACAATTGATTAATGATTGCTAGAAACAGTCTTCTTCTGAGGGAAAATAAAGTTCAAAATAACATGTATGTACTATATTAACTTACTGATAAATTGGAATATTTTTTCCTCTGTGATTGTATATGATGCTGCTGAAAAACTTTGAGGATTGGAGTAGGGGAGTTGAGGGAATTTTTGGGGTGGTTTCAGTCATCTCAATGAACAAGAAGGTTATCAATGCTTTAAGTATAGACATAGGGAGTTCAGTTGAGAACTTGAGGAGAATTACAGAGGTTTGAAATAACTACCATTGGAATGACAAAGGGAATCAATAAAAGTAGAATTACAGAATTATTATGGGATAGGGACTGAATCTATCAATTCATTGGAATTCCTGGTGAAGAACTTCCTCTACCAGCACAGGTAAGATCAGCACCTTCTCTGCAACTTGTGATTTTAAAGAGCTATCTAAAGTGCTAAGAAGTTAAATAACTTATTTGCCCAAGATGACAGATTGTCTATCAGGGGTGGGACTTGAATCCAGATCTTCTCAGATATTTTCTCTTCAGATTTGAGCTGAAATTTTATCTCACTCCCAGGTGAAGAACTTAATCATTCTTGTATTCTCTGGTACATTCTAATCTGTAGAGTTTTTCTGATTTTTATTTGCTATTTTGCTTGGGTAAATAAATTTACTGAAAATTTGCTTTTTGTGATGGTTTTTTGGGTAATTAGCATTTGGTAGAGAAGGACTAAATTCACAAGTGAAAACTGAGGGTTTACCCATCATCCTTAAAAGGAAGGGAGAAATGATTTCTGTTGTGAACCCGTTATATCCCTAAACCAGAAATATTTAAATTCTGACAGAAAGATATAATTCTAGCTCAACACACTTTTTAGATCCTTTAGGAAATATGTCCTAGTTTTACCTATTACAGGCTTTTCATGTCCCTCTCCCTATCCAGTGGTAGTGTCAATACAGCCCACAAAGTGCAAGAAGAGGAGTGATGTAGAATAAATCTAGAAAAGCAGGTTGAGAGCTCCAGAAAGTCGAGGGAATCTCCTTACCTGTTTAATTTTCCTCACAAGAAGCTTTTTACCTGTTTTGCTTTGCAAAAGCACTTTTTATCCCTGCTTTTTAAACTGCATTTACTTAGGAAATCTCTCATTTGTTGTTATTATTATTATCGTTAACGGAATTACTTGTGGGAATTCAATTTATAAGTGAGCCATTTAGGCATTTAGGCTTAGAGCAGCTAGGTAGAGGATGAATTAGAGAAGGGAGATAACACAAGCAAGGTTCTAAACTCTGAGGATCTGATCTAGAGTGGTTGGCTTGTGAGTAGAAAGAAGTCGAATGCAAAAGATGTTGAGAAAATAGAAAATACAAGATTTGGTGAATGATTGACTAGAAAGGGTGAAGGACAGGGAGTAGTATTGAGTGACTAAAAATCATAAGCTTGAGTAACTGGAAAAATGGTAGTGCCCCCAAAAGAAACAGGGAAATTGTGAAGAAGGTTAGGTTTGGGGGAGAAATATGGAGTTTTTTTATTACATATTTATTTTTCCTGTTGAAGTTTAAATTCTACAATAGTGTTTATTTCCTAGATCAATGTCAATTTTTGGAAGATGTCTTTTCTTGTTATTAATGACAGTTTTGAGCCTAAACTTTGAGCATAAGTCATTGTTAATTTGATAAAACTAATAAACATAACAATTATTTCTTAAGGGAATTATTTAGAAGTCTTCTAAAAATAGATCTTATTAAAACTAAAAAAAAAAGATGAAGAAAAAGATAACACTACAGGTGTAAATATATTATGAGAACAAACAATATATAGCATAATAATTTTAGTTAATTAATGAATTATAGTTGTTATTTGTGATCTCATCCTCAAGGAAAAGCATATAGATACTAAACAGAATTTTAAATTATTCCTAAATTCCTTTATCTTTTCTAAAGCTTGTAGAATTAGGTCAGCTAAATTTTAAAAGTTGGTTTCAGTTTCTTTAAAACCTGTATTCTTTCTTTGCTATAAGACCAACAATAGATCTTAATAACACCTAGCTTTAGGCAGATCCTGAAAGTAAGTTTCCCTTCAGAAAACAATCTCTAATTCTTACCTTAGGTTGAATACTTGACCCCAATTACCTTGTTGTAATTAATCATTTAAACAAGTATTAATAATCTGCTTACTATATATTTAACAGACTTAACACTTAATACAGTTTTAAAAACATGTATTACACGTCTTTTATCTGGAAGACAACAGTGTTACAAACTAGAAAAAAACGCAAAATTATTAAACCTGGATCCATGTTCTCAAGGATTTTGTAAACTAATTGGGAAGAAATGCTCAACAAAAGCTATTAAAAAATGATAATGATGTGTAGCAGATATTGTCATATTTATTTCCCCTTGCTAATCACTTTTCCACTTGAACAAATTAACAGAGTGATATCCATCTGAAAGATAGGAAAGTAAAATTAGTTGCTAGTAAAAATTGAAGGGAATTGGGGTGGAGCTAAGATGGTACTGTAAAGGCAGAGAATTGTTTGATCGTTCCCAAATTCTCCTTCAAGCCACTTTAAAATAATACCTCAAAATGCTAGTGTGATTATCTCACATTAAAGAGACACAAAAGAGCTTTTACAATGGAGGGGGAGATTGGGATGATGTGTTGTGGTGGACTATGTTTGGACCTTATTCTCATCAGAGTTGGCTGAAAGATTGAGCAACATATACACTCAGTTGGGTAAAGAAATCTATCTTGCCCTGAGGGGAGGGAGATAAAAGAAAGGGAAAGTTGATAGAAGAAAGGAAGAATTGGGGGAATCTGTGGTCAGAAGCAGAACTCTTTTAAGGAGGGACAGAGTAAGAGAGACAGAGACAGAAGCAGAGAAGGGGAGGATAAATGGGGAAAAATAGGATGGATAGAAATATACAATAATGATAACTAAATGTCAATGAAATAAACTTACCCATAAAATGGAACAGATAGAAGAATGAAGAACCTAAGAGTACTAGGGTCTTTGAGAAAGATCTAGAGACTACTACAATTATTTATTATTATGGTAATGACAATTACTAGTACTAATAATAATAATACTAATACTATTTGTGTAGCATCTACTGTGTGCCAGATATTGTGCTCAGAACTTTATAAATATTACCTCATTTAATTATTAAAACAACCTTGGGAGATATTATTAGCCCCATTTTACAGATGAGGAAACTGAGGGAGAGAAATATAGTAAGGGACTTGTCTAATATGACATAGGTAGTAAAAGTATGAGCTACTGAACTCGGGTTGTCCTGATTTCAGTTGAAGACCTTTATCCATTATACCATCTAGTTGCTTCAAAAAATCTGGACTGTTGTCTTTGCCTTTCTTTAGGGAGATGACACAGAAAGATGAAGGATGATAAATTTAGATCTCAAAGAGACATTAGAATCCCATAAGCCCAGCACTCTCTTTTACTTATGAGGAAAATGAGACACAGAAAGATAAAGTGACTTGCTAAAAATCGCAGAACTTGTAGTTATATTCAGCTTGACCCCAGACATCTGAGCTAATAGCATTAGATAGACATAGTGCAGGGAAGATTTTCAGTTTAAGATTGTGGATTACAATTTTACTATCTGCCTAGAGAATTTAATTGACTTGTTTATGTTCACAGTGTTAAATATTAAAGTTAGGATTGTTAAGTGAGATTTGTAGACTCCAAAGTCAATGATCTTTCCTCTCTATACTCAGATTCCTGGACTTAAGGAAAAAGTACACGGGACATATATCCTATTTTACTCTTTTTTTTAGTAATCATTTGGTGCAAAGGATGCAGACTAGACTTGTGGTGTCATTATGACAGGGAAATCTCAGTACTTACAAGTAGGCACCTTCTCTGCAATTTATAGCCTTGGAGAATTTTCTGGAGTATCAAAAGCTTAAGTGACTTAATCAGAGTAAATGATTATTATGTGTCAGAAATGGCACTTGAGCATGAATAATCATTATGTTGATGATGAGCAGGGCACATCATTATATTTATATGAGTTTGTGATATTTATATTGCCAGCAATAACTGCATTGAGCAAATGATACTATAATAGGGAGTAAAAAACAAACAAGTAAAATAACCCAATACCAAACCCACCAATCTATGGAGTGTCTAGGAAAAATTCTATGATTTTATTCAAATATAAGAGATAGAATGGTGAAGTATAGATCTGGCCCAGAATTTAAGAACTGCTCAAGTCCCATTTCTGACATATGATTCATACACAATGAAAAATATTTTAAAGCAATTTAGGAATAGTGAATCTAATGATTCCTTTCTTTTTTTTTTAAATAACTTTTTATTGATTAGAACTCATGCCAGGGTAATTTTTTACAACATTATCCCTTGCATTCACTTCTGTTCTGATTTTTCCCCTCCCTCCCTCCACCCCCTCCCCCAGATGACAAGCAATCCTTTACATGTTGAATGGGTTGCAGTATATCCTGGATACAATACATGTGTGCAGAACCGAACAGTTTTCTTGTTGCACAGGAAGAATTGAATTCAGAAGGTATAAATAATCCGGGAAGAAAAATGAAAATGCAAGCAGTTTATATTCATCTCCCAGTGTTCTTTCTTTGGGTGTAGCTGCTTCTTCCCATCTTTGATCAATTGAAACTGAATTAGCTCTCTTTATCAAAGAGATCCACTTCCATCAGAATACAACCTCAAACAGTATCATTGTTGAGGTATATAATGGTCTCCTGGTTCTGCTCATTTCACTTAGCATCAGTTCATGTAAGTCTCTCCAGTCCTCTCTGTATTCATCCTGCTGGTCATTCCTTACAGAACAATAATATTCCATAACGTTCATATACCACAATTTACTCAACCATTCTCCAATTGATGGGCATCCATTCATTTTCCAGCTTCTAGCCACTACAAACAGGGCTGCCACAAGCATTTTGGCACATACAGGTCCCTTTCCCTTCTTTAGTATCTCTTTGGGGAATAAACCCAGTAGAAACACTGCTGGATCAAAGGGTATGCACAGTTTGATAACTTTTTGAGCATAGTTCCAAATTGCTCTCCAGAATGGCTGGATGTGTTCACAATTCTACCAACAATGTATCAGTGTCCCTGTTTTCCCACATCCCCTCCAACATTCCACATTATCTTTCCCTGTCACTCTAGTCAATCTGACAGGTGTATAGTGGTACCTCAGAGTTGTCTTAATTTGCATTTCTCTGATTAATAATGATTTGGAGCATATTTTCATATGTCTATAAATAGTTTCAATTTCTTCGTCTGAGAATTGTCTGTTCATATCCTTTGACCATTTATCAATTGGAGAATGGTTTGATTTCTTATAAATTAGAGTCAATTCTCTATATATTTTGGAAATGAGGCCTTTATCAGAACCTTTGACTGTAAAAATGTTTTCCCAGTTTATTGTTTCCCTTCTAATCTTGTCTGCATTTGTTTTGTTTGTACAAAAACTTTTCAATTTGATATACTCAAAATTTTCTATTTTGTGGTCAATAGTGATCTCTAGTTCTTCTTTGGTCATAAATTCTTCCCTCTTCCACAGGTCTGAAAGGTAAACTATCCTATGCTCTTCCAATTTATTTATAATCTCATTCTTTATGCCTAGGTCATGAACCCATTTTGACCTTATCTTGGTGTACGGTGTTAAGTGTGGGTCAATGCCTAGTTTATGCCATACTAATTTCCAATTTTCCCAACAATTTTTGTCAAATAGTGCATTCTTATTACAGAAACTAGGGTCTTTGGGTTTGTTAAACACTATATTATTAAAGTTATTGGCTGTTTTGTCCTTTGAACTTAACCTATTCCATTGATCAACTAGTCTATTTCTTAGCCAATACCAGATGGTTTTAGTAACTGCTGCCTTTTAATATAATTTTAGATCTGGTACAGCTAGGCCACCTTCATTTGATGTTTTTTTCATTAATTCCCTTGAAATTCTTGACCTTTTGTTTTTCCTTATGAATTTTGTTGTTATTTTTTCTAGTTCATCAAAGTAGTTTTTTGGGAGTCTGATTGGTATAGCGCTAAATAAATAGATTAATTTAGGTAGTATTGTCATCTTTATTATATTTGCTCGCCCAATCCAAGAGCATTTAATATTTTTCCAGTTGGTTAGATCGGACTTAATTTGTGTGGAAAGTGGTTTGTAGTTTTGCTCATAAAGTTTCTGATTTTCCCTTGGCAGATAGATTCCTAAATATTTTATACAATCAGTAGTTACTTTAAATGGAATTTCTTTTTGTAACTCTAACTGTTGGGTTTTGTTAGTGATATATAAGAATGCTGATGACTTATGTGGGTTTATTTTATACCCTGCAATTTTCCTGAAGGTGTGGATTGTTTCTAATAACTTTTTAGTAGAATCTCTGGGGTTCTCTAAGTATACCATCATATCATCAGCAAAGAGTGATAATTTGGTTTCCTCATTGCCTATTCTTATTCCTTTAATCTCTTTCTCAACTCTTATTGCCAAAGCTAGCATTTCTAATACAATATTAAATAGTAACGGTGATAGTGGGTAACCTTGTTTCACTCCTGATCTTATTGGGAATGGTTGTAGTTTGTCCCTGTTACATGTGATGCTTACTGTTGGTTTTAAATAGATGCTACTGATTATTTTAAGGAAAAGTCCATTTATTCCTGTACTCTCAAGAGTTTTTAATAGGAATGGATGTTGGATTTTATCAAATGCTTTTTCTGCATCTATTGAGATGATCATATGGTTTTTGTTAATTTGATTATTAATATGGCCAATTATACTGATAGTTTTCCTAATATTGAACCAGCCCTGCATTCCTGGTATAAATCCTACTTGATCGTGGTGTATTATCCTGGGGATGATTTTCTGTAGTCTTTTTGCTAATATCTTATCTAAGATTTTAGCATCAATATTCATTAGGGAGATTGGTCTATAATTTTCTTTCTCTGTTTTCAACCTACCTGGTTTAGGTATCAGTACCATGTCTGTGTCACAAAAGGAATTTGGTAGGACTCCTTCATTCCCTATTTTTTCAAATAGTTTACAAAGCTTTGGGGCTAATTGTTCTTTGAATGTTTGGTAGAATTCACATGTAAATCCATCTGGTCCCGGGGATTTTTTTTAGGGAGTTGATTAATAGCTTGTTCTATTTCTTTTTCTGAAATGGGACTATTTAAGCAATTTACTTCCTCCTCTGATACTCTGGGAAACCTATATTTTTGGAGGTAGTCATCCATTTCACTTAGGTTATCAAATTTATTGGCATAAAGTTGGGGAAAGTAACCCCTTATTATTTCTTTAATTTCTTCTTCATCAGTGGAAAGTTCTCCTTTTTCATTTTTAAGACTGCTAATTTGATTTCCCTCTCTCCTTTTTCTAATCAGATTTATCAAAGGTTTATTGATTTTATTGTTTTTTTTTTCATAAAACCAACTCTTAGTTTTATTTATTAGTTCAATAGTATTTTTACTTTCTATATTATTAATTTCTCCTTTTAATTTTAGAATTTCAAATTTAGTAATTGATTGGGGGTTTTAATTTGGTCTTTTTCTAACTTTTTAAGTTGCAGGCCCAATTCATTGATCTTCTCTTTTTCTATTTTATTCAAGTAAGCCTCTAGAGATATAAAATTTCCCCTTATTACTGCTTTGGCTGCATCCCATAAATTTTGATATGATGTCTCACCGTTGTCATTATCTAGAGTGAAATTATTAATTGTGTCTGTAATTTGCTGTTTCACCCAATCATTCTTTAAGATGAGATTATTTAGTTTCCAATTACTTTTTGGTCTATTTACACCTAACTTTTTGTTGAATGTAGTTTTTATTGCATTGTGATCTAAAAAGAAAGCATTTACTATTTCTGCCTTCCTGCATTTAATTTTGAGGTCTTTATGTCCTAATATATATGGTCAATTTTTGTGTAGGTTCCATGAACTGCTGAGAAGAAAGTATACTCCTTTCTGTCACCATTCAGTTTTCTCCAGAGATCTATCATACCTAATTTTTCTAATTTTTCTAATATTCTATTTACCTCTTTAATTTCTTTCTTATTTGTTTTGTGATTTGATTTATCTAAATCTGAGAGTGCAAGGTTGAGATCTCCCACTATTATAGTTTTGCTGTCTATTTCTTCTTGCAACTCTCTTAACTTCTCTTTAAGGAAGTTAGATGCTATACCAGTTAGTGCATATATGTTTAATACTGATATTGCTTCATTGTCTATAGTGTCCTGAAGCAAGATATAGTTTCCTTCCTTATCTCTTTTAATTAGATCAATCTTTGCTTTTGCTTGATCTGAGATAAGGATGGCTACCCCTGCTTTTTTGACTTCACCTGAAGCATAATAGATTCTACTCCAGCCTTTTACCTTTACTCTGTATGTATCTCCCTGTTTTAAATGTGTTTCCTGTAAACAACAGATTGTAGGATTCTGACTTTTGATCCAGTCTGCTATCCACCTCCTCTTTATGGGAGAGTTCATCCCATTCACATTTACGGTTAAAATAACCAATTCTGTATTTCCTGCCATCCTTATATCCCCAGATTATACTTTTCTTTTTCTTGCCCTCCTTCCCTTCTTCCGTAGTATTAAACTTATTGGTCCCACTAATGTCACGCAGCTCTCCCTCTTTAGTATCCCTTCCTCCTCCCTTTGAATCCCTTCCCCTTTCTTGTACCCTTCCCTTATTACTCTTTTTCCTTCTCCCTTTTCCTCTCCCACTTTTTAATGAAGTGAGAGAAGAATCTCTGTAAAACAAAATGTAAATTGTTTCCTCTTTGAGCCAGCTCTGATGAGAGTAGGATTCACACAATGTTCCTCCCCCTCTCTAAGTTCCCTCATATATAATAGGTTTCCTTTGCCTCACTGTCACATGTAGTTTCCCTCTTTTTATCTCCCCTCTTCCCTTTTTCTGATACTATCCCCTTTCCATTTCTACTTCCCTTTTTTATGTTATAGTGGTAAAATCAAATTATACATATAGTTTTTATGTATATCCATAACAGAAATACAGTTCTCAAGAGTTCCTTTTACCTTTTTCTACTTCTCTTGATTCCTGTTGTTGGAGATCAAATTTTTTGTTTAAGTCTGGTTTTTTCCTTAGAAACAGATGGAATTCCTCTACTTCATTGAATGTCCATCTTCTTCCGTGGGAAAAAATACTCAGCTTAGCTGGGTAGTTTATTCTTGGCTGCATTCCAAGTTCTTTTGCCTTTTGGAATATCTGATTCCAGGCCCTTCGATCCTTTAATGTTGAGGCAGCCAGATCTTGCGTGACCCTTATTGTGGCATCTCGGTATTTGAACTGTTTTTTCCTGGCTGCTTGTAAAATTTTTTCTTTAGTCTGAGAATTCTGAAGTTTGGCCACAATATTCCTCAGAGTCTTTATTTTGGGGTCTTTTTCAGAAGGTGTTCGATGAATTCTTTCAACGCCTATTTTCCCTTCCAGTTCTATTACTTCTGGGCAGTTCTCTTTGATGATTTCCTGTAAAATAGTATCTAGGGTCTTTGTTTCATCATAATTTTCTGGTAGTCTGATGATCCTCAGGTTATCTCTCCTAGATCTATTTTCCAGGTCTGTTGTTTTTCCAAGTAAATATTTGACATTTTTTTCCAGTCTTTCATTTTTTTGGTTTTGCTTGACTGATTCTTGATGTCTCAATGAATCAGTCATTTCTATTTGTTCAGTTCTGATTTTTAGTGAGTTATTTTCTTCATTAGCTTTTTTTTACTTCTTGTTGTATATGTCCAATTGAGTTGTTTTGCTCTATGGAATTTTTTTCCATTTCACTAATTTTTTTTTTTTTTTAGTGAGTTATTTTCTTTTTCCAATTCACAAACTCTGTTTCCCTGTACTTCTTGGGAGTTTTTTACCTTTTCCAATTCACCTTTCAGGAAGTTGTTTTCTTTTTCCACTTTATCAAATTTTTCTTTTAGTGAGTTATGTGTCTTTCCCCATTTTTCTTCTAGCTCTCTTTTAAGGTTTTTAATAGTCTCTTCTAGGAGAGCCTTTTGTATTGGAGACCAACAATCGTCTGGAGACTGTCTGCAATTAGTCTCTTCAGGGTTGAAAAGCTGTTCTCTTTCTGTGTAGAAACTATCAATCGTTCTTTTGATTTTTTTACTCATTTTGTTAAAGCCTGCAAGGTCTGCCTTCAGAGCCTGGAAGTTACCAGCTTCCTCTGCAGAGCAGTGAAAGGTATATGGATGGGTAGTTGTCCTGACAGCCGGCTACAAAAAGCAGCGAGGTACTGGAGTGCTCTGGGAGAGAGTTCCCCACCCGAAAGTAACTCAGGCCTGCAGGGCCGGGCTGGGAAAGTGCCCTGCAAAGAACCTCAGCTATGTGAGAGAACGACTGCCCTGGGGCTAGACACCTAGCAGTGAGAGTTTCACTGCCCCAAGCCAAACCCTGCCCTGGGGCTGTGGGTGTTAGCAGTTGAGCAGTAAATGGATTTGCAGGGACCCGAATTGTCTGGCCGGGAACCGCAGTCAGCTGGGGAGGTTCTATTGCCCCAGGCCAAGCCCCCTACTCTGCCGATCAGAGGCTGCCCAGGCTGTGCCCCCTGCCGTGCAGATTAGTAACTGCCCCCCCCCCCCCCTGCAAAAGCCCCGAACTGCAGGATGTGGCCGAAGGGCTGCAGTAAAGTCTGCCTGAGTCACTTCCGGGTTTGAGGGGTTACAGCCAGATCTCTGTCAGGTTCTGGCGTTTTTTAGAGGACCCTCTGTTTTAGGCTTTAATTTCTCTGCCAGTTTACTGCTTTGTAATCAAGGCAGAGCAGTTAGCCTATAGCAGAGTCATCTCTATAACTTCTCTAGCCACAGAGCTCACCCCCGCTCCTGGTCTGCTCAGGACACTAGCCTCTCACTGCCTGTGCTAGTCTGTTCCTCGGGACAAACCTTTTCTGGCGATCTGGAAGATCAGCTGGTAAGTTGTAGTGCTTCTAATCTTCATGAATTTAAGCAGTGAAGAGTTATTTTTGAGGCTGCATTAAATAGTTGGTTATGAGGGGAATGAGAGGAGCTTAGAGAGTCGTATGTGCCTGCTCCGCCATCTTGGCTCCACCCCCCAGGTACAATCAATGATTCCTAATAAATTTATAGAATGGAATATTTTCTCAAGAAAGTTCTAAATAATTTTTTAAAAATATGCAGTTAGAACAGAAAAATCTAGATAATTATTGCTAACTCTTTAAATTTACTTTGTATTCACAACCTATCCAACAGTTTTTTTACTTTGAATTATTTCAATTTAGGAAGGGGAGAGAAGGTACAGAGAATAAGCATTGCACAGCCACTATGCTAAGTGCTTTCCAAATATATATATATATTTTTTATTCTTAGCACACAATACTGTATGAGAGAAAAATCAGAGCAAAAGGGAAAAAAATGGAAGAGATTTTAAAAAATAGAAAAAAGTGAATAAATCATGTATTGATTCAGGCTCCTTAGTTGTTTTTGTGGATACAAATGGCATTTTCTGTGCAAAGTTTATTGGGATTATTTTAGATCACTGAACCACTGAGAAAAACCAAGTCTTTCATAATTGATCATCACAAATTCTTGCTGTTATTGTGTACAATGTATTCCTGGTTCTGTTTGTTTTGCTCAGCATCAGTTCATGTAAATCTTTCCAAGCCTCTTTAAAATCAGCTTGTTTATAATTTTTATAAAACATTAATATTCCATTACCTTCATATACCACAGCTTGTTCAGCCATTCCCCATTTAAAGGGCTACAGATATTATCTTGTTTGAGATGAAATAGGCATATCAATCATGAATGCAGTTATAGTAGCAGCCATAGTTGCTTTTTTTTTTTTTTTTTAAGCTTAATCTTGCTTAGGTATGCTTGAAGCCAAAGTTTCTATTGTACAAGGTTAAATACTCAAATAGATCTGTGATCTCACTAAGTGTCTAACTCCCCTCTTCCCCCAAACAGGTTAGAGTTTACAGGAATATTGTTGCAAAACATATTTAATTTTTGTTTTATCCATCATACCAAATTAAACTAATATATACAGCAGGAGTCATTTACTTAATTTTGTACCACACCTTTTCTATAAATGTGAGATACCATTCATACTTTAAGACAATTTTACCTGAGCTAACTCTATTAAAAATGCTTTGTGTGAATTATTTCCACTTGAGAGAAACCACATCTTTTAACTCACTGTGGAGATTTTGAAGAACATGTAGTTATTGAGTAAGTGGTTTTTGGTGTTAATGGCAGTAATATAATTTTAAAATAATCTTTTATTTTCTTAGGGCAGTTCAAATGGCAGAGACATTCTATGTTATTTCTCTTTTTTATAAACTTGTTTTTATCACTGAGTTCTTCACATACTTTTCTATACAAACTGCATTATCATTGCTCTCCATATGCCTCTCTCATGTAAACACAAATAGAATATGCCCATTTTCTTAAATAGCAGTATTTACAATTTCTGTTCATTTAAGAATATGTTAGAGAAATCTATAATTTTCACTCATTAGCTTCATTAAAAGATTTGGAAATGATGTGTTCTGTCTATGCTCATTATCTACTTTTCTATCATGATTACGCTGACCTACTTATATAGTAGAAAACTCTTATTCAGAGTTGTTTTTCTCAATAGTTGGACAACAACAAATTATGTCTAGTTACTTGAGAGGTCTGATTAAAAAGTGATAGTTGAATCCATTGTTTCTCTGCAGTACTCCCAAGGATCTCTTCAGTTCTCACTATACTGATGGGCTAATAGGTCAGTTTTGAAACCTGATTCCTTCATTTTAAGAATTAAGTCATTTTTAAAAAACACTTAATTTCTCATTAATTGAAATTAATGTAAACCTTGTTGGGTGGAAATAAACAGCAGATAGAATCAAGGCATGTCTTGATGTCCCTCAACCAAGAAACATTTATTAATCACCTTATTATATCAAACACTGTGCTTAGCTAGGGATACAAAGACAAAAGCATTCACTATTTCTGCTCTCAAGGAACTCACTTCTAATAAAGGAAATTATGTGTAAATAACTATAATTATATATATGGTATCATATAGTTATTTACATACTTTATATATTTTTGTATGAACATAATTATTTGCTATCTCATATACACATATGTAGTATATACATGCATACACGCACACACACATACACACACATACACTGTCTACCTGAAAGGAATTGGAGGAAGGAAAGACTTTGACCAGAAAAGACATCTTATTGATGCTAGGACAGCTCAGTGGGCATAGTGGATAAGATACTGAGCCTCGAGTCAGAAAGACCTGAAACTTGAAGGAAGCCAAGGAATCCAGGAGTCAGAAGGAAACAAGGAAAGTCAACTAATACAATGACACAAAGTTGAGAGAGTGAGCATTGTGTGTAAGGAACAACAGGTAGACTAGTGTATAGATTATAAGAGGGGAAAAGAATGAGAGTGTAAAGTGCAAAAAGACTAGAAAGATTGAGAATCAAGTAGTAAAGAGTTTTAAATACCTAATTGTGAGTTTTTTGTTTGATCTTTAATAGGGTAATAGGGAGCCGTGTGGTTATTGAATGGGGAGAATGACATGATCAGAACTTCACTTTATGAAAATCACTTTGACAGCATAATGGATGATGACTAGCAATTGGGAGAGCTTGGAAGCAGGGACATCAACCAGAGTAGTGTTACAGAGGTGTCCAGGCCTGAAATTATGAGGGCTTGTACTCAATTCATAACTATGTGAGTGTAAAGAAAGGAAGATATATAACATAGACATGGTGAAGATAAACTAATAATAACAATCACTAGTATTTATACAGTCAATTAAGATTTGTAAGTATTTTACATATGTGATTTCATCTGATATTCACAATTGCCACATGATATAGGTACTGTTACTATCCCCATTTTGCAGATGGGAAAACTAAGAGAAATTTAGTGACTTTCCCAATGTCACCTAGATAAGTATCTATGGTATGAGTTGAACATGTGTTTCTGCCTCTAAGGCTAGTCCTCCATCTACTACAATACATGGCTGCCTTCTAAAATGCCACAGTCTGACCATAGGCTAAATATGTCTATTAGTACAATGTGAGTGTCCTGGTAAATGGTTAACAACCAGCAGTGGGATGGTTGGGGTTGGGGGCCAGGAATATTGGGGCAAAACACACTATTAAGTTTAAACTGCATTAATAACATTTTCCCCACACTTTCTTAGCTCTAAATAATCAATAAAAAAGTAAATCAAGCCTCAATTTTATTTGTTCATTTTTAACATAACTACTCACATTGGAAATTTAATAATTAGCAACAAGAAGTTGTCCTCAATATAAGAGAAGAGATGAAGTTGGGCCTGGAGTCAGGAGTACAAGTTCAAATCCAGCCTCAGAAACTTATTATCTATATGGCCCTGGGCAAGTCAATTAACTCAGTTTCCTCAATAGTAAAATGGGGATAATAATAGTCCCTACTCTGTAGGGTTTTTTAAGATCAAATGAGATGATTTTTATAAAAAGTATTTGGGACAGTGTCTGATATGTATATTGACCTTTTCCCCTTTTCTTTCCTATCCTTATGAGTACTTTCTTGTATTTGGGCAACCTTTCTGGTTTCTTTGCTTTTTTTATCCTTAAATCATGTATGAAGCAGTGGGCTTTCTGATTATCTCATATATTCAATAATGGGGACATTATAACTTTTTGAAGCATAATTCCAAATTACTTTCTAATTATACCAATTCACTGGTCAACAAATATATTATAATACCCAGTTTTTTCCACAGTCCCTCCAACATGTCATTGACTATTCTTATGTATTGATTATTTCACCAATTGCTGAGTACAAAGTTTTATATCGCAGAGTTGTTCTGATTTTCATTTCTCATATTATTTGTTTGGAGTAATCTTTCATGTAATTGATAATAGTTTATAATTTTTCTTTTAAAAACTTTTTCAAACTAGCCCACTTTAGTTGTAACAAAGGATGATTTTAGCTATAGTGAATGAATCTACTGTTTTGCAAAGTTACCTCTAATCAGTCAGGTCAAAATGATAAGCCAGATCTTCTTGGTTATAATAATCTTCAATTAAGTGTGAGATGTAAAATTGTAAGCTTGGGCATGGGGACATGTTATAGTGAAATGAACACCTTCCTAGTAACCTGAAGGATGAATTTTACTTTCTTCTTCAATTATCTAGGGGAATGACAAATCACTTCGGACAAATCATTTAATGTCTTTGAGGCTAAATTTCACATATGTTAAAAGAAATAGTTGAACATATGTGGTCTCTAATGCCCTTTCACACTCTGAAATGCTATGAGTTTAGGGAATATATTCATTTTTCTGTCCTCTTATCAGTGTACCTTTCCAGCCTGGTTTCACATCCCACACCCTGTAGCCTCCCGTAAGCATACCCCAAATGAAGTCTGTCCCAGCCAAACTAAAGTCTCAGCTATGCTGGGAATTCTGTCGCATCCCTTTTGCCTCCTTCCTCACCTTCTCCAATTAAAACCTCTCTGTGAAGACTCTGCTTAGGTACCAATTTTTCAGTGAAATATTCCCCTGAGTGGTTAGTTTCTGTGAGATTTTGCTAAAATATGTTATCTGAAGCTCTCTTTTGCCCCTATGCACTAGTTCTGTAGTAGGCACCAACCATCCTAAGTGCTGGAGACAAAAAGACAACAGAACAGTTTGCCCTCAGAGAGCTTGCATATCACTGGCAATGTCTGCAAGTGTATAAGAACAGATAGCATACATGCTAAGTAACATAAAATAGTTTCAGGCACAAGAAAATAAATACTATTATCTGCTGAAATCAACAAAAGCCATCTATAATCTGTGACCTGAGATTGTACTTTGAAGTTAGCTAAGGATTCTTTGAGGCAGAAGTTAGGAGACAATGCATTATAGATACAGAGAACCAGACATTTAAGAAAAAATTTCCTAATTATTAGAGCTGTCCCCCAATTGAATGGATTTCCTTGTGAGGTAATGGGTTCTTCTTCCTGAAGGCCTTAAAGAAAAGACTAGGTGATCACTTGTTAGGTGTGCTATGGTTGTGCAGGCCAGAGTGCTTGTATGCATCCAGGTTAGACAAAATGACCTTTGAGATTTGTCCTGACAATTTTTATTGCTTGACATTATACATATCATATCCTTTAGCAAAGAGATAGTAAACTTTTTTTTTTCAAATTAAGCATTTATTCTCTCTCTCTTTCCCTTCTCCCCCCCCCCTTCTCCCCTCTCTTTCTCACCCCTTTTTATAGTGACACGAAACTGGAAACTGAGTGGATGCCCATCAGTTGGAGAGTGGCTGAATAAGTTATGGTGTATGGATATTATAGAATATTATTATTCTGATCAGCAGGACAATTTCAGAGACACCTAGAGATACTTACATGAACTGATGCTAAATGAAGTGAGCAAAAGCAAGAGAAAATTGTACACAGCAACAGCAAAATTATACAACGATCAATTCTGATGGACGTGACTCTCTTCAATAGTGAGATGATTCAGGCCAGTTCCAATGGTCTTGTGATGAAGAGAGCCATCTGCATCCAGAAAGAGGACTGTGGCAACTGAATGTGGATCACGACATAGTATATAATCCTTGCTGTTTAATCAATATTTATTAACTCAACTTTTTTTCTCTCTGTCTCTAACTTTCTTATTTGTGTTATTAAAAGTGCCTGTGTAAATGTTTCTTGCTGAGTTATCTGACAACTATTATTTGAAAATAATATACTTTTTTGTACAGACTTAAAATGTTCCCTATAGGAATATTTTTAAATGCTAACTTTAATATGTAAGTCCCAGATTTACCCTTAAATGAATATATTGTTGATCTTCTTATGCTTTTTTATGTTGTGTTTGCTTGCATTTTATTTTCTTTCTCATATTTTTTCTTTTTGATCTGATTTTTCTTGTGCAGTATGATATTTATGGAAAATGTGTATAGAAGAATTGCACATGTTAAACATATATCGGATTATTTGCCATCTAGGGGAGTTGGGGAAAAGGGAGGGAAAAAATTTGGAACATGAAATTTTGCAAAGGTGAATGTTGAAAATTATCCATGTATATATTTTCTTTTTTTCTTTTTGTCTTTTTTTATGTTAAACATGGTAGAAATATATGTTAAATCCAATATATACATACATATTTATATAATTATCTTGCCACACCAGAAAAATAAAATCAACCAGAAAAAAATGAGAAAAAAAGAATGAAAATTCTATGTTGTGAACCACACTCAGTTCTCAGAGTCCTCTCTCTGGGTGTAGATAACTCTCTTTGTCACTAAACCATTGGAACTAGAATCAGTCATATCATTGTTGAAGAGAGCCACGTCCATCAGAATTGATAATCGTATAATCTTGTTGTTGCCGTGTATAATGATCTCCTGGTTCTGCTCATTTCACTTAGCATCATTTCATGTAAATCTCCCTAGACCTCTCTGAAATCATCCTCCTGATCATTTCTTACAGAATAATAATATGCCATAACAATTCATATGCCATAACTTATTCAGCCATTCTCCAATTAATGGGTATTCTTTCCTTCCTTTAAGATCTATTAGGGATATAGCTCCAAACACTGCTGGACCAAAGGGTGTGCATAGTTTAATAGGTCTTTGCATATAGTTCCATATCGCTATCCAGAATGGTTGGACAATTCCACTAACAATGTATCAGTATCCCAGTTTTCCCACATCTCCTCCAACATTCATCTTTATCTTTTCCTGTCATCTTAGCCAACCTGAGAGATATGTAGTGGTATCTCAGGGTTGTCTTAATTTATCCATGCATATGTTTTGAAAATAAGCTTTAATTTAAAAATAAATCAATAAAATTGTCCCTTTTATCTTTCTTAAGTTTAGTTGAACATTCCCTTGATGAACAATGACTGACAGTAGGTTTGATACTTCCCGGAAGTGTTTTGGTTTTCATCTAATATTTCCATTGGAGCAGCATTCCTTGCTGTTTAATCAATATTTATTAACTCAACTTTTTTTCTCTCTGTCTCTAACTTTCTTATTTGTGTTATTAAAAGTGCCTGTGTAAATGTTTCTTGCTGAGTTATCTGACAACTATTATTTGAAAATAATATACTTTTTTGTACAGACTTAAAATGTTCCCTATAGGAATATTTTTAAATGCTAACTTTAATATGTAAGTCCCAGATTTACCCTTAAATGAATATATTGTTGATCTTCTTATGCTTAGCCTATTCATTTATATGCAAAAAATCTAGCAAATTATTTTTTCTGTAAGTCAACATATAAACACACTACTTCAAATTTTAATGTTTTTTTCTTATGTTTGAATTTATCTATGAAATATATGAAACTTATTTTTATTTAACTAAGAAATACTAAAGACAAAAAAGTTATAAAAAAAGAAGGAAAAAAAGAAAAAATTGATAAATAGTTCATTTCAAAAATCATGATGTCCTAATAGTATTTGCCTTTCCAAAAATATCCAAAATCATAAAATTATTACTTTTTTATTATAAGCAAAATGTTATATGGTATTTATTTATAAAAATCTGCTTTTTAAAAAATGTCTTCCCAAAAAGCAGTATGAAGAATCTGTCACCTGTACCAGACTGTCTCTTCTTGAAGCGTGACAGAACAATAAGAGAGATAGTGCCTTACTTATTATAGGAATTCTAGTGAAGGCAGGTGTCTTTATATATGATACTAATCATTTTTTAAGAGGAAAAAACAGACATCAGGGAGTAATCCCTATGGCAGTCAGGAGATTAAAGTGTCAGGAGATAGATTTTTCTCTTACAAATCATTCTGGATTGCATTTCATTATAGTGATGGAAAATCTATGACAATTCTTTGGCTCTATCATCTCACACCTAGCCACCAAACCTGTAGAAAAGCTGATGGAATAATGACACTGATGATTCACTTTTATATAAGTTTATAAAGCAGTTTTCTCAGTATTGCAGTTTATCAACCAATCAATATTTATTAAGCCTCTATTCAGGAACTGCTATCTATTGGGCCAAAATAATTAATAGTCTCTACTTTTTAATAATTCTGTATACACATAAAATATATACATTTACGTTGTTTGTGTATCTTAGTGAAATAGATACACAGACTAAATATAAAATCAATTCAAGGTAGCTAAGTATGGGAAGAAGGTCAGTAGTAGTGGCAGTGGGAAGAGACAGGAAAGACTTCATGTAAATGGTAAAGCTTGAGCTGAGTGTTGAAACAAGTGAAGAATTCTGTGAGGCAAAGGTGAGGAGGGAGTAGGTAAAGGAGATGTCTAATGCAAAAAGTTAGGATAGCAGGGATAGGAGAGATGTGTAGGGGAGTGGTGTCTGTATGTATATAGGTCATGTATATTTATATATCTACATATGCATACATAAATATATCTTTTCTTAACTAAAAATTGGTTGGGGGTAGGATGGAGGGAATGAATAGGGGGAAACAAACAAAAAACTTAGAAAGGAATAAAGTCCAATTGGCAAGACTGTTCTGCAAGGAAAGGGAATAATGTATATCCTGGAAAGATAAATTGTGACTAAGTTGTGAAGGACTTTAAATGTCAAAAAAAAGTTTTACTTTTGATCCTAAAAGCACTAAGAAGTCACTGAAATTTACTGAAAGGAGAGGTGACATAATTAGACCTGCATTTTAGGAAGAGAAGTTTGAAGTTGGGGGTCTTCTACACCAACAATATTTTTGTAAAATAGCATTTCATGGCTATTAATTCTTATATAATACTATCATAGCACAGTGTGTGTGTGTGTGTATGTGTGTGTTGTCAATTCTCAAATTTCATGAGGATAACATTCCTAGAAAATGGTGCAAAAGTAAAAAACACAAGTGTTGATATACTGAACCTATGGAAAAGAGGGATTAGGTTCCTGTGTCCACCAAAAACCATTATCTTTCACTAGACACTGCTGAAAATATACTTTTTGACATATGATTCTTTATAATAGAACATTAATTCTGATAAGATGCACCTTTTTACACAATAACCATGAAAAACACTAAATAAAATTGCTAGAATGCAAAACATTTTGTCTCACTAGTAATTCCCTTAGAATTCTGTGACTTTTCTATACTAACACCTCAATAACACACACACAGACACACACACACACACACACACATTGATTTCAGATAATATTCATTTTCATAGCACATGAAATCCTACAGTACCATAAATAAAATACAACAAATATAATTCTTAGAAAAACAAAATATTTTTAACCCAAATCTTACCTTCTACTGAATCAGATAGCAGTGTGAGGGCAATGTACTGTATACTGTATTGCTACAAACCTCTCTACCTTGACTGCCCTCTAAAAACCAAGAGAGAAATTGTTGGGATTTTAGTTGCTACTGTTGGCAGATGCTTAGACGGGTGATATCTCTAATATTCTGTCCTTTATGGCTAGTGGATAATATTGAAGACTGTGAAAGACAGACCAACTTGAAATAAGTCACAATAGTGTCTGCTTCTTACACACAGGGTATTTATTCTACATTCATATGGTGAACAAGACCTGTGAAATGCCTAATAGGACCAACCACTCCACAAACTTGCACACAACTCTTTTTTTTTTTCTCTATTGGACATAGCCATTAATGTGCACAATTGCCAGCATGAGTGAAAATGAGGTTACTAACAAAATCTTATGAATGCTTGAAGTTGCAAAAGTTAAACATGCAAATGTTGAGGATTGACTATATTTCTGATTATAATGGCACAATTAAAAACCAGTTCAATATAAAGTAGCAGCCATAGTTGGTGAAAAACTCCTGTAATTCTCCTGTGGAATGAGTTTACAGAGAGGCTAAGTGTACTGGATCTTTAAAGTTTGGAAATATGCAGAAGTGCCCTTGAGTAACCCCTATAATTGCAGTTTAGGCAAGATTAAGAGACTCAGTCTTTTTTTTTTTATTTTATTTTATTTAATAATAACTTTGTATTGACAGAATCCATGCCAGGGTAATTTTTTACAACATTATCCCTTGCACTTGCTTATGTTTCGTTTTTTCCCCTCCCTCCCTCCACCCCCCCCAAGATGGCAAGCAGTCCTATATATGTTAAATATATTGCAGTATATCCTAGATATAATACATATTTGCAGAACCAAACAGTTTTCCTGTTGCACGGGGAGAATTGGATTCAGAAGGTAAAAATAACTCGGGAAGAAAATCAAAAATGCAAATAGTTCACATTCGTTTCCCAGTGTTCCTTCTTTGGGTGTAGCTGTTTCTGTCCATCATTTATCCATTGAAACTCAGTTAGGTCTCTTTGTCATAGAAATCCACTTCCATCAGAATACATCCTCATACAATATTGTTGTCGAAGTGTATAATGATCTCCTGGTTCTGCTCATCTCACTTAGCATCAGTCCATGTAGGTCTCTCCAAGCCTCTCTGTATTCATCCTGTTGGTCATTTCTTACAGAACAATAATATTCCATAACATTCATATACCACAATTTACCCAGCCATTCTCCAATTGATGGGCATCCATTCATTTTCCAGTTTCTAGCCACTACAAACAGGGCTGCTACAAACATTTTGGCACATACAGGTCCCTTTCCTTTTTTTAGTATCTCTTTGGGGTATAAGCCCAATAGAAACACTGCTGGATCAAAGGGTATGCACAGTTTGATAACTTTTTGGGCATAATTCCAGATTGCTCTCCAGAATGGTTGGATTCGTTCACAACTCCACCAACAACGCATCAGTGTCCCCGTTTTCCCACATCCCGAGACTCAGTCTTTATCACACACACACACACACACACACACACACACACACACACACAGTTGCAATAAATAGTAAAGATGGACATTAATTGTTGTAAAAAAATAAAAAAATATATATTAGTAAGGAATTCTAAGCGAATTTCTAGGTTAGAAATTTGCTGCCAACAGATTTTTTAGTACATAAAAAATACTTTGAAAAAAGAGATTGCATCACTTCTTCCTAGAGTAGTAAATTTTTATGTCTGCTTCATCTCTAAATCGTTTAGGAGGTTAAAAAAAAAAAAAGTACCACAAAGTGAATGAAGTTGTTTGATTTCTTTTTTTCTTGAAGTATAATTCCATTACAACATTGACAGAAACTACGCCAGATTATTTCCCTCAAGAACATTATTATAATGTCACATGTATTTTTTCAGGTCACATATAGCTTATTATGCACACCATTCTTGAATCCATTATGAAAACCTTAATGGCTTCAGCATATTTTTCCAAGTACATCATGACATTTTAAATATCATCTTCACAGTAGGATGATACTTAGAAATGGCTGCCTATCATAGGAATAGAAGGAGATTGTAGATAGCAATTTATCTATTGTTCTTTCCTATCTGTAAGATGTGGGTTTTGGACTAGCTGATTCTAAACTTTCTCCCAGCTTGTGTTCCTATGAGTATATTTTATTTGTTCCTCCCTCCATTTTGTTCCAGCTATATTAAATTATCTAAAGTGAAAGGAGGAAGGGATATGAATGCTCTTTGGCTTAATAATCTCAAAAGGAAAAAAGAAAAATAGGTACTGGAGCCCTTGACTATTTCATTTGTGCTAGGGTGTTGTGCTCATGAGCTTCTTCAGCCCCTTCTCTTCACCCTCTCCTCACATACCTAACTAGCTCTGTTTGTTACTGACCAATTTGAAGGCATCAGCAGAATTTCCAGTCTTGTTTCCTGCTCTGGTTGATGCATGGTTCAGCTTGTGCTTTCCTATCCTTTTCTCTGATAGTCCAGCCGCCTTGCTTTAGACCTTCATCACTTCAAGTCTAAACTATCTCTTGGTTGGTCTCCCTATCTTTAGTTTCTTCACATCTCAATCTGTTGCTGAATTGATCTTCCTAAAATTCAGGTCCGATCATATCATTCATTAAATAACAGTAGTTCCCTAGCATCTTCAGGATCATATGTAAAATCTTCTGTTTTGCTTTCAAATCCTTTACTCCTTTAGATCCCTTTCCCGTATATTTTGTGATCTGGTAACCTGGTTACTTTTTATTTCGTAGTCCAGTCCTTGCTGTTCCTCAAATGGGCTACTTTATCTTCTGACCTCAAGTATTTTCACTGATTGTCCACCACTATCTCTCCTAACTTCTCCGGTTTCCTTCAGGTCTCAGCTAAAATTCCACATTCTGCAAAGAGCCTTTCCTAGTTGTTTTAAATTTTAATTCCTTCTCTCAAATTATCCTGATTAAATCTTATTTTTACATAGTTATTTACATGTTGTATCCCCCATTTCATCATGAATTCCTTGAGAGCAGATTCTGTGTATTTCCAGTACTTTAAAATATTCAACATATAATTTTTTTAGTTGTTCAATCATATTCAATCCTTTGTGAC
Organism: Antechinus flavipes; assembly: GCF_016432865.1. Lineage (NCBI taxonomy): Eukaryota > Metazoa > Chordata > Mammalia > Dasyuromorphia > Dasyuridae > Antechinus > Antechinus flavipes. The sequence goes on from NC_067398.1 coordinate 168,837,770, forward strand.
CCCATATAGAGTTTTCTTGGCAAAGACACTAGAGTGCTATTTCTTTTTCCAGTGGGGTAAGGCAAACAGAAGTTGTGACTTGCCTAGAGTCACTGAGCTAGTGAGTATCTGAGGTCACATTTGAACTCAGGTCTTTCAGGACCAATGCTTTATCCACACAGTAGATGCCTAATAAGTGCTATTTATTTGACTGCTCTGCCATCATCAAATCATACTTTTTGGTCTTCCTTTTTTGTTGACACCACTGTATTAGTAGATCTTAATATTATAAGATTTAAAATTGGGAGGAATTTCAGGTCAGATTAAGTCAACATGTATTTGTTAAAGTAGCTACTGTGTGCTAAATTCTTGAGACTCTTAAGAAGGAAATAAAATTAGTCTTTGCCCACCAGAAGTTTACATTCTAATGGGGAAGAAAACATGAAAAAAATATTTGTAGAAGATCTAGTGTTCTTAAGTACAAGAAGTCTGTACCTTTTGTTTCTTTCAATGGAGAAAATGCATATATTAAATAAGCTTCAATCAAGTATGACTTATAGTGTTATTGGCTGTGATTTCAATGTTAATCAACAAAAGGTTACATTTAGAAAAAAAGAAGAGGGAATTCACTAATATATACATGAAGGCACAGCAGAAAGTGCTAACAAACGTGACCAGAGCCTTGCAGAAATCTATATCTATATTTCCCCAAGGAGCAATGGTTCATTATTCCTTAATTCAGTATTTGCAGAGATTTGAGAATTTACTATATATAATATTAATAATAATGTAAATTAAAAGATCATTAAAATAGAGTTGAACTCTGAATCATGAAAAAAAAATTGAAGGTCTTAGAGAACAAATAATGGAAATATGTCTTCTTGTCCACAGTTGGATGACTACCATGTCAAAATAATTTGTACATTTCAGGATGCATTCCTTGTATTACATGGTTTAACTGTTTTTCTCAGTCACAAAGGAAAATTTAGTCTGGGATGGAAGGAGGTTGAAAAGTCCATAATATAAAGGAGAAAGGGGCTTTTAAAGTAAAATAAAAGAAAATAAAATGAATTTTAGCTAAAACAGAAATTACTGGTCTATTTTAAGTCATTGGTAGTGACAGTTTTATCCAATGGCAATGTCTAGAATCTAATTCTAAAAATGTTCCAATAACAAAAAATGTTCCAATAACAACAAATAACAACAACTATAAGTCTTATCTTTTAGACAAAAACTTTCTTATAAATTGTTGGCCTAACTTTTTTAATGGTTTTTGAAGAAAGGAAATTGAGATCTTAGTGTCTGTTGAAAAACTTCATAATAAGGAAAGATTCTCTCTAGAAGAAAGGGAAAATAATATACAAATATATTTTGTTCCAAAGAAATGTTTTATTTTAGTTATTCATAAACAGCCAAAATATTTCTCCAAGCGTCTATAATAAAATAATCTCTAAGATGTGTGTATCAATTCATATATTCTTATTCTAGTCCCCCTCCCCCCCGAAAAGCCAACATAAATATCTCACAAGGGCTTGCCCAGCTGCTATGATGGAAACAGTTAAAAGGTCTTGAAGTTTCCAGAAGTTAATCTTTGCCTTGTAGAGCAACAATGAAAGCTTTATATTGTACCCCAAACATTTCATGATGTGGGTCATATACACTCAGGAGCCCCTTTATGAAAATGGTGAAAGTTGAGAAATTGTAGTTTTGTTATCTGAAACCTATTAGCCATTAAAACAGCTTTCTATGGGTTATTATTTATAACTGCTCACTAGAATAAATAGTAATATTGGAGGCTCAAGATTTCTTTTTCATAGTCTGATTGTTTTGTTTTATCTTGTTTTGTTCTTATATTTCAAGGAGATATATGTTTCTTGCCTTAACAATTAACAAGTAAATTCTTTGGCTGCACTATGAAATGCTATTCCTGTGCTGTATTTTTGAAAATTCAGACATCTCAGAAGTCCCTTAGTATCTCGGATGTATAAAGAACTTTAGTAATGATTAAGAATTTCAGCCCAGAGAGCTGTGAGAGTTTGCTGTAAGACCCCATCTGAGATATCCAAGGATGATCACTGTAAATTGTAGAAAACTGATTGAATAAAAAAATCAGACAGACTCCTCACTTACTAATTTTCAAGCCATGCCAAACTGAAAGTAATAATATTTTAAAATGTCAACAGTAAACCAAAGAGAACTGCTGGAATTGTGTCTATCTGTAGACAAAGTTGTCTCCAGTTGTGTGATAGAAATAAAGAGATAGAAATAGAGAAATGGAGAAAGACATACAAACAGATGGTGGAACTTTACCTATGATTTTTTTAAGAGCTCCTAAATGAGAAAATTTGCACTACTAATTCAGACTGGGTCCTACTTACTGCCCGTATACCTAGAATTGGATAAATCTCCTGGGCTCCTGGTAAAGGTATATTTTGATCCACTTTATTTTAATTTGATGTGGATGGTTTGACCAATTTCTATAGATTTGCTATGGGTTTCCCTCAGGAGACTATTTGGTATTTTTTTAGCTCAATGCTATTAATGCAATTGTGTTTTTAAAATGGCATTTACTTTTCCAAATATATGCAAATAAAATTTTCAACATTCAGCTTTGCAAAATCTTGTATTCTAATTTTTTCTTCCTCTTCTCTTATTTCCTTCTCCAAGACAGCAAGCAACTCTGCAACTTATAGTTTTATTTCCTAAAATTCTTAAAAATTAAGTGACTTATCCAGGTTCATAGCCATTATATATTAGAGGTAGGCCTTGAACCTAAGTCGTCTGGCTTTGAGGTTAACTGCTTCTTGCTGAGTTCTTGATTTTACTTGCTTATAAGGAGGAAGAAAATAGAAGAAGCATAGCAGAAAGGGCCTGCTTTTGGGAGGATAGAAAGAGCATAGCCAGAAAGAAGTCAAGAAATTTAGTTTAGTTAGCAGCGTTTGCTGCTTTTGCTATTTACTTTTTGTGTCACCTAAGGCAAGTCACAACCTCTCTAAGCCATAGTTTTCTCTTATGTAAAAATTGAGACTTTGACTAGATGACCTCTAAGGTCCCTTCTGATTCCATATCTATGATCTTATGATCTTTTCAGAGGGTTAAAGAAGAGTTAGATTGTAGAAAGAGAGCATTGGTCTTTTCACTAAGTTGGCCTTTTTCAAATGCTGTCTCAGATAGTTATGTGACCAATCATTTAACATACTTGGAATTCAATTTCCTCCTCTTAAAATAGGACTAATTATGTTTGTATCACCTACTTTGTAGAGTTATTATGATGCAAGTGCTTTATTTTTTAAAATATATTTTTATTCCCCCATTACATGCTAAAACAATTTTAAACAATTTTTTTAAGTTTTGTGTTCCAAATTCTATCCCTCTCTCACCCTTCCTTGAAAAAGTAAGCAATCAAATATAGTTTTTATTTGTGCAATTGGACATGAATAAAAGGAAAAGAAAGAAAGTGAAAAATAGCATATTTCAACATGTATTCAAACAATATCTATTCTTTCTCTGGAGGTCCATAATATGCTCCCAAAGTTTAGTTTTTTTGGGATTTTCATATATACATATATATGTATATATATTATATATATGTATGTATTTGCAAATAGACCCTTTTTTGGATAGATATTGGGGAGTGTTTTTTTGAGAGACAGTTGGGGTTAAGTGATTTTTCCAGGGTCTTACACAGCTGGTAAGTATTAGATATCTGAGACCAGATTTGAATTCAGGTCCTTCTGACTCCAGGGCTGGTATTCTATCCACTGTGCCATTTAGCTGCCCCAAGCAGGAGTGTTTCTTGGTCAAAGAATATGTACAGTTTTATAGCACTTTGGGCATAGTTCCAAATTGCCCGCCAAAATGGCTGAATCAATTCACAACTCCATCCAAAATGTATTAGTGCCCCAGTTTTTCTACTTTCCTCCAACATCCAACATTTGAGAAAAGTACTTTTAAAATATATTCAAGTATTGTATTATATGGGGTTTAGTGCTTTTTCAAACTAAATTTCTACTAAACTGTTCCCTACTTTTCACAAAATTTTTATTGAGCAGTCTTTTCCTCAAGCAGTTTGCATTCTTGAGTCTATTTAAATACTTGACTGCTAGTTTGTTTGCTTGTTTTGTAACTTCTGTCTTGATTATCTTATCTATTTTACTTAATTGCTTATCAAAGAGATGGCTTGTGAGTACCTAGAAAGAGAAGCAATGGTCCCTGTAAGCCAGCATGGATTCATTAGAAATAAATAATATTAAGATTAATCCTATATCTTTAAAAATATAATTATCTATTTAAAAAAACTAATTTACTTGGGGAAATTCTAAATTTTAATATAGCAGTTGGAAAAATTCTTCAAGATATTTATAAGCTTCCTAAAGACAAGGACTATTTTGTTTCCTTTTTTTTTTAAATCCTTGTGTTTAGCACAATGCAAGCTCTGTAAGTGCTTAATTTTGCTTATTAATTAATTGATTGGTGGACAGATATGGATAGATGAAAACTAAAAGAAAGTAGTCAAAGAGCTTCAGAAAAATCCAGAAGGTCTGGGGAAAAGTTCTAAAAGAGCAGGTTCATTCGATAGATATGGTGAGGAGCCAGATTTCTAGGGATTGAGACATTAACAAAAGATGAGGAAGCTTAAACTAAAAGGTGATAACATCTCTTCTTAGGAGTTTGGCTATTAGAGGAGAGAAAGAATAATAGCTTCCAGGGATTATATTGCTTTCAGGTCTGAGTGTCATATTTTGGGAATAATTTTGATGATTGGAAGTCATTCAACAAAAAGTAAGACTTAGATGGTAAGAGGACATGAAATGAGAGAATCTCATGAAGAAATTGGAGCTATTTGGAGAAGATACATTGTCTTCAAATATTTTAATAGTTTCCATGCAGTGGTTCTCAATTGTTAAGTTATGACCAGTGGATACAAATGATGTGACATTTAAGTTTGAAATAAGCATTTTTTTTTTCCTAAGCAGAGTTGCCCAGAACGGGACTTGATTACTTTTCTAGGATGGTGCTTGTTACCAATACTAAAGAAGAAACTCAAATATAGAAACTTCATATAACAATTAATCTCTGAAGTCTGTTTTCTTTAGCTCTTGGGTTTTTGTTGTTGTTGTTTATTTGTTTGTTTTGTCTCAGATAAAAAGTATTAGAGGAAAAAATTAGAATAGGTTTTGTTGAGTGACCAAATGAAGATCTCAAGTGACATTTTGAACAATTATAAAAGTTTGGAAAAATACCTCAGTTCAATTAAAAGTATTCAAACAGTTTTTTTTTTTTAAATCACTTTTCAGGATATTTAATTTTTATCATTTTTATGGCACATCTCATTTTAATTTATAGTTATTTGTGTTTACCTCATGTTCCCAACAACTAATCTTCTTGTCCTCAGGGAGTTTATAATCTTATGAAGAGATGACATATTGTATGCAGAAATAATTATCATCACTTTATTTCCCCATAATTCTACTCAGCACCATGGTGAAATAAACATTTATTGAATAATAAAACATGGAAATTGTAACATTGTTTATAACATTGCTGTTATAAATATTAGGTAGCTCTTAAAAATAAACATGCATGAAAATATAATTAAAATTTTGAAATATGGCTTTTATGTAGTTTATAAATAAATTTAACCTGGACAATGTATCATTTTTCTAACCATGAATCTCACTGATATTTATCTTGTGTAGCTCAATCCTCCTGATCTTTGCAAATGACATTGTGAGTATTAAACTTCCAAATATCTCTTTAGTTACTCTTCTGTAAAATGTTATTTATCCTCATATTCCAGCTGTGTTGACTAAATGAGAAATGTGACTTCTAGGGCAAAGAATGGGAGTAAGAGGGGAATCACTTCTAAAGGTCTAGAGCACAGGTAATTAATTATCTATTATTTACTGATTGCAAACTAATAGATTAGGCCATTGACCTATATAAGATGGTTATCAGTGCTTTTATGTAGATTATAGTAGTAAAACTATATAGTAATTTATTTTAAATTTTTTAAATGCCCTATTCCACTAATGGCAAAGAAAAACATAATGTTGATTGTGATTAGATTAGAACATGCCACTTTAAAAATAGATGGCTATTCTTAAGATACTGGGAAATTTCTTCAGAGAGTAATTAGCCTTATCTCAGTTTCTTTCTTTCAAAGACTATTCCTACCAATAAAATGTATTACCAAGATTGAAGATATAGAAAAAGTGGTTTCGTTTGTTTATTTTGCCTTGAGGAAAAGAAAGGAATGCAATTTTTGAAGCTAAGCCTTTAAATAGAGTTTTTAATGCTGTATTTCAAGGATTTTTATCTAGGTTTGATGCTTGTTTTGGTGTGAGACATGGTTATATTAGTTTAGGAAACAAGAAATTCTCTGTTGTGGTTCTGCAATTGGGTTGGGTTAGAAAAATGGAAAATTACTATTTTTTCCTAACATGTCACTTTCCTGCTTTTTAGAAATATGGGAGAGATGGTGAGGGTCATGAATCATATTTTAGTCAAATTTTTTGAGTGATCAGCCAAAATCTGTCCAAATCATGTGTATGACTAATCAAATCTCAATAATTATCTGCACATATTATCCTTTTGAGTAACTTGTAGGTTTTAAAGGGAAAAAATTAACCAGAAACACAAAAACAAATAAATAAATGATAGGTTCCTGAAGCTTAGTAATGAGAAAAAATACTAGAAAGGCAGTTCACTTATGGGGGTCCATATATGTTAGGTTATGGAGTTTATTGTATCTTTAGGAATTCTAAAGTCATTGAAGATTTTGAAATATAGGAGAGACCTGCCAAAGAATTGGAACCCCTGAGTCTTCTTCATTTGGTTCTTTGAGATACTGATTCTAAAGCTAAATGATTGCTAACTTTAATCCCTTATCCTTTGGTATATTGATTTTCTTAATACCTTCCTTGGGGACTTTGTTAGACTTTCTAATGTGTTAAAGCAATGTATCATAAAAATAAATATTTAAAGTTTAGGATTAAAAACAAGTTTCCTGATAACAAGTGACAAGACCAAATAAGCTAAGAACTTGAAAATATTGTGAGGTTTGAGGGCTTGATAGTTGTAGACTTAAATTTACAAAATATGTTAATTCCGGGGGTAAATCCACATTGCTGGAAGGTTAAGAAAGCCTTCAGAACATTTGATAAAATGTCATTTTATCTTGACATTGAAAGAGCTCAAGGAATTTCATACTGTGCCTTTCTCTCCTGTTGGAACATATCCCCCCCAGACCCCTGTGGAGTTCTTGTCAAGTGGTAAGGAAAGCCTCTTTGTCAAAGCTTTCCTTTCCCCATTCCAAGGTTTATAGGAAGAGACCACATTTTCTAGTTGTAGTGAACTTGATACATGAACTAAATATGTAATTTGTCCTGCAGCTTTCTCAATAAACATTTTGAAAAGTGTGCAATAAGATTCAAATGCAAGGATTGGCAAGCGCTCCCCCCTTTCCCCTTTTCCAAGAGTTAAGGAATTAACTCTTGGTTGTTGTTTAGTAAGAAAAGAGATACAGTTTCAACTATGACTCCTTCAAATGATCTTGGCTGCACATGCTATCCTACCTTTAGTCACCTGATTATATGAGTAATCATATGATTTACTGAGGACAGGTAAGGATGGAGCTGAAGGTACAAGGACAAGAAAACAAGAATGTGAAGTCAAATAAACTGACTAAAGATCTAAGAGAATTTTATTTTAAAAAATTATTTGTTTTACGGGATATCTCTTAGAAAGTAGGGGGAAGGGAAAGGAAAAATGGAGGAAATTTAGGCAATGTAAAATTAGAGGAAATCAATAAAATTGTTTCTTTTTCTTTAAAAAGAAGAGGAAAGGAAGGAAGTTTTATATGAGGAGGGCATGAAGGGTGGGATTGAGAATAGACCAAATTTTTCCTCCTGATTTATATAATTTGACACTGCCCAACCAATTCAACCTATTTTTCTCCTCCTCCCCTCCTAAAACAATTCCATCCTCCCTACTCTCCTACGTTCTTTATTTCTGTTTTCTGAATCTACAATGCACTTGGTTCTCCACTAAACAAGCAGAAGAACTTTATAAAGTAGAGACTTACGCCTCAAATTCTTGTAATATTGTCCTTCATTCAGTAAGGAATAAGTCCTTGAGGTCATAGATCATTACTCTTGCCACTCATATCCTAGTTCTGATTCAATTTTTTTTTCTTTTAAGGAAAGGCATTTTCCCTATTTGAAAACTGTTTCCCTGCTTCTCTGCCTGCCTCCTCTTTATCCCCAGAGTTCTATCAGGATATATGAAATAAATAATTCTATATCTAACATTTCCATTTTACTCTGGCATTAAAGATATCAAAGTTCTTTTCTTTTGAAGACATCACTGTGCTATATCAATGATAATTAGTACAGCCTTAATATAATATCTTTAAATTAGGATATTATAATCTGCTTGAGAAGGAAAGATAATTAGATACTATGGTTAAAAGGATGGGGATTAGGAAATTAATTATCCTTTGAACTTTGAACTTCAGTTCAAAGTCTTCCTGGGCTAGTCACTTAACTTTTTTTTTCTTTTCTTTTGCCTCAGGTAGTTGTCTAGGACTTGATCTGTTATTTCATATAATTGGTATTTGTGATAATAAAGGAAGTTAACCATATTTGGAATTTCTCATGGGGATGAAATCACAAATTCTTTCCCTGATTTCCTAAAAATACTTGTTCTTTCTGTTTAATTTTGTAATCACATGATTGAATTTGTACATTTAAATATTTTGTGTGCATGTGTATTAGCTAAGAAGATTAGTATGTAACTGTGGGAGATAGCTGCTTTAGTAGAAAATAATAGACTTTTCCCTCTCCCCTTAATAGCTGTGTAAACATAGGGAAGTTACAACCTGTCTAATATTCATTTTCATTACATATAGGATTGTATACACATACATATATACATGTATTCATAGGTAATAACTGTTTTATAAGGACATTATAAAGATTTTTTGTACATATATAAGGTATTTCATAAATCTTAAAGAGCTGTAGAAGAATTTATATATAGCAAGTCCTATCATAATTGGCAAAAGCCAATCTTCAAAAGGAAGATATGGAGTTCAAGAAATAATGCATTCACTTAATGTTGCTAAAAAATACAAACTCGCACATTCTTTTTTCTGTTCTGTGTATATGGAAATGTTCGTTTTATTTGGCCTTAAATTTATAATAAAAATGAAGTTATAAATAGCTTTGCATCATGGTAACATATGAAAACTTCATTTTAAAGAAAGATATAAAGTACATAAAGAATTGTTAATGATATGCTTTATTATTTAAAGGATTTAATATATTGAGAGTTAAATTGTGTCATTGAAATGTAACTAGAAATAGGAAGAAAATGCTATAAGAAAGATTTATCACATATTTTATATGACTATTAATATAGTAACCAAATGGCAAAATTTTAAAGAGGTTCCAGTGTATTTGGGGAAAAGACATATAAAAATGGTATATTCTTTTTTACAGTTTAAATATTATGTTTATGTAATGCCAATAAAGTATTTTGAAGAGACTAGCCAGTAAAGTATTAGCATGTGATTTGCTAGGTTAGAACATATTTTTCTCTATTTGCAAGATCCTCTATGTTGTTGACATTTATTATAAAAACATCAAGAAAACAAAAACTGTTACTTTTGTTTTTTTTTCTCAGCTTTTCTAAGTCATCAGATTTGTCAGTAATGCTATCCCCTTTCTGATTTGCAAATTGATCTGTATCCCATCTATTATTAAAATGCCCTCTGACCCTGACCTTTTTGCTAACCTTTTCTTCATAAAAAAGTCCATCCTTTGTTCATTATATGAAAGGATTTACATTAGATGAGATTTTATTGGATTAGACATCAAGAAAAAAAGGCTTTCTCTTCTCTGATTTACTGTATTCGTGATAATGTACATGTCATTTGACTTTCTTTTACCACTTATTCTTTGTCCTCTTCTCTTCCCTTCTCCCCCATTAATTTCTGTGAATGATTAAAATAGTGAACCTTGTCTTCCTGGCTTAAAAAAGTTGAAAAAGGTATAGGGTGGCTGTAAAAATTGATTGATCTTTCAGATAAATATAGGCTATTTCCAAGTCTAACATTTTATGAATCTACATTTTAAAAAAACCAAATACCTTCTAACAACATTTTGTTGACAAAGAAAGACTTAATTTGTTTATTTTTTAGAAAATAAATAATAGTAACCTATTATTAGAGAGTTCAAAGGAATTTTCCTTACATAGTTTGGAAAGTTGTATTTTGGTAATTCATAATATTTGTACCACTTATTTGAGATAAACTACTGTTTGTCTTTTCAATTCTACAGTCTTCTCAACTTGATTGTAAGCTCCTGAGGTCAGAAAATACTATATGTAACTTCTAGATATCTTAAATACCTCTCTATATATTCTATTCTATAAATTTTATATTTATTCTATAAATGTGTAATTATATAGTCTATATATATATTCTATAAAGTCTATATAATATTCTATATTTCTATAAATTCTATAAATATATATTCTATATTCTATAAATATATAATAATAAGGGTGAGAGAATTGGCCCCACTATATATCCTTTTATAAAGTCTACTTTCATCCAGAAAATAAGCAAAGTATGATGTATTAATTGAGTATAGAGCCTAAACTACTCTTTTTTTTTTTTTTTACATAAAGTCCCCCAAACTGTTTTTCCTTTTATCTTTATATTCTAGCCTTGCACAGTGCTTGCACACAGTAATCAGTAAATTTTTATTGGATTGTAGTAGATCTTTCTCATTGTATTGTGAGTATTTCAGGAATAGATACTGACTTGTAATTGTTTTTGAATTCCTTACGGTGCCCTGTACAATATTTAACCTCAGCAAGAAGTCAGCCATCCAGCAGATTGCATACTACCCTTATGGTAGAATTATTTGTCAAAATGATATATAACACAATTCACATACTTTTATTTTACCCTTTAGGTTAACTTCATGTCTATTAAACAGTTTTAGGCAGTGTCATGTATATGGTCCTATGGATAGAGCCACTTTAGTGACATTTAATGATATTAGCTCACTTATTTATATTTTTTAACTTCATATTTAACTTAATTTTTTTGAGTCCACAGTGAAATTTCAACTAGACCTAAGGATTTTAACTTCATATTTAACTTAATTTTTTTGAGTCCACAGTGAAACTTCAACTAGACCTAAGGAGAAAAAAATGCTGGTACTAAAACTAAGAACTAAAGTATTAATCTTCATATTTTAATTAATTGTATTTTCCTCAATTGCAAGAGAAATATAAAGAAGGATTTTTTAAATTAAATGTCAATACAAAAGGTAAAAAATAAGTGCCAATGTCTAACTTTACTTACAAATGTTTTTTATAGATTAAAAAGAACATTTTTGCTTTAATTATTTTAAAATTTCCTTGCCTTATTAGGTCACTTTCTTGTTTCATTTCATTTTATTTCATTCTAGCCAATTTTAGCCAAAACGATTCCATTATTTCAAGTCCAGATGTCACAGATATTGCACCAAGCAGAAAAAAGAGGCAGCGATTACAGAAAAAAGTTGATACAGAACCTCAATGTGTTCCTCAGAAACCAACTCTTCAAGAAAAGGAAAAGTAAGTCGTTTTTTATTTAATTCTTATGGCAAAGTAAATTCTTTGGGTTAGCATAGCTAGATTTTGTTTTTATGAAAGATTCACATTTTACCATGATAAAATTCAATTTAACTGTTTTTCTATTTATATAAACATCAGAACTTTCTCTTTCTCCCTGCCAAAGTTGGACTGAATTGAAGGAAATGTAAAATGCTTGAATAAATAGTGTTACTTTAGTAAATTATTTAATTCTTATTCTCTTAACCATAAATGCTGAAATTAAAATTTAAAAAAATTTTCTGGTTATTTCCATGTTAATTGGAAATAACATGTAGGATATTAATAATCTTGAAATCATCTTGAGCTTTAAATTTCAGCTTTATCGCACAATTCAGAAAGTCCAGTTAATGTATGAATCAAAATTTGTGACTTGAGGGTACTAAATTCAAGTAATTATCTCCATTGTTAATCTGTTTGTTTGTTTGAGTTGTATTTTGAGACTTTTTTCTCACTTCTTTTCCTTTTTATCTTATTAACCTATAAACCTGGGAAAGAGGAGAATCCCAATTGAGTTTTAATGAGATGGCAATCTAGAATAAATTTAAATCAGATCCCATCTATCTTTAGATGTTTTAGAGAAGGCCAAGTTGGTTTACATCATCTCTGGAGTAGGCTTCTTTGGATCCCAAAAAGGAACATTCTTCCACTTTTATTCATATTTTACATTTCTCTGCAGAATTTTGGATTCTGTCTGTTATTTTTTAATTGTTGAAATCTCATTCAGTATAAATCAGAAAATCAGTGGTTAAATCATACATAGCATAGTGAGTAAGAAACAGTCTCAAAATACAAAAAACAGCCAAATTATTTCTATAAACAAACCCTGGCAAGAGCAATGTTACTGAAGTAGTTTAAGAAATTGAATATTCTAGACTAGAATATCAGATTCTATGCAGTTTTTCTAATATAAATTGTCAGGATTTAGAAATACAGTATTTATAAATTTCTTAATAGTCCATAAAAATATTAATATCTTACATTTGTATAGCACTTTAACGTTTGCAAAGTTTACATAGTCATAGTTGATCTTCATAGCTTCTCTCTGAAGATAGCTGCTATTATCCTATGGAGAAACTGAGGCTTATAGAAGCCAAGTCCCTTGCTTAGGATCACAGTTAGTAAATGTCAAAGGAGGGAGTTAGACCCATGATTTCTTGACTCCTAGTCCAGCTCTTTATTTTTTTTATTTCATATTACTACTGTATTGATGTCCTATGTGCTAGATTTTATTTCTGTACCAAAGCATAGTGAGTCTGTTTGTAATTTCTAGAAGTAAGGCTTGTCCAAAAACATTCATAATTTCAGATACATACAATGTAAAACAAGAAAAATGTGATTCTAAATCAATGGCCTAAATATTTTCCTTTTGTATTTTAGTGAAGACATTGAATATTTTGTTCTATTCAAGCAAATACAGTATTTGTTTTCACATTCAGTGATTATAAACATGTTTATTCAGCATACCCATATCTAATATGAAACAGTTCACCAGAGCTGATTTTGAGTAAAAATGAAAAGGTGTCAAAGCAAATTTTTAGTATCCAAGAATATTGACCTCAGTATTTATCAATTAAAAAGTTGTATGGTGTTTTACTTCAGGCTACATTAGTTGCCTAATCCAACAATATTTGTTGCCTAAATAAAGCAGCAAAAAGAATGAAATTGTTCTTTTTCTTTGTTATGTTTTGGGTTATTTTCATATCATTCTCAGGAGACAGAACTTGGAATATTTTTTCATTATTTGCTTAACTCATTTCAAGTAACTGAAGTGCATATTTTTATCTAAACATTCACATATCTCCCTAGCCCTTTGCTTTCATGAACCATTGGGAAACAAGTTTTTCTGAATAATTAATTGTACCTGGTAACTGAGAGCTAATCCATCAGGTTCTAAAATTTCATATTACAGTTTTCTATATTTTGATTGAAATCTTTAAACACTTTATGTCATATTCTTAACTTTTCTTAAGACTCAAAATTATTATTTATCAACCCTATTATGATATGTTATAGATGCAGATTCTGACTCCAGAAGTGACTGCTAAGTGGGTAAACCAAAGGCTAGAACTGGCTTCTCCTTTGTGTATCTCACTCACTAGAAAATTATTTTTCATTGTTGTGGTTAGTACTATCTTATGTCTTAGCATCATCTAAAACATTGTGATTATTCAAAGGTACAAATTTTCCTGTATGTGCTGTTTACAATAAATTACTTGACTTTTGCTCATATCACCTAATGTTAACAGAGGAGGAGATCTTAGTCCTACTGGGTATTGTCTGTTATGTGACTTGGTAGCTATAATATATGTTCTGAGATATATCTAGGTCTCTCCTATTTTCTCTCTTCTACTCTGAAAATATTACATTGTTCTAGGGAGTTGGTAAGGGAAGGGTGTGGAAGCAGGAAGAGTGTGCTTTGTCAATCAACAAGTATATATTAAGAACTTGATTGGGAGGTCAGCAATATAAATAAAAATTGGCTGTGTTTGACTGGTAGCTAGGAGATTTAGACTTATTCTATATGTCTCCTTCTCTGACACTAAGATAAGGATAGGGGCAGGATAGCAAGTGATCCCCATTTCTAAATGTCACCATTCTGTAGCCACAATCCATCAGGGTCATGGAGAAAATGGAGGCGGGATAGTTGGCATCCAGAGATTGGAAACTGACTTGTTTCTCTTCCCTTTCCTTCCCTTCCATGGCATGCTAGATGCAGAATCTATTTTGGCATCTATTTTTCATAATTCTCAATATTAAGTTAAAAGAAAGTCACTAAGCTATTTCATTTTGGAAAAAAATCTTTTTTAAAGCAAATTTTGGAAGCTAATATCTGTTTAGCAACGTTTTCCTGGTAGTAGGTCAGAAGCCAAGTGATAAAAGGTTCCTTAAAAAAAAAAAAAATGTAACGAATTGACAACAAAATCTTGTAATCAATATATATGATTCTAAACACTATTTTGTTTTTCATTACCATCACCTAATTAAACATAATCCCAAAATTATGGACAATCAATATTTCTGTAAGTACTCTTCGAACTTAGATATTATATCTTTTATGTTTCATGCTTTTAAAATCCTAGCAAAAAGTTTATTAAAATGTTGTTTGCCTGCTAATGTTTGAATGATAAAAAGGAAAAGAAGAAAGTAAATTTCTTGAAATTTGAATTTTTCAGAAGATTAAATGTCATTAGTATCATTTAATGCATAAAATAATATTCAATAAAGGTAGAAATTAAAGTGGGTTTAAATAAAAGAATATAATATTTCATGAGAGAATATGAATACAGTTAACTCTACAATTATACATTAATTGTTCTAACTCCTAAAAAATCATGTTACCATGACATTCTAATTTATTGGATTTAATTTTAATAAAAAACCTGGGTTGTGACTAATAAACTGTTCTTTTAGATTATAAATTCCTTGAGGGCAGAGACTATTTTGAATTACCTATACACTGTAACATAGTGTTATATTCTTAGTAAATATTGGTCAAATGATTGAAATGAATGAACAAATGTGTGGATTCATTTTTCTGCCATAATCTTACTATTCCCAAAAAAGAGTTAGAGACAATATATCCTTTTATATGGACCAGGTTAATCACACAAATAATTTGGCCAACTTTGAGGTCAGATTGATCCAATAATTTCAATATTGTCTAATGAATATTGTTTAAGTTAGCAATATGTCTGTTTTATTTAGTGCAAACTAAATCATCAGAGATATTGTCAGTCTTTATCTGATTTAGCAAATGGGTTCAATATCTTGAATATTTCCCCAAATTTCTTCCTAAAGAGCATAATTAGGAAAAGACAACAGCTCCCCTCCCACTAAAGAGTTTTGAGCTCTTAAATTACATAACTTTCGTTAAGATGACAATTATTTCAGCATACATTTCTGAGTTTCTTGTTATGGTAACTAAAAGGAGGTTATATGACAGTAAACATCTACAGATAAATTATGTTGCATGTAACATTAATATTTTAAGGTGCTGCTTATAGGGGAACACATAATAGGAATGGAAAGAAATGCACAGAGCAATGAATGGGTTTTTTATCCATCTCAGAGGGATACTTAAAGATAAATAAATAAAAAAAGAAAAGCACATAAATTATATCTTTCATCCAATTGGGATTGATAATTGGAAACCCCCAGCTAAAGGGAACAAAAAAGAGCAGAAGAAAGCTATCAAGCAACATTGTTTAAATGCCTACTATGTGCCAAGAATTGTGCTAAGTACTAGGGTTACAGCATGAAAAGAATTATGTATCAAGCAAGCTATATAAAAGATCAACAGAGAAAAAGTAAGACAAGGAAGTCACTAGAATTAAAAGGAGTTGGAGAAGGTAGAATTTTAGTTAGGAGTCACCCAGGTGAAGCATAAAGATTTGTCAAGGAAAAATTCATCAAAAGCCCTAAGTGCAACACATCACTTACTGACATTTATTCTAAAAAAGTAGGCTAACCATAGGCTCCTCAAGGCACTTAGCCTGAGGAAACTGACTTAACTAACAGCACTAGCATGTGGCCTGAGCTCTCTAAGGCCTAAAGAACACTTGAGGAGCAGAGAGCAAAGTTGCACTAAATGCTGTCATAAAGTCCAAAATGGCAGGAGCAGTTTCAAGCTGCAGATTACTGTAGACAGTTCCTGTACATGGGAACTTGGTCACAGCATCCTAGCTTCTGTACAAAGAGATGTGTGCAGAGGCAGAGCTCCTGGCCTTCACAGCTGTAGAGATGAAGAAGAAGTGGTTGATGACCAGGCAAGGGTAACTTTAGCAAGTGGTATCTGAGAAGGCGGGGAACTAATGGGAAAGATTTTTCAACAGCAGCAGCACAAAGGAGCCCTTGTTTCAGTATCCTTAGAGCCTCATAGAATTTGTCCCCTTACAGGTAAGGTACCATAGATAGACAGTACCAATCTTGGAGTCAGGAAAACCTGAATTCAAATCTGCCTCACTCAGGAACTGTGTGATCCTAGACAAGTCACCTAAACCTGTTTGCCTCAGTTTCCTTACCTGCAAAATAAACTGGAGACGGAAATGTTTAACTTCTCTAATATCTTTGTCAAGAAAACCCTCAATGGACCGGGGGAGAAGGGAGGGGAGAGGGAGCATTGAATAATCATCTCATTTCTTATCAATTCAGTTGTGACTTCAATAATAATAGGATCAAGCGGCTTTTCAATAAATGTAATTTTTGTTTCATGGCTGCTAAGGAAAGAAAGCAAGCAAGCATTTATTAGGTACCCACCACATTCCAGGTACTATGCTAAGCACTTTACAAATGTTATTTCATTTGATCCTCGCGATCAAAGTAGAGAAGTAGACACTCTTCTTATTCCCATTTTACAGTTGGAAGAATTTAGGCCAACAAAAGTTAAATGACTTGCCTAGGGTCACAAAGCTAATAAATATTTGAAGCCACATTTGAACCCAGATCTTCCTGATTGAAGACCTAGCTCCTCATCCTCTGAATATAGTATTCCATCATTCATTTGAAACTGATCTCTCCAAAGTTTCCTATGATTTTTTGATTGATCAATAAACTTTTCTCAGCCCTGTTTATTTTGATCTGTCTGCTGCATATTTGGCAGTATTGACCAACTTTTCCTCTTTGGGTTTTATGTTACCTTTATATCATGGTTTTCCTTCTAACTGTATGAATCACTCCTTAAGTACAGGATTCTCTAAGGTTCTTACTTTCCTACCCCTTTCTTTTCTTCTCATTTCATTTTCTACTTGTTTAACTATAATGTGTGTGTGTGTGTGTGTGTGTGTGTGTGTGTGTGTGTGTGTGTGTGTGTGTATGTGTGTGTGTATAAGAGATAGAGAATGTGTATGTGGGTGGGTGGGTGTGAAGGTTCCAATGGACTATAGTTTCTTCATTACTCTAATTTTATTATCATTGTATAGTCCTCTCCATATTTCCCTTGCTTATTTTGAATAAGCAAGACTTGATAGGATTTTCAGAAATTTTAACTATTTCAGAAATTCACTTTCTTATGAAATTATTTAGACTATGGTTCCCCTTCCCCAGAATCTTGAGATTAGTCTGATGATGTTCATCATATGCCAAAATGTAGTGACTAATATCATTTTCATGCCAATTGGAATTAATTTTACAGTACATTCTATGATTTGGCAGTATTATTACCTAACCTCATAAGATATTATTTTTACATTATAACCTTATTAAATCACTTGTACTGGCATATGTTCATCTTAATCTAGAACGGATGCATTACCAGCCCAATGTTGTATCATCATAACAATATTAAGTATATTATGATGCAGTTTCTTTATCGTGACAGTAACCTTAATTGCAAAAATAATAAATTAAACATTGTTAATAATGTCTGATATATTGCATATAGCTTATTCCTAATGAATATATGCCATGGGTCTTTGATTGTGACTGGTCGAAAAACATTACAATTTAAAATAATCTGATTAAGCTTCAGAAAAAATTGAGAAATGTAAAAGCAAATCTAGCCCTAAAAACATCAATATGAGAAGAGGAACACATGAGATCCATGTTTACAATTTTTTTCTTAGCTTTGACTCTCTTATTTGCTTTTATTTATTAGGGTTGACCACTTATACTGACATAATTTTCATCCTATTCTAAAATGAATGTATTACTAACCCAGTACATTGTATCACCATAGTAGATTAGGATAGTTGAGTAATTATTTTAAAAGAAAAATACACAATTTCAAAATTAGAAGCAAGAAGTTATGACATTGCATTCGAAGTGGCAATTTAGTTAATTCTGATTTCTGTTAATAGCCATTTGCTCTCCTGAAGTGACATTCTCTTGAGGATATGTAAACAATTAAATAATGTATTTTGTTTAAAGAGAGCAGAGGAATAATATTCTTATCTTTAATAAAATTCCTCCTTAATCCCTTTGATACCAAGGAGGGAATCTTTTGACAGAAGAAATGATTAATACATGAATATTGTCTTAAGGACACAGTTGTTAAGGACACAGAAAAAAAAAGTTTTTTTCTTTTGTTCTGAAATTAAATTAACTTTTTATGAGAGCTTGAAATTCAAAATTGATTTTGTTTCTTTTTACCACTTTTGTTTTCACTTTTAGTATTAAGAATACTTTGAAGAGAAATTTCATGGCATTAATTTTAAAAATGTGTATATAAAAACATTAGCAACCCAGCGTACTGAATTCAGTAGATATGAAATGCAGTAGTACCATAACATTTGAAACATGGAAAATTTTAAAAATATATGAGGATTTAGGCTATTTTTTTTTCTCCTGAAAGAAGTGATTCTTCCAATAGGTGATCGGTGAAGTTATTTTTCAAGGTGAAGTCTAATTTTTGAGACATAACATCCCAGAAGTAAGATCAGCACATATGTGAAGGTTTTTAGGCACACAATAAAGGCCAGGAAATGAAAGCTTGGTCTTTGCTGCTACAAGAAAATGTCTAAGACCTATGGTCCTAATATTTAGGTCCTCTAATATTTAGGGTTCAGGTCTAAAATCTGAAGTCCAGGAGTCCAGAAAGAGCTATGATAAAAGGGACTTTTGCAAAAGGCAGCAAAGGTGAAAAAAAGAAAAAATTAGACCAGGAAAATAGGATACCTATTCAGCACTCTGCCTAAATTAGTCTTTAGTGAAGAACTAATACTGATTGAATTATTTATTTTCCTTTTCTTCTCCCCAAGCCCAAAATATCATTATCATAACAATTATCATCATCTTTTCTGTTTGATCATTTGTCAAGATTAGTTAGGTTCTAACACAAAATTAGAAGAGTTTGTATATGAAAGGTACAGAAAAAAGCTTATTGAAACAATAGACATGTTTATATAGATAGATAATACTTTTTTGGCTGCAGCTACTTTTTTTTTTTAATCTGATTTTTTTTTGGGGGGGATTGCTTCCATAGGCAAGATATATGTTTGTTTTTCTGTATGTGTATGATTGTTTCAAGTCTCTTCTAAAACATATTTATTATATGAACTTGAGCAAGATCACTTAGTCTTTCAATATCATAAGTATTTTCTAAAACGTATATATTGTAGAGCAAATTGCCACTTTACTTTGGTAGAGAAAATTTCATTACTTATAGTTAACCAATACCAGAGTTGTCAAACTTAAATGAAAATTCTTAGATTTAGAAAACTAATCCATACATGTGGACCTCTATAGATAACATATTGAACTTAATTTTTAAATGTATTGTTTAATTATGTTTTATCATATTTTTATTTATTTTGTTAAATATTTCCAAGTTATCTTTTAATGTGGTCCTTTTAGCACCAGAACTGTTGTAAGCCTTATGCTACCTGAGGGATATGTGTTTGACACCTCTGATTGACATCAATTAAATTATAAGCACTTGTCCAACTCAGATCCTCTCTTATTAATCCCTTCTTATTGGCAACTGTGTTATTATGTGAAGAAAAAAAGCACTAGCCCAGCAGTTCAGAAACATGGATTCTAGTCCTGTGTCTTCTGTGTAACTTTAGAGGAATTATTTCACCATTTTCAACCTGTTATTTTTTTCTATGAAATAAGAGGATTGGACTGGAATATCCTTTTTTAAAGTCCTTTTCAGATTTAATAGCATATGATTCTGATCTTCCTGACCCTTAAATATCAAATTAGAAATTCTTTTGTTTTTTCCTCACTCTAGAAGCAATTCAACCTGCTTCTATAAAATTGTAATGTTGTTATGAAATTTAGAAATACCATTATTGTACTATTTTAAGTGTTCTTCTTTGATGTGTTGTCACAATTTTAATATAAGCTTAGAAGAAAACTTGGGGAATTGAATTTTATATTTATTTCATCTTTAAATTGAGTTAGAAATTTGGAAATAAAACTTTCCTATAATATATCTGGTATTTTCTATGACTAGTTTGTAAATGTCACAAGAAGTTACTAGCTTCAAATATTTCTTTTTTCAAATATTATTCTTTTCCCAGTCATTCAAAACCAAGAAAGGCAGAGTAGGTCATAATCTGTTTTTTGTGTTTATATATCATTGTAATATTTCAAATATAAACTGTCCCTAAAGTAGCCTTTTTTCCTATATAGATATAATACTGTATTTGATTAGGAATTTTGAATAATAATATTTGATTCATACTAGATTAAATATTATTACCAAATATTAGACTGCTATTGTAATACCGGAGAAACTAAGGGAAGATAGAGATTAGAGAGTTTTTAATAATTTATTTGAAAGGGAGAGATTTACTGGGACCAAATGGATCCATGGTTTGGTCCCAGGGCTGAATGAGACTATCGTCTCCTGTAATCCAACAAACAAAACAATGTGAGTTCTCAATGACATATATACACATGGCTCAGATACAGGAGTAGATCGAGGCAGGGGCAGAGTCAGAGCACTGAAAGCGGGAACACGAGACTAACAATCCGATTCTAACAGAGTGGGGGGAGGCATGGAGGACATCTGATAAATTGGGATTACAAAATGGGGAGAGGCATGCAACATTCTGATAAGTTGTAATGGAGAGAGGCACCCAACATTCTGATGATGTCTAAGACAGAAAGTCTTTCTCCTTATCTGGAGCATCATGATTAGGAGGAAAAGGGTAGTGATGCCATTGGAAAATTGTAAAGATTATTTCCATATTTCATCTGTTATTTATGGATATGATATATAGTAGTAGAAATTTTGTTTCCTTTAAAAACATTTCTGTATGTATTGTTTTCTTTCATACATTTTTACATTTTAAAAGCTTATTATAATAACTTTTTAGAGTTTTAAAGGATTTTACAAATTTAGCATCCTTGGCCCTACATAAGTGGTTATAAGAAGGTAAATATTGTTATCACATTTCTAATTTCCCTCTGAAAAGGCATTGAAAGTATTCATAGTGGAGTTCTCATGTTAAATCTTTACATCATAACTAGACCATCTATAGGCCTTCCTTGGTAACGAGTATAATATTCTACAAATGTTGAGTTGTTTTTCACTTATGTTTGTCTCTTAGTGTGACCCCATTTGGGGTTTTCTTGGCAGAAATACTGGAGTGGTTTGACATTTCCTTTTCAAGGCCCAGTGCAGTGTTTACCATCTCCACCTAGCTGACCCTAAACACTTAACTTGACTACTATGCTCTCTGAAGAATCAAATATTCTAGCCTTATCAACAAAGGGCATCTAGATGGTGCAAAGAATAGAGCATTGTATTTGTAAATTCAAAATTTGTCTCACACACTTACTAGCAATGTGTCCCTGGATAATCTTTGCCTGTCTCAGTCTCATTATCTCTAAAATGGGGATAATAATAGTACCTCCTCCCAAGGTGGTTTTGATGATTAAAAAAGAGAGATTTGTAATGTTTTACAAATCTTAAAGCATTATATAGATTCTAGTTACTTATATATATCTATATGTAGGTATATATACATATATATATAATATTTTAGAGATTTTACATACTTAGCTTGTTAAACATTTTTCTATTCAATTATTGTACTTGTGTTAGCTATTTCAAGATTGTAGTGACTAGACATCTCTATTTTTTCCCAATATTTTCTTGTTTATATTGTTCTCCCCAATTCCACATCAGGGGAAATATGCAGAAATTTTCGATTTTGCAGAGATACTTAACAATCATATATAAAACAAAAGAATTATATATAGTTGGCATAAATCAATAAGAACTTAAATCAATAAAGCAGGCACTGTGCTAGATGCTAGGTATATAAATAGCATAAATGGACAGTTCCTACTCATGATGAGGTTATAATATAAGATTGAAACTTGGTATTACACATATTTGTGCACATACATACAAATGTATATATGCTATGCATACATGTACATATGTATATGTGTTACATAAGGGTGTATATGTTATATATGTATAAACTATTTAAAGCATATAAACCTTTATAGTAAATTACTAGCATATTGAATTGTGAAGTCAGAATATGTTTATTTTAGTTATTATGTAAAAGCTTCATTTATAGAAGACTTTAATTGTATCATGATGTTTACCTTAGTTTCAAAAGAAATGAAATAGTGAATTGCTTTTTCTTTTATTAAGGTAGGTTTTTTATTAGCTTCACTCTCTGTTTACTTAACTACTCTGTGGTTCTCACTTTGGTTCCTTCATGTTTTGATTAATGGAGTTTTGGGACTGCTCCAAAGTATACTGAATATTTTTGTACACTTCAAAGATGATTTATTCATTGTGTTCATCATTGACAATAATTAAATAAAGATCAATTATTAAAAATTTTATGGTTTTCAAATAAAATTACTAATTATGCCTTTTTAAAAAAAGAATATTTAAGTGCTTTTTAAAGTATTCAGAAAGGTAAAAATATTGTAAAAAAGTTAAAAAGTTAATGCAATTTTCAGCATTAATTGTTCTAAGATCTTTTAAAGCATGATTTTAGTTTTTTTAAGGGTTTCACATTTTCTTTAGACAGTTATTACAATTTCCATTAAATATACAGAGCATTAATTTACAACTTGTGCATTTTAATGAAAACTATATCGGTGATTTTTTTTTTTAAATTCCTTTCTCATGTTTATAATGTAGACTGGTAAGGACCTTTTCCACAATTCTCAGAGACTGTTACAAGAATTTAAATTTCAAATCACTGACAGACATGATTTCTGTTGATATAAAACATCAGAACACCCTCCTAGAATCTTTGCTTTCCATGGTTTAGATTAAGGAAATCTATCATATGCTTTATATTTTCTACTTATTTTCCCTGATGGTATGTACTTTTCAGTTTTGTTTTTATATGTATATGACTTATATTCATGTCACAAAATTCAGAGAACAGTGATGTAAAAGTAATGAGCTTTTCAAGAACACTTTTGACTAAGGAAAGTTATGTTCAAACTCCAGAAGTGATCATTTCCATTTACCTCTTATTTCTGGACACTGCTCATCTGTAGTGATTGCCTAATTACCAGGTTATCTAGCTAACAAATCTTAGTCTAATAGCAAATAAGCTCATAATATATCCAAAATTCACCATTTGAATAGTTGCGATCATAATGGTGTGAATCGTCTCAAAAAGGTTGGACAATAATCATTGTTGACCTGGAATTTGGCACTGTGTAGAATCTCTAGGGAAATAGGATTAGAAAGCAAAGGCTATCTTGAAAGCCCACCTGGAGATAAAAAAGAGATTGTTATAGACTATCTTAGCTGCTGAGGTTGATCAAGGTAAACAGAAACTTGAGTGGAGTTATATTGATAAGATAAAATAGACATTTAATTCAGCTCCAACATTCTTTTGGAATTCTCAAAATTGGTAGTTGTAACCATATGCTGATAACTCCTGGAAGATGAAACTATGCCTTAAAATATACTCAAAAATAAAAACATAGCTTACCAAATGGTCTTTAGGCTTTATTTATAGATATTTGCAATATGCAAATGAATGGTCTTTCAGAGTAACTTCATATAGCATGGTAATATTTCAATTTTATCACTTAAAATAGATTATATTAGGGTTGCAAAGGACCTTTTATAGATGAGGATATTGAGTCACAGAGCAATTAAGCAATTTATCTAAGTTCATTTAACTCATTTTGGTAGAAAAGATAGGATTAATTGTTGGGTGCACTGGTGTTCACCTCTAAATCCCTACTACTAGAGAGGCTGAGACTGCTGAATCACTGGAGTTCAATGATACTCAATTATAGTGGAATAAAAGCCACAAAGGCTGGCACCAGAATAGTGAGCTTTTAGGAGCAGAGGGCAATCAGGTTGCCTAAGGAGAGGTGAAGGAGCCCAAATCAGAAATGGAACAGATCAAAGCTTTACTAAAGATCAGGCCTTGATTGGTTGTTGTACTCCTGGTCTCAGTAAGATTGGGTGACCGCATTTTGAGGGGGGCGAAAAAGAAGAAAAACAAAAGAACTAAGATTAGAACCCAGGTCCTCCTAACTTCATTGTGCTTTCTAGAATAGCATGCTGCCCCCACTTTAATATCAGTTCAATTAACAGTCTATTAGGTTTATTCTAACTAAAATATAAGGAATAAGACTCTCCTCTAAGGTTCATATTAGAGATTTAGAGAAATAGAGTTGTATGGCTCTTTAAGTAGGCTACAGTACCACTCAAAGTAGCACTTTTCTAAATGTATCCTAATAACCTTGAATAATTCACACACATCAGACATCGCTGACCCATTTGCAATATGTAGGGGACTAGCATGTGACACTGAGAAGAAATAGTTGCTAACAATAATGGCTTTACAGCCCAGGATGAAAAATGCAAACCATAAAATGGACATTGTGATTGGTGTTCTTTTCAATCCATTCTCTATATGCTTTCCAAATTAACATTCTTGTTTGTGGCAGCCCTCTTTGTAGTAGCCAGAAACTGGAAACTGAGTGGATGCCCATCAATTGGAGAATGGCTAAATAAATTGTGGTATATGAATATTATGGAATATTATTGTTAGGCAAGAAATGACCAACAGGATGATTTCAGAAAGGCCTGGAGAGACTTACACGAACTGATGCTGAGTGAAACAAGCAGGGCCAGGAGATCATTATATACTTCAACAACAATACTATATGATGACCAATTCTGATGGGCCTGGCCATCCTCATCAATGAGATGAACCAAATCAGTTTCAATGGAGCAGTAATGACCTGAACCAGCTACGCCCAGCGAAAGTACTCTGAGAGATGACTAAGAACCATTACATTGAATTCCCAATCCCTATATTTTTGCCTGCCTGCATTTTGGATTTCCTTCACAGGCTAATTGTATAATATTTCAGAGTCCAATTCTTTTTGTACAGCAAAATAACGGTTTGGTCATGTATACTTATTGTGTATCTAATTTACACTTTAATATATTTAACATCTACTGGTCATCCTGTCATCTAGGGGAGGGGGTGGGAGGAAGGAGGGGGAAAATTGGAACAAAGGTTTGGCAATTGTCAATGCTGTAAAATTACCTATACATATAACTTATAAATAAAAAACTATTAAAAAAAACAAATTAGCATTCCTAAAATGAAGGTCTTGTTAAAATGAAGGTCGTAAGCATGTTACATCATTGAGAAAAAGCTTCAGTGATTTCTTGATGCCTCTAGAAAAAAGTCATGCTTCTGCACATTC
This sequence comes from Antechinus flavipes, assembly GCF_016432865.1. Taxonomy (NCBI): domain Eukaryota; kingdom Metazoa; phylum Chordata; class Mammalia; order Dasyuromorphia; family Dasyuridae; genus Antechinus; species Antechinus flavipes. The sequence continues at coordinate 168,863,534 of NC_067398.1, forward strand.
TAGTTCTCTTACTGAAGAAAATATTGATAAAATAGAGGCATGAGACAAGCCTTTCCCTTCTCTCTTTATTTCAACCTAAATCATATTTTCCTACCATATCTTCATTGTCATCATCTGTATCTTTTATCTTGAAGTCTCCAAGTATACAGTGACTTGATTTAGCATGGTCCTTTATTGAAATTATGCAGAAAAGAAATAGATAATAAAAGACTTCATCAAAGAAATGTATTACCAGAAATATAAATAGGACTGGTGGCATAGCTAAAATAAGAGATTACCGGTGAATGACTTGGATGCTCTATTGCTATCCATGCAGTATCAAAAGAATAAGAAAATGAGCCATTCTACATTGGATGGCTCTACATATTGGCTTTATAGGAAGATATGGAAAAGAGTTACAAAAGATGGGCAGACATAATTGGACTGGAACTAATCACATTGATGAATTTTAGGAAGAGTTTTGGAATTGGAGTCAGAAAATATAGATTTTTCACAATAATTGTTACACTGACTAGTTCTGTGTCTATAGCTAAATTACATCTTAAAATTGGGCTGTCAAAAATTGAACTCATTATTTCTCTCTTCCTTTCTTCTCTATTACAAAGGAAGTTACCACCATCTTCCTAGTCAATCAGGCTCACAGTCTAGGCATTATCTTTGATCCTTTACTGTGTCTCATTTCTCCCTACCCTCATATCTAATCTTTTGCAAAGACCAATCAATTTTATCTTCATAACATCTCTTGTATATGCCCCTTTCTCTCCTCTGATATTTCTTCTGTAACCTTGATGTGAACTTTCGTCACCCCATGACTAGACTATTGCAAGGTTTGGCCATGTCATCTCTTTACTCACTAAATTCCAGTGAGAATAGTGCATTTACCTATATGTGTAATATATATATACCTAATATATAGTTTATATTTTCCCTTCCTTATTTTTTCCATTCCAGGACTGTGATTTCATTGGCATAATGAATTCCCCCTATAAAAATTCAATCCACCAATATATTAGTGACTCATTTGTATCTTATACCTTTATAGAGTTGCCCAAGGTACTAAAAGATAAGTGGCTAGCTAGACATGGTCATTTCTGGGGTAAAGATTTATTTCATTGTAGTTGAGTGCTTGAAATTTCCTGTTATGTTACAGAACATAGAATGCTAAGAAAGCTACTCTAGGGGAAAGGCATAACCTTTGGAAGAAAAAGTCACCTTCTCAATTTTATTCCAGGGCTGCCGTGGGCCATTTTAACCAGAAGTTCTAAATAATAGTACTATACAAAGTTTAAAGAATAACCATCTCAATTAAAGTTGTGGCATCCAATTCAACTTCCTTTTTATTCTTCTGAAGCAATAATCATATTGACTTTGATCAGAATGTTATCACTAATAGAAAGTATTGTATTTGTTTTTTTGAAAGGCAGTTGGGATGAAGTGACCTGCCCAGGGTCACACACAGATAGTAGTATTAAGTGTCTGAGGTCAGATTTGAACTCAGGTCCTCCTGACTCCAGAGCTGGTACTCTATTCACCACATCATCTTTTGCCCCAAAAGGAAATATTATGAATTTCAATTCCTTTGTCAGATACGGACATTATCACTTGATTTTTTTTCACATGCATTGATCTCAGAATGTGAATGAAATCTTGAGCTGCTTTAAGATAGGAATGGCTTCCAGAGATGAGGAGCTATTGATCTTCCATATTTTGTCCCAGTCAGACATCTGGGATATTTTGTTCAGTTCTAGTTATCACATTGTATGGAATGGAATGATAAAATATTTATTAAGCACTTACTCTGCTAAACATTATGCTAAGATTGAGAATACAAATTGAATAGACATTTTATAATCTTAAGGAGCTTACATTCTAATTGGAAGAGAGCAAATAAAGGAGAGCTCATGAATGTGAAAATTAGGGAAGAAAAATAGTAGAACAAATAAAATGCAGAGGATCTTGAAGAATACTGACAACGCAGATGATATTCTGTCTTCAGATTAGTGGATTCAATGTTTAAAGCAAATGAGAAATGTGTTATCTCTAGCAAAGGTAGAAATCAGGGGATTGGCATATAGCCAATACTGGGAAAGACTTCCTCCTAGTAGGAATTTGGCAGTGCGTATAGTGAGGAATATTTTAGATAAAAGATTGTGATTCTCCTCAGCAGCAACATTTATTGCTACTCTGTCTTCTTGCCACCCATTGGAAGGCAGCAGATTTCCCTCTCCTTCTCCTCCCTCTCCTCCCCCCACTTTTTGCAGCGCTGCCTGGTAGAGGTCAATCAATCTTAAATCTAACGATGAACTGCATTAGAGAAAAGGAAAGCTATTCTAGAAAAGACATTGAGAAAATTAGTCAAAGAAAGACAACCAAAATGGTGAAGATACTTGAGTGTACGTTATGTGAGGATTAGTTCAAAGAACTAGAAATGTTTGTTTAAACTAGAAAAGAGAAGGCTGAGGGTCAAGGCAAGGATAACTTGAAAATTATATTCAAATATTTAGCAACTTCTCACATAGATGAAGGGCTAGACTTAGTCTAATAGTTGGTCACTGAGAGGACAAGCAGGGTGTAAGTAGGGATTGTTTGATTCATTTCATTTGTATCCCCATCATTTAGTACAATACATGACAATAGCAATTAATTATTTGTTGATTGGTTGATTAACTGATTGTTTAAGATTTGGTGATCACTTGTGGGAAGTATTTAGTAGGGATTTTTTTTTTTCATATGTGAATTGGATTAATGGCTTCAGGAGTCTCTTTCAACTGAAATTCTATAATTCTTAGAAAATTGAGCATATCCTTAATACATGGATTGTCTCACAGACAAGGAACTATCATTTTAAAATTTCTACTAAACAATTAAGTCCTGTCAAGATGATATTTAACCTGGTTTGAAATTTGATGGTATTTGTTGTTTTTAAGGATGCAATTTAATGCAAAAAAATGTTTATATATTTCAAATGATGATGTTTTAATCAGCATATGGAGAGAGGCTACTTAAATTGTAATTGCAAATTACAACTTAAAATCAAATTTAATAATAGAGAAAAAAACTGAATTATATGATACTTTAAAAAATAAACCTTTTTAAAGTTGCTGTTTCAGACTCCCTTAGAAAGTTGCTCCAATATTGTTGACTTCAGTGAATTGTACTACTCTGTGCATGTTACTTCTATTTCCTGACATTTTAAAGCCACTGACAAGGAAAAGAGATGTGCCATCCTTTCTTATCTTTTCTTTAAAGTGCAATTGGGAGGTATAATCCTAAAAAGATGAAAGCCCATTGGTAATTATTGACTACAAATGAAACAATAGCCAACAATTTTCACATGGATGAAAGCAAAGGAAACACAAAGGGTCTTTGACCAGCTGAAGCCAAGCAAATAAAGATCCATGACTTTGTCTTATCTTTGGAGCTTTTCACAATCCTTTAATAACTGTCATTTCCTCTCTTTCTCTCTTTCCCTACTATCTTCCTCTTTTCCTCTAGAATTTTTCTTTTCTTGTTTTGAATTCAAGTACCTTGAGAATCCTTCTCAGCACTTTGGACTTTTTAGAAGTTTTTCATTTTACACAGTTCTTTATCCTCAAGCTGGTAAATGATAAAGGCTAGTTCATAAAAGACTGGAATAGCTCATGCTACAGTTAACCCACTTTCTTGAACTGTGTGCAAAATTAAGTAATTTCCTTCCATCCAACCACAAAATTTTTTTTTCTGGTTCCAGATTTCCGAGTCTACAGAGGACTGTGCAGGATAATATTCTCTAGTGTCTAGAATTGTTCACGGATGGCGAGTTAAAAAAAAAAAAAAAGCAAAGTAGTGTTCTTATGTTCTAATGTTTTAATTTGTAGCTATAATTAATTATTACCATCCATAAATGATATCTTCCATGTTCATCTTCTGTTTTTAAATAAGCTATTTTATAAATCTACTTCATTATTATTTACTTTTTTCCTGATAATTTTACTATATAAAAGTTTTAATTTTATTTTAGGGTACCAGTAAATAGATTCACAGATTTATTATTCTATAACTCACCACATAACCTTTCTTCATATGTTATGTAGTCAATAAATATCCAATGATAGTATTACTACTGCTACTTCTGAACTTTGTGATGGAATATCTTTCATTGAGCTTGACTTGAAAAAGTACCTTGTGGGGAAAATTAACATAATCAACAAAATAACATATGCAACAAGAATTTAGTTTATCATAGTTTTGATTTCAATTTCCCCCATCATGTATTCATGAAAAAATTTGATGTAAATAAAATTTTAATCTAAGAAAAAATGCTATCAACCTTTTTTTGAGAAGATATATATTTGAAATCATATCTAAACTATTTCATATAATTTGCTGATTGTGAATTATGCTTTACTGTGTATTGTTAACTAATTAGAAGATAAATAATAGCTATTGGTCCTCAAATCAGCAAGATTTTATTTTCCTTTTTATGTTCTCAACAAGTGTGTTAATTAATAGCTAATTAATATAAAGAAGTACAAGACTGTGGCTCTAACTTTAAGGAACTTGTAATGTAGGTTTGGGAAACAAAAGTAACCTACATGATATGAAAAGAGAAAAATTAATTGGATAAATCAGAGTTAACTGCAATTAGCATACTCTTATTACTGTTATTCTCCTTTATGCTTTTTATTAGTTTCGATTTACCTAGGAGAGTATAAAAACTTTGGCTGAAAGATTAGCAACCCTGTCATGAGATGAATACAATGATGTATCTGCTAAAAACAGAATGGAACATCTTAATAAATCATTCTTTTGGTTATTGTAAAACATTGTAAAAAATATTGATTAACTCACTAATTAAGAAGATTTGGTGGGACTCAATAGGAATTTTAAAAATGAAGAAAGCAGACTTGAATACAGCTTTGAAAATTTACAAAACAAATTAATGTCTTGTTTGTTAAATAAGACATGTATTATGATAATTATAGTTTTTCTTAAATAGGCAATTAGGATAGATTTTATTATTCACAGGGCTTTTTAACAGATGCTCTTTCCAATGTCATCATGTGCCAATCAAATGGCTTCACATTCTCCCCTTTGGAAAATTAAGATAGAAAATAGAACTTCGACATTCCTCATGAAGTGACATAACTTTCCATTAGAGTTGCTTGTTGTCTGACTCAAAAAAGGTACTAACCACATAAAAATAGACTTCATTCCCATTAACTGTGGAGAGAATTAACCATGGAGAACTTGACCAAGAAACTACCAGGAGCTAAAACTCTACATATTTGTCATAAAATGTTAGTAGAGAATAGGAAGAGAGAAAGTACTTTTCCCTTCTTGACAAATAATTTAAAATTTATCATAGCATTGATTAGAGATAGTAAATGCCATAGAAGGAAGGAGAACAAAATAAAGCTTTAAATGACTGAGTATGTTTTAAGACGACTTAGCCTAATCTCTAACTTCTTTTAGTCTCTCTCTGCTACTTATAAAATGTCTCTTTCAAAGAGGGCTTATTTACTCTTTACTAATTTTGAAATAAAAAGTTGCCTAAGAGAACCTGTCATATGCAATCTTTATGATACACACTTTGTTTAGGCAATAAAGAATACTCTTGGCCATGAAGGCTTATAATATTATAAATTTAGCATGGGAGAGAAAACTTAAGAGGCCATCAAGACCATCCACCTTATTTAAACAGATGAGGAATCTGAGACTCAGAGATGTCAGGTTGCTTGCCATGCTAGTATCTGAGGCAATATTTGAATCTAGGACTTCCTGGTATCAAAACTAGAGCTCAGTATACTCTCAACAGATATTCAGTTCTTGGCTAAATCAAGAAGAGTTTTCCTTTTTTTTGTGTGTCCTCTGCCTCCTCATTCTCCAGTAGTGGAGAGACCTAGAGTATAAACTATATACAAATAATGGGAAAACTTAAAAGTGGCACACAAGTACTCTAGTTCCTTGACAGAGTGTCAATGAACAGGTCCGTATAAAACAAACAAAAGTGGAAAACACCTCCAGACTACCACACTCAAGCTGTTGAAAGTTCCTAGTGTATTACCTGGCCATTCTCTCCTCTATCAATGCTAGTTGTGTTGTCCCTTCTTCAGTTGATAGACTGAGAGTATTTCCTATAACATTGAGGGTTTAAGTGACTTGTCCTTGAGTAAGGGTCATGTCATATAGTTTCTTACATTTCTGTTAATGCAAGAATTCCTGACTTTGCAATTGGACAATGCTCCATCACACTCAGAAGTCTTTTATTCCCTGTGTTAATGGTTGTAATTCTCAGGTGATAATAAAATATCCAAATACTGTCCAGAGTCCCAGAAGACCTTTAACCAATAAATACTGAGGGTGGTATCATTATTAGCATGAAAAATAGCTGAATTCCTAATTTCTTTTAAAAAGACATTCCAAAATTATTTTCATAAAATGTGATGTAGTCATCAGCAGTAGTCTGGGTAAATTTAACTGTGTATAATCAGTTCCTTTGGGAGAAAGCCTCTTACTGGTTTGGGTGGATCTCCAGTGGCAAACTTAGGAAAGGGAAACATGGAAGAAGGCCTTATAGAACAAACAAGTGAAGATGTGTTGTCCACTTCATTGGATACAGTACCCAGATGGGTATCACAGACATATTGCATTTTTAAATTAATACAATATTTGAATTGCAGGATAACTCTGGACACAGGAGCATGTATCAGATTTAGTATGACATGATTTTTTAAAATTAATGCTATAGAACATAATTGGATTTTGTTGTTCTTTCAATAGTACATTATCAAATCTGTGGGTAGCCCTAATTACCAATAACTTCCCTATTCCTTATAATACAGTTCATTATATTTCTCAAGGAATAAATGTAATGAATAACAGATAATGAATAACTGCATGATTTCTAGCTTTAGGTCTTTCATTCTTTGGGATTCCCAGTGACTACCCTATCAGAATCCATTTCAACAAGAAAAAGAAAAGAAAAAAGACTGAAACTTTTGAGGTACTATACCAGTGAAGCCATTATATAAGCCTTTTCCTTGAAAAATTGTTTGGAGCAGCTTTCCATCTTGACTACTTTGATATAAAGTTTTGGTAGAATTTTGAAGTCTTAAGAAGACACTGAAAATCTTATATTCCATTCATTTGCATAAGGCCTAGAATCATCTAGATCTTTTATAAATTCCAAGAAGGGCAATCATGAATGATGTACAAAAAAAAATAGATACTTCCAAAAGTGAGAAATTAGAGCACACCAAAAACCCCAAGCTATTCAGCCTTCAATTATTGAACACCTAGAATGTCAGAATACCAAACTGATAACTTTTGAAAAGTATGTCACCTCCATACTCCCACTACTCTGTACTATCCACTATTACCAAAGAACCTCCTTACTGTAGTTGAAATAGTCAAATAATATCATTTTCCTGGATAGATTCCCAAGATTCACCCCTTTTGTTTATTAAAATATATAAATCTGCAAATAGAGAGGTAACATCTCAAAAAGGAGACCAATTGGACAATTACAATCCTAGTGAAATTTCAACTGATCTGCCCTCTCTTTCTAAGCACATCTTACAGAATTTGTTTTTTCAAGGGTATCTGTTCTTCCTTTTTATTGTGGCTTACATACCTGCAGGAATTTTTTTGATTTCCTCCAAAATGTGAGAGTTCCTGCTTGGGTAAACAAAAAGAACCATCCGTGACCCATTTGCTTTAGGAATTGAAATGGTAGAAGGAGACAATGCAAACACTATTCCCAATTACCTTTATATCAGTTAAATTCCAAACTATATGTCCTCTACCACTTACATATTCCTGCCCATTTCATCTATCTGTAAAGTTCTGTCTTCTTCAGTTACTCTATAGCAGGTTTCATCATTCCTAGGTAGAAGCACTTCCCATCTTCTTCCCAAGCTCTGAGACATATGCCCCAGAATCTCTCAGAATCTTTTCCGCCCTACCTCTCTTCTCTTCAGAACCCCAAGATCTCTCTAAGGTGAAATTAAGGATAGCAGGAGATTAATTATCTCTATCCCTCTAAGCTTCCTTACTAATTTCTAGAGCTCTCTGTCCCTAGCCAAGAATTCCTGCCAAGTGGACTCCTTTCCTTAACTTTTACACAAATTCCTCCTCTCTGTGGTTTTTGCCTGCAGTTCTCAAGCAATTGATTAGATTTATTACACCTGAAACTAAATCTGTGCTGTTCTTTACATTCTGTGAACCAAGTGACTGGGGCCTCTAGGTGGCTCCCAGCTGCACCCTCTCTAGGCTTCGTTGACCACCTTCTGGTCTCCCTGACAAAACTTTCAAACTCCCCTCCTCCACTCTGTCACTTGGTTACTGTCAAAACTATTAGCCTTGCTAATCCTGTCCAACTATGGACCACACACAGATACCCAGGTGAACATAGACACAAGCTCTTACCTGCCTTCCCAAGAATGTCAGAAGCCAGGCCTCACACCAGAAACAGAAATAAGGGAAACCAACTCAGACCATTGTAGCCGAGATGTTGCAAGCTTGGAGGAGTCTTGCCTTTCTACTCACAGCTATGCCATTCCAAACTGCATAAAATATGGGCCAGTTTGATAAATGTACACTATTACTGCAAGCAACCTAAAATGAGCTTACATACTTTTGTTGCTTATGTAAATGGGGAACGGATAAAAGTTTCTTGCCAATGGACAGCCTAAGCTATATTCTTTGGCTCATCTCATCCAATAAATAGCAACAGTAATAAAAACGTCATGATGGCACTTAGCTCCTTTAACCTGAAGATACAGAGGAAGCAACAACATATAAATATAAATATATATATATATATATATATAGTGACATAATCTATGAAAATGTCTTTTCCTTCCCCCCATTTCATAATTCCATGATAACTGCCTCAGTTGATTACAGTTGACCAGTGGGAATGAGTTGAAGAATATCTAGCCATTCAGTGCTTTTTTTTCCCCTTTGAGGAAATTGGGGTTAAGTCACATTGCTAATGAGAGTTAAGTGTCTGAGGTCACAGGTCCTCCTGACTTCAGGGCTGGTACTATATCCACTGAGCCACCTAGCTGCTCCTCAGTCAGTGCTTTTAAAACACAAATATCTTCCTTTCCACTTTATTTTCCCTATCAATTCAGATAGCTGATCACTTCAACTTCACTGATGATTTATCAATTTCAGTAATAACATTGCATATCTGTTTTTAACATGTGCAGTGGTTTGTACAGATCTTTGTCAAAGATCTTCCTAGATGAAGCAATTTCCTCTCAGTTATTGAAGCTAGCCTGATTTCTGTTGGGTTTTTTCCCCCCATCAGTTGTTATTAGAATGACTTGCAGTTTTCCTTCATGATTAGACACTCTGTGGATGAATATATTAACACAATGAAATTCATTAAATAAAGAATGGTAGAATTAATTTTTGTGGTTAAGCACATAGATAAAATAGCTTAACATCAATTAATTTTTTAAAAAGAAATTAGAATTGTAAACTGGACAACCTTGATCAATGAACTCAGCAGGATGGTAATTGAGCCCTCTCATTTTTTTCAGATAAGGAAGTTGAATCTTAGGCAAGTCACGTAACAGTCTTAAGTTAGCTATTTAGATGGAAGAACTGGATCTTGAATCTAAATTTCCTGGGGCCTAGTCAGTGCTTTATTACTTATACCAACCTGAAAGTAGAATAGAATAGAGTGGCCATTTTCTACTGCTGTGACCTTCCACCTTGCTACAGGATTTATCAGTTTGCTATTTCTTACTATTTGTCAGCTTGATAAATTAAATCAATATTTTAAAAGAGCTAGTAGCAAGGAAACATTCACATTTTTAAAATACAGATAAAACTGTGACTTAAAATTGAAATGTTTCAAAATGGTAATGTGACTCATTGTCCTGTTTTATCCAGCTTACATCTTTGTCATCTCCTCTCTTCCATTAATTCATGAAATGTGCATGTCTGCCTAGCCTTTTAAGATTTGGAGTTGAACATTAAATGACTCCAAATGACTCTCATACTTTGTCTTATTGCTGTCATCCAAAGGGAAGACATTAGGTACATGTTCCATTCACCCCACCTTCCTTCTTAGACATGAGTGTACTTGTTAAGCATTTTGTATTACATTTATTTAAATCTTAACGGAGATCAGAATTGTCTTGCTAAAGTTACAATGCTCCCAATTCTGAGACATATACAATTATTTCATCTTATACTTTTTTCTATATGTTTGCACTTTCCCAGGAACCCTTTAAAAAATATTTAGAGGAAGATCAAAATTGGAAATACGACTGAATAAAAAAAATTGAATAAATAGTATGAGGTAAAGAGGCAATGGGAACAGTGTCAAAAGCAAAACTTAATATGTAAAAGAGAGAGAAGGAACCATAAAAAAAGGCAAAGAGACAAATAGTCTACTGAGGTCAAAATGTAATCCTTTCTCTGGGTTGATGATGTCTATTTTCAATTGCAAGAACTTAGGAAAGAGAGACTTTGTTCAGCAGACTTTTCCCTTAGAAACTTAATTAGGCAGATAGAAAAGGAACAGATTTACATAGCAACAGAATGTAGCTATGCCAAGTTATCACATGCTGGGGTATAAATTCAGGCTAAGAAGCCTAACATATCCTTGGCCCCAAAGGATACTAATCCACTAATTTGCATTAAACGTCCTATATTTCAAAATTGTGCTTTAAACTAACATCTTAATTTTAAAAATCTAAACAAAAACTATTATTCAATGGTTTTCTCCACAATAAATCTTTTTTTAAGTCCACATATTCAATTAGATTTGGGTTAATGTTTAAATTTTTTAAAATCTTAGTTTTGCAATATTTCTTGACTCATTGATTTTAGTGGTTTTAATGTTTTATGGTTTGTTGTTAAAATGTTATGGGAATAAACTTGGAAGCCCCTGGATACTAAAGCTGAAATAATTTGTTTTTGTGAAATATCAATTTAATAACTAAAACACTAATACTTTAAGAATTGAATTATGTTCAAACAGATTTTTTTATGATCAACTCCCTTAGGTAATATGTACATGAAATGTTTTTCCCCTCCCCACTGGATATGAATCTAATAGAAACTGTCTCTTTAATTAAAATTAAAATAGGTAATTTAGGCTTCCTTATGCCATGTTTTCACTGAAGCCTTTTGTGCATTAGTATATTCTAGGTTTTAGAGCTAGATGGAACCTTTGAGGTCATCTAGTTTGGAAGTTCTTCATTTCTTTTGTGCTATGGACTTTTCTTAGTGTGATGAAATGTATGGACCCCTTCACAGCATGCTGTTGTTTTGTTTAATAGTTTCAATTGTGTCCAATTCTACACAATTTGGGATATTCTTGGCAGAGATAGTACAGTAGTCTGCTATTTTCCAGTTCATTTTACAAATGAGGAATTGAGGCAGACAGTGTTATGTGACTTGCCTAGTTTCATACACCTCGTAAGTGTCTTAGGCCAGGTTTGCACTCAGGAAGACAAGTCTTTCTGAGTTACACACAAGTCAGGACATCACTTATGATATTATTGAGGCCTCTTCAAACATGAAGGACTAACAGCAACAAAGAAGCTCACATTCTGTACACTGTAACACTTAGCTATCCTCAGAATAATGATTTCAAATGCATGAAATAAAAATATATAGGATTACAAAGAAAATTATTTTGAAATGCAATTATTAAAATATTTTTAAACATGTTCACTGACCCTAGGCTAAGATTCCTGATATAGTTCAACCTCTTGATTTGATTTTAACTTGAAGATATAGATGTGGATATGTGTTCACATATATGTGTGTAAAAATATGCACATATGTATACATACATATCTATTTGTGTATATACATATGTACATAAATGTGTGTGTGTGTGTGTGTGTATACACACACACACACACATATATAAACATTTCCTTTTAATGGCAGCTAGCTCTAAGGTTATCATCTGTCTGGTGTTCTTCAGAGTATAGAGAGTATTACTCTCAAAATGAGCATAAATAAATCAGAAATTTAAATATGATTAAATATTTAGATATAACTCTAAATGGGGTAGAGAAGAAAAGATGAATATAAAATATTGGGAAAGAGGATCTGGTCTTTCTCATAAGTAGTAGTAGTGGAATACTTGATTGCCATGGATTACTCTGTGGAATTGCTGTTTTAGGTAATCTCCTTCACAGATCTTCTGGACCTCCTAACTGTCAGAAACAAGTAATATAAGAGTGAGGCTCTTTCCAGAATCATTCAGCCTCGTCCACAGTTGTTGGGAAATACCTTGAAATAATAGGAATGATTACAAAGATTCTCTATTGTGCAACAAGTTCATTTTAAATGAGGATGTTTTTTGGTTCATTATAATAGACTTAGAAAATTAAAAGTAATAAATTCACTTGGAAATCACCAAAATGTTCTTTCATTTGTATGAGTTTCATAGTTCCTTAGGTAATCCCTTTGGGCTGTGTTCAGATGAATTCTGCTTTTGGGTGGAGGCACGGACACTGATCCCTTCTGATGTCACGCCACCCTCTTGGAATGCTTCATCTGATTTTCAAAAGTTAAAAAACATGCTTTTTCACAGAAGCTAGTTATTACTCTTTTTTTTTTTCCAAAAAATTCATTTGAATCTGAACTAGAATTGTTAAGATCTCCCCTCCCCTTGGCATGTTTCTCTAGAGACTAGTCTGAGTGTTCCAGCCCCTAATTCCAGATTAATAAGATAATATCCGTAGGAGGGTGAGGTTCTAGAAACAGAATATTCTGGCATAATAAATTTCTGACTGAAATCTAAATATGTCCTTTGGGGCCAGTGGACATGAATAGGTCTGTCTGTATGAATGTCAGTTTCCTTTCTCAATCATAACTTATATCCAAAATATTTAAAAGATGCTTCTGTTCATAATCTATTATGTCTATCTGTCTATCCTCTTTATTTCTTCCATTGTCTAATTAATAGTGAAACATTATCCTGGATAAGTAACTTTCAAAGTATGATCCTCTAAGATATCCATGGAATAATATCTTTTGCTATTCTTTATAAATAGGATTCCCTCCCCATTCTCAGGGGATACATTCTAGATGTCCCAGTAAATAGCCAAATCCATGAATACTGTGCTACATTGCCTAATTCAGACTGAAGAAGAAGTAACAGGTGCCAGAAGCATAAATCACTGAGATGTGGAGACCTCCAAGGTTCCTAGTAGTGTCTCCTGAGTACAATTGCCCAATTGACCTGATTTTTTTTTCTCCTTTTTCAAATTTTCCTCTTGCCTCCTCTTCTTAATAAGGGTGGTCTAGTAGGAAGAGCAGTCCTCCCAGAGTTGCTGTGTGGATTAAATGAGATCATATTTGTAAAACGCTTTGCAAACCATAAAACAAAATGTAAATATTATTTAAACATTATTATATTCTTTCTAATAATATTATATATTATTATGTTGCAGCTGTGACCTTATAATGAAGCCCTCCCAAAACTTGCCAGATTTGAGCATATAGGGAAAAATCTCTCAATCTCCATCCACCAGGTGTAGAAAAGATCACTTTGGGCATTTGACTTAACCTCTGTAGACCTCAGTTTTATTAACTATGGATTGAGGGGGTTAGATTAGATGGTCTCTGAAGCTTCTTCCAACTCTGGATATTTAATCCTGAGAAATATATACAGTTTGTTTTCTGGCAAGACCTACGCAAAAAAAAAAAAAAAAAAAAAAAAAAAAAAAGGAGCTATACTGGGCAAGAAATAATTTGTAATACAAACAGGAGCCAAAAAATGAGGGAAGAATATAGGAGACATCTGCCTGGGATTACAACAGAGGGATTAACTTGCCTCAGATATTAGAAATTATAAATTATGTAAAAATATGCTAAAAATCTATAATTTTCTTAGGTATGAATTAATTTCCTCAAAGTCTTATTTATTCATCCTCAACACGTCAATCTAGCTGACATTGTTAGAATTCTATGGAACTCATACATGGATGCCTCTGGATTTTGTCTTGACCTTTTATAAACTATGTCATGTTGCCTGCAGAAATAGTTACTCTTTTTATCTTGCGTGTGTGTGTGTGTGAGTGTTTGTGTGTGTGTGTGTGTGCATGTGTGTGTATGTGTATGTGCTTTCTGCTACAGCTGAAATTGGCTCCTTTGATTAGAGCATAATCTAATAAAACAGCTTGTATATGTCCATAACTAAAGAATCCCCAAATCTAGCCCATTGCGTCACCAATGGGTTTAGCTATTCACTAAACATTGCCACAACTATATAATAAATCAGAAGTGTTATTTTCACATATGGATAAAATTATATGTTTTATTTCTTAAGTGAAAGCTAGTTACAGAATTTTTAATAATAATAATAATAATATATCTAGTATTTATGTGCCAATTAGGTAAATCTTGCAAAACATTTTATATATTTTCTCATTTTAAAGGACAAGAAAAACACCAGTAAATTTCTATCATCTATCCTTTGTAAATAGTCATTCATGTATTTTCTAGTAGATTAGAATCCAAGATCTATTCTTTTATTTATTTTGGTGGGAGAGAGAAATGGCAGTTGGCATTAAGTGACTTGCCCAAGTTATCCAGTGAGTGTCTGAATCTGGATTTGAACTCAGATCTTCTTTTTCAGTATTTACCACAATGATCATTCATTACACGTGTTAATCAGCCACCTCCTCCTTATAATATGATTTAAACTACAAATGCAGAATCTTCCACACAACCCTCAACTATAATTATTTTTACTTGAAATTAAAGTTTAATGCTTTTGTTGGTTTTATTCAGGGTAATGATTTGAGGCCAGGAGTTTCACTTTATTCTAATATTGAACTTAAGGTCATGATGTTCTAATGGCTCAATGGACTTCACTAACAAGAACTCCACAAATCATTGATATAGTACCTTCTTCTGCAGCAAGCATTAGCTCTTTTGATTTCACCTTCATCTGTTTCAGCATATCAGGATGTTTTTCCATCTACCAGTTACTTTGAATTTGCATATAATTCATTATTTTTATTGCTAACAATATAATTATTTCTATTTCTTCTAATATTAAGTTCTTTAGTAGCATCATTCTGGTCTGTTAAGTGACAAGCTGCATTGCCATTTGCAAAAACCAAACTTTTAAATAGTGAGTTCTCTTATTTTTTCTAAAATATGATGCTTCTCTCTGGGAGCAGGTTTCTTGGGGAGGTTTTCTGGAGGCAGCCTTAGTTTCAGTTCAGTTCAGAGTAAGAATCACTCCAAATGCAGCCAGCTGATAAAATCCAAACGTTCATTTTCTCCTTCCAAGTCTTGTCTCTTTCCTTGGGTCCAGTTAGCTTTCTTAGAGGCCTCTCTCCCTCCTTGGTTCCAAGAGCTCTTGCAGCTTGTCTTTTGCCTCTGCCAGCTTCTGCCTCTAGCTCAACTCTGACTCCTGGCAATCTTCCGAACTGAACTTTCCCCTCTCAATCTTTTCAACTGAACTCTCCTTACTGAGCTCAGCTGTTTTTATGCTCTTTTAGAGGTGTAAACTCAAAAGTTGACTCCTCCTCTGAGAGTGGGATTATGGGAGGTGTGAATTTGGATATCTCATACTGAACCCTGAAATCTCCCAAACATGTGAGCTACCATGTGAGCTAATGTGTGAACTCTTAAAGGTGTTAACTTAAGCATTGTTTCTATCAACTCCATTGAGTTATCACTAGGATTCTAACACTCTACCAAAGAAATCTCAGGCCAATTCATCTCAATAGTGATCAATTCATGTTGAATTGAATCTATGATTAAAGGAAAAAGTATACAGAACACTGGGAATCAGAAGAAGTAAGTTTTAAGCTCGCCTGTATCACTAATTCATAGTGTGATCTTGGGCAGTCATTTCACATCTAGTGGTCATCTATTTCTCTTTTGTAAAATGAGGGTGCAGGACTGATATTTCTGAAAATACTGTAAGAAATACTGCTGTTTAATATCAATATTAAATTAATTAATTAATTAAGAAAGAAGTCAAAGAGGTAAATAGAATACTAGAAAAATTAGATATGATAGATCTCTGGAGAAAATGTAATGGAGACAGAAAGGAATACACTTTCTTTTCAGCAGTTCATGGAACCTATACAAAAATTGACTATTGACATAAAAACCTCAAACTCAAATGCAGTAAGGCAGAAATAGTAAATGTATCCTTTTCAGACCACAATACAGTGAAAATTACATTCAACAAAAAGCCAGGGGAAAGTAGACCAAAAAATAATTGGAAACTAAAAAATCTCATACTAAAGAATGATTGGGTGAAACAGCAAATCATAGACATAATTAATAACTTCACCCAAGAAAACGATAATAATGAGACATCATACCAAAATGTATGGGATGCAGCCAAAGCGGTAATAAGGGGAAATCTCATATCTCTAGAGGCCTATTTGCATAAAATAGAGAAAGAGAAGGTCAATGAATTGGGCTTGCAACTAAAAATGCTAGAAAAGGAACAAATTAAAACCCCCCAGTCAAACACTAAACTTGAAATTCTAAAAATAAAAAGAGAGATCGATAAAATTGAAAGTAAAAAAACTATTGAATTAATTAATAAAACTAAGAGTTGGTTCTATGAAAAAAACAACAAAATAGACAAATCCTTAGTAAATCTGATTTAAAAAAGGAAAAAGGAAAGAGGAAAATCAAATTGTTAGTCTTAAAAATGAAAAGGGAGAACTCGCCACTAACGAAGAGGAAATTAGAGCAATAATTAGGAGTTACTTTGCCCAACTTTATGCCCATAAATCCTCAGTAATCACCAACAAAATCCAACAGCAAGAGATACAAAGAGAAATTCCATTCAAAATAACTGTTGATAGCATAAAATATTTGGGAATCTATCTACCAAAGGAAAGTCAGGAATTATATGAGCAAAATTACAAAAAAGTTTCCACACAAATAAAGTCAGACTTAAATAATTGGAAAAATATTAAGTGCTCTTGGATAGGCTGAACAAATATAATAAAGATGATATTGGCATAAAGATGACAATACTCCCTAAACTAATCTATTTATTTAGTGCTATACCAATCAGACTTCCAAGAAAATATTTTAATGATCTAGAAAAAATAACAACAAAATTCATTTGGAACATAAAAAGTCGAGAATCTCAAGGGAATTGATGAAAAAAAAAAATCAAATGAAGGTGGCCTAGCTGTACCTGATCTAAAATTATATTATAAAGCAGCAGTCACCAAAATCATTTGGTATTGGCTAAGAAAGATCAGTGGAAAAGGTTAGATTCACAAGACAGAATAGTCAACTATAGCAATCTAGTGTTTGACAAAGCCAAAAGATCCTAACTTTTGGGATAAGAATTCATTATTTGATAAAAACTGCTGGGATAACTGGAAATTAGTATAGCAGAAATTAGGCATGGACCCATATTTAACACCATATACCAAGATAAGATCAAAATGGGTCCATGATCTAGGCATAAAGAATGAGATTATAAATAAATAGAGGAACATTATAATAAATTAGGTAGTTTATCTCTCAGACTTGTGGAGGATAAAGAAATTTGTGACCAAAGATGAACTAGAGACCATTACTGATCACAAAATAGAAAATTTTGATTATATCAAATTAAAAAGCCTTTGTACAAACAAAACTAATGCAAACAAGATTAGAAGGGAAGCAACAAACTGGGAAAACATTTTCACAGTTAAAGGTTCTGATAAAGGCCTCATTTCCAAAATATATAGAGAACTGACTCAAATTTATAAGAAATTAAGCCATTCTCCAATTGATAAATGGTCAAAGGATATGAACAGACAATTTTCAGATGATGAAATTGAAACTATTACCACTCATATGAAAGAGTGTTCCAAATCACTATTGATCAGATGTTGGAATTCTTACAAACTGCTAACTCATTAGAGTTGATAGATTATTGATCTGATCTTACAAGAAGATGTTTTGGGCCAGAACCTGAAACAAGGTACTAAGTAGAACTAATTAGTACAATGCTTGTGTTTACACCTTTACTCATCGGAGTTCACAAGTTTGCCAGATTCACAAAGTAAACTTTGTAACTTTGTGAATTCACACCTCCCTTAAAGTTCTTAGGGCCAGAGAGCACTATGGGAGAAAACCCATAATGCCATTCTCTCAGAAGAGTCATATATAAGGCCAGTGAAGAGAGATCTATTCCAGAATATTTTCCACTTGGCTGGCTGGTGGCAGAAGAGAGTTCAGCTGGATTGAAGTGGAGCACTCTGGTGCAGGTACAGAGCACTTTGGGAGATTTCAGCTGAATTACGCCAGAAGCCCTCTCTCCGAGGCAAGAGAGATTCACTAGAATATTTTTCCACTTGGCTGGCTGGTGGCGGAAGAAGAGTTTTCAGAGGAAGAAGCTACAAGTCGAGATTTCACCGCAATGACATGAAGAGTGGAGCTGGCTGGAGGCTGAAGAAAACAGAGCTAGAGGCTGAAGGACAAAACCTTTGGATTTGGCGACATTCGGAGGGAGCTCTTGGAACCAAGCAGAGAAATAGCCTCTAGGACTCTAAGCTAACCGGGCTATATTAGAGACAATAAAAGATCTGAACTTTTATCACCTGGCTGCGTTTTGGGGTAATTATTGATCTGAATTGATACTAAGGCTGCCTCCAAGAAAACCTCCCCCGAGAGACCTACCCTCTCCCCGAGAGAGAACTATTCTACTTATTTTAAAAGAAGAAGATCACCACAATCAGAGAAATGCAAAGTCAGACAACTCTGAGATATCACTACACACCTGTCAGATTGGCTAAGATGACAGGAAAAAATAATAATGAATGTTGGAGGGGATGCGGGAAAACTGGGACACTGATGCATTGTTGGTGGAGTTGTGAATGAATCCAAACATTCTGGAGAGCAATCTGGAATTATGCCCAAAAAGTTATCAAACTGTGCATACTCTTTGATCCAGCAGTGTTACTTCTGGGCTTATATCCCAAAGAAATACTAAAGAAGGGAAAGGGACCTGTATGTGCCAAAATGTTTGTGGCAGCCCTGTTTGTAGTGGCTAGAAGCTGGAAAATGAATGGATGCCCATCAATTGGAGAATGGCTGGGTAAATTATGGTATATGAATGTTATGGAATATTATTGTTCTGTAAGAAATGACTATCAGGATGAATACAGAGAGGCTTGGAGAGACTTACATGAACTGATGCTAAGTGAAATGAGCAGAACCAGGAGATCATTATACACTTCAACAACGATATTATATTGAGTATGTATTCTGAAGGAAGTGGATTTCTTTGACAAAGAGACCTAACTCAGTTTCAATTGATAAATGATGGACAGAAACAGCTACATCCAAAGAAAGAACACTGGGAAATGAATGTGAACTATTTGTATTTTTGTTTTTCTTCCCGGGTTATTTTTACCTTCAGAATCCAATTCTCCCTGTACAACAAGAGAACTGTTCAGTTCTGCAAACATATATTGTAGCTAGGATATACTGCAACATATTTAACATATATAGGACTGCTTGCCATCTAGGGGAGGGGGTGGAGGGAGGGAGGTGAAAAATCGGAACAGAAGCGAGTGCAAGGGATACTGTTGTAAAAAAAAAAATTACCCTGGCATGGATTCTGTCAATAAAAAGTTAATATAAAATAAAATAAAATAAAATACAAGAAATACTGCTGTTTAAAGCCTTTTAAAAAGGAAATTAAGTAAACTGGACTCCATTAAGTAAACTGAACTATCTGTCCATGTGTATAAGTATGTGTGTATCTGTATGTGTATGTGTGCTAAGAAATTTTTTTGTTTTTTAAATTCCTATATTGTCCTTTCCTCCAAATCTCTACTTACTGAGATCCTATGTATTTATGTAAAGATCCAGTATAAATATCACCTCCTGCAAGAAGCCTTCCTTGATCCTCCCTTTTCAATTAATAATCTTTCTTAAGAAAATTTCATATAACCCCTTTTGTATATTTCTCTTATGTACTTAAATATTATTTTATATTATAGCTGTTTATATAATATAAACTACTCATCCTACTAGACTGCAGACTTTATGACTTTTTAAGTCCAGATATCTCTACCATCACTAACTGTGTACTTGACCAATTAAATATTTGTAGGTTAAGGAAATGAGTTTTGATGGGGCATTTTAAGAACTTATAGTATTTGAGAGATTAAAACTAAAAGACATTTCAGTAAAGGAAAATGACTTTCACAAAACTATGGAGATGGAATACATACTATGTGTTCATAGGTCAAGGATTCTACAAGTTTGTCTAGAGAGGAAAATTCATATAGAATGGAGAGAGAGAGATACATAGTATGGGAATCTCTTATGGATGGTCTTTAATGCTAAAGAGTTTAGGTCTTCATATTCTAGACAATATGGAACTGTTGAAATTTTTTAGCACAGGGAAACCATGTTCTGTGTAATGTCTTATAAAATTGATGTTATACTATGTAGAATGGATTATCATGTAGAATGGAGTGGGGTATGAGGGAGAAAGAGAAAGTAGCAACAGGGACACTTATAATGGTGTCCTTTAGAGAGATTATAAAGATTTGAAGAAGTTGGGAAGAAACAGATCGAAGCAACAATTTCCAAAAATGAGAAGAATTTGTGAGACAGTGTAGCATTATGAAAAGATCATAGATTTTGGGCTTAGGAGACACTTAGGTTCTGACATTTAGTAGATGGATATTCATTCACACATGACTTAGGCATTCTGAGCCTCGGTTTTCTCATCTGTGATAGTAGAATGATAATGACTTAAACTAGGTTGGATAGGATGTCAAATGAAATAATGTGTAAAATTCTTTGTAAAACTTAGAAGTTATATAAATTTCAGCTATTAGCATTATTAGTGATTCATTATAGACAAAAAGGGGAAAATCAGCATAATTCCAAGGCTCTTTCCAGCTAGGTAACCAAGAGAATGATGGTATCATTGATTACTAATTTATAACAAAGAAACAGTAAGGTTAGACTATTCTTGTTAAAATTTGGCTTCTGGAGAAAGAGGGAAATAAGATAGCAACGCAATAGAATCTTGTCCTAATCAATCTTAATATATGAAATACTATATTTTTGAATTCTGCAAAGCTTGCATTTCACATTGCAGACCTAGGTTAAACCTGCAATTTCAGGAACAAATACGTGTAATCAAAGCATCAAATTTATAAACAGGCATGTAAACAGAACTCTTATTTCATGAATTTGCTAATTTCTTCCTTTGTAGACATAGCCATCTTTCTTTCCCCATTTTCTTCTGCATTTGAGTAATTACAAAAGCAATTTAAAAAATAAACAACGTCTCATCTGACTATAAATTAGGTGGTATTGTTTTACATTGTCTCTATAGAAATTGAGGAAGAATTCTCAAGTTCATGGCATCAGCTGTGACTGACATAAAAATTGCCTATTCTTAGCCTTCATTCTATTATTGCTTTATAGGCTATAGAAGGTTTTTTAAAAGTCTAGTAACAGCTAAAATAACTCTATATTTTTATAATATCTCAACATAGATTCATAAATTAATTTTTATCATTACAGAAAGACTTTTTTTTTCCTTTTCATTTAGGCTAAGGGATGGACAGTAGCCTTTCTTGAATTCTTCTGTGTAGTAACTATGGCTGATAAAAGGATAAAAGTTTTAATGAGAACCGTGTAAATTTAACAGAACAGATAAATTATGAAATTCATAAAATAACATATTTAGATTGGGTGGGGGCATGGAATACTAGTAAATGAAGAATTGAAGTTGAGCATTATGCAAAGGTTAGTAAAGAGAAAGGTGGGCAGTAAGCAGGCCACAATGTAGAGGTTGCTATGTACAATTTGTCCTCAGAGAAATATAAGCATGCAATAGTTGTATACCACAAGGACAAAGTAATTGATATTCTGTATGCTCCTGAGTCACTAAGTGACACAGGAGATAAAGTACTGATCTTGGAATAAGAAAGAACTTAGTTCAAATTGGCCTCAGGCATTCACTATCTGTGTGACTCTGGACAATCTATGGACTTCTTGCCTCAGTTTCCTCACCTGTCCAATGAAATAGAGAAGGAAATGGCAAACCTCTTCAATATCTTTGCCGAGAAAATCACAAAAGGGGTGACAAAGAGTTGAACATGACTGAAAATGAGTAAACAACAGCGGCCACATGCTCTAATGATATTTATACAAAGTCAAGATAAATAGAGGAAGAATATCATATATTGGGTTATAGATTTATGAAAAACTGTAGACAATAAGTCCCACAGGATGGACAGCCATGAATAGATTGTGATCTGTGTCACTGAAGAAAGAGGGGTCATCAATCAGAACACAGATCTACAAAAATATATTGAATTTGACCTGCTTCTTTCTTTAAATGTTCAATTTGTCTGGATTTTAAGTAAGTTAAATTTCTATTTAACTTCTATTTATAAAAGCTCTATAGGTAAAGAAATAAAATTGAAAGGAAAATAGGTTTGAATAATAGTAATATTTGTAGAACATGTGACTGCTAACTAAATGATCACTGAATTGAACTGAACAGAATACTTCATAGTTTACAAAGTCCTTTCCTCACCACAACCCTGTTATTTCAGTTGGTTAGATAACAAGCATTTAGAAAGTGCTTGGTCTGTGAGAGATTACTGTGCTAGTTACTAGGAATACCAAAAAAGACAAAAAGTTTCTTCCCTCAAGGAATTCATATCCAAATGAAGGAAACACAATGCAAACTATTATGTACAAAGAAAATATTGTCAAGATAAATTGAAGACTATAATGAAGGACCAGGAAAGGATTCTTCCAGAAGATGGAATTTAAGCTAAGACTTGAGGGAAGCCAGAGTCAAAGACAAAAACATGGGAGAGCCAGTGAAAAGGCACAGAAAAAGCACCATGTTCATAGAATAACAAGGATGTTACTGTAACATTGGATCTACTCATAACTGTCAGTGCCAATAGGAGAACCGAAAGTGTGCTGAAACCTCTCTAGCCCAATGTTTTTTTCAGTTCTGGAGACAAGAATGCTTGAGTTCAAATCCAGCCTCAGATATTTACTAGCTGTGTGACCCTGGGCAAATCACTTTAACCCTGTTTATCTCAGTTTTCTCATTTGTGAAATTAGCTAGATGAGGAAATGGCAAACCACTCCAGTATCTTTGACAAGAAAATCCCAAAAGGAGAGATACAGAGTCAGACATTACTGTCTCCAGCAAGGAATTTAAGTATTTTCTCCCTCTGGAACAAACTACCCATTATAGATTAATAATTATTATTATACCTTTATAAATCAATAAAATTGAACAATAAAATTCCTAACAGAGCTAGCCTTACATGAGACATGGCTACTTACATAATTTGATTCAAAGGACAATAGATAAAATGGCTTCGCTTCAGTAATCTTCATTCTACTACCATAGTGCCACTAGAGATGGATTCTTTTTCATTATGGTGACCAAGAATAACCTCTTTTAAAATTTAGATACCCCTCAGGGAGGTCAAATTTTAGTACTTTAAACTTTTATCACTCTGATCCATCATCATTAGTATGAATTTAACCCACCTGAGAGTAAAGTGTGAGGGATTGTGAAAGGAAGAAGGAAAGATACTATGCCATGGAGAATGTTCCAAGTAGAATAAGGTCTATGATAAGATCTATTAATTAAGAGTTAGTAATGATTTTTTAATTTGGAGAACCCTCTTGAAAGCATGAATGATATAGGAGCTCTCCATACAATAGATAATAAGAGATGCCACAAAGGATCCTGAGAAAAATCATGAAGACAAATAATGTAGGCTTGATCTCTTTTCTAACCTTGGAAAATCACTACTGCTTTTACTATTGGGTGATATGGTAAATAGAGTACTCAGTTTCCTCTTCTGACACTTAATAGTTTTGTAATCAAGTCACTCAGCTACTTTGAATTTCAGTTTCTTGTATCCATAAAATAATATCTATCTCAGGAGCTTTTAAATAATTAAATTAATGTATTTTAAAACACTCTGAAAACTTTAAAATTCTATATAGATGTCAGTTATTTTTATAATTTAGGGCTTTTCTGAAGATAAGCATGTGCTATATGTAGAAGTCATAAATAAATAAATAAAAGAAGCTTATAAAGATGTGGCAGCTAGGTGGATGGAACACCAGCCCAGAAATCAGGAGGACCTGAGTTCAAATTTGACCCCAGACACTTAACATTTCCTAGCTGTGTGATCCTGGGCAAGTCACTTAACCTCATTTGCCTCAGAAAAAAAATAAAGAAGAAGCTTATAGAAGTCATTATCTGAAAATTTTAGGATCCAATAATATATTTAATCTTTCCTTTTTTTCTCATTTTGGACATTCACTATGTATGAAGAATTGGGAAATGAATGCAAGAAAAAAGAAAGAACAGTTCTTTCTTCAAGGAGCTTAAATTCTAATGGGTAAAGACAAGACATAAAAGGGAGCTGAAAATGGGAGGAAAGTGAGAAGGTACTCTCATGGGGCCATGGTGGAGAAATTCATGGTGGAGACTTTTGGAGAGACAGGAACCAAGTCTAAATGAATTGGAAAAGAAAGCACATATCTCTCTTCTTCTTCTTTTTTTTTTTTTTTTTTTTTGTTTGTTTGTTTTTTTGCTATTACATTGTTTTTTCTTAAATATTCATGGTTTAGATTGCACAGTGATATGTGTTTCTTCTTTGGTGTTCTTTTTTCCTGCCTTGTCAATGACAAAATAGTTTCATGGCGTAATATAATTGATTATGAGATCTTAGGTTTTCTCTCTATTTACATGAGAAAAATGGAGTCTTTCATATTTTTCTATTTCAGATGAAGTGGTAGGATAAAGTAATCCCCATTTTAGATCAAAGTATATAATAATCTAGGTATAATTATCTCTAAACTATCATAAACTATAGGAATACCAATGATAACTTACTATGTATATTTCTTGATGTATGTAATTATATTTGATAAAAGATTGAAGTGTAAATGAAAATATGTCTCAGAATTTGTCTACCATATTTCTTTTTTCAAGGTTACTGATGTCATCATTATAGCACAAAACAGACTCTACCAAAGATTTTATGGTGATAGTCACTAGCTTAATATATTTTAATCCAGCAAAAACTACTTCAGTTTCTCTCCTCATTAGAATATTTCTATGGTCATACTAACACGCAGAGCCTGAAACTGAAAGGGGACCCTGAAACTCTCTGAAAACTCCTTCAAGGAGAAATTCTCCTTGAACCCTGCCTCTGTGAAACCTTCCCCAGATAATCAAAACAAAAAGTGGTTTATCTTGATGGGACTAGTTGAAGTAATCTCATTTAGCTGGAGATCTAGATTTCTACTGACCCCTATTGTCTCAAAACCACTTCCAATAATAAGTCTCATCTAGGCCTGGGGGCAGTGACAGCATTGAGGCAATCTCATTCAGTTGAAACTTCTGTCTTAGATTTCCTTATAAAAATAGCAATTTTAAATTCAGTCCTTGCAGAGGACCTAACATGCCTGCCATGCCATGCTATGCCAAGGAACCCTCTGCCTGCTAAAAGGATATTCTCTTTCAGCATTATCCCCTCTTTTATCTCTTCCTCACCTATTTCCCTAACAAGACTTTATACCTCTCTGTCGGGGTTGCTCTGCTACTTTACTTCTCCGTCAGGCCTTGCCACCAAGGAATTCAGTCTTTCTATTCTTGCATACCAAAGGTTGACTTCCCAATGCCAATAATAAACTTCTTTTTACAGTTTAATTTTTTGGGTTCGTAATTCCTTTAAGAAGGACTTTTGCACTCCCAAAAGGGGGTTCCCACAACTCCCTACCCTGTGCCAAATCCTAGGGGGAATCTGGGGGAGCCAAACCTCTTCATTTGGTTCTCTGAACACTAAAACTGCCACTAACCTCATCATTTAACTCCCTCACCACCAGGAATCCTAATCTCATCATTTGGTTCCCTGACTGTGAATCCCGAAATCTAGACCTCATTAAAACCTTACTCCTAAACTAAGTATTTCTCTAGATTCTTTAGTTGTCAAAACCCAGGACTGATTTGGCAACAGTAGAAGACAGACCTGGAGATTACATATCCCTGCAGATCAATCAAACAGATGATTGAGAATGATTCCTTTACCTGGGATTGGAAGAAGTAGAGAAGAAAGTAATAGAGACAATCTGGTGACCTAATGGGTTTTGTGTAAGGAAGATCAGAGTTCAAATTCTATCTCAGAAACTTAATAGCTGAGTGATGCTAGGCAAATTATTTAACTTCTCAGCAAGAGAAGTTATGTAAATGAGGATTATTAGCACCAAATTCAAAGGGTTGTTTTGAAGATCAAAGGAGATAGCATATAGAAAAGTGCTTTGCAAGTCTTTTCATTATCATTATTAGTCTTAACCAGGCTTTTAGAGCATCAGGTGTAGGAAGTCAACATCAGTTTGAAAATTGGTATCTAGATCAGCAAATGGAGCACAATATCAAAGTTGTCTGACATCAGACAGTGAAGCTGGAGAAAATAGTTAAAGTCAGAGCTATCTGGTAAGAGGTAGTGAAGATCCATAGGAAATAAACACATTTTAGAGACTAGACTTCTTGACCCCATTGAGATTAGCAGAGATAAGATCGGATTCCAGATTCTAGAGGAACAGGGCCATGGGACAGTTTACCAAGAGTTTCATGAATTGGCAAAGAAAATAAGAGTTCAGTTACTGAAACTATGGAGCAGGGTGTTTGCAGAGCTGTCATGTGGGAAAGGGATTAGACTTGTTTTACTTGTAGAATTAAGAATGATTAGGCCAGATTTTTATTTCAATGTAAGAACAAATTTTCTAAGAATTAGAAATGCCTTGGGAGAGTTCCTGTCTCACTAGCTATCATTAAGTTAGATGACCATTGTCTAGAGTTAAAATAGAAAGGAATTTTGTTGGAATAGATGACCTCTGAGATTTCTTCCAAATTGAGTATTCTCTAGGTTATGGGCCTTGAGTCTCCTTTAAGGATGAATTCCAAAGTGTATCTTCCTCTAACTTCATTTTACAAGATCTTGTGTCTGTGCAAGTGGTGCATGCTAGTAGCCATAACCTCAAGAATATAGCTGTTATTAGTTCAAAGGAAGTTTCTTTACAGCCTTAATTTGGAGTATGAAATGCTATCCTCTTTATACAATTACAAGTAAACTTTAATTTCTTATGTGTTGCTTTTCAAAGCACTATTATGTGATTTGAACTCAAAGTTGTAAGAATAAAATGACAATATTGTGGTTATTTACATATATGTGAGCCATATATAAAGCTGACAATAACTCTCCCTTGCAAATAATTTTATCATCATCACCACCTAACTATGTGTACATATATATGTATACATTTTATGTATACATATATAACTAGCTGATATATTTGCTATGAAATTCATACTCATTCTGGTTTTTTATGTGCTACCTCTATTTTCATCTTTTAGAAAAGATTTATTTTTAAGTCAAATAAATACCTAGTTGAAGCACAGTGAACATAGTAGGTGTTCAGTGATAATAGCAAAATGTAATAGAAAGGAATGGTATCTAAGCATTCCTTTGTTTTTTTTTTTTTTTTCTGTCAAACCACATTTTAAGTATGATGTAAACATGTTTTGATGTATGCCTGTAGATAATGCCATCAGGGATTAAGAAATTGAATTTCCAAAGTTAAGAAAGTATCAGAAAAGAAAAGATAATATTGTATTAACAAGTAACTGATAGCCAAGCTCTGTATATAGGAAAAGACTGATTCCCTTTAAATAGGAAAGGCTTTAAAAAAATTTTTTTTAGCTATTTTAAATGAAAATTTTTATCCTAAAATTAAGGATTGCTGACTTTCCCGCTTTTTTATATGGCATGCATTAATTATTATTTATGCTTTCCTTGCTAACTAAAGGTCATCTTTATAGCACATTTCTTACTATGCTCTTATTTGTTGACATGATGTTTTCAGGAGATATTGGAATACATGAGATGTTTTGTCCCCACACTGGTCAACTCTCCTAGAGTTTTTGAGTTCTTATATCTAGTTGGTGTTGGTATTGTTTTTCAGTTTTTCTACCTCATCTATTGTCAAACAGTCAGCTGTCAGTTCTCATTTCTTTCAGTATGACTTTTGTCAGTTATGTCTTTTTTTCTAATTTGTAGGGAAAAAAAGCTAATTTGTAGCTTCTGATTTGTTATGAATTTGGAAATGTGTATTAGAATCACAAGTAAAGTAAGGATAAATAAACTTAAATAAGACTTGAGGGATACTTTCATGATTGTTCATTAATGAAGAGATTGTATGCAGTTTTGACTGCTTTAGTCATTTTTTGTTTGTTTATATTCTGCTTCTAAAAAGAATTCTAGTTAAACAAGGTAACAGAGTTTTCAAATTTTCTTTCACCTCTCAGGGAGTTGCATGAGAACTTTATTCTGACTTTTTATTAATATAATAAGGAAAAATGATGTCCATCAAAATGGGACCTCACATTTAGCCAAGGACAATATTCGTTTTTGACCTAAATTGAGCCAAAGAACTCACGAAGATCTTCTTGATTCCTCAGAAATGCATCAGATCACCCAACAAAATGTAGACTAAACATTATTCTTTTTTTCATTAAGTCATAATAAGGAAAAATGATACCCATCCAAATGGAACTATATATTTAGCCAAGGACAATAGATTGAACACTTCCTCCAAGACACTGAAGGAAAATGAATATTTCCCATAGTAGGGGGCTGGGAAGGAGGCAGGACGAGAGTCACTTAGCCTTCTTGAGTTATACTTCAGAATTCTTTAAACTGGAATATAAATTAGTCAGTAAACAAGCATTTATTAAGTACTTTCTAGGTACCAGGCACCATACTAAATTCTGGGAGTTCAAAGACAGCTGTATGCCCCCCCCCAAAAAAATGTATTCACAATGACAAGAGAAATTGAGAAATATTCGAAGTCAACTCCTCCTTTAAAAGACATCAGATGGAGGCAGCTTGGTGGTGTGTGGATAGAGTAGTAGTGCTGGAGTCAGGAGGCTTTAGATACTTGACACTAGCTATGTGACCCCAGGCAAATTACTTAACTTCATTGGGAAGGAGGGAGGGAGGGAGGGAAGGAAGGAAGGAAGGAAGGAAGAAAGAAGGAAGGAAGGAAAGAAGGGAGGGAAAAAGGAAGGGAGGAGGAAGGAAGGAAGGAAGGAAGGAAGGAAGGAAGGAAGGAAGGAAGGAAGGAAGGAAGGAAGGAAGGAAGGAAGGAAGGAAGGAAGGGAGGGAGGGAGGGAGGGAGGAAGGGAGGAAGGGAGGAAAGAAGGAAGGGAGGGAGGGAGGAGAAAGGGAGGAAAGAAGGAAGGAAAGGAGGGAGGAAGGAAGGAAGGAAAGGAGGGAGGAAGGAAGGAAGGGAGGAAGGAAGGAAGGAAGAGAAAAAGGAACCAAGGGAGGAAGGAAGGAAGAAAGGAAGGAAGGAAGAAAGGAAGGAAGGAAGGAAGGGAGGGAGGGAGGAAGGGAGGAAGGGAAAAAAGAAAAGAAAAAAGAATAACATCAGAAATGTAGAATAATAACCCATACTAAATTTCTACCCTAAAAAAAATTATAAGTCAAAAGTAAAAAAGCAGTAATCATGGAGAGAATTTCCTTTCATTCTTACAGGCTCCACTGAAGTATGTTTAGACACAAAGATAGCCTGTATTCTTAGCACTGAAGAAACAATGAGAGAAAATTTTCAAGAAAATTTTCCATGTAATAACATGATTGCTTCCCTAAATTGGCAACATCCTTGATATTTAGAGTGCTTTGCTGCCAAAGTAAAAGTTTTGTAAATTATGGAACTGCTTTGAAAGTGACATTAATTGACCTAGTATTTGGATGAGTTCCAGGATGACTGGCAAAGACAATGTGCAAATGAGTCTTTTGTCTCTTTTGACTACTTATTTCGTTTGTACTGATCATTCCTATTGTGTTTTTGTTTTCATATTGGTGTTCTGCCATGTTTCACCTTTATTTTGTGGGACCCGTCAAGAAAATGAAATGATTTATATCAGGAATAAACACTTTCCCAACCCCTAAAGCTGTGCTACCATGTCATTTTTTTTTTTTTGGAATAACTGTTTTTATTATTGTTGTTTTTACTATTTAAATGCAGTTTTCTTGAATATTAATGTTTTATAATGTCATTGGCATGGACTTAACTCAAGGAAATACTTTAATAAACAGACTTCTCTGTGTAGAAAGCATGAGTTAGATGGTAATATTATGAGAATATCTTAAGATTCCCCAAAGTAGTTTTAAACCATATGTATTTTTGCATATCAACTTAAACTGTGTTTAAATAAAGATTGTACAGTTAATGTAGATTTGTATATGCTCATCCTTTATACTGAAAGTTCCTTTCTTAATAATTCTCCTGAATCATCAGTGAATCAGGTAACTATA
Organism: Antechinus flavipes; assembly: GCF_016432865.1. Taxonomy (NCBI): domain Eukaryota; kingdom Metazoa; phylum Chordata; class Mammalia; order Dasyuromorphia; family Dasyuridae; genus Antechinus; species Antechinus flavipes. The sequence goes on from NC_067398.1 coordinate 168,893,893, forward strand.
TTCAAATTGTCAGTTTGCTAAAATATAAAACCTTGGATCTCAGTCATCTAATTTCATAGAGATTGATAATTTTGATCTTTTATTGTTATAAGTTAGCTGTAAAAAGGAATAGCCTAAAGATTGCTAAATATTTGATTTTTAATGAGGGAGATTGAGAAATATTTAGAACCTTTCAAAATATAATTACAAAATACAGATATTACAAAATCTTATGACATGCTATATAATTTGTATGTGTTCTATATTTTGAAGCTTTTGAAGATTATAATTTTTGAAGGTACTTCATAAGTAAATGAAATAACATCCTTTTTTTTTAAATTAGAGAAAAGGTTCTCAAATCAGCAAGGCTTGTATAAATGAATATTTCACATGGTGGGGAGATAGAGGAGAAATCATTCAGCTTTCTTTTGTTATATTCAAAATTCATCAAGCAGAAACACAAATTAGTTAACAAGCATTTATTAAGTATTTTCTATGTACTAGGCACTATATTAAACATTGGGAGTACAAAGAAAGCTTCCTCCCTCCCTCCCAAAAAAAAAAATTGTACCACAAAGTTAAATATAATAAATTTGATATAAAGACTGCAGTCTACTGCAGATAAAGAAAATGACTTTCATATTCCAAGCCATGCATGTAGTTCACCACCTCTGTACCTGCTGTGACTTAGCACCAGTCATCTGAAAACTATATTGAAATCAATTCTGTTATCTTCATTTTCATTGCTAGAATCATTTTGTGTATTCTCCCAGTTTATCTTTCTTCGATTGGTGTCAATTCATAAAGTATCTTTATTTTTCTCTGAATTCCTCATATCTTCATTACTATGTAATAATATTCCATTACATTTATAGTATCCAATTGATTGGCACCTGCTTTGTTTATAGTTTTTTACTACAGAAAATATTGCTATGAATATTTTGCTATCTCTGAAACTTTTTATTCTCTCATTGACCTTTTTGAATTATGTGCCTAACAGTGGCCCGAAGAATATAAATAAGACAATAACTTTCTTCATATAAAATTGATTTTAGAATGACTAGCTAGATCCATAACTTCACAAACAATGGATTAGCTTCTCACAACTCACAACAAATGGGAGAGACATGGGTATATTTTTAGGCAGCCTCTCCATGTGAGATAAGGATGAAGGAGGATAGTGCTAGAAGGCAATTAACTAATGTGAGATGAGTAGCACTCAGTGAATATCTTCAGTTTTTTTCAGTGAAACAGGTAGGTTCTTAGCAAAGAGATGAATCAAGTAAAACCTGAGGAGTGATAGGAAAAAAAAAATGTTTGGAAAAGCCATTGTAGTGAGTAGAATAGTGAATGAATTGGGAAGATATAAAAGAAAGTTCTCATTGCAGTGATGATCCAGTTGATGTTATGTAACAATTTTATGGCTTTTCATGATCATCTCCAGTTCCATTCAGCAGTAAATGAGTAGACACTGAATACTGGGCTTAATCCAAGTTTGGGACTTGGCAAGGCATCATCTTTGATTGGATAAAGAAGCAAGGCAGTCTAGTATTGAATAGGTATCTCAGCAAACTACAACCCTGGGGCAAAATCTGACCAACATCAGTAATGAGTCAGCTTTGGCTTGGAGGCTATAATTTGTCTCTCCTGATTGTAAAGGATAAAATGGAACTTATGGACCAAGGAGTTGAAATAAAGAAGGGAGAAAAGTGTAACCAGTATAAGCATGAAGACCTGGGAAGTAGTTTAGAGACAGAAGGATTGGAAGTCATAATGAGGATATAGAATGGGGTTATGAGGGAGCTATAAACGATTATAATCAGATAATGCAATTTTGGAGTTCATTTTTGTAGAAGTAGAACATTTGTAGATTATAGCAAGACCAAGGGAATGCCTATGCTGTTGGAAATTAACTATAAGAGATAGAAATGATTGAAAAAAAATATTCTAACCTAGAACTTTGACTCCTTAGTTCCACTTCTTTATTTTGGAATTACATTTTTTTTCCTACATTGGTGACTCATCTCCACAGGACTTCCTCTACCATGTCCTAGAAACTTTTTTGCCCTCTGAATCTCACTTCACCCCAGATTACTTCTCATATTGGGAGTACCCCTCCACTATTGAGGCCTTTCCCTCCAGTCATCAACTTCCTCTCAGAACCAACCATATTAAGTTCTCTGATCATCACCGCTGATTCATCTCCAGAGAATTTTCTCTACCATGCCCCCATTCTGGGGGACTTTTACCACCACCCCTTTTTTTCATCTCTCTTTCTATGTGAAATCTTCCCCCACTAGAATGTAAGTTCTAAAAACAAGAGACTCTTTTTTCTTTCTGCTTGTATTTGTATTTCTGACATTTAAAACAGTACCTGGTACATGGTAAGTACTTAACAATTTCTTCTTGGCTTGATTACACAGAAAAAGTGTATCTTTTCCACATTATAGCCATTCAGATGGTTGAAGACAATCATCATGTTCTCTGTGCCCCATTATCATTTGTGGAGGTAATATAGACAAAAGCTATGCTGAATAAGTTGTTTTTATTGTTGTGATTTAGGAATGCATAATTGCTAGGAAGAAATATTCAAGTATAAAAGAAAGAAAAATTTTGAAACAAATAGATTCCTCTTAGAGTCTCAATTTCATATCTACCTCTCCTTGTACATATTGCATCACTTGGTTAGATTTCAAACTCCTTGAAGGCAGAGATTTACTTTCTGCTTTGTATCCTTAGCACTTAGCACAGTGTATAGTACATATTAGGTGCTTGTTGATTCTTTACTTATACTTGTTGTTGACTGATTACTTATCCTTTCCAGTCCAAAGGTCATTCAGTCTCTTTGGCTAATCAAACAGAAGCAAAATAAAAATGAAGCTATTCTTTCTTTGTCAACCTTTTCTCATCATTCTTTTATTCATTATTTAATTTTTCTGCCTCTGAGCAGCAATCTTAATTCTACCATGTTCTCCTTGCCACAATAGAAAGAGAAACACCAAAAACAAATATGTGACTAATTTTAAGCATTAATAATAATAAATTAATAAAATTAATAACTAATTTTATATGAAATTTTAAGTTCTACAGAATTGACAGTTTGTCCCTTTAACAACCCAGCAAGTTAAATCACTAGCTCATTAAGCATTTATTAATTGCTATTAAATGTACTTGACGCTAGTGTGTTGCTAGGTTGATTTTATAGATAAGAAGACTAAGATTCAGAGAGGATCAACAAGCTGACCTTGGTCACACAACTAATAAATGTAGGAGCCAGTCCTACATCTCCTGATCTTGGTCTTCTAAAGCCTACTAAATGTAATTTTTAAATTCCCTGATAAAAGATGCCAACCAAATTTGTATATTGAGAACCACAAAATAAAGCCAGATCTTTCCCCCTCTAGAGTAGGTTTACTAAACTTATCTTGTGAAATATTTTATATCAATTAAAAAGGCATTAATTACTTATAGAATCTTGATGGTTTACTAGTAAAATTCTACCCAAGTACACAGTTTTGCTCTTTATCTGACCAATTGGACCTTAGTAAAACAACAACTAAATCTAAATGGTGAAAATAAGATAATGGTTTGCATATCTAGATATGTATACAAACATATATATATATATATATACACACACATATATATGTACATATCCTTCTGAAGGATCATGAAAATTATCAGAATAACCACTCTCAAAACTGCAAATTTTGAAAAAGTATATTATATTTGTGCTTAGTTAACTGGTAAAATCAATTAAACAGGGCCCTCCAGGTAATCAGATTACAAAATCCTATCATCTTATTCAAATTTCAATATTTCCTCATTTATATGTAATAAATACTAAAAAAAATCAGTAAATGTAGATACTGATCACAAATTAAGAAAATAGGCAATTCTAGTCAACTACCTTGGATTCATAGTACATTTTTACTCTTAATTACCTGCTTCATTTTGTATTCATTTCATTTTAAAAACCTATACAAAAAATTTACAGTCAGGAATTATCAAATTTTTTTTATTTCAATCTTTAAAATCATAAACTAAAGTTCTTAGCAGTCATTCTACTAAGATGGTTTTAAGTCTATTAAAGAAAATATATAATGTAGTTATTATTTGATTAATCCTTAATTTCCTTCAATACATATCTCATCCTCTACTTCCTATAGGAGCCTTTCCTGATTCCTCCTACTTGTACTTAGCTACACACTCCCCAAATTTTCTTTGTATTTGCTCTGAATGTATATGATATATGCTTCTCAGTATATGTTGTCACTTTGCTTCCCTCCACCCAGTGAAGTAGGTCAAGTAGGGCTAAAAAGAAAGAGTTGCCTTTCTATCCTCAGTCCCTGATAATATAGTAAATTCAGTAAATGTTTTTTTTTTCCCTTCCAATTGAATTGATTTAATTTCCTTGATCATGTAGATTTCTATTATAGAATTTGGAATATTATTTATTTTGATCTCTAAATCATTAAGATAATGCATTACCATTTATATAAGTTTTGTATTCCTTCTTGAGAGCAGAGTCTTTGGCATTTTTTATCTTTCTATCTATAACTTAACAGAAGATTCTATACACTAAGTTCTTAATAATTATTTGTTGAAGTGAATTCTGGTGAATTTTAGGATCATAGGACCCACAAAATAGAGGAGAGAGAGAGATCTAGTTTTAAAATTAAGAAGACTTGGCATGTTCTGTTTCTGTGTGATCCTGGACAAGACTTACATTCCAATATCCCAGGCAGCCATCAAGAAGTTGCAGAGCAGTTGCTAATTTGCATTGGTAGAGGATGTTCTTTCTATCAATTATATCACAGATATGGTAAACTTTCCTCTCCTATCCCCCCCTTTCCCCCCCCCCAACACAAACATCAAAGACTGAACCTATAGGGTGGGAATGGACTTTAAATGTCATTTTATTTTATACCCTCATTTTGTAAATGAGGAAACCAAGATATGAGAAATTTAAATGATTTTGCCACTTGTTTGATAAAAACAGAGCCAAGTTTCAGGGCCAGGTTCTCTATGTCCAAATCCATCTCTCTTTCTGGCACAATTTTCTAGATGATCCCAGGCTTACAGTAGAAGTGCAGTAATATATTTCCCAAACTGTTGCCTGATAATTTGCAATCAGCAAATTAAATAAGCAATAAGTATTAATTACATTGCATAGCCTTATGGTCTCACAATGCCATGTGTTAGCCAAGCCCCAATGGCTTCCTGACTAGGATGGAGAGACTGCTGAGACCATCAGAATTTTGATCCCTAAACTGCTTCTACATGCTGAGATTTCATGAGCTTTGGCAAAGCGCTAAATGCAGTAAATCAGAGAGTCTGGAAATCCTGGCTCATCTCTTGATGACTTTATATCCTCCCTGCTGAAGCACAAAGAAAGAGGATAAAACTAAAAGGCCAAAAAAAAAAAAAAAAAAAAGAAGAAGAAGAAGAAGAAGACAAAATTCAAAGAGACAAGAGAGAGGTGGCAACCCTTCAGGTCTATATCCATTAAGTTGAAATGCTTATTTTTTCTAAATTTATATATATATATATACATACATACATATATATATATATATATATATATATACACACACACACATATATGGACACCTATGTATATATATCTTTATTTTTCTCCCTTCCCATACACCCTCACCCCCACTAGAGTAAACAGTCTTATTAACAGTAACTCATGTAAAATTTTAACCACTTTAATGCAATCCAGTAATGGCCTCATAAATCTGTAGTCTACAGTTGGATGAGTAGCCTATAGTACATATCCACCAGCATATATATATATCTAAGGCAGGCCCTGGAAATGAGTGATAATCTGGGCCCAGTATTTAACAGGAGGAGAGGAGAGGGTTAGCTTGCCTTTGAGAACCAATTAATTAGTAAACATTTATTACTTGTCTATTCTGTGCCAGGTATCTAGCTAAATATTGAAAATCCAAAAGAGGCAAAAGACAGTCCCTTCCCTCAAGGAACTTTTAATCTAACGGGTGAGACAAAATACAAACTAAAATGTACAAAGCAAGCTATTTATAGGATAAATAGGAAATAATTAAAAGAAGGACACTGGAATAAAGAAGGGTTGAAGAAGGCTTCCTGGAGCAAGTGGGTTTTTAGTTCAGATTTATTGGAAACTAGGAAGGTTAATAGGTAGAGATGAAAAGAGAAAACATTTCAGTCATGGGGAATAACTAGATAAAATGCCCAGAGAAGAGAGAAAATCTTATTCATGGAACAGCCAGGAAGTCAGTGCCATGGGATTGAAAAGTACATTTTGGGGAGCAAAGTATAAAACGACTCACAAAACATTGTACACTTAAGAAAGGAGATTTGTTTTGCTCTTATAGAACAAGAATATACCCCCTTCCCCCAAAAAAAGAATGTAGAAACATTATCTTTTCTGAGTGAGATCCCCTTTCCCCTACTGGAAAAATGTCTGGTCAGTAAGTCCTCAGTCTGGCACATCATGTTGTCTCAAGCACACAATGATCCCACACTTCTCCTTAAAACAACAGTGCTTTAACATCATTATTTTTCCGTGACATTCTACAGCTATGAAGTATACTCCAGGAACTGAAGAATTAAAGTAGATCCCTCAAAGAGCAACTGAGGAATGTAGTGTGGATAAACAATGCCCAACCCACACAGCATTTAATAAATGCATATTGTCTGACTGACCTCAACAAATAACAGATTAGGAAGTGTGCAGCACATCATCAAAGAAATGTTGGACAAAAAGAGGAGATGAACCCTTCTTGTAGTTAGCCAGTGTAATGTGGTTGCTGATTTTAAGCCTCAATGGAGTTTCATATACAGTGTTACTACATTTCCATGACATCGTAGCAGGATTTCTGTATTTCTGAATTTATAACATTTTTTATATATTTTATTTATAATGTATTTATAATTATATATTTATGTATAATATATTTATAATTATACATATTTATGTATAATATATATGTAATCATAATTATAATGTATTTATTACATTTCTAAAGCATTTTCATTTAAATGTTTATCAGTATCCTTCAGAATTTTGATTAGCCAGGAGACTGATGATAGCCATACAGCATTTCAAGGGGAACTATGTTCCATGCACTGCTAGGAATCATATAATCAAAGCAGTATTATACTATGATAATGTATTGTACTCTTGACTTTCTGCTATCCAGGGTGTGGGACTTCTTTCATATGACAGTTGCCTAGCGCTAGAAGGACCAAGTGTATTAACTGATACAATTTTTTAAAAATAATTTATTATAATTACTCCTACCTTAAATTAAAAAATAATTATAAGCCATCATTTTACTTTGAAATAAAGTTTCATCCTACTATCTATCTCTAAATAAATAAATAAATAAATCTATATCTATCTATCTATATCTATATCTATATATATATATATATATATATAGATATTTTTTTTTTTAAATGTCCTGTGTCAGTTGATACAGCTGTGATCCTCTATAGTGCTGAAGCACTGAGTCCTGGACTTTATCTCTTATTCTCTTTCTCTTAGTAACTCATCAACAACAACAGTCTCTGTCTTCAACATTTTAAAAGTGATTTAGATCTGTTTTCCCTAAGGGCATCACTGGTCGAACTGAAAAATGCAATCATAAGATCACCATTTTATTGTGAGACAGTTGTAGTATTCACTCTGAGGAAATGAGGTCAAGTGCCTTAAGATATTTTCTCCATCTTTCTCCCCAGTCTCACTATCTAGCTCATTCAAGCTGTGATTCAGAGTATAACAAAGAAGACATGTTCACAGAAAAATTCAGTGAGAAGATCCATCCAGGCATTGTATGGGATTTTTCAATTTCATAATTACATTAAAGATGCAAATTTTAATATTACTTACACTTGAAATTTCATTCAAAGATAAGCATTAGTGAGAGTTTCTAGAAATTTGTGACATGATCTCCTATGAATAGAAGTTTCATGATGGTGATAATGAAAAATTTGAAGATCTGGAAGCAGTTTGGTGTTGCAAATAGAGCACTGGATTTAAAGAAGACCTGAGTTCAATTTACCCCTTAGACACTCTCTAGCTAGATGACTGGCATATCACCACCTTTTCTGTGCTTCTATTTCTTCCTCTGTAAAATGAAGGTGTTAAACTCGAAGGCTTCCAACAACTCTTTTACCTCTGTAAGCCTTCCTTATATCTTCTTAATACAAATCTTAGACATGATGATAAATGTTCCTATTTTACAAGCCCAACAAAACATAGAAGACTGGGCACAAATTAACAAGGAGATGCCTGTGCTCCATTTTATTAATGAAGCAGACAGAATGTTATTAATGATAATAGGAGCTGACATCTCAATTGCATTTTAAGATCTACAGAATGCTGTTCATATTCACACATTGCATTTAATCCTCACAACTTTATGAGGTAAATACTACAAGCGTTTACTATTCCTAATTCACAAATATGAGATTTGGGGACTTTAATGATTTGCCCGTGATAACATAAATAACAAATTTTGAAGGAATTCAAATTTAGTTCTCTTCTGACTCAAGTTCATGAGTTTTCTTCTACACATTAATATCTTTATGGTTCTAATAATCATAAGCTTTTGAATGGTAGAAATTAATCAAAGAACACTGATGATAAGAGAAAAAAAGGATTTTCTTGAATGTGAAAAAACTACTAAAGGATACTTCAATCTTTTATTTCATTTTCCAGCTAATACCTTTCCAGAAGACGTCCATGTGACCTTACTTAGGTAATCACATAAGTGCACATACATTTTCTATCTTTATGAGAAGGATGCACATGAACAAAAAGCAACTTGGTATCAGTTTTATATTTTTAATTCAGCAAACAACTGTTCTGCTGTTAGAAGGATACACAAGAACAAAAAGCAATTTGGTATCAGTTTTATATTTTTAATTCAACAAGCAATTATTCAGCTGTTAGGTTATTAATCATTCATTAGTCTTGTATCTTCCATATCCATATTTGAAACAGCGTGTAAAAAGCATTGGCCTTGGATACTTACTAGCTGTGTGACCCTGGCAAGTCACTTAACCTTGTTTACTTCAGTTTCTCATCTGTAAAAATGAGTTGGAGAAGGAAATGGCATTTTTACCAAAATGGGATCACAAAGAGTCAGATACAAGTGAAACAACTAAATAACAACAAGAAGAATTGAACAGTTCTGCTGAAAAAGCCCAGAAAATATAAACTAAATTACTACTTGTGAAGACTGAATTTTGTCTTTGTTTTTATTTTAATATATTATAAGAAAAGTTTAAGGAGCAGATGCTTGGCAATTTCTTGTTAAAAGATAGTCTTTTGTTTTCCCAAATACATGCAAAGATAGCTCTCAACATTCACCTTTGCAAAATCTTATGTTCCAAAATTTTCACCCTTTTTTCTTCCCTCCCTCCACTCCTAAATAGCAAGCAATATGATACAGGTTAAATATGTGCAATTCTTCTAAACTTATTTCCATATTCATCACACTGTGCAAGAAAAATCAGATCAAATGGGAGAAAACATAAGAAATTAAAAAAAAAAAGAAAAAGAAAAAACCAATAAACAAAGGTGAAAATATTATGCTTTGATCCACATTCAGTCTCCATATTTCTCTCTTTGTGTTCGGGTGGTTCGTTCTATCACAAGTCTCTTGGAATTTTAGCATTTTCTTGTGCTGTTCTCTGGGTTTTACTTAAAACTTGTCAGTATTATATGTAATATTATACGTGCTTAAGTGTTTGTTACAGGAAGAATTGGTTAGATCAAGTCCTATAAATATATATGCCCTTCCTCTGAATACAATTGAATGATAATGTGCACTATAAATTGAAATGCACAGATTTTGGAAATAAGATTATTTAGTTCATGCCAAACAAATATGTAAAATCTGTATGTTTGCATGTTACCTTTGGGAATAAAATCAAGGAATAATATATTTGACTAATGTTATGTGCCTCTATTTAAAAAAAAAAAATTACACCAGAAAAAGGATTGGCAGTCTACTTTTACCATATTTAAACTTTGGCCTGTTAATTTCTACAACTGGTTCTTTTGAAGCAGAAAGTAAACTATATATGAAGATCATACCTTTCAGTGAAACAAATATTTTTAGTGCCATGTATGAACCGTGATCTGCTAAATGCTGTGAAAGTAAGACATTCTGTTTCAAAGGGTAAAAACATTAAAATAAGTTATATGGGAACACATGAAGCTGACTCAAAGATTTGATTTTATTCCTGAAACAGCGTGCTGGCCTGAACCAGAAGATTTGTTTGCTTTATTCTTGAGAGCTAAAAATGTTGTGTAGCACAATACTGTAGTAGGGCATTTGCTTTATTTACAACAGGGCTGGGAAATAGCCCACAAAATCATTTGATCTGGCCCTGCCAGTACCACTGCAGGCACTGATGAGCTAAAAGCTACGTACAACAGCTTACAACTGCTTGAGTTTTTAAGTTGATAATTTTTTATAGCCCCTGATTGATGCTATAAGTATTCAAATGGCCCTTGGCAGAAAAGAATGTTCCCCACCCATAATTTATAAAAAGAAATAAACACTACATAGTTTTACATACATAATGAAATTACATGCATCTAATCAATCATTCTTTGCAAAAGGTATTTGAATAGATTGATTTTATATATATATATATATACTTTTTTTATTGGTTGTATTTTGGATTCGAGAAAGGTTGTTTAAAATTTCAGTTTTCAATATAATTGTACTCTTCTGCAAGGAAAAAAAATAGCCAATGTGGCTCAAGTGATACTCAGAATCACTCTCAAAGGGCTGCTTTTATTATCTTAATTATTCTTGAGTAAAGGACTATAGTTGTTCTTGAGTATTGCATGAGCTGCATTATCTATAGTGTCATATAATAACTCTTAAAAAGGCTATAAATGTCATTGATACTTGTCTGGTAATATCACTTCTATGGAAGGGGGTTTTGTGATGTATGACATTTCTGGCTTTCTTGGTTGGTTTGTTTGTTTTTGTTTTTGTTTTTGTTTTTTTTTGTTTTTTTACATATAAATGACTCTTGCTGATTCCAAACTCAATGCCCTATCCACTAGGCCACATAGCTAACCCCCATTTAACTCATAGCTCCTTTAATCTTATGTCTTGTCTAAGTTACTTAGATCCGTCAAACTAAGTTTCTCTTCTGTTAATGGATATAATAATTCTTGTTCAGACTATGTGGCAACAGAAGTACCACAGACTTAGGGAGTAACAAATGTTACTATTTTCAAAGATATAGGAAGAGAATAGAATCTGTCAACTTCAGGCTGAGGAGATTCCTTTGATTACTGGGGAAATTTTAGGATGTGTTGTTGAATGATTGGTTGAAATGAAGATCTAAAAAAGAAAATAGATTCCCAAAGAGGCAGCATAGATCTAGTGATAGTTCATGTTGGTTTTATGGACAAGATGGAAAAATGTGGACTAGATGACTTCTGCAGTACTAAGATCAGTTCTAGATACCACATTTAGGAATAATATCAATAAGTTAGATAGAATCTAGATGAAAGTAGCATCCAGAAAAAGGTCCTGATTTCATATACACATGAAGATTGGTTGAAGAAACTGGTGATAGTTAATCTGGGGAAGATATAATATCTCAAATATGTGTATGCATATTCATACATACATACACATATATATTTATATACATATGAAGGTCTGCCTAAAGGAGGAAACAGATTTGTTCTGCTTTGCCCCAGAAGACAGAACCAGGAATTAGAAGTGGAAATGGCAAAGAGGCAAACCCTGACAGTGTTGTCATAAGGATTCAGTGAGATAATTTATGTAAAAACATTTTATAAATAAAATATTATATGAATATGAGTTATTTACATTTGTAGCACATAAAAATAATTTCCTGGAAAGATGATTTGGAATCATTAGAAAAAGATTAAATGATCGTCCCTATATATGTTATATCATTTATATTTATATCAACGTATTATATTGTGTTAATATTGCCTATATAGAAACCCAACCACCTTACTAAGGCAGGATAGCTTAAAAAATTCTTTTTCATTAAGTTCAAATTTATTTCTTTGCCATCTCCAGCTCTAGTTCCTGGTTCTATCTAATGGAGCAAAACAGAATAAATCTATCCCCTCCTTTAAGTAAACCTTGAAATACACATAAGCATATATGTATGTATGTCACATATATGTATATATATATGTATACACTAATACGGCAGTGACATGCAAATTATTTTACTCACAAATGTTCAATTAAACAAAAATTTATTAGCTACATACTTCATTCTAGGCACTATTTTTCTTTTTCTTTTTTAATTAAAGCTTTTTATTTTCAAAACATATACATGGATAATTCTTCAACATTAACCTTTCCAATTCCTCCCCCCTTCTCCCACCTCCTCCCCTAGATAGCAAGTAGTCCAATATATGTGAAATATATATATTAGATCCAATATATATGCATACATAGTTATACAATGATCTTGCTGCACAAGAAAAATCAAATCAAACCAGAAAAAAAAAAAGAGAAAGAAAATAGCAAACAACAACAGAAAGAGTGAAAATGCTATGCTGTGATCTACACTCAGTTCTCACAATCCTCTCTCTGGGTATATACACTCTATCACAAGATCATTGGAACCAGTCTGAATCATCTCATTGTTGAAGAGAGCCGCATCCATCAGAATTGATCATCGCATAATATTGTTGTTGCCATGTACAGTGATTTCCTGGTCCTGTTCATTTCACTTAGCATCAGTTCATTGAAGTCTTTCCAGGCTTCTCTAAAATCATCCTGCTGATCATTTTTTATAGAACAATAATATTCCATGATATTCATATACCATAACTTGTTCAGCCATTCTCCAACTGATGGGCATCCACTTAGTTTCTAGTTTCTTGCCACTACAAAAATGGCTGCCACAGACATTTTTGCACATGTGGGTCCCTTTCCCTTCTTTAGTATCTCTTTGGGATATAAGCCCACTAGAAATACTGCTGGAACTAAGGGTGTGTACAGTTTGAAAGCCCTTTGGGCATAGTTTCAAATTGCTCTCCTGAATAGTTGGATCTGTTCACAATTCCACCAACAATGTAATAGTGTCCCAGTTTTCCCACATTCCCTCCAACATTCATCATTATCTTTTCCTGTCATCTTAGTTAATCTGAGAGGTGTGTAGTGGTGTCTCAGACTTGTCTTAATTTGCATTTCTCTGATCGATAGTGATTTAGAGCACCTTTTCATATGACTAGAAATGTTTTCAGTTTCTTCATATGAAAATTGTCTGTTCCTATCCTTTGACCATTTATCAATTGGAGAATGATTTGAGTTCTTATAAATTTGAGTCAGTTCTCAATATATTTTAGAAATGAAGCCTTTATCAGAACCTTTAGTTGTAAAAATGTTTTCCCAATTTGTTGTTTGCCTTCTAATCTTATCTGCATTAGTTTTGTTTGTACAAAAATTTTTTAACTTAATGTAATTGAAATTATCTGTTTTGCATTCAATAATGATCTCCAGTTCTTTTTTGGTCACAAATTATTTTCTTCTCCACAGACCTGAGAGGTAAACTATTCTTTGTTCTTCTAATTTGTTTATAATATCATTCTTTATGTCTAAATCATGAACCAATTTCAACCTTATCTTGGTATAGTGTTAGTGTGGGTCAATGCATAGTTTCTGCCACACTAATTTCCAGTTTTAGTCAAATAATGAATTCTTATCCCAAAAGCTGGGTCTTTGGGTTTGTCAAACACTAGATTACTATAGTCATTGACTATTTTGTCCTGTGAATCTATTCCACTGATCGACTACTCTGTTTCTTAGCCAGTACCAAATGGTTTTGATGACCACTGTTTTATAATATAGTTTTAGATCTGGCACATCACTGGCATTTTTTTTTCATTGAAATTCTTGACTTTTTGTTCTTCCAAATGAACTTTGTTATTATTTTTTTCTAGATCTATAAAATAATTTCTTGGGAGTTTGGTATGGCATTAAACAAGTAGATTAATTTAAGTAGTATTGTCATTTTTATCATATTTACTCAGTCTTCCTAAGAGCACTTGATATTTTTCCAATTATTTAGATCTGACTTTATTTGAGTATAAAGTATTTTGTAATTGTGTTCATATAGTTCCTGACTTTAGACACTATTTTTACATCAAAAATATTATTTTTAAAAGTTTGTCAGTTAAAAGCCTCAGATATTTTGAGATAAGAATTCACAGTTATGTAAAATTTTATATTTAAAAAAATGTTCCTTTCACTAATCCATACTAACCTTGTGGCAAGCAGAGAAAATGTTATCTCCATCCCAACAGTTACAGGGTAGAGAAAGGACTGTTCCTTTCATCTTGTTATTCCATGTCTAGTGTTTATGTTCCATGATGTTAGAATCTTAAACTATCTAAAAGAAATACGGATTCATCAGATTATAAGATCATACATCTAGAAATGAAAGAAATCTCAAATCCATTTAGTCCACAACCATTTTATCATGTAGTTGAGAAAATGGATTCTAAGAGGGATGGGCAGCTAGGTGGTACAGTGGGCTTGGATAAGGAAGGTGAGTTCAAATCTGATCTTTAATGTTTAGTAGTTGTGTAATACTGGACATGTCACTTAACCCTGATTGCCTCAATTTCCTCATCTGTAAAATGATATGGAGAAGGAAATGTCAAACCACTCCAGTATCTTTGCCAAGAAAATCCTAAAAAAGAATCATGAAGAGTAAGACATGACAGAGAACAACAACAAAGACCAAGAGGAATTAAATAACTGGCTAACATTCATACAGATCATAAATAGCAGAGATAGAATGGGAACCTTGGTCTTCTGAATCCTGAACCAGGCAGTTCTCTTTACCTTCTACCCTTGTCTGTATGTGGGCTGCTTCATGGTGTGGTAAATAGAATTCTGAAATTAAAGTCAGGAAGGCCTAGGTTTAAATCCTGCCTCTGACATTCCCTGGCCTTGTGAGTGTGGACAAGTCACATAATTTCTGAGTCTTCTTGTTTAAAATGGGAATGGTAATGTTTGTATAATATCTTTTTCTCAGGGATCCCATGAGACTCAAGACAGGTAATGTAATTGGACTTTGATAACTTTAAAGCACTATAAATATTATATAATTATATAATATATTTATATGTCATATTATATGATTATATAAATATTAAGTTATTAATTATCCACTGTTTTAAAAAGTTAGCTTACATCCTATGTATAAATTTCCTATTCCCTGTTATAATTTTGAGAGAAATGAAAGTATTATTTTATTACTTTATGAAATTAGAATTTTACAAAACAGCCTTCTCGTAACCTGGAAATATTCATACTGAAAGGTCTGATTTACACACCAGGACTAGATTAGAATCAATAAAGTAGCCCAGCATGTCTCATTAAAATTTTTTTTTGTTTATGTCTACCTTGGGTATGCATTTTTTAAAAGTTGCTTACAAAAAAACTCACTAGTGATAGGTATATTTCTTATCCTGAGGCTCTCTGTTGAGTATTTGTCCCTGGTAGGATATAAAAAAGTCAAAACACAGCTTAGCTACAGGCTAAACATCTCTGGTGTCTGGGAGGAGATGTTTTGCATCTAATAGCAGAGGGCTGCTTCTAAATATATGATGTCATTCCCTAAATTTATAACAATGTGTATTTTAATCACACTCATGTTTATCAAATGAAAGTTCTGAAATCTATTTATTTTGTATAAAGCACATGAAGTATTCATTAACACCTGAATTCCTCACATGTGTATTATGAGACCCAATTTGACAAAATTTCTTTAATAATTCATAATGATCTTAGAAGGGTAATATTTATTTTTTCCCCAATTACACAACTCCAACTTGACTTCACCATAGTTTCATGCCTGGGAATTCATGAGGTGGAAAATATTTGACAAGAGGGGAGCAAAACCATGGGAAATAATATGCAGAAAGAATGAGAGAATGCAAAATGCATGGGGGGAGCTCTGTTCATGACAACCACTTTAGTGCACTGTATATTGACATAAGGTTATTGAAACAGTCAGAATGCTTACTTTAGTCACTTTTATACATTTGGAGGAATATAGGCTTTTCAAAATGTGTTTCTGAATAAAGAGAACTATTCTTAGTCTTCAGTCAAATGAGTTATAGGACTCGGGAACAAGAGATTTCTGACATACTGTCTGCTTTCTGCCTGCAATTGGTGATAGCTGTGAGTAAAAAATGAAGGTACAGTAAAGGAACAGAATAATGTCAGGACCATTTTAGAAGCCATTTGTTCCATTATAAAAAGGTAGAAAATGATTGTCAAAAAGTGAAAAGCAAAAGAAAAGAACTAAGTTTGCTAAAGCTTTTAAAGTATTTCCTTAATTTTTGTGAGTTTATTGTTTAGGCTACTTCTGGGAGGACAAATGACAAAAGGCTCCTGAATACCTGCTTTTTGCACACAAGACCCAGTATAAAATGTCATTCTGAGGCTTCAAAAGAACTTTTAGCCCACTTCCAGTGATAAGTTTCAGCTTTGGAATTTCAGCCTGGAACTCTTTGGAAAATAGATGGAATTTGAGCC
The DNA here is from genome assembly GCF_016432865.1 of Antechinus flavipes. Lineage (NCBI taxonomy): Eukaryota > Metazoa > Chordata > Mammalia > Dasyuromorphia > Dasyuridae > Antechinus > Antechinus flavipes. The sequence goes on from NC_067398.1 coordinate 168,910,443, forward strand.
AAGGCTAGAAAATGAAGGGAAGATTTTAATCCAAAGACAGAAGAAGGCACTGCAGGCCCATGTAACAACTTGAACAAAATCAAAAAAGTATAAAGCCTTTTTGGGATGTGGTGAGTTAAACCAGTTGGGCCAGAGAAGTAGTTGTTCAGACCCTGTATTCTTTGTTTTCTTTGAATTTTTTTTCTTACACTCTATTTATAATGAAAGGAAATATATTTCTAGAGCTTACTATGCATGTGCACTTAAAAAATTGATAAATTTACAAGTAGAATTAAAACCTTGTCAGTATGTTTTCTAAGAATGGCATGTACTTTTCCAAGGATTCACCAAAAAGTATGTAACTTCACTAATGGAGCAGTTTAAATATAAATTTAAAATTCCCCTGACTTTCCCTTTTCCTCTGATTGAGAATCCTGAGGTCAGAGTAAAAGGTCCATCCCAAGAAGAAGTGAAGATTCCTATAATGTGGAGTACCTCATGAAACTTAATCTCTTCCCTTAGCTTTTCTTAGCCTATTTGAATAGGTCAGATTAAAATTTTTATAATTAGAATGTAAGCTCCTTTCCTCACGTAGCTATCTGGAACAATGAATAGAAGGAGTCAGGAAGACCTAGCCTCAAATCTAGCCTCAGTCACTTATTGTGTAACCCTGACCAAGTCAGTTAATTTCTATGTGTCTCAATTTTCCCAGTCATAAAAGGGAGAGAATAACAATACCTTCCTCAAAAAGTTATTGTGACGTAAAATCCTGCTTCATTCTTTATATACATATCTCCTAGCCCAGCACATGGCTTAGGTGACTAATTAATAATTGTTGACTGGTTGCTTTCTAATCTATTTTTTATTTAGTTTTTCAACATTCATTTTTGTAAGATTTTGTGTTCCCATATTTTCCCCTTCCCTTCTCTCCCTCCTCCAGCAAGCAATCTAATATGGATTATATATGATAATCTTTTTAAACATATTTCCATATTTGTCTATGATGAAAGAAAAACCAGACAAAAAAGGAAAAAAAACATAAGGAAAAAACAAACAAAAGGGTGAAAATATTATGTTTTGATTCACATTCATTCTTTATAATACTCATTCTGGCAAATACAGATGGCATTTTCCATCACAAGTCTAGGACAGTTATTAGGATTATTAAGATGGAGATAATGAAAGATAGGAAACTTGTCTTGATTCATACTTTTTGAGTTGAACTAACAGTTGAAGATGCAGAGCTGTGAAGATTTGTTTGACTTTATTGGAATTGTCTTGGATCACTGCATTACTGAGAAGTGTTGAGATTATTATTGTTAGTCATCTTATAATCTTGCTGTTACTGTGAACAATGTTCTTCTTCATTCACTTCACTGAACATTAGTTCATGTAAGTTTTTCCAGGCTTTTATGAAATCATCCTGTTGGTCATTGCTTACAGAACAATAATATTCCATAACATTCACATACCATAACTTACTCAGCCATTCTTCACCTGAGGGGTACCCACTCAATTTCTAGTTCTTTGACACTACAAAAAGGGTTGCTACAAACATTTTTATGTTTATGGGTCCTTTTCCCTCTTTTATTGTCTCTCTGGAATACAGGTTTAGTAGAGACACTGCTGGATCAAAAGGTATGCACACTTTTATAGCTTTTTGGGCATAGTTCCAAATTGCTTTCCAGAGCAGTTAGATAAATTCACAACTCTACCAATGATGTATTAGTGCCTTAGTTTTCCTACATCCCCTCCAACACTAATCATTATCTTTTCCTGTCATCTTTGCCAATCTGAGGGATATGAAATAGTACCTCAGAGTTGTCTCAATTTACATTTCTCTAAACTTAGTGATTTAGAGCATTTTTTTCACAATTAGAAATGGCTTTAATTTTTTCAGCTGAAAATTATTGTCCTTTGACCATTTACCAATTGGAAAATGATTTGTATTCTTATAAATTTGAGTTAGTTCTCTATATATTTTTGAAATGAAATATTTTATCAGAAACACTGGCTATAAAAATTTTTCCCAATTTTTTGCTTCCCTTCAAATTTTGGCTGCATTGCTTTTGTTTATGCAAAAACTTTTTATACTTAATATAATCAAAATTATCCCTTTTGCATTTCATAATGTTTTGTAATTCTTCTTTGAATTGCCTTTTAATCTTAATCCTTTCTTCTGATGAGATATTGATTTTTAATCTATTGCGTTGAATGTTGTTTATTGCATGTCTAGCATTGATATTTTTACTATACATTCACATCTCATTCAGGAATGATTAAAAAATCAATGATCTCTTTTCCATTAAGATTGAGTTCATTTTTTGTTGATGATTGGTGCTTGCTCTATCTAGTCCCTTCATACTCTGTTCTTGAAGAAGGTATTCTTTATATGCAAAATTGTTTTCCAATAAACTACAGTGCTTGGCCTCTTTCCTTCTGTTTCCCTGAGACACATTTTATAACACAGTTCTCACTACTTTTTCATTTTAAAAATACAAATATCATGTATCAGTTCTCAAACTCTTCCTAAAAAATCCTAAAATGTATTTCAGGTGTGGTAATCTCCATAGTGTTCTTTTGGCCCATGCTCATCACTAGCACTATAAGGTGAAATGACTTAGTATATAGAAGCAACTGGATAAATGCTTTAAAAAATTCATTTGTAGTCAAGTAGCCAATGAAATGTTTGTTGTTTTCTTTATAAACATAATGAATCCACTATTGTTGGTTTCTTTATTTGCCTTTTTCAGGAAAATCTATGAACCATTCCTTTAGTTACTCTCAACTTTCTTAAATCTTTTACATTTGTTTATCAGCATAGTTCAGTTCCTCCCAAAATATATCAACCCCTTTAGTTTTTGGACAAGGACTTCACCTTTAGAGAGCCAATACTTAAACTAATGTTAGTATGATTTCTAGAACCTTTATGATTGTTAGTACACTCTGCTCCTATTTTGTCATTTTACTTGAATACAGAGTTTGACCACATGGGAATGTTGAAAATTATCTTTATATATAATTGGAAAAATAATGATCCTATTGAAATTTTAAAATGTTAAAAATATAGTGACTATAATAAAGTGAATAAGCTAGAGAAATTTTCTAATAAGAAGTCAGGAAGGAATTTGAATTGGTTAACTGAATTATGAAAAGAATGACATGGGGTTCCATTGTGAAGACAGAAGCAGAAGTGAAAAGGTTATATTAAAATTCCTTGGTTTGATATCCATAAGGAAGAAGTAAGAATAATAAAATTGGTGGTCTTCAGTTACTATAGAGACAGATTCTTAACTTGGAATACTTTCCAAGTAGTCCAGGTTGAGCTTCTATTTCCATAAAAAAAAAAATCACAATTCTAAAGTAGTAGAAATAAGCTTCTTAAAATTAGCAGTTAATACAGTTTGAAATCATATGAGAAATAGGCCCTTCCTAACAGCAAGAGTCAAAAGGTGAAAGCAATTTTGAGAAAGGAAATGAGGCAACAACACACTTACAAAATAAATTAAGTTTGCTGAGATGGCAAACAAAAGACAAAAGGCAAAATTTCCATGTAATTCTCAGTATTATTCCTGTGGTTTTGAGATGTTTTAAAGACCTACAATATGCTTGCAGCTATCAACATGAAATTAATGGATGTTTGAATCTTGTGTACTTGGCACAAAATAAGCACAAAATACAATTTTACTTATCCATTCATGCTATTATCGGTTCAGTCTTTTTCATCCACTTCATTCTCAGCATCTACCTTTTGACATCAGCAGGCAATTATTAGGCTCCAGTGATATGCCACATACTATGCTAGGCAGATTGTTCTTTCTTACCTTTTGAAGTTAAAAGCAAGATCAACTCTATCATAATGAGCACTATTTGGGGAAATAGTGCTTCCATAATTATTCAGAAAGTATGTATTGTCAGAACTGAATAAATATTTATTGACTTAAAATTCTTTCTTTAACATTTAAAAATGAGTAACTTCCCACACAAATCAAGGAAAGCTCAAATAAAGTAGAGGTTATATAAAATATGCTTGAGTAGCATTGGTCAGATAGGATTGTACAATGAACTAATTTCTTATTTTAAAAGAATTCAAAATGTAATAGAATCAAAGCATTTAGAGCTAAATTCTTTTAGATTACCTTAAAGGTCATCCAATTCAGAAGTTCTCAGTGTTTTTTGTGTTATCAATCCATTTGGTAACATGGTACACATTCTCAGCTTCTCAGAATCAAGTTAAGTACATAAAATACATTGGATAATAGGAGAAATAAAAACTAGATTGAAGTAAAATTATCAAAAAAACTTTTAGAACAAGTTCACATATCTCAAGTTTACAAATTGGTCCAGGTCAACCTTCTTCTTTAACTAAGTAAAAAACTGAACCCAGATAAATAGTGACTTCTTTTTTTTATTGTTGTATTTTTAAAATGCTTAAAAAAATCTTTTTGTCTTTTTACATCATTTTCACTTTCTAATATTACCTGCCTCTCTCAGTGCAAATGAAAAAAAAAAGTTAAACAAAAGTAATCTTATGATATTATATATAGTATTATGAACCCATACTACACTACCTCTCTATCAAGAGAAGGAAAAAAGTCATTAGTCCTCTGGAACTAAGATTGGGCATGTCAGTAATCTGAATCTTGTACAGATTTAGTATTGTTTTCCTTTATGTTATCATGGCCATTGTAAATATTATCCTCTTTTCTTTACTTTCTTCAGTATGATCTGCCTAGAGTTCAAAGTAACTGGCATACTGATTACAAGTTGCAAAGCCGTATTTTGAAATTTGATCCTTTAAAATCATATTTAGTGATCTTTCTATTGCAAAAAAGTATTTTTGTTAGAGTAGAATATATTTTGAGAGAAGATAAGGCAGAAGTGGTGGTAGTTATTATAGTAAGGATCGCCAACTGCACTAACGATGGAAAGAAAAAATGTGAATAAAGTTCCAGATGCAGATTGTAATAACTATTATCAAGAGTAATAGATCAATATTGTCATTATTCAAAACATTTCTAAACACCATCTTTAATAGTGGAATTAGTCAGTTTCACTTCAATTTTTTTTTTTGCAAAACTTCTATTTTCCCCTTATTTCATGAGAAAGTTATGAAATAACAGCAAAATATACTAGGTGATTCATTGTTGTTGACAACAGGCATTATTGGGGGTTTCCTGGTTTTTGAAAATAAAAACGTAATTTTATCAAGAATTTGATTGTAATGTACAACTATATGCCTTACATTTTCCTACAGAACTAGAGTTCTTGGTGTTCTTCAATTTATTATAATTTTCATCAGAACTATAGAGGAAGTGGCATAAGTATGCCATATATTCCTAATTTAGTATTGTTCTTAAAAACTTCATATTTAATCTGATAACCTGGAAGGTCCAAGCATGAAGTGCATCATTTCTCCTTACCTCCTCTAAGAATGCAGCATCTAGAAGGGAATGTTAAATTCTATAAGTTTTAGATAAAAATCATATTGGCTCATTGTACTAGAGGATAAAGATACAAAAACTAAACTGTCCATGTGTTTATAAGAATAAAATATTTGCATAGATAATTCAGTGCAAAATAGGTTGGCAAAAGTGTTTTGATAACTTAAGTGCATGGGATGAGGAGGGAAATCAAGAGAATGGCTGTCTGGGAGAGACTAAGGAATATTTCACAAAAAAGATGACACCTAAACTGAACCTTAAGGGTGCCACTTTTCCTCTTGTAGTTCTTATCATTACAGTAACTACAACTATACTGTTATGAAAATATTTGTGTACTTTTCCTCAAGATTGTATGAGAATGAGTGTGCTTTTTGAAATTTAGGTCTCTATTTTGGTATGGTCAATATTTTTAGACTTGTACTACCAAATTCAAAAATTCTTGAAATTGCTTTCCAAATCTGTCCATTTCCTTTTTAAAGCCATTTGAAGCATAAAATTTATTTTTGTGATCTCTTTAATTCTTAGTTAAACCTTCTAGGGGTTGTATTGTGTAGATATTGCTTTATTGAAAAAAACATTTGATCAGTAAACTCTGAAAAGAAAAAAACAAAACAAAACAAACCAAAACTCCAGGACCAAATTGTTCAGAAGCAAATTTTATCAAACATTCAATTAATTTCAGTAGTACATAAATTATTTGCGGTAATAAAGTCTTTCCATGATACTGATATGGTCTTAGCATCTAAACCAGGGAGAGACAAAGGAGAAAAGAAAACTTCAAATCAATATCTCCAAAGAGCATGGTAAAACTTATAAACAAAATACCATCAAGTGACTAAAATTAAATATTAGAAATAATATACACTCTGACCATGTTGGATCTATAAAAATACCTGAATTTTAAGAAATGAAAACCAAGTTTGTCCATGTTCAGCTTGGAATGTAGAATCAAGTTTCTTCTTTTGCAGATACCACCAGCTCACTTGTATAACAAAGAAAGTGCACTGGCCCATCTTCAGGTTTTACTGTTTCCCCAGCCAAACATTAGCATATTTATGAGAATATATATAGCTTAATTATACTTTGATTGCTACCACCCCAGCCAAATAGAAATTCTTAATGTATATTTAGGAAAGGTTTTGTTTCTTTTTTTAACTTTTCTGCCATGAATGTGTAGTCTAAAATATTTTGCAGACAATGGAAGATGAATGTAGAATTGAAGGAGGTTGAAGTAAAATAGACAAGTATTCATACAAATGTCAACAATGTCTCTTTCCTATTAATTATCTAACCGAGTTCACTGGATGAAGCAATGAGGAGGGATTCATTTGAAGATGAAGTAAAAAACAAAAGGAAGTATTTTAAAAATAATTAAGTAGAGTCATCTTATTCACTTTTCTTCAGAAATCTTTCACTCACACTAGGGATGCCATTTATTTTTCTTAATTGACCATACAGATCTCCTAAAATCATTTCTCTAGCCATTTCTCTGAAGCAAGTTTCCATTTCTGTCTTTCTGATTTGAGAATTTTTCATCTGTTTTTCTTTGAGACTACAAGATAAAAATAAACATTTGGCGTGTGGTTTGGTGACTTGTGTAAGAAAAAATAGCTAATTCTGATGCTTATAATAAAAAGCTATTTCTACCATCCTTTAATTCCTCATATAGTCTCATTGTATAGAAAGTACAAAATAACATAACTTGCCTCCCTAATTCTTGTACCTAGTCTCATCTATGAAATTCCTCATATGTCAGTAGAAACAGACATGTAATTAAACAAATATTTTGGTTGGGTATTTAGATCATTATCAAAGGAGTTCTCTAATTAATTTAAAATGAAAATATTCCTCTTCTGCTCTCTCTCTCTCTTCTGTCTGTTTATTCTAACCTAGTCTGACAAACTTCAATCTCTTCTAAAAATAATTTTTGTCTGCTGGTCTCTAGACAGCACATTACTCCTTTTGTCACCACTTTGGCTACAATAGGAAAACTAAAACCCCCAAAATACAGCCAACTTCATCAGCCAAAACACTAATGCGACTTTTCTGAAAGTCCTCTTTGTATTTGAGGTACTGTGTTAATCTATTTAGAATTTCTACACATCTCATCCTTACTCCCATCCCACAGATGTGAGATGAACAGTAGAATGTGCACATTAACACTCTTTTAATACTTAAACTAGTACTGCCTTTTGATATTGCTACTCTTTTTATGGTGCATCTGGAAGCATGAAAAGAGAGCTTTTATTATTCTAGAAAGACTAATAAATAAACACTTGAATTTCATATATTTCAATGTCAGTGATCTATTCCTATGTCTGACTTTGTTTCTAGTGTGTAGTCATCAACCTTAACACTGGTTTTCAAGTATGTAGTCTATTTTAAATGATGCTGCCAACATTGTAATCCTCATAAATAGGTCTTTACCTTAGAGAAAATAGTTCGTGGATTGACTTTAGAAAACATGTTTTTTCCCTGCCTCTACAAAACTCAATGGGTGAGATGTATTGACAATCTAAATAAAATAAAAATTAATACATATGTTAAGACAACTTTCTTAGAAAGGGTCAAGATAAAAAAAAAAAAGTATGCCCTCTTTTCTAACTTCTGCCATGCAGAAGCTCTAAAGTTCCTTCAAAAGTCTGCTCCGGGGCCACCTTCTACAAGAAACATTTTAGATCTACTCAGTTATTAATAACTTCTCCATTTTGAAATTTCTCTTTGTTACTTTTCATATACCTTGTATTTACTCTTGTACATGTTGAAAACCCAGACAAGCTCCCTGAGGTAAAGTTCATGTTTGGTTTTGTCTTTGTAAGCTCCAGGAACAACATAGTGTCTCATTAGATGTTTGTTGGATTGAAATTAATCCTCATGGGTAAAGAGACTAATGATTTCAGGCTTTATTCCCCAAGGAACTGGAGGAGAATCTCTCCAAAAATTTAGTTCATTATTAGGAAGAGAAAAAGGGGCTTCAAAATGGTTACCCCTCACCTGAGCAAATTTAAGAAAGCTATAAAGGCATCACCATTCCTATTATGCAAAATTTCGGTGGAATGGTTTTTTATAGTATTAAACTTATTTTTTTTGTTCAGTATTCTCCCTATTCTCATATTAGAAAGCTGCTCATATTTGCCATGGAGATACAGCCACAAAATGGTTGATTTCAATGCTCTTTTAGAAACCTAACTTTTCTTAGCTAGATTATTTTATTAGTAATAAATGAGTTTATTATTTTTATTTATTATCTTATTTACTAGAATTTCATTTCTCTTTAGTCTCTATGGACTGGGGTTTTTTCCTTCTAAAAGCATGATTAAAAAAAAAAACAAATAATTGTTCTCACTAAGCTTAAGGCATTTTACTTTTAATATTTTTTATGGTAAAATCAGTTTTCAAATCAGTACATCTGCAAATCTCACATTTTCCACTCGAGATACATTTTGGACTAAAATATGTTTTTTTCTTGAAGTTTTTAAATTAACACACAATATAATTTTATCACTGCATGGCATAGGGCTTTTAGCAATGTAGTCACATTTCCCTTGGTTTTACTAAAACTAATTCTTGCCAGAAAGTAGCTTGCAATCTATTTCTTCAAGAGTGTAGAAAGAAATGTACAATCTTAAAGAATCATATTAAGCTTCGCTTGACAGCTTGACAATACCAAGCCCCTCTCCTTAATTGCTTTCATCAATTCCCAGAAGATTGGCAAAGGACTCTTATTGCTATACCTTGAATATCTTATTACAATTAACAGTCTATGGTATTAAAAGCAAGTAGCAATGACTTTCTTATGGCTTTTATAGTATGCTAATCAGGAATAAAGGCTCAGGATGCTTATGAAGCAGCTGGAAAATTTCCCTTCAGGGGATGTTATGTTACCTGTGATATAAATTTGTGATCTGTGCTTCTGATTTCCAAAGAATATGATGACATGATACTTTCTGCTTTTAATCCCTCTCTCTCAGGCCCAATCCTACCTCAACACTATATACCTTCCCTCTAGCTTTAAAAAAGATGATGCCATTTTTATAATGTGATTTACAGCCAATACAGGCTTCATTTTTTAATTAGTCAAGTGACAAAAATATCTTTGTAAAAGGAGAGGTGTTTTTGTTTGTTTGTTTGTTTGCCAGTTAGGGTCAATTGGTCTCATGCTGCTTAGGACTCAAAAAAAAAAAAAAAAAAAAAAAAAGGAAAGGCTATAATTAAAACCAGGACCCTCTCAAGACCTAAGGCTTGTTGCTTTCCGCATTGTTCAGGTGATTTGAGATATGGCTCTGCCATCCAATCAATTAAATATAATATTATATTTGTCATTAATTTATGTGTCCTGTCTCAGTTTTTCAATATTGGTATAATTTGAGAAGATGTTTAGATTTGTTGATTTTTTTTTTTCTTTGCTTGGAATGGGTGAAAAAAAAAAAAGAAAAGAAAAGAAAAGAAAATGGAGGGACAGCCAAGTGGTGCAGTAGATAGTCCTGAAGTCAGGAGGACCTGAGTTCAAATGTGATCTCAGACGCTTAACACTTCCTAGCTGTGTGACTCTGGGCAAGTCATTTAACCTTTCTCCTCCCCCTCCCCCCCCAAAAAAAAAGAAAAGAAAAAGAAAGAAAGAAAAAAGAAAAAAAAAGAAAATGGAACTCTCAAAAAAACTATGTATTTGACTTAAAAATTCAAATTCATTTTATTACTGTGTGCCAAGACACATATAGAAAATAAGGAAATAGATGGTGTTAAATAGGAAGATAGATTTATAAGATCCAGATTGATTACCCTCTGAGCTCTTACAATTATTGTATTAAAGCTTCAAGTTCTTACTAACCACCTTAAATATCATGGCACTTTAACTCATGAATTCTTAACCTTGGGCCATGGGTTTCTAAGGGATCTATGTATCAATTTCATGAAGTTCACATAATTGAAAAGGAAAAAAAATTGTTTTTACTAATCTCTAGTTAAACTTTAGCATTTCTTCCACTTATGAATCTTTTTTTTTTTTTAAATGAAGAGGTCCATGGGATTCAACAGACTACCAGACTCCATGTCACAAAAAATGATGAACCTTTGTTTTTGTGAGTCTGTCTTTCTATGTCTATAAATATACCTATATATGTATGTTCATTTAAAACCTCAAATTGGTCTAATAATTATTTTTATCAGTTTACTTCCAAAACTCATACACTCTGATTTTAAATAAAATTGCCAGGCAAAAAATGATGTATATCTATAATCTCTAATACAGGGAAGGCTGGTAGATCACAAGCTCATGAATTCTGAACTGCATTGAACTATATTGATAAGGTGTCTGTACTAAGTTTGCCATTACTGTAGTAAATCTTCAGGAATGAGCAGCCACAGGTTACCTAAGGAGGTGTGAACCAAGTTTAAATGGAGCAGGTCTGAGCTCATGCTGGCCTATGAAGAACCCCTATACTTGTAACTTGGGCAAGATAAGGAGTCACAGTTTTTCTAACAAGTGCATAAACAAACAACTAAATAGATACTTTGCCTTTCATGAATATGTAGACATGTGCTTATAAATATTTCTTTGTGTTTACTAGGGGGAAAAATTGCTTTCTCAGTTGAAATAAAGTCTTTTGAAAAATAGATTCTATCATATAAACATTGACACAACCGTTCCTAATGGAAAGTAGCAGAAGATAGCTATTCTAAACATATTTAACTAAAAAACATACAATCATCACTTATCTGTCCTCAGGGAAGTTACATAGAGATAGTACACATATAAGAGTAGCAAAAAAAGAACTTTTGCTTGCACATTTCAAAGTATTGGTCTGTAGACTTTCCAGGACTATATAGTATATAGAACCATATGGGGTCCAAATAGATGGACCTGTTACTAATAACTAAGACTGATGTATAATTATGTTTTCAGTGATTCATCTATGTTACACCATGGGTTATTTTATATGGTAGCATCTGGTTCACATGTGTATAGTGGTTATTCTGTGTTGACTGACATCTATAGTCTTCTAATAAAGTCCCAGTTTCTCAGATGTAGATTGATGCCCTCTTCTTTATAAAGATTAAACATTCTTTTAGACATTCTCACCTCCATCTTTCCCAAACAAGAATTTTACACATATACATACTATATTCTTAACTAATTTTATACACATTTGCATATACTTTTACTGTTTGTGGAAGGTAATAAAAATATTTAATGTAAGATAGCCCCTTTTGATGTTTGAATGTAAATTTTCATGTCCTTTGGTGTGATTGTGTAAATCATGTTATACATCTTGAATTAGAAACTCTAAGTAGACAGAAGCCATGTGAAAGGTTAAGTGACTTGCCCAGAATCAAATATCCAGTTTGCTTTGTAGGCAAGACTTGAACCTTTTTCTTCCTGATTCCAAAGATGTTCTCTATCCTTCTTGCCTTCTTCATGCCTTGCCAACTCTCCATCTGGTGAGTTCCTGAGATTCAATTCATTAGACCTTAAAGAAGACATTACTAATAATAAAAGTTGAAAACTTTGTGGTAATTACTAGTAATTCACTTTGAGTGGTTGGAATTTTCCTTTTATCATGGGATAACTATCCATAAAACAAAAAGAACTTGTATTGAGATGAAGGATGAGGAGATTTGGGCCTGTTATTTCATCATTAACTGGGGATTCTGTGGTTGAAAACTCTATTCTTAAATGCAGATTAGCAACTCATTTGTAATTTATAGTCTTATCAATCAATCATTAAGCATCTGTTAAGTGTTTACTATCTGGTAGGTACTATGGTAAACACCAGTGATACAAAAAGTGGTAAAAGACAGTGCCAAAAAGGAGCTCACAATCTGATGAGGAAGATAACATACAGAAAAATATATAAAGAGCTAATTTTGTGCAGATAAATAGAGATTAGAATTAAGAGAAGTTGGAACAGACTCCCTGTAAAAGTTGGGGTTTTAGCTGATACTTAAAAGAAGCCAGGGAATTCAGTAATAATGATGATAGCTGAGTTTTATGTAGTGCTTATTGTGTGCTAGATACTGTGCTAAGTGTTTTACAATTGTTATTTCATTTAATCCTCACAACAATCCTGGTGGGTAGCTCATACAGCTAGTAAGCATCTGAATGTAATAAATTTAAGAATGAAGAGCATTCCAGGAATGGAGGACAGCCAGAGAAAAGTCCTTTTTTTTGGCAATGGGGTTATAAGTGACTTGCCTAGGAGTACAAAGCTAGTTAAGTGTCTGAAGTCTGATTTGTACTCAGAGCTTTTGGGGATTGTTGTTTTTTTCAATCTCCTGACTTCAGAACTGGTGTTCTATTCACTGCAACATGTTTAAGGCTTGGTTTCTTTTGGGGAGGGGACTTAGGGGGAAACAGTCAGGGTTAAGTGACTTGCTTAAGGTCATACAGCTAGTAAGTGTCTGGAGTCAGATTTGAACTCTGAGGTTTTTTTTGAGTTGGGGGGGAGGGAGAGCGTGAAGGTTTCTTTTACCTTTACAATTCTTTTTACTACATAGAAATTATGTTTTCATATTCAGGAAAATTCTGGATTGAGATTGCAATATTTTAAACAAAAAAGTTAGTAACATTAATTCAGTATTTTTTAGCATTTCAAATTGAAATACAAAGGTTCAGAACTTCAATTTTTATGGCAGTTTTCAAATACAATACTGAGAGATAGATCTTCTTGTCTGTTAACAGTCAGGAAGCCAGTGCCACCAGATCAAAGAGTAAGTGATGAGGAGTGAAGTATAAGAAGATTGAAAAGATGACTGAGAGAGTTAAGTTATGAAGAGCTTTAAATGCCAGAGTATTTTTTATTTAGTATTGGAGAGTGTAGAATCATTGGAGCTTATTAAGTAAGGTAGTGACATGGTAGTACCTAGGCTTTAGGAAGATCATTTTGGTGCCTGAATGGAGGATGGATTTGAGTGGGGAGAGACTTGAAGCCCACAGACCTGCCAGCAGGCTATTGCAGTAGTCTAAACATGAGGTGATGGGGACTAAGTCAGATGGTGTCAAAAGAAAAGGTGAAAAGATATTGCAGAGGTGAAACTGAAAGGCCTTGGCAACAAATTGCATATGAAAGCAAGTACAGGGAAGAGTTGAGCTTAATTCCTAGATTACAAACCTGAGGGAAGATGGAATTACTTTCTATAGTAATAAAGAAAGCAAGATTCAGGGGGGAAAGTTTAGGGGAAAGGATAGATTTTTGTTTTGGACATTCAATTTAAGATGTCTATTGGATATCCCAGTTTAAGGTATTTGAAAGCAGTTGGGGCAGGATAGGTAAATTTGAAAACGCATCATCATAAAGATTACCTTAAATATTTACCTTGAGAGGTAATAACTTGCCCATGATCCCACTGTTATTGTCAGAGATAGATTGTAAAGTCAATTCTTTCCCTTAAAGGCTGATCCTCTCTCTCCTACCTCATCCTGTCTCACATATATTAAAATAATTGTATGTAAATTGTTGTGGGAAACTAGGTGGCTCAGTGCGTAAACCACTGATCATGGAGTCAGGAAGACCTGAGTTCAAATTCAGCTTCGGATACAATGGATATCTGATCTTCACTTTACTCTGTTTGCCTCAGTTCCTCATCTGTAAAAATGAGCTGGAAAAATGCAAGCTATTCTTGTATCTTTGCCAAGAGAATCCCAAAATATTATTATAAAGAATCAGCAACAAAGTTGTGTTAAGGATAATTTGCATAAATTATTTACTTTATTTTCTTTCACACACTTGTCACTTGTTAGTAATTCTTATATTTATACAATTTTAAGAAAATAGAAACATAAAGTACCAGACATTTAGGAGCTATATAATTTTGAAAAAAAGTAAAAGCTATCTTTTCACAATGCATATTGATATATATTTTTTCAATACATTTTTTCAGATATTTGCAAAACAAAGTCAGTAGTCTCTGCCACATACAACACTAAATTCTACAGAAATTATCCAGCACTCTTAAACCTAACTTAATACCTATTTTAAAATTATATTTTCTTTTAGCTTTGATTCCTTTGAAGAAATGTGTTTAGTAGAAATGAGATTAGCATTTATATTGTCAAATTACCTTAACAATTTGCATTCACAAATCCATCTCCCTAATACAATAGATATGAGCTTTCCATGGATTGTTGACTTTGCTAAGTTTTTTAGTGCATGGAATAAATGCAACCAGTGTTTTAGTTAGATTTCTAAATTGTAAATCCTTCATTCATTGCCACAATTTACTGTGGCCAACATCTGAAAAGTGTAGTATTAAATACAAGAGATACCTTGCGAGAAAGCCTGGATGCTTTGATAGACTATTGATCTTCACTTAAAAACTAAATAAAGGATAAAACATATTATAATATAATCAGTAATATAATCCTTGTATATGAAAAAGGATTCTTTTTTGTTTAATATATAATTAAAATATTGAAAAAGAGAAGTTTATCTTTGAAAAGATATATGTCTCATGGCTTGTTTTCTAAAAAGGCAGTTTTCACTGGGACGGAAGTAGTTTTCTTCCATAGTTGGCCTAGAATTGTAAGTCGCAGAGCTCAAAAGAATCTTAGACATTGTCTAGTCTAATTACTACATTGTGATTCTTGATATTCAAATATAATTATCCATAATGTGTGGGACAGCTGTGACCCCAACCCAAATTAAAATCAGAAACTCTCATGGTAGAAAAGTATTTAGCAATATTTGCAGAAAAACATTTCACACTGCATGTACTCCAAAGAGAACCTTTTAACTAACTGCTGCATTCTCCTCCATTTTCTCACAATAAAACTTTTAACAATATTAGTGCTATAGAGACAGCTAGGTGGCATAGTGGATAGAGCCCCAGCCCTGAAGTCAGGAGGACCTGAATTCAAATGTGACTTCAGACACTTAACCCTTCCTCGATGTGTGACCCCAGGCAAATTACTTAATCCCAATTGCCTCAACAAAAAAAAAAAAAAAAAAAAAAAAAAAAAAAAAAAAAAAAAAACAAGGAAGAGAGAGAGAGAGAAAGAGAGAGAGAGAATGAATATAGTGCTGTAACCAGACATTTTCCATCAGAATTAGGACTTTTGCCAAATCATATGGGAGACTTATATTTAATAGCTTCTTAGTGATATTAAAAAATATATATATCTTAAGTAGCTCATAAGTTATTTCTTGTCAGGAGTGTTCTACTTTATTGATGTAACATAAAAAATTGATTGATATCCACTTCTTTTTGTTTACATTTCCATAATATTGGACTTGGGGAAAAAAAAGTTAAATTTATCTGTAATCTCATATTATTTTATCTAAACTCTTTGTCTTCTTGTTGTCTGCTGCCCAAAAAGTTTTAAAAAATTAGAAAGCAAAAAAACAAAAACTAAACTAAACTAAACTAAAAAACCACCTTCTTTTCCTCTAAGATTTTATTCTTTAAGCCAGAAGTTTTTAACCTTTTTTTATGCTGCGGACTCCTTTTATTAGTCTTTTGAAATGTGTGGATCCCTTCTTAAAATAATGTTGTTAAAGACAAAATGAAATAATAGAATTATAAAAGAAATCAATTATTTTGAGATACACGTATCAATTTTTTTTAAGTATTCATAGACCCCATGTGAAGAATTTGGCTTTAAAGAGGAGGTAAGATGCCTACAAGTTGCATGCAAAGTACACTGAATTATAAAACCAAGTCTGCATTCCAGCTCTACCACTTACCAACTTTTCAATTTTGCATAAGTTTTTCAACTTCTTTGGGACTATTTCTGTATTTGTAAAATGGAAATAATACCCATCTTTTAATTTTGTTAAAAGAGAAATACTTTGTAAAGTTCTATAGAAAATGGACTACTATTTCTAATAGATGTGTATTTAAAAGTGTAATCATATATTTAAAATTAGGCAACAGATAATAGTATATTTTACCCAATGGAATGGAAGCTCCTTGAGAACAGGAATTGTTTTCATTTTTGTTTTTGTGCCTGGTACTTAATAATAGATATGCTATTGTAAGATGCTGTCCTACTCTACTTGGAAGACCTGAATGCAAATGTGGTCTCAGATAATTACTAGTCATGTGACCCTAGTCAAGTCACTTAATCTCTCTTTGCCATAATTTACTGGAGAAGAAATGGAAAAACAGTGGTTTTGCCAAGAAAACTCCATGGATAGTATTGGCGTGCCTTGGTCCAACGTATCATAGAATCAGACACGAATAACAACAATTCTATTTGGCAGTTGCAGTTTTCCAACAAATTGTCCATAGAGGAATGAAGCAGTGGGGGTAGAGTGGGAAATGTGGAGATGTGGATGTGTCCACAGCACTGACTTAGAACTTTGAATTCATTTTCCTACAGAAACAATGTTAAAATGGAGTTGGTTTCTATAGTACTATTGTTACTAGAATCCTATTTTGATAAAAACTCAATAGGTTTTCATGGAACCTAACTGTTTCTTAGGTGTTCCTTTACCTCCAAACTACTTATTTAAAGACACTTCCTGGGCTCTTTAATGCCAGCCTTTAATCTTTGGTACCGGGGAAACTGAGGTTGGTGGAGTTTAGGAATTCTGAATTGTAGTGAAATAAGCTGATTGAGAATCTGCTTTAATTTAGAACAGACTCCCTGCAGAGGCATGAATTGGTTTGAATCAGAAACAGAGTAAGTCAGTGCTTCTGTGCCAATCAGCAATGGGTTTTGGCCACTCTATCTCCATTTGGGAAGAGATGGGAAGACTCATTCTTGACAAGAAGAGGAAGAGGAAGAGAAGTGAAAGAGAAAGGAAGGAGACTTCTGAAAAACAATACTTTCAGTTGGAAATTCCCCCCAGTATGTAACAAAGTAAGCATTTTTAAGCAGACCCGGTGGCTGTTCTTTGGGAACTTCATGATTTTGCTAATATTTCTCCTAGTCATCTTTGAATTTGTTAGTTTTCTAGAAAGTGATCCAGTTGTAAAATATTATTATTTTATTAATGTTAAATATTATACAGTCTGTTATCCGATCCTTCTATAGTGTGTGTTCCTGTGTGAAATGAAAAGGAGTAAAACAAATGAGCTTATTTTAACAAAGGGAAATTCAGAGAACAATTTATTTTTAAGTAACAAAGGAAGCCATTGAGAAAAATTGAAATCTCCTCTTTGTCCATTCATGGGGCCCCTTAAAGCCTTTAAAAGCACTGCTGAGGTAACATGCAGTGAAGCATCTTAATAAAAATCTGGATTGGCCTGGATGGAATACAGCTGTATGTTTTCCTTGCATGTTTATAGCCTGTCCAATTTTCATGGTTGTCTTTTGGAACTGACTGCAAATTTATGGATGACAGCTTCTCTAATTCCAGACAAGCTAGATTCTCAGAATTTTGCAGTTTCAACATTTTAATTTGTACCTATGGTTTCTGCTTTCTGAAATGTGATTCTTCTTTCTGATTTGACAATGATGGTGTAAGCTGGTTGTTCCCTGCTGATAATAGAGACCATGTTTTTTTCAGTAGAAGATGTGTATAGCTGAAGATTTTATATCAGCTTAGAATGATTTACATTATTATACATAGTTATTCAGGACATTCCAGACAGAGAAGGTTGTGTTCCCTGAAGTTTAAATAATACTGTAAAACTGAAAATTAACAAAATATCAAACTAATTTGAATTTTTAAGTAACATGATTTCTCTCCTGCTAGCATAAATGCAGGATAGGCACATATACACACACTCAGGTACATACACACTCATATAGATATTTCACTCTCAGAAGCAAGAGGGAAATAGAAAAAAAAATAAGATGACATCAAATATTTACCCATCTTCCACAAGTTGTCTTGAGGTCATTATATATTCATTACAATCCCTTCCACTTGTATAATAACAAATGGAAGATGTGTGCAAAAGTATTCCTTGTCACATATGAATATGTAACTAGTCACCTTAGTGTTAAAGGTTTTATCTTTTACATTTTACATGTAAATTTTACATTTTAATTATATTGAAAAGATTCTTTGTGGATATAGTTGTAATCATTTTATACATTAGGATACTCAATGTATCAGTTTTTACATTTAAACTTTTGGTAGATTGGAATAAGATTAAGGGTTTCTGTAACAAGACTGGATTTTCCTTGACTTTTGATTCTTTTTAGAAAACCTTTTGGCCTTCACTGCATAATTTTCTACCCAGTGTTTTAGAAGCTAAGGGAACTCGAAATTCTTTAAAAAGACGAGGCAATGGGACTTCCAGAAGGCTGCTGTGCACAGAATACTTGCATGACTTGACATAGCTGGGGGTTGAGGATAAGGGGATGGAACCTGCACAATCACCAAAAGACCTAGAACAGTACAAAGTTTGTATGTGAACAGAGCCATGGATTTATCTTTGTAAAAAAAAAAAAAATCTGACATGCAAGCAGGATATGAAATGAATTCTCTTTTGAAAGAGAATAATTATTATACCTGTGATACTCTCTTGCAGATTTGTGACTAGAAATTCTCTCTGTGGTCTTCTGTCTAAACCTGTAGTCATTCTCCCATTTATTAAACACCCATTAGCATCAAGACTTAGTGAAAGGAAAACAGGACTTAAAATTTAAATATTTTTGTTGTTCAGTCATTTTTCAGTCATGTCCAACTCCTGTCTTCGCAAATATAGTAGAATAGTTTTCCATTTTCTTCTCCAGCTCATTTTACAGATGAGAAAACTGAGGCAAACAGGGTTGTGTGACTTGTAGGAAGCCAGATTTAAATTCAGGAAGATGAGTCTTCCAGACTCCAGGCCCAGCACTGTATCTACTGTGCTACTTAGCTGCTCCAAATGCAAGTACCTTGTTTTGAATCCTAGCTTTTCCTACAATAACATGGACAAATCTCTTCACCTCTGTTTCCTCTTCTGAAACATGAATGAACTTTATGGTCCCTTCAGTCCTTTCCCACTACAGATTTATGAACAGAGCACCACAAGATTCTAAAACATCAGACTGCATAATTACTAAGGCACAATAGTCAACTATTAGGAGTGGTGTGGGTGCAGCTAGGTGGTGCAGTGAATAGCACCAGATCTGAAGTCAGGAGGATCAAAGTTCAAGTCTGGTCTAAGACACTTAAACACTTCCTAGCTGTGTGACCCTGAGCAAGTCACTTAATCCCAATTGCCTCAGCAAAAAAAAAAAAAAAAAAAAAAAAAAGTGATTTGGTAGGAATAACAATGCAGTTGGAACAGTAGAAGCTAGGTTTGAATTTTGATCACTACTGAATGCACATAAACCTGTGACTAAGTCATTTTTCCTCTCTAGGCCTGAGTACTGTGGAATGTTTTTTGTTTTGTTTTGTTTTGTTTTTACACAACTATAAGACAACATCAGTACCGATCTTCCTTTCTGTTATCTTAGTATAGCTGAAAATAATCTTTAAGATGATCAAAATAGTGTACAAGCCAGAAAAAGTTCCTTGAATATGAATATAAATCAACTAAAGCCTAAGAAATAACACTATATAGATAACCTTTTAATTGAATTTCTTCTTGTTTTACTTGATTCTTTGTATGTATATATCATGGATACACATACATCATAGATTTATAGATTTTTTAATATTGTATATTTATAAATATACATAAAATATATTATATTTGCAATACATATTTTGATATATTTATATACACATATATTTGTTAATTTTGCCCCGTCATTGCTCAGGGATCTATTATTCAGGGGAGAACTCAGAAAATGTCTGCAAACATAGTATTAAGGATACTGTGGATTGGTGACTAATTATGCAATACTTGAGGCAGTGAAATTGTGATTCAGATCAACACAGGAAATATTCAAGAAATACATCCCTGAGTAAATTAGTGATAATTATGACTTCTAGAAATGTCTCACAATTGCAGACTGTTCATTTTTCACTCTGTTTGCCACTCTTAAACTCTTCAAGTAATATGTTCAAAAGTTGGGAAACATGGGACCATGATAGCATCACTAGCTTTATGGGATAAAGTCTGCCAATATTTAAATTTCATGTTTCTTTGACCAACAAGAACAAAATAGTAGGATAATTATGTCACTTTGGCAACTATGGATCCAATTAATTTTTTCTCTTAATGGGAGCTGAAGTACTTCATCAGTTCTCTTTGATTTTTTTTGGCTTTCCAGACAAGTTCAGCCAAACATAATGTGAATATTTTTAAAAAACAAACCCTAGATTATGATCTATGACAAACAGCATATTTTGGAGTTGATATCTGTCTCATGATCATTCTGAACATCTGGATCCTTGAAATTTCATTTTTGCTACTGGTTTTAGAATTAGTATCTTTGTCATGTTTTATATTGCTGTAGAGGATTTAGTGCACCATTAATCCTATATTTCATCCTACATTTTGATTTGGCGCACAATTCTGAAGTTCCTTCTTTTCCTGAAGGTCATCTTAGGGAAATATTTGTTTCTTCTTTATCATGTAGTGCTACCCATTTAGAAAAATGATTGGAATATTAGCTCTTTGAAAGAACTTTCACTTTTGTATTTGTAGTGTCATCATTTAGTGCAGTGTCTGTTATATAGAAGACTTTTGATAAATGTTTGTTAATCCATTGAGTAAATGAATACAAAAGGCCTAAATGTTTAAATATATGCATACATGTGTGTGTACATATATATGTGTGTGTGTATTTTTTACTTAGATGAAAAGGTCCATCTTTACAAAGTAAACCAATAAAAGCAAATAATAAAAGCTTCTTGAAAAGATGTTGGCATTCAAACTAATAACTAGTTAAAAGTCAAGTCAATCATTCATCATAGTATTATAGAGAAACTTCCCCAGGATAAGCCATTTCTTTCCACAAATATTGTCTTTGATCTGTACTATTCATAGTTAATTAGATGGTGGCAACATAATTCTGATTACAGGTTTCAAAATTTTCTATGCATAGTGAAAGCAAGTAAATACAACAAAGAAATCTCAGCAATTATGCTACTTAACATTAAGCCATCTTTTTTGTGATGCTGACATGTTTTTGAGAAGGAACACTGCATTCACTTTCTTTGAACAAGGTTTTATTAATAATAATAATTCACAGCTTTAAGTTATACAAAGTGCTTTTCTTACAACAACTCTATGAGATAGAATTTCATGGCAGCTAGGTGGCATAATAGATAGAACACTGGGTCCAAATTCAGGAAAACCTGAATTTAAATACAGTCTCAAATTACAAATTGTGTGACCCTAGGCAAGTCATTTAATTTTTGTATGCCACAGTTTCCTCAACTGTAAAACGGGGGAAATAATAGCATCTATTTCCCAGGGCTATTGTGAGGATTAAACAAGAAATATTTGTAAAGCTCTCAGCATGTTGCTTGGCACATAGTAACTACTATATAAATGCTAATTGCAGTTATTATTATTATAACTTACTATTAGTAAGCAGTGTCAAAGAAGCAACTTTAAGAGAAATAAAAGGAAAACAGTAAAATTAGAGAAGGCTGATTCAAAACCGGGCTTTACTATTTACTTATGGCTTTGATTCAGTTATTGCATCTATTTGGGAGGCATATTTCCTCATTTGTAAAAGAATGGGAATTGAACTAACTAATTTCAGAGATCCTTTCCAACTGTAAATCCCAGGATTCTCTGACTTGGCCCAGTAAGAAGTGGAAAGCTATTTTAGGATCTTTAAACGGAGCCATACCTGATGCTCTGTTTTATGAGAACTGATACTCAGAAGTTGAGACATGCTCATTGTCACACAATTAGTGTCTAGGGTGGTACTTGAATATAGATCCTTTGATGCCAAATTTAGAACTGATTCTAAAAGTGATAATAGCATGCTAGTTTAGTTTTATAAATTCAATTTCAATACAACAGAAATTACATGCTATTTGCAAAGCATTGTAGTTGTGTTAGGAATACAAAAATAAAATAAAGCAATCTCTTCACTCAGGGATCTTTTATCCTGCTGAAGAATTGCAACAGTACTACAGGTAAACTGAGCTGAGCCTTAAAGAAAACTAAAAGGCAGAGGAAGGATTATAATTCAAACATTTGAGAGAGGGGAGATGTAGTGTTCTTTTTCTCTTCTTTAAAATAATATAATGGTTTTCTCTGGGAGAGAGCAGGTTTCTCGGGGACGTTTTCTGGAGGCAGCCTTAGTATCAGTTCAGATCAATAATTATCCCAAATGCAGCCAGGTGATAAAAGTTCAGATCTTTTATTGTCTCCAATATAGCCCGGTTAGCTTAGAGGCCCCTCTCTCTGTTTGGTTCCAAGAGCTCCCTCCGAATGTCTCCAAATCCAAAGGTTTGTCCTTCAGCCTCCAGCCAGCACAAAGATGAATCTGTCTTGCCTTTGAGAGAGGGCTTGTGGGCTTCCTCCCAGAGTGCTCCTTTCTGACCCCAGTCAATGTTCCGAAGTAACTCTTTTCCAAGAGAGGGCTTCTGGCTGAACTCACTTGACGCTCCAATTCACCTGAACTCCCTTAACTGGGCCTCTGCTTTCTTCTTATATATGAGAGAGTGGGATTATGGGTTTTCTGCCATAGTGCTCTCTGGCCCTAAGAGCTTCAAGGGAGGTGTGAATTCACAAAGTTTACTTTGTGAATCTCTCATACTTGTGAACTCCAATGAGTATTGGTGTGAACACAAGCATTGTATTAATTAGTTCTACTTAGTACCTTGTTTCAGATTCTGGCCCAAAACATCTCCTTGTAAGATCAGATCAGGATACTGAACCATGCTAAATTAAATAATTATTGTCTCTATCAACTCTAATGACTTAAGGGTTTGTAAAGATTCCAACAGGGAGAGGTTTGGTTTTTTTGTTGTTGTTGTTGTTGTTGTCTGTTTGTTTTTTTGTTTTTTTTCCCCCACTAAACATTATGGGAGGATTAGCTTTTACAAAAATATAGTAATAGAAGATAGAATGCTGGTTTGGGGAATAGCAATAAGGCTAATTCATTTGGAACATGGATTGTGTGAAGGAAAGTAATGTTTAATAAGTCTAGAGTGGTAAATTAAGAGCGATATGGAGCTTTAGGTAAATTACTACAAACTTACTACAATTTACTGCCTGCAGGCAGTAAGGAACCACCAGAACTTCTGGAAACATGGAGACTGATATAGTCACACAAGGAAATTCTTTACCCTAGCATTAACGTTCTTACTTATTCAACATTTATTTTTTGTGTGCCATTAATGTACTAGACATTGTGTTAGATTAATCTTTTGATCCACCAAAATCTACATGAGAAAATTATCAAATATTAGGTAATTATAAAACATGAAGAGAACCTCAAGCAGTAGCATGCACAGAGGCTCTGAATGAATTGGAATTTGAACTGGATCTTAGACTAAAATTGGCTAGACTTAGCAATATAAGACATTTTTAATGAATGCATTTGTATAAAGTCTCCATGTTCACCTTCTAGCTGGACTTTCTGGAGTCTACAGAAATTGCTACTATTTTTCAGTTGTCTTCTAACTCTAGACTGTCCCTCAAGGTCTTCTTAACCTGGACTAATCAGACATGCTGGCCCCTATTTCCCTTTGTGAAATTCTTGCTAGACCTCCATTTTGGGGACCCATGCTGGTTATGCTTCATTGCTCTCCTATATGTGCTTCTGACTCTCCAGGCTTTGTCACCATTTCCTCAAATGTGTATTTTCTTTCCTCTCCTTTCCCCTTTCCTCTTCCATTCCCTTTAACTATTGTCTTCCTCTACAAATCAATCAGTAAACATTTATGAAGCACTTACTATGTGCCAGGGACTATGCTGAGCATTTAGTTTTCAAAAATAGGCAAATAGTCCCTACTCTCCAGAAGCTTACAATCTAATTAAACTTTAAGCTCCTGAAGGACATGGACTATCTTTTTTATTTTTATTGGGATTCTCAGCACTTAGCACAGTTCCTGGCACACAGTGAACAATTGTTGCTTATTGCCTGCCTTCCTGACATCCAAAGAACCTATGCTCATGCTCCATGGAGGACAATATTGAAACCATTCTTTATTGAAGTAGTTATTCATTATTAAAGAAGAAACAACTAAAAGTTAATCAGTAAAGGATGAAAGGTGCTGAGGAGTTTTAACTTGAAGAAGCAACTTTAAGAGAAATAAAAGGAAAACAGTAAAATTAGAGAAGGTTGATTCAAAACTGGGCTTTACTATTTACTTATGGCTTTGGTTCAGTTATTGCATCTATTTGGGAGGTATATTTCCTCATTTGTAAAAAAAAAAAAAATGGGAATTGAATTAAATGATCTCAGAGGTCCTTTCCAACTGTAAATCCCAGGATTCTCTGACTTGGCCCAGTAAGAAGTGGAAGGCCATTTTAGGATCTTTAAGCAGAGATATGACCCACTGCCTGTGGTGTTTTAAGATTAATATAGAAGATGCATGTAGAGTGGATGGGAGGGGTGGGATTCAGGAATAGAAAGGGAATTCAAAGGCAAGGAAATGCCAAATAAGAAGCTTTTTCTTCTCTCCTCTAGATAATTACAGAAGATCCAAATAGCTTGATTCAATGAATCAATCAAAAATATAGAGTAGGTTCAAACAATCCCTAAATCAGTATTAGAGAAATAAAGCCCTTTGATCTTTGGA
The DNA here is from genome assembly GCF_016432865.1 of Antechinus flavipes. Lineage (NCBI taxonomy): Eukaryota > Metazoa > Chordata > Mammalia > Dasyuromorphia > Dasyuridae > Antechinus > Antechinus flavipes. The sequence continues at coordinate 168,935,404 of NC_067398.1, forward strand.
TAAAGAGACAGTATCACATAGAAGATATCTATTGGATGGAAAAATCAGACATATCTTTAGGCTACATATAAAAACTACAAGCTAAATCAGAGCCAATCATTTGTGTGGTGGGCAGATCTAGCAATGGATAACTAAAAGGAAATTAAGGAATCATTCTTTTTGGAGTGAATGTTGGGGAGGAGGGATTCTCTCTGTAGCTATATCTCTGTGTCTCTGTCTTTGCCTTTCTCTTGTCTCTGAAGTCTCTATTTCTCTGTGTCTCATCTTTCCATTAACCAAGTGATGATTTTTTAAACTGATGAATTTGAAGTTCCCATCATTGTCAGGGAATAATGTTCTTGGAAGAGCATTGGCTCATGGCATCACCTCCATAGTTGAGAAATATGGAAAACAAAATTGACCCACAAAGAAATGGCAGCTTCAAGGAATTGTGACCCCTTGGGTCAAACAAAAGTATCGATTATAGATTCTATTCAAGTGCCAACTACTGGAGTCTAATAGAGCTTTACCTAAGGAGAACTTCATGAGTCTCTTCTCTACAAAAGTAAAAAAAAGAACTCTCAGGAAAAAGCTATGAGTTATCCCCTTGCCCTCAGAATCCTTAAATGTATACTGCCTCATTGTAATTTTAATACAAGCTTAAGCTCACTCCTCAGAGACCAAGGGAATACATCTTCAGTGTGGAAGGATGTGCTTTTTGAGACAATTGTTATTGCTATACCTCTCTTTTGTAAAAGCAAGTGGAGTTCAATTGTTTGATGGTTAAGGAAAAAATATTAAATAGAGTTTGAGTAACAGTACTCATAGCCACAGCCCTCAGAATTACAGCTATGATCTAAAACAGGAAGGAATAAGTGTAGGCATTATGCTAAACACCTTTACTTATCTCACCTGATTCTTATAATGACCCTATGGTATAGGTTATTATTTTTATTTTACAGCTGAGAAAAATAGAAGTCAGGTGGCTTTCACAGAGTTACACAGAAGCTGTTTTTGAACTCATATTCCTGACTCATGACTCCAGGCCAGGGATCTATCCATTGTGTCATCAGCAGCTTCTGTGTAATAGCTGCTATTTAGAAATCACAGTCACAACCTGTTAGGGAAAGTACAAAATCCTGGAGAGAGATACAGCTGTTTAATATAATTTGGAGAAATGAATGACTATATATTTGTTAAATGGTTTGGGCACAGCTTCTCAGAAGGTTTTTGAACAAAAAACTATGTAGCTTCCTTCATCAGGGCCTAATAGTGTTGGTCACGACAGTCATGTTCCCCCCAGCCCCTACTCACTCATACCACTGTAGGGGATACTTCATCTGGTCTGGGATTATTGTAGCATCACTGGGATAAAGACCCAGAATTAAGCTCATTGATACCTTCAGTTGAAGATACTAGTTGCTTTTTAAATAGTGACTTTCCCCTTAGTGTTACTTAAATCTTTCTAGTTAATAGGAGATCATTGTGTGTATTCATAATCCAACCAATAATCTCCAGTGGTTTAAAAAAACTTGCTGTAACATCTAATTTGCATAATCTTTGAGGTCCACAAATCCCAGATTTTTAATTATGTGAAACTTGCCATTCATTTGTGTTGAGTTGTTCTCTAGATATAAATTTAATAATTCATAATTGCTGGTTGAATCACAGCTCAGTATATATTGAGACTTGTTTTTGCTGATATTAGGCATTCATTAGAAATAATTTCTTAGTTCTCAATTTCTCATTAGAAGATATTTCTCATGATTACATCCCCAGACATTTACTTATAAATTTCTACTGTGCTATTATAAACACAACTATTTGTATGTTCTTCCTCTCTCTTTTTAAAAATGGTTATAACAGCTCTTTTTGTGTTGGCAAAACATTGGGAATTGAGAGATGCCCATCAATTGGGGAATGGCAGAAAAAAAATATGACATATGAATGTGGAATGCTATTGTTCTATAAGAAAGATTAATAAGCAGATTTCAGAAAACGCTAGCAAGACATACATGAACTGATGCTGAATGAAGGGAGCAGAACCAGGAGAACATTATATATAGTAACAGCAACATTGTACGATGATCAACTTTGACATACTTAGCTCTTCTCAGGAATACAATGATCTAAGACAATTCCAAAAACTCATGATGGAAAATGCTAACCACACTCAGAGAAAAGAACTATGGCATCTAAATGTAGATTGAAGCATAACTATTTTTACTTTTTTTTTCTTTCTTATAGTTTTTCCCCCTTGTTGTGATTCTTCTTTCACAACATAACTAATGAGGAGATTGTACATTTAGAATTTAAATTAGATTGCTTGCCATATTGAGGAAGAGAAAGGGAAGAGAAGGAATTCTTGGATGATTTTGGAACTCAGAATTTGGAAACCCAAAATCTTATAAAGTGAATGTTGAAAATTATCTTTACATGTAATTGGAAAAAAATAGAATACTATTAAGTGGAAAATAAAGATAAAAAACCTATATGAACCAGTTGCATATTCTGTGAAATATTTATATTTGAATTTGAATTATTACCAATAAATAAATAAAATTTCCCAAGGTCAGAGGATGAATTAGGTAAGATTGAGGCAGAAGGGAAGGAAGAAGCAATTCTGAGAGATTCCTTTGTAGCATCATTCTAATTTTACATATGAACTAGACTGTAAATTTTTCTTTTATTTAGTGTCATAGAACCAGAGAGTAGTGTCATGGAATTAGGTGAGAAAATTGAGGGAAACAGGATGAAGTGACTTCCCCAGGGTCACACAGTTAGGAAATGTCTAAGGCCAGATTTAAACACTGGTTTTCCTGACTCTTGGCCCACCACTCCATCCACTATGGTGCCTAAATTAGTCCTAAAGCATTGGACCTTGCAACAGGAATTTCTTTTTTTCATTCTGTAGATATCTTACATTTGAAAAATAAAGTATATAGAATAACTTATTTAAAAGTTCATTCTAGAAACATAATTCTGTGGATTGGAGCTATCTCATAAACCCCTCATTCAGGTTGTCATTGACTTGGACTCATTTTTGTTCTTTATTTGAGAATCACTTTAGATTCATAGATTTAGAGCTTGAAAGGATCTCATAGACCAAGCCTCTTATTTTACAGATGAGGAAACTGAGGCCAGGAAAGGTAAGTGATTTGCTCAATAATTGTCACAGGTGAAATTAACATTCAAGTCACCTGGCTCCAGACCTAAAGCTTTTTATTTCTTTATTAAATTGATCTTCTTTGTGTGTAGGGGAAATTTTATGAAATATGAATTTTATGAATTTATGAATATTTATGAAATATCAAAAGAAGTAAAGATTCTTCTACATGTCTAACTTTTTGTTGAAATGATTTCTTTGGGAAATTCTTTGGGGGTGGACTGAGTAGCAGAAAGAAAATAACTTTAAGGTTATTATAGATTTTTAAAATGTTTTTAATATCATGTTTTCTAAGTTAATCATAAAAAGTAATGCATGTAATTATATATACACTTTTTTGGGTCTATGCTATATCCTTGTGTTTTCTCTTAAGTGGTATATATTTAGATATTTAATTATATATTTATATAATTTATATATTTAATTATATAGCCCTCTAAGTATGTCTGTGTTGATTCTGTTAATTTTAATATTTAAACTTTTGGAGAATAATGTCAGCTCTACTTACCTTATAGTAATTCCTACTGTGGTATTATATCAATAATTATGCCCATGAGGGGCTTGATAATAGTGCATGATTTATAGTGGGATAGGTCAGAGCAAAGATCAAGGACCTTGCAGCAACAACTATGTTAGTGACCTTCAAAGTGAAGTTTTGTTTGTTTGTTTGTTTGTTTTTTGCTGAGGCAGTTGGGGTTAAGTGACTTGTCCAGGCTCGCACAGCTAGGAAGTGTTAAGTGTCTGAGACCAAATTTGAACTCAGGTCCTCCTAACTTCAAGGCTGGTGTTCTATCCACTGCATCACCTAGCTGCCCCCAAAGTGAGTTTTTGATTAATCTACTGAAAGACCTAGAGAAGCCCCAGGCATCCTTATTCACATTAAGGAAGTCATTTGAGATTCTGTATCATAAATATATTCAATAACAATAATCTATTTCCTGTTATCTCTTAAGTGGAAGCCAAGACTGTATCTTGTAGGTAGGTTAACATAGAAGCCTTTTATAGTTGGAACAGAGTTGCCATTGTTGCCATCTCCAGTGAATAGTGAGAATAACAACTTGTAACCATTATCTTTTTATCTTCTTTGATACTTTATCATGAATAGAGGCAACTCTGGGTATGGGAAGCTCTGTCAACAAAGTGGAAATTCTGTCTATTCTTACTTATCTGGAAAGGCTAAATCACAAGCTCAATCATGGGCTATCTTTGTGATATCACAGGAGCAGTCTAGATAAATATGGAAAGGTTCATCCCAAGTTGACTGCAGAGTGATGATTTTTTTTTTTGACCACAACAATTCTGTAAATTCTTCTACTGAATTATAGAGGGATTGCAAAGATCTTCTGAACAAGGGATCACAGAAAGGGGCTTCTTCCCTTTTCCTCATATCTTTCCATCCCAGACTCCACTATGAGCCACATAATTTCTAAGGCAAAATTGAGATAAAAGAGTAAAAATATAAAAATATAAATAGTGAAAAAGTTATTTTCCCCTAGTTTTTGTTAAAATTCATATAGCACACATTGCTATAGGAATTGTAGTCACCTTAACCAGAATTCAATCAAAATATTAAATGAAGTTACAAATTTCCACAGTAAAATCTGGAGTTATATCTTAGCATTGACTACCACAAGTTTGGTTTTCCTTTGCATTAATGACTTATAATTAGTAATTTAACAATTGAAAATTGACTATAGGGAGAAGGCAGAGCTAAGCTTATTTTGTTTCTGTTTTGTCTGCAAAGAAAAATGACCTTTACATTGGAATTGATGAAACAAAAATATCTTACAGAGTTGATACCTCAGATAAATAAGGAGATAAAGAATACCTTGTTACCTTGATTCATCAGATGAACACCATTGTCAGGTGAAATTACTGAGCCTCCCTCAGTAGTATTTGAAAGATATTGGAAAATGGGAGCAATACCACAAAAGGAAGAAGGGCAAGTATTGTCCCAATTTTGAAAAAGTAAAAGAGTACAAAGTGTGCCAACTTTGAGTCAGTAAACTTGATGTGGTTTCTTGTGAAAATTCTAGAAGTCATTTAACCTATCTAATTCCTTTCTATTTACCACTTTTGGGATTTCTCCTCATCATCTGGTAATTACATTGGAACTGTTTGCACTGGACACTGCCCTGTTGGGTTAAAAGGCCTGTATTCTCCCCAACTGTAATCCTGATTGCTTTTCTGTTGGTTGATCACATCATAGTTCTGACAGATGATTAACAAATATCTAGGAAAGAAAATGATTATTACAAAGAACCAGCATGACTTTATCAAGAGAAATATTATTTCCTTTTTGTGACAAGATTACTAAATTCATAGTTGATAGGAATTTTGTGATTATAGATGATCAAGATTTTGGCAAAGCTGTTCATAAAATATAGTCCAAAGTATATGTTGGACTATACCTAAGGAGAAGTAAGGAGTAAGATGAGGAGTAAGAGATATAATGAGGGATAAGCAAGCTGTGACCCAAGGGTCAAATCTTCCTACATTTTGCTTTTTGTATACCTAGAAAGTTAAGAATAGGATTGGGTTATTTTTTACATTTTAATACAAAAATCTTTACTTTACAATATTAAAAAAACAAAACAAAACAAAACCCAACACATTCTTAATTTGCTAGTTATATAAAAACGAACCATAGACCATATTTTTCCTGTGGGCCATAATTCTCCAATCTCTGAATTAAATTATAATACAATCAGATAGATACAGAATTGGATAGATGGCTAGATTCAAGGAAGTTGCTAATTGCTTAATGTCAGCATGACAGGAGCTCTCCAGTGAGTAGTAGCCCACAAGGATCTCTGCTCAGCATTCTGCTAAGTGACATTGTCATTCATGACTTAGATAAAGTCATAGATAATGTCTTCATCAAATTTGCAGGTGACATAAAGCTTAGAGCTATAACTTAGAAAGTGGATGATAAAATAAGGTTCCAAGAGGATCTTGACAAACTGGAGCATTGAGCTGAATCTAATAAAATGAAATTCAGTGAGAATAAATAAAAAGTTTTGAGTTTGACTACTAAAAATCAATTTCACAGTTATGAGAAGGAGAAGATGCAGATAGATAGAAGTTTTTTTTTTTTTCTGAAATGTTTAGAGGCTCAGTATGAATGGCAACCAAAAAAATTTAGTGCAGTAATGAACTGCATAAAAAAGGGGCATTGCTTCCAGAAATTGAGAAGTAATAGTCCCACATTTCTCCGCCCTTGTCAGTCTTCCATCTGGAATATTGTGTTCTGTTCTGGACATCATAGTTTAAGAAAGCTGTTGATAAGCTAGATAGAGGAAGTCACCCAGGTCAATCTGAGCTGGTTATGTATAGCCTGAAGAAAAAAATCAAGAAAATTGGGTAGCATTGTTGATGGAGTATCGGGCCTGGAGTCTGAAAGAACCAAATTCAAATCCAGTTTCAGACATTTACTATGTTATATATGTAACTATGTAAACTGCCTCAATTTCCTCTTCTGCAAAATGGGAATAGTACCCATCTTCCAGAAATGTTGTGAAGGACAAGATAATATGTATAAAGTACCTAGAAGCTGTGTCAGGTACATGGTAAAAGCTAAGAGATGATGATGATGATGTTGACGATGATGACAACGACGACCACGACGAAGACTTGGCAGCTCTCTCCCAGTATCTGAAGGAATATTGTGTAGAGATGGGATTAGACTGTTTTGTTGGGCTTTTGAGGGCAGAATCAGGAGCAGTAGATAGAAGTTGCATTTAGGCTTGAAGTTAAGAATAACTTCCTAATAATTAGATATGCCCCAAAGCAGAATGGGCCCCCCAAAGTGGTAAGTTCTCCCTCCTGAGAGATCTTTAAGCAGCAGTTGAATAGTTCTTGTCATCATATTACAATGGTGTCTCCTTTGGTGAAGGAGTTGGACTAGAGAGATGTCCTAAGTCCCTTCCAACTTGGGAATTCTGTAATTTTCAGTTGTGACGGAAGAAAGCACCAACAGCTGTCTACAGACCTAAGATGGAGTATTTGTCAGTCTGAGATCATGTATCTAAAAGTACCATCAGGGAGATGAAGTCATCACACAATTAATGAAACAGTTTGAGACTCTTGCTGCCATCTTGAAGTGAAAATGAACATAGCACATCTGTATCTGCCCTGACAACACATACATAGGTCTTCATGTGGGCTTTGCATGTTTAGTAGCCTTAGAAGAGAAACAAGTTAAATAGAAAAACAGTTAGAAGTTGGCATAAATACATAATAACTGTGTGTTTCCTTCAGTTTGCTTTACATTTGGCATCTCATGGAGAAAAACTCTTCAAAACTTTTCCTTGGTTCTGAGAAACCTACTGGAGTTTTCTTTCTTTTCATTTATAAACCCTGTGAATGCTTCTTTCCGTGGCTTTTAATTTGAAAAATAATTGTTTTTCTTTTCTTTTTTTTCCTTTAGACCTGAGTCTTCACAACTTCAGTCATCAAGCAAGGAACCCTTCTCATCTGAAAACATGTCCTTAGAAACTTTAAAAAATACTAGTCCAGAAGATCTTTTTGATGATATGTGACTGTCTCCAAAAAACACTTTGATGATATTTGGTTATAATCTTTTTTTCTTTCCTTGTTTTTGTCTTAAACTTAAGGAACAAAGTTCCAACTTGACTATTACACCTTATAAGAATTACATATGCAGCATGAAACAATTGTACAGAATGGATTACACATGTAGCAGATATGATTTCCTGACAGTAGCTCATTATTCAAAGCTGTTCCTGCCCACACTCCTCTAATTACATCAAATCTCAAAGTCTCTCCAAAGCCTGCATCTGTTTTACCCAGCAATACATATGCTCTATATACAGTCTGTCTAGCTCACTATGTAAGATGACTTTAGAAATAGAATTAAAAAATAGCCTTAGCAATTTAATTTCTGATTTTTTAAAACTATTTCCATCGACAAATATAGATGTTTGTGAGTTGTTTTTTTAATGGAAGGATTAAATATGAAACATATCCATTTTTAGTTTGTGATTACACATCTAAAGCATCCAGCAATAAAATTTCTGATACCTTAAAGAATCAGTGTCTTTTGAAGAATACATTATTTAAAATATTTCATTCCTTTCCTATAGAGACAGGCTTAGGGAAAAAAAGCACCTAACGAGAGAAAGTGGTACCTTTTATGCTGCTCAAGTAAAAAGACTCAAGTTTATCAGTGTTAGATGGTAAAAGTCCCAAATACCCTTCTGGAATTCCCAAAGCCAAAATAATCCTACATTTACAAGTGAAATGAGCTAAGCTGTTAAAGCCTATTTCCTCAAGGAACCTGGTTGAAAGAGTGAGGGTTCACCAATGGATGTATGTATTTAATGCAAAGAAAAAAAAGTACTTCAGAGAGTTAAAGTATCTGTTTTACGTTGCTCAATTATATATATACAGTAAAAACTCACTGTAGCATTGAGGTCAAGGAACAGAGATGACATCCATGTGATTGGGTTTGGGGGTGAGAATGAGAAAGGGACCCCTATTACATCATTCAGTACACTGGGGAGAACTGACCAAGCTGATGAGAGAGCAAAGCATTTTTAAACGGAATTTATACATACACATATATTTAAATATATATATTTTTTTAATTTTTTTTTTTTTTTTTTTTTTTTTTTTTTTGCCCAGGGAGCTTATTTTGGGAAGAGAGGAAAAGTAACACAAAGTCATACTCTGTTTAACAACATCATAGCATTGCTCTTAATGTGATCTGCAATGAGTATAGAATTATCAGTAATTCAGGTTTGTCACCAATCTTGTTACAGAAAGGTCCAAAAATTAGAGCAAGGTTTTATCTATAACATAACCCTGCAATATAAATTATTTTTTGGATGTGCTTGTACAATCCTTTCAAACATTTCCATGTTTGTCATGTTATACCAAAAAAAAAAAAAAAATCAGAACAAAAGGAAAAAAAAAAACACAAAAAAGAAAAAAATGCACATTCATTCTCTGAGTGCAAAAGGTATTTTCATCCCAATTCTATTGAAATTGTCTTGTATTACTACTTTTCTAAAAAGAGCTGGGTCTATTATAGTCGATCATCACATAATCTTGCTTGTTACTATGTACAATTTTCTCCTGGTTTTGCTCACTTCATTGAACCTCAGTTGATGTAATATTCCCAGGCTTTTCTGAAATCAGCCTGCTCATCATTTCTTCTAGAACACTAATATTCCATTACATTCATAAATCATAACTTATTCATACTTTCTCCAGTTGATATACATCCACTCAATTTCCTGTTCCTGCCCACACTCCTCTAATTACATCAAATCTCAAAGTCTCTCCAAAGCCTGCATCTGTTTTACCCAGCAATACATATGCTCTATATACAGTCTGTCTAGCTCACTATGTAAGATGACTTTAGAAATAGAATTAAAAAATAGCCTTAGCAATTTAATTTCTGATTTTTTAAAACTATTTCCATCGACAAATATAGATGTTTGTGAGTTGTTTTTTTAATGGAAGGATTAAATATGAAACATATCCATTTTTAGTTTGTGATTACACATCTAAAGCATCCAGCAATAAAATTTCTGATACCTTAAAGAATCAGTGTCTTTTGAAGAATACATTATTTAAAATATTTCATTCCTTTCCTATAGAGACAGGCTTAGGGAAAAAAAGCACCTAACGAGAGAAAGTGGTACCTTTTATGCTGCTCAAGTAAAAAGACTCAAGTTTATCAGTGTTAGATGGTAAAAGTCCCAAATACCCTTCTGGAATTCCCAAAGCCAAAATAATCCTACATTTACAAGTGAAATGAGCTAAGCTGTTAAAGCCTATTTCCTCAAGGAACCTGGTTGAAAGAGTGAGGGTTCACCAATGGATGTATGTATTTAATGCAAAGAAAAAAAAGTACTTCAGAGAGTTAAAGTATCTGTTTTACGTTGCTCAATTATATATATACAGTAAAAACTCACTGTAGCATTGAGGTCAAGGAACAGAGATGACATCCATGTGATTGGGTTTGGGGGTGAGAATGAGAAAGGGACCCCTATTACATCATTCAGTACACTGGGGAGAACTGACCAAGCTGATGAGAGAGCAAAGCATTTTTAAACGGAATTTATACATACACATATATTTAAATATATATTTTTTTTATTTTTATTTTTATTTTTTTTTTTTTTATTTTTGCCCAGGGAGCTTATTTTGGGAAGAGAGGAAAAGTAACACAAAGTCATACTCTGTTTAACAACATCATAGCATTGCTCTTAATGTGATCTGCAATGAGTATAGAATTATCAGTAATTCAGGTTTGTCACCAATCTTGTTACAGAAAGGTCCAAAAATTAGAGCAAGGTTTTATCTATAACATAACCCTGCAATATAAATTATTTTTTGGATGTGCTTGTACAATCCTTTCAAACATTTCCATGTTTGTCATGTTATACCAAAAAAAAAAAAAAAAAAAAAAAAAAATCAGAACAAAAGGAAAAAAAAACACAAAAAAGAAAAAAATGTACATTCATTCTCTGAGTGCAAAAGGTATTTTCATCCCAATTCTATTGAAATTGTCTTGTATTACTATTTTTCTAAAAAGAGCTGGGTCTATTATAGTCGATCATCACATAATCTTGCTTGTTACTATGTACAATTTTCTCCTGGTTTTGCTCACTTCATTGAACCTCAGTTGATGTAATATTCCCAGGCTTTTCTGAAATCAGCCTGCTCATCATTTCTTCTAGAACACTAATATTCCATTACATTCATAAATCATAACTTATTCATACTTTCTCCAGTTGATATACATCCACTCAATTTCCTGTTCCTTCCCAATCCAAAAAGAGTTGCTACAAACATTTTCCTGCAATATGAATTTAATTTGATACTTGCATTCCAAGTATACAAATATAAAAACATTATGTAGAACCTGAGATGTCAGCTCACTTTTTTGTTGAAAAAAAATATATGTTACCTCTACATTTATATTATTACAAACTTTCAGTTTATTTAGCATTATAAGATTTTCAAAACACTTTCCAATAATTATCTTATTTGACATATAGTAATTAGATAACATTAGTAGAAGTCTTGAAATAAGAGATAACAGTAATAGTAATAATAACTAGGGGAAATAGCTAAAACGATCTGGAGAAGAAAATGGCAAAACACTCCAGTATCTTTGCCAAGAAAACTTCCTATGAGGTCACAAAGAACTATACTTGACTGATATAATTGAATAACAACAAAGATTTCTATAGTAACTTAAATTTTGTAAAACACTTTATAAATAGTATATCCTCACAACCTTGGATAATAGATATCATTTTATAGATGAAGAAACTGAGGCAGAGATTAAGTGACTTCCCCATGGTCCCAAAGCCAGTAAGTGTCTAAGGTTGATTGAATTAAAGTCTAGAGCTTGATCCCAAGTCTAGAACATTCTCCACCGTGTCACTTAGCTGACTAGTAGTCAGTGGAACCAAGCTCATATTATAGCTACACTGCTTGCTAGCTATGGGACCTTATCATGTTAATTAGGCTTTGTGAGTTTCAGTTTCCTTATCTTTAAAATAAAAAACATTATTTGTACTTTTTACCTGGAAAGTGCCCTTTAGTTCTTTTTTTGATGGAGGGAAAGGAGAATTTTTTTTGTACACATGACAAGATTTTGTACCAAATTTGTACCAAATTTTATATTCATGAGGTATGTTTTTTTAAAACTTCATCATAAAAAAGCCCCAAAAGAAAAACAAAAACCTGCTTCTTCTCATGACTCATAATCCTTGCATTTTTATTGGGGAAGGGAAGGAAGCACACACACAGAAAAAATCTCAAGCCTTCCCAAACAAAGCCATTTTAATTCTTATTTTCTTCCAATGATGAGAGTTACAATTCATCTTTTTCACTTGAAGATTTTTATTTGTTTCTTCTTCTTCCTCTCCATCTACGGTCAACTTCATCTTTTTGATTTGAATGTTCTAATATGTCTTCTGTTGTATCATCTTCCTGATCTTCAGGCTTTTCTTCTACATTTGCAGCAGAGTCAATGTAAAGAACTATATAAATATGAGCATTATTATTAACAATCACTATTTTGAAATTTTAAAGAAAATGAAATTTTATTAATTTTTTATTGGATCTGTGATTTCACCACTGAGAGCTTTCCTAGGGAGGAACATCTTCCACCAGTACAAAAGAATGTAGTCAATATAACTTTATTTACATTTATAAGCCTTATTTTTTTATATTTATAAGTCTTAGTAAGTTACTTTAGGCACTAAAAGGTTGTGACTTACCTTGGGTGTCATAACCAGGATGTAGCAGAGGCAAGACTAGAATCCAGCTAATGCTGACTCTGAATCCAGGTGTCTATCTTTTCAACTAGATTTACTATTTTATTACTTGTTAATTATTAATTGTTAATATATGTATTATAATTATTGTTGAAGACTTGGTTGACTCTTGGCTTAACCTCAGCTCCCTCTGAATGTAGGTCAGTAAATTTTTCTTTTTCCAGTAGCCTTCAAGAATATTAATTTCCACATAGTACAGTAACATTTAAACAGCAAAATAATCTGTTTCAAGTAAAGATTGGCTTCTTTGAAATTAACAACGACTTACATTGGAGCCTGTATGGTTTATATAACATCACCTTAAAAGTAGCTAATTAATCAAAAAATACTTTGGAGGCAATGTATAGTAGAGTCACCATAAAAAACTGGGTTCAAATCGTTCTGATACATGTTACTACTGTGTTCATGAACAATATGCTTAATATCTTTGACCAGAATTGTGAGAATTAAGTAAGATAATACAGTGTCCCAAAATCCTTGTTCAGGTATAAGCTGTGAAAATATATACATAAAGTGAAATATTAATGAGTTTTTATAATCTTATTTAATTCTCACAACATTAACGTAAGTACCGACAATATTATTTTCTCCATTTTACAGGTGAAGAAACCAAAGTCTAGAAGCTACATGACTTTTCCTATTCTCACAAATAAAGAATCAGGAGATTTGAAACCATATTTTTTCATGATTTTCTCCATTATATATTTTATTTTCCTCTGTAGGCCAAGTTTCAAAGGGATGGCACTACTAGATATCTGTTCATAAAGATAATTCTTTTTTTACTAAATGGCAAGATGATATTCAAGCCAGTTGAATGATAAAGGTACAAAATCTTACATTGCTCTCTCTTATTTGCACTCCCATCTGATCCTACTTGATATCAAAGAACATATGTATATCTGTGGCAAGTTACATGTAATTAGGAATCTAGTTTGAATCCATTGAAAAGGGAAAATTCACTGGCCCATATGCATAGAAACCATAAGATAAACAAATAGTCAACCTACTTTTCAGGAATAATTTTAATAATTTTGTTAATAAATGATAATTATTAACAATTATTAAGTTAGGTGTCTAATATAGCAGAGAGAGAATATGACTATGGCAATTGTATTGAATCTGACAAGATTATATTTGTAAACCTAAGAAATCAAATGTCTAATGACACTTTAATTTTTTTAAATCAGAGCTGATTATAAATAATGGAATACAAACAGAGTAATTTTTCCCATAAACTTGAATTATAGTTTATAAATATACATTTATACCATAAAATTAAAGAGTTTTATATCCAAATGCAATATAATCACCAAAGGCCTATTGACTCATAGCTGTTGCCTGATTTAAAATTTCTCACTCTAATTTAAAATTAGAAACTGACAGTTTCTAATGAATGTTTCTCTAGAATACAGAATTTCATTTTTAAAAATATTTCACTTAAATGAATTGGTTATTTCTGCATTTTAAAAAAGTGATATAGAATCTTGTTCAAAATATAATAGAATTAGCTTTTCTGATGTTTTCATTGGTTGAGCACTAGAAGTCTTCCCTAAACTTCTTAGTCCTTAATGATCATTTTCTTTGAAAGAATTTAATATTTACTTAATTATTTATATATAATTGTATTGTCCTGAAGACTTAAAATCATTTTTGTTTCAGCCTTTGTATCCCCAAACAAATCTACAAACTCTTTTCCTTCTAATCTACTTCTTTTTTGTTGTTGTTGTTTTTTACACACACTTTCATTTACCTCTCATCTTTCACTCTTTTCCTTCTGAGTTTTCTTCTCTCTTTTGTTGGTCTCTTATTTATCTTTCAGAGGTCCTGTAGTCCTTTCTCCAACCCACAATCCCATTGGTTTTTGATTTTCTTTTTGCACTAGATCTATGATCTAGTGTCTGCTCCACTTGAAAGATTTCAGAATGCTATCCAAGTGATAAGAAAGTCTAAAGCACCTGCACAGAGTGGTTGGATGATTACTACCTATTTTAGAGAGAGGCATAAATTCAGAGGCCAATGATTTTGATTATTTCAAACACTTTTTGTTTCATTATAGAAATAATCCCCAAGTAACAGACTTTTGAAACAGCCAGACAAGCTGAGGAAATCTATTGTAGGTATGCTCCAGGGAAATTTTCATTTTATTTCCAATGTTTTCAATTAACAAGTTATCACTAATTAATATAGTCATTAGCAGAATATTTCATTTAACCTAGATTTGAATAGGCAATTAAATTTTTGAATGTGTGCTTGGAAAATAAAAAAAAAAACACTCATACTTCTAGAGTAGTATTCATGTTGAAATTCAATTAACATGCCTAAACTTAAAGCTAAGGTCATTTTTGCAATTGTTATATTTTAAGTTATATCTTTTGAAGTCCATGCTAAGAGAAGATTGCTATAATCTTATTCCATGTATAAAAAGCGACTATATCCTGCCATCATCACCACACTCCTACCCAAAAAATTAAGTCCTCACTGATTTTTTCTTGGCTTACCCTCTTCCACTGATAGATAAATTGAATGCAAACATCCAGTGTCTTTTTTTTTTTTTTTAAATAAGTGCCCAGTGTCAATTTTTACTTAGGCCAGGCAAATCATTGAGAGAATCTTTCCAAGATGATGTAGCAGGATGTTGGAACATTTTTGTGAAATGACCATTTCTTTTCTCTCCTCCACCCAAAATATCTTGAGTTTCTGGTTAGCCTGAAAACTATCTGAACTTTTCTGAATAATCCTTCCCAAACTATCTGCAGCGCGTAAAATGGGGTGGGGAAGTGACGTATAACATGACTCTGACTTGGAGAATGTCTAGGAAGACTTGGTAATTAGGTCTTTCCAAGGACAATTCAATTGAATAACACCTCCTACCTTATGACTCTTGATTTTAGAAGATAATGAGATGTTATGATATCTGCATCTCTGTAGGATCCTTGTAGCAGACTGAATAACTTACTAATACTAAGTCACCTAACACAATGGAACAATGTGTGGAGTGAGCTTGGTTGGGAAAACATAAATTACAAATAGATAAAAAAAATTCTATAGGAATACCTATAAAGGATTTCTTTATAACAGTCTATGTGTTAATATAGCAAGTGGGGATGTTTAAAAAAACAGATTTTTATTAGATACAAAAACTCATCAAACTATTTTGCTTCCTTCCCCCCACCCCTGCAAAATGCTTTTGTCCCCATGCTAATTAACTCAATAATAAGTAGTTATAATATATTTATGTAGAAGACTTTTTGTTAGGTGCTAAACATACAAAGAAACAAAGATGGTCCTTTGCCCTTACATTTTCTTGGGAGTGATCAATATGTACATTAAGAGGTCAGGAAAAAAAATAATTTGAAAAGGAAAGACCTCTAACAACTAGAAGGAACATAAAAAAAGCTTTCGCTAGAAGGTAACGTGTTCCAAGAGACAAGAGGTAAGGAAAGAGTGCATTCTAGGCATGGGGGTACTAGAGATAAAAATGTTAAGTTCAAAGGAGAACAAATAAATATTTGGTTCAAAGAAAGCATCAAAGGGCATGCATTCAGTAAGCTAATGTATTGAAAAGTGGTTCTAAATTATTTTTTCCACCTAAAAATAATCCTGTGGCAACCTTTACTATACAAACACTATATACACTAGTTTGTTTTTTTCCTAGAGAAAGAACTCTCTGACTCATACAATTCACTATTACTATAGTTATTCCCTCTTATAATTCTTAAAACAGAGAATTTTTAAATCAATTTTGAATTTCAAAATTCATAAGAGAAAGATAAAGTTCAGATATTTTTCAGTGAAATGACTCTCACTTCATCTTTTTAACTTCTTCCCCTGAATGAATCAGATTTTTGGCTTTTTAGGGGAGGGAGAAAGTTTGGAAGAGGAAAAGACACAATAGAGCAGAAAAAAGGTATCAGATCTGGAAGAGGAGAGGGTGGCGTGACAGCAGCAGGAGTTAGAGCCTTGCTAGAGCCAACTATTGGCTCCACTCGTCCTATTACGCTACCCATAAACTAGCTGTGGCTTGAAGAGGTTGAAGGTCCCTCAATGACAGCAACAAGAAAGTTCAAACCAAGAGAAGCACGGACCAAGGAAGCTTCTGTCTTTTTCCAAGCAGTGTCCTTGTGCCAAAGTCCCAATTTCCTTACTCTTCATCTCAAAACTTGATGTGTCAGTTGCAAGATGTGTTATGTCATCTACACTTCTTTCCCTACTGGTAAGAGTCATGTCTGGGAGACACAAAACTAAACTATTGTGTGTTTCCTAGAACTCCTGGATTTGCCCTGAATTATGGACTAAACTGGGGAAGGAGGGGAGAGGGAGTCCTGAATTTGGGAGAGGGAAGAGAAGAAGATAAAAAAGTAACCACAGCTGAGTGAAATGTTTTAGTATGTATTGTTACTGTTTTGTTACTGCTACTCCAAGAATTTTAAAACATACAGTGTACAGGTAAGCACATTTTACCAAATTCCTGTAGAGAAGTCCATTGTGTCACTCCAGGTAATTAGGACTAAGAAACACAGTAAGTTTTGAGGAAGAAGCAGGGTTTGTCAGAGGCAAGACTTTGATAGTAATTAAAATAATCTATATTGCCCTATCTAGCAAACACCCCTGCAGAGAAACAGAGTGGATATGAATAACTGACAGTTAATGTGGGACTTATCGGGGACAGAGCCTTTTTACCAACCAGGGTCAGGATCAGATAACTAGCAATTCCACCTGGTGATCCAATCTGCATGATGCTAAGGGCCAGGATGGAAACTGAAAAATTCTGTCAAGTGTCCAGGTGTTGGATTTCAAGGATCATGGAAAATGTCCAGGTGAGTGGTTGAATTTTTCTCTATATATCTGAACATTTGGCAGCAGCTAAGTGACATGGTGGATAGAGCACTTCAAGTTTAAATCCAACCTCTAGCAGTGTGATCCAGAACAAGTCACTTAACTTTTGCCTCAGTTTCCTCAACTATAAAATGAGGATTATAATAGCACCTGCCTCCCAAGACTCTGAGGATCAAGTGAGATGATCATTGTGAAGCATTTAGCATAGCACTTGCCACATAGTAAACACTACATAAGTGTTACTGTTATATTATTATGTTATAATTATTAATTTTGATTTTTCAAACTTTGCCACTATAGGAAGAAATTCTAATAAGAAAGAGAGGAAATGTTGTTATTACCTTTGTGATGTCTCTTTTTTATTAAAGCTTTTATTTTCAGAACATATACATGGGTAACTGATCCTTATAAAACCTTGTGTTCCAAATTTTCCCCTTTCTCCCCACCCCCTCCCCTAGATGGCAAGTAATCCATTATATGTTATACATGTTAAAATATATGTTAAATCCAATATGTGTGTACATATTTATATAATAATCTTACTACACAAGAAAAGTCAGATTAAAAAAAGAGAGAGAGAGAGTGTGTGTATATGGTTCTCTTCATCACAAGATTATTGGAATTGGCAATCACCTCATTATTGGAAAGAACCATGTCTACCAGAGTTATGTCTATCATGAGATTATCTCAAAAATTCTTTTATTACTGCTCTCTGTCCTCCAAATTGGAAATATTTTAGGTAGCATAGAGTCCAGGATGAGTAAGATATCAGCCCTGTTCTCGTTTGATGGAACTATGACAGGATCCTTCAGCTGTTTTGCTTGGGCTTTCCCATTAGAGAGAGAAGAAAAGAGAAAACTGATTGCAAAGCCAGGCTTCTAAGAGGCTCATCTCTAGGTCAGAGCAGATGCAGGGTATCAAGCAGACTCTGAAGAGGTTCTTCTGGACCCCCAGAAGAAAATTTTTTAAAAATTAAAAAAAAAAAAAAGGTGACCGAGCCTCCAGGATCACACTCTTTCCACATTTGGAACTCAAAACTACTAGAATAAAATTAAACCTAGGCCTGAATACAGTCCAACAGCTGCTCTCATCTCTAAGCAAGGAAGACAGAAGTAAAAGTTGGAGCAGCATCAACAGGCTCCTTATTCCCTTAAA
Organism: Antechinus flavipes; assembly: GCF_016432865.1. Taxonomy (NCBI): domain Eukaryota; kingdom Metazoa; phylum Chordata; class Mammalia; order Dasyuromorphia; family Dasyuridae; genus Antechinus; species Antechinus flavipes. Next base: position 168,953,863 of record NC_067398.1, read on the forward strand.
AGTCTGCAAAAGAGAACAGTCGAGAACAGTCCTGGATCTACAAATATTCCCAAGATTGTGTGTGTGTGTGTGTGTGTGTGTGTGTGTGTGTGTGTGTGTGTGAGAGAGAGAGAGAGAGAGAGAGAGAGAGAGAGAGAGAGAGAGAGAGAGAGAGATTGAGATTTATTGGGGAACAGCAAGAGTAGAAGAGTCTTCTTTTCCCTCTAAGGATCTTTAATTTCAAGGTTATGGGAATTCTGCCCCCAGTATAGTCTGCAGCTTTAACTTAGTACTAATTCTCAGGGAGGTGCTTACACTTCAGAGAAGTTAGGTAGCTTGCCTATGATCACACGGCTAGTGTGTGTCCGAGGTATGCTTTGAACCTATTCTTCCTACGCTCTCTCCACTATGTATAGAAGAAAACTTTGTTGCCAACTGTCCAGCTCTTATGGGTTTATAAAATCAGCTGTCTAGGGGAATTTGGGGTACATTCTTGATTATTGATTATAGAGATTTTAACCCCTAGGAGAGCCCAAAGTAGTATTGAAAACCTTAGGTTTGGTCGTCATGTGAGACAGATATAGATAATGTTCCAGATTTTCAGGAATTGGTAGGGACCTCAGGAAACAAGTAGCCATATTCATCTTCCACTTAGCTTGTCTCATCAGGACTTCATCCTGCAAGATCACATCAGCCCTGAAACTCATTCCTCAATTATACCTTTTACCCTTTGTTTTCCTCCCTTTGATTAGAAGTCAAGAAGAGAGAGTTCCTCTCAGAGCATCCATTTAAGGAGGGGACTTTAACTAGCTTTCTCTTCGTTTTCCACCAAGTACACAGTACCTGTAATGTTTAGGCATATAGTAGGTGTTTAATAGATGTTCATTGACTGTTTATTGACTGACCTATCTTGAACAAAAATCCACATTACAATATCTTCTACAAATGGTCATCAAACCTTTGCTGTCCCTGTAGTGAAGGGAAACCCAAGGGTTCCTTTAGAACTTTAGAATAGCTTTAGAACAACTCTATAAGTATCCTTTTCCTTACATAGAACCTAAATCTTCCTATCTGCAACTTCTAGTTCTGTTCTTTGAGGCCAAGCAGAACAAATTTAATCCCTTGTTCTTTTGTTTGCTATTTAAATACTTGAAGGTAGCTGTCATGTCCCAGCTGGTCTTTCCTCTGGGCCAGTGTTGTCAAACTCAAATAGAAAATTGGAGGGGAAGGGCACTAAACCACATATAAGAATTTCCACAGGCTGTATATTAATTTAAAAAACCACACACATTTATATGTCTCTTTTAAAAAATTAATACTTCGACACATTAAAATGAGATAGCAATTATATTTTAGTCTGGTGCTAGTCCATACTGGAAAATGCTGTGGTATGTATGTGTCCTGGGAGCTTGGGTGTTTAACATCTCTGCTCTGAGTTAAATATTCCCAGTTACTTCAGTCAGCCCTAAGATGGCTTGAAACTTAAGTCCCTTCAGTTTCCTGTTGACCATCCTTTAGATGCAGAGGTTGGGAACATCTGGCCTCCAGTAAGGCCCAGGAAACCATTTGCTAAGGCCACAACAGGTGATGATGAGCTGAAAACTAGGTACAATTTCCCACTGTTTGAATTCTATAAATTGATGTTTGTATAGTCTGCAAATGTTGTTATAAATATCCAAATGGCCCTTTGCAGGAAAAAGCTTTCCCATCCCTTCTTTAGGGCGTATTTGATTTATTAGTATCATTGCTAAAACGTGGTACCAGAACTGAGCACAGCATTCCAGGTGTGGTCTATTGAGGGTTGAGCTGAGGCCTTGTCCTGGACACTAAGACTTCCAGGCAGCCTAAAAGCACTTTAGGTATTTTGGCTGCTGGATCACTTTGCTGAGTTATATTGAACTTGCAGATTGATTTTAACCTGCTTTCTCATTGTGCCTCTTCATCTTATATTGTGAAATTGATATTTTAAAAATAAATAAAACCAAATGTGATGAGGTGAGTATAACTTTCACTTGTTTGGCTTATTGTCCTCATTCTCTTGCCACTCCCATCTAATCCTTCTAGCTTTTTGTTATCTCTGTATTTAATAAATGGGCCATTTTATCTAAATTGATGATAAAAGTAGAACAAGGCTATGGACTGAGTCCTGGGATATTTTCCTGTGGACCTTTTCCAAAGTTGGCATGGATTATTATTCTTTGAAATTATTCAACTAGTTATTGCATTCTAATTATACAATCATCTACTGTAGCCCAAAGCTACAAATGGTGACTTTTTTTTTAAAGATAGGAAGTTGTCTGTTTTCCTTTTGCACAAACTTACCTAGCAGAAGATTGAATTTGAATCACTATCACTTTATAATTTACACATACACACACACACACACACACACACACACACACACACACACACACTCTGATTATTTCAGTTTTCAAAAGTGATACCTAAAGAGTACAAATATCCAACTTCTATTTAAGGTAGAGAGACTTTGGGTATGGACCCAGCAAAGATCTATGACAGCTGTCTGTGGACCAGTCTAGCTAAGTACCAGGATGTCCATTGCTAACTTTATTGCATGACCATGGATTTTTCTATTAATGGAAAACAGGAATATTATCTATAACTTATAATCTTAGATATTCATCTAAAACACTCAAAAATTAAATGATTTGCCAGGGCCACACAACCAATATGGGACAAAGGCAAGACTTGGACCATGGTTCTTCTGGCTACCAATACTGCAGAAGAAAGGGTTTCTTCAGAAAAATATCTGACCAACAAAGAGTTGTCCACATATTGAGACAAGATAACAAATAGACAATCCATGTTCTCCATTGGTATACACCAATATCAAGCACAATGAATAGACCCTCCCGTATTTGGGCAGATTTATCAATGGTCATAGAACACAGTAGCATAGGATGGACAGGTATGAATCAAGTGTGATCTGCATCTTTGGAAATAATACAAACATCCAGGACATTCTCAGATACATTGAATTGTAAAGAGCATTGTCAAAGTTGGCCACACAAGACCTTAAATAATGTCCTCTTAATCATGGAGCTTTTCCTCTGAGACTATCTCCAACTTATCCTTTACATCTCCAGTTTTCCTGATATTCCTCTGATCGCTAGATCCCACTAGACTCTTGCCAGGCTCAGGAGGAGAAAGTGAAGCTGGTGACTTTGTACAGCCCTCCTTCACTTAAATTCAACTCACTTGCAAGACATAGGATCACCATCATCTTCAAGAATGAAGGACAAGCAATACCAATCTGATATGTCCATAGCTATTTGCATGTTGCCTCACCTATTAGAATGTGAGCTCTTTGAGAACAGGAGCTATTTTTGCCTTACTTTGGATTCCCAGGCATAAGCACAATGTTTGGGGCATGTCAAATACCTAATAAATGCTTGCTGAGTGACTAAAAAAGATGTGAACTAATGATTAAATCTCTAAGATTCTGAGTTTAGGATAAATTAGCACAGTTATTTGTATAACATTTAATTACTTTTTCAACTGTGAAAGGGAAAGATGACTAATTTTTTTCTTATATTAATTAGAAGTTTATTACGTTTTCAGAAATGTTTGCAAGCATCTGCTAAAAATTCAAAGTCCTATTTCTCATACCTTTTTCAGTGGGCATGTATATTAGAAGATATTTTTTTTCCCACCTCACTGATGAGTTTTGCAGTCACGCTCTTTTATTCGGAATATGAAAATGCAGGCCTTGTCAATCTTCCAAAAGACTCAGAAATCATTAACAACAGCCAGGGTTTTGCTCCTTGGCCACTCCCTTCCTTTCCTATTCAGAGAAAATGGTTTATTTTATTTTATTTTTTTAGTGAAGGGGCCTGAATAACATTAGAGAAATTCTGCAGAATTTTTTTTAAATATTCCAACTGCCACCGCAGATGCCTCTAGAGTCCTGACACAAGTGCCAGCTTCCTCAGCCGGCATCATCAATCAGCACAGCTAATAGACTTCTCATTGCACCTCCAGTGGCCTCTCTGGGCCAAAAATGGGAAGTCGAGTCCTTTACTTTATCCCATTTAATTAAAGAACAGCTGAAAATTCTGTCCGGCATTTTCAGCACGTGGTTCCAATTATGGCTACAGAGTAAGACCCTGGAGTTTGATAAAAGCATTGACTCTCCTTTTCCCCTGCAGCCTTGAGTAGTTGTTTTTCTTCAGTGCCTGTACAATGTACTCTTTCATTTTACAAGGTGAGTGAAATGTAGTTTTAAATATCAGTGTTTTTTTCCCCTTAATGTTAACAAAAACCCATGAGTAGGAGTTTTTTTAAAAAAGCAAAAGAGAAGAGCAAAATGTTGTTTGAATTGGTTTTTATACATGAGGAGAGGCAAAATCATTTTCTGAAAATGGTAGGAAATCTTTCTGAGGCACTTGTATACTAAAATACCATCACCCCCTTCAGAGTCATGAGCCCAAATGGGCCTTTCCATGAAAAACCTATAACCTGAGGCAATCACATTTACCAGTCTGTGTATTTACTGAATATAAGGACTTAAAGCAAGCCAAGAAAAACCTCAGCAGGCAACCAGATTTCAAGCCCCTTTCCAGTGGTCACCCAGGATAGGGATCCTGTTTTCAGCAGGAAATTGTCTGGGTTGTTTCTGGCTACTGGGCTTTCCAAAGCAAGAAGGAGTAGTTTATTTCATAGAATCAGAGGGATTAGAGACAGAGCAGATGAATGTAGGTCATTGCATCCCTTGGCTAAGAAAGGAGAAGGAGCAAGGAGGTGGGGGCAGGGGGATAAGATAAAAGAACTTGAATCTTTTATGACTGTTCCACATCGTGTGTGTTCTCAGATGTGCCCATGAGCAATGACACTGTTTTCCATTTCAGTTTCATAGGAAACAGTGGTTTCTCTAGTCCCTGAACTCTATAGTCTTCTTTCTGCTTTTGTAGGTCAAGGGCATGATTGCTCGAAGCAAAACTCGGTGTGTGAAGCTTTTCTTTTCATTTCTTTTCATTGGAGCATAGGGAGCAAAAAATGACAGATTTAGAGCTTTTAGGGACCTCTTAGGTCATTGAGTCTACCCTTCTCCTTTTATAGCACAGGAAAATAAATCCCATAAGGAGTTAGTAGGGTATAAACTCCTTGAGGGCAGGAACTGTTTTTCATTTGTCTGTGTATCCTCAACTCTTGCTGCAGTGCAAGAGAGGTATTTAATCAATTCTTGTTAATTGGTCAAAGACACATGTTTAGTAAACCCTAGAACCAAGATTTGGACTCACTCAAGTCCTCTGCCAGCAGACCTAGCATTCTATCCACTCTACCAGGACATTTTCGTAAGGCTTCTCTCAGATTGCACTGCTCTGTCCCAAGACAATAACTCATGGGGGGGAATTTCAGTTAAGTGCCAAGACAGGAAGAGGATAAACTTTCAGTGTCTGTCAAATCATATAATGTAGACAACTTGCCTCCTCTGTCTTTGCATCATGTCAATGGTACTTGATCAAGTCACTTTCAAATGAATCCTTAAATCATAAATTTTAGAGTTTAAGGAGTCTATTTTTGGTTAAACTTATAGCTTTATTTGTATAACATTTAATGCAGTAATTAGGAAATTAATAAATATATTGGTTGATAATGCATGAATTAAAATGAGCAACTTTCCCAACATATCATTATGTGTTCACAGTATGATTTGGCAATAGGAAGAATATTACTTTTCATTTTGCCCCCCTCTATCTTGTCACATAACCTGCCCTTCTCTCTTCCTTAGCATTATAATTGTTTAAGAACATCTTTCATTTCTGTTCTTCTTACCTCTTTATTGGTTACATATTGCAGCCTTCTCCTACCCAAAATATGCCTCCCATTGCCTTCAGTGTGATTTCCATTTTTAGTTTCTTGGATGCACTCTGTGTCTACAACACAACACCAATAGAATGTTAATATTGAGGAGTATGGAGGTGGGGGGTGAAGGGGTGATAGGAGGTAGAATGGGTCTTTAATTTCTTGAAAAGCTTGGAGCCAATTTGAAATATCCCAAAAGTAATCCAGGGAGAAGGAAAGGAAACAAGCATTTATTAAGTACATTCTATGTTCCAGAAATTATGCTAAATATTTTACAAATATCTTCTCTTTTAATCTTTATGATACCCTGTGAGATAGCTGCTATTATGATCCCTTTTTAACAGCTGAGGAAAATTATATAAGTGTTTTGATCAGGATCATAGAGGTAGGAAAATATCTGAGACTGGATTTGAACTCAGATTTTTCTGATTCTAGGTCCAGTACTTTATTTACTGCACCACCCAATTACCTCTAGCTACTGTCTCTCCTTTTTTAATTGCACCAAACTTGTCCATTTGCATTATTTATCTCTGTGTTATTGGATGATGAACAACCTTTATAGGGTATCTCTCCAAATATTTGTTGAGATCTGGGTAATAGTTATTCTTCATCTATTTTGATCCTTTCTACATGAATAGATCAAATTCTTTTCGGGGATTAGATATCTTCCATGAGGCACTTTAAGATTCTGGAGCTTGCTATTATTGTGTTATATAGTTATTATATTTTATATATAGCATATTGTATTGATAAACAAGAATATATAGAGAATCTCACCCTCCACACGGAATCTTACCTTAATTTGGATTCTGTATTGGATCTCATCCATCACCTTGGCAAATATCTTTGGTGAACATATATTTTGTATTATGTCTTTCCTAATGTTTACTATCATAAGGTAATTGAGTGAGATTATTTGTTGTTATGTCTTCCAAGTAATAACTCTGATGTGAGAAACCTTACCATAAAAGAGCCCATAAGACAGTATTTGGTTCCGCTGAATGAAAAATACAACAACCAATAAGTACAATGTGACCTCTCATATCTTTTTTTGGTGTAATTTATTTTATTTCTTTTTTATATGCTGTATATTAATCAATTACTTGTTTCAATAGTTCAGGCTTAAGAGTTTCAACTGTATTTTATGTATTTTTCTCATTATTATTCATGTTTTTCACTAATTCTGACTTTAATTCTGATAAGATGATTTTATTGTAAGGGTAAAAACTTAACTATTATCATTCAATTGCATTATGAAGGAAATAGTTTATCATGGAATGGTGATTCAGGATAACTCCCACATCAATACAAGTATTTTTCTGTTGTTAAAATATAATTGACTTCATTTTTTGTGATTTTTTTTTTTATTTCTCACCAGAGAACTATCATTTCTTGATTGCTATAGAGATGTATGGCTTCTGTGTAATCCATAAATCTTTGGTCTCTCTCAATCTATCTTCCTGTACCATGCCTTTTTGTGTATTGCTCTTCATTTTTCCATCTTTGTATTGAAGTCACCAAGTATTAGAGTGAATGTAGATTCAATTTGAAGTATCTTATCAAGCTCTTCATAGAATTTCTCTTACTGCTTCATCCTTAACTGGTTTACAAGTATTGCAAATATTTTCCACCAATGCTGTGATATGAAATGCCCAAATATCACATAAAAGAATGTTTCTTCTTTCTTCTGATTGTATAATAAGACCTATTCTTCCAACTGGTTTCTTTACCCCTCCAAAAAGTACTTTTGAGCCATCTTTCCATTTAGAAAGTTTTCTTCTTTCTTCTGGTTTTGTTTATTGCAAGACTGTCAAGATGAATGTGATTTAGGTCCTCTGGGTCATTGATCAAGACCTCATATTTAGAGTGTCAACAGTCAAGTTAAAATTTATAGATGTGCTAATTGCTATATTATTCTTAGTACTCTCTGCCCCTTCTTTTATTCTACTATTCTGCTACTATCACTGAAGAAGCACAAGGAGGCATACAAGACTGAGGATCATTAATTTTTTTTTTCTCATGTTTCTAGATTGCCATGAACAAAAAAAAGGAAAATCATCACCTGGTGATCAGTCTCCTACTGATGCAGAGCATATGTTACCATAGAAGAGGTGTGATTAGTTACTGATGTGGGAGTGATTTCTCAATCAGCTGTCTGTTTTCAACAAGACTATGAACTTATAGCTAAAATCAACATTAGCATGCAGTCAGGCAAAAAGATATAAATGAGCAAAGGATATTGCATATACCTGAAGCAGCTCTAACCGAATTATTTATGTAAGCTATCGATGTGGAAGAGTGACATTGATATTATTGGTTGGAGAACTGGCATCACAGTGAGATCAGCCTGGGTTTAAATCCAGTCTCTGACATATTGGCTATGTGATTCCAGGCTGATCACTTCTCAGTGTTGTTGATCTTCACTTACATTAAGGATTGAGAAGTGTTTTCATGGAGAGCTCCCTATAATTCAGTTTCATATCCCACCCCCAATCTTTGTGTGTGTAAAGAAAAAATATACAAAAGTACAAATATTAACAGTTATTATAATAAATTTCTTTAATAAATCTAACAATGTTAAAACAGTCACTGCAATGAGGAGACTAAAGGAACCAAAAAACTTCATCCATGAAATAGATGGTCTCCTTGTGGAGCAAAATGATAAGGCAGCCAAGAAAATAAACTTATATGTAATATCTTACAGAAGAGGGTAGTGACAGATTGTGTGCAATTTCAGTTAGTAAAGCAGCAATAAATGACACAGGGAAAACAAGTTTTAAAAAGCTTATCCATTTAAGATAGCTTATCATGAGATAATACAGAGTATTTAGGGATGAAACCTGTAAAAGGATAATAATGAAGTGAAAATTAGAAAATATTGTAATAACAAAGGGTTTTGTCTATCAATGACAATGGAACTACTACATTTGAATCACAATACTTCAAATTCTGATGTGCTGCTTAAAGAAATAAAAATAACATTAAAGAAAACAGAGGTAGAAAGATCAGCTGGATTGGACCCAAATGTACACAAAAAAAAGATGTAGGCTGTAACTCACATAATCTTGAATACCAATTTACAGGAAAAAAATAGTGTCCATTATTATGAATAAAAAAGGGAATCAAGATCTCAATAGTTTCTGTTTCCTAAGTCTGTTTCCCTATCCCTACAAAATCTTTACAAGAACAATTAATATACATGCTAACGGTATTTTTAATGAAAATATAAACAATAGCAAAACTTTTGTAAATGATATTCCACTATAAACCATACAGTTGACTGAACACTGTAGTGAATATACTCTTCTATTAAGCCGTTTGACACCTACAAAAAACCAAGCTTGATCTGGCAGAATAAAATGTGGATTTAAGGTTTCTCTTCCAACAGTGTCTCCCTGCCTATGTCAAAATCATGCAAAATTCTTAAAACTATGATGAAATAACTTTTTTCCCCAGACCCTCTCCAATAATCTCAAACTAAATTTAAAACTAAAAGAAATATTCTAAACAAAGTGTTTATCCTAGAGCATTTGCCCAGCATGGAGTCCAGCATAGAGAAAAATTTCATATAAAAGGTGAGTATATGTTGCCTAAAATTCCCACATCAATTCCTGAAGTTCTTGTTCAAGGCTAATCCAGAACAAAATTGCAAAGGAGGCAAGATTTTTTTGTGGCCCCTCAGGATCTAATGTCCTCTAACAAGACCAAGGTCCTTATATTAGTGCTTTCTTTACTGCAAGGCAACTCTCCCTCATACCACCTGAGTGGTTGTTTAACCTAATTCCCAATTTATTCCTGCCACCAATTTCCCTTAGTTGAAGTGATTCTCTATCTCTTATCTCTGTGGCATGTAAAAAGTAACAAAGTTTTTGGGATAAATTATAACCAATTTTATCCATTTTGGCCAGCAAATGATTGACAGAGTTCATTGAACTGACTAGGAAACATGACCATTTCTTGAGGATTATATGCCCTTAGATGAGATGGAAGTCAATTCTGATTGGTTAACAATTAATGAGAAATGGATTTAACAAAGAAAAGTGAGTTGGGGAGGATTCTGTGAAAATGGTGGAGTCAATTGGTAATTTTCCGGCTCTCCTGATTTCTCCCACAAATAGAATAAATTTATACCTCAGAGTAAAATATAAACTTGTAAAAAAATTAGGAAGACTTGGGGTAGAATAGAGGTCCTCCTGATACAACCCAACAAGATCTGAAGAAAGACTCCAGGCTGGGATAAACCCCTGTGAAGTGCAAACACCTCCAGACTAGCTTCCCAGAAACACCAAGTGGGCAACTCTGGGGCTAACTGGGTGTGACTGGAGCCTTAGCAGGAATCATATAGTCCCTCACCTGGACCACTTGTGGAATGCAGGATCTGAGTCCAGGAAGAGTAAGGGAACCTCGACTAATTAGGAACACCAGGCCCAGATGTGCTGTGGGACAAGATCCTGGATGGGAAGGAACCAGCACATCTGTAAGTGCAAATGCAATGGGGAAGGGATACTGTGGGCTGTGGGTTGTGAGCACTTGCTAGAGGATGAAGGTCTTGGTTTGGGGTTCCTAGTCAGAGAGGAGAGTTGAAATGAAGTCAAAGAGTCCATCCCCCCCACCCCAGGATTTGAGGTGTTTACACTGTTACCTCTTATCCAAAAAAAAATGAACTGACAAAGAAAAAAGAACCCCCTCAATAGAAACATAATATGGGAACAGGGAAGACCGGGGTTCATCTTCAGAGGAGGACACTGAAATAAAAAAGCTATTCCAAAGAGCAACATGAAATAGCTCCCTACCCAGAGAGAATTTATAGACTAACTCAAAAAACAATTAAAAAATCAAATGAGAGACATGGAGGAAAAACTATTTTAAAAATAAATAAATAAAATAAAAACCACCCAAGAAAAGCAAGAAAATTATGAAAAAAAGTTATTCCTGATCCAATAGGTCTGATTCTCTCTAGTCTTGTTCTCTGTTCACAAGAGACCACATTCATAAGTTTGTAAAGAGAAGTTTCCTCCTGATTGGAATTAAAAAAGTTTTCCATGAGACTGTTTTATTCTCCCTCTCAACATATGATCATCTATATCCTTTGAGAATTTTCTGAACTTTAACTCTTGACTCCCACATATTTCTTCTTCAGAGTGTCAAGATAGAAGGCGTATAAATGAGTTCCTTGATTCTAGGGGAACATTCCTGGTACACAAGAGAAATTTAGGCTATTTCCTATAACACATTTTACTTCCTTCCTTTGTTTAGAGTGTAACCTCCCCTAAGGCATGGATTGGGGTACCTTTGTAGCCCTATCTCCTAAGGTTATAGCTTGCTCAGAGTTGGCATTTGGTCAATGTTGACTGAATTTAATTGAATGCACCTCCCTGAATGAAAATTTTAAAAATTAGTTGAAGAACTGGAAAATAAATTTGTAATCTTGGGTACAAATATGGATTTGAGATAAATGGCAAAACACTCTTTTGATAAAAGTTTCCTCTACACTTCTTAGTTGTCCTTTTGTGAGAACTTTTAACCTGCGACCAAGGACAGGAAGTATCTTTCTTTACAATATCCCTGACAGGTGTTCTTCTAAAACTCACTAATCCCCTTAACAAAATATCTCATTGTTATCGAGGTTTAATGCTCAGGAAATATTGAATATTGTGTCAAAATCTGTCCCCTGTAACTTCTATCCCTGAGTTTGGCAGCTACACAAAATACGTTTAATCACTCTTCTTTAATTGCTTGGTCCCCTTTGGATACTTAGAACTTTCTGCCAGTCCTCCTTCCCCAAATCTTCTATTCTTTAGGCACAATTATTATACTTAGATATAGATTAAAAAAAAACAAAATAAACAATTAACTTTCTGCTAAATAATCTTTAGATTGATCCTTGTTTTTACTGGATTTACTCAATCTTCGAGGCTTTCTGTTCTAATCAGCTGTAGCCTGTAAACCCAATGAAGAGCTCTGTACTGTTTTGATAAAGAATTGTACTGTGATAAAGATTGTGTTTGATAAGAAACCCAGGAAATTCCAGAACACTCATTCATTTTATATACTCATGGGAAATGCATTAGGCCTGAGAATTTGGAGATGTTTTTAAAAACACCATGTTTACCTTAGGAACTAAACAAAGATTTTTCAGTTTATGAGTATCAACTTTTAACTTAAGAATCAACCAAGACTCCTTGATTGAAGATTGAAGGGAAAAGCCAGCCTATATTTGGGAATTCTTTGGGTGACTCTTATCCCATTCTTTCTACTGCTATTCTCCTCCATCATTTCCCGACTGTCCTCTTACACCATGGATTGAGATGCAGAATGCTTCACTCCCTGTGGGTGAGTCACATATGTATGTTCTCCACCCAGGACATTCAGCCAAGCCAGTCTGATGATTTACACATTTAAGAGGAGAAAAATTTAAGACATCTATACAAAAGCTTTGCTACTGAGTCCCCAGTATCTTTCATTTCTTATTTTTCTCCTGAATGGTCTTATTTTTATCAAGTTTATCCCCAGAATTTAAGCCCTGATGACTTCCTTTCCCATAAGCAAAACTGAATTAGGCTGGAATTTGTCTTTTCTTCATTCTGATACAATTTCAATTCCTCCACTGGACAGAATGAAGGGGTTACTTCAAACAAATTTCAATTTGTACATCAGGGTCAGGGTCAGATAAATTTGACACACAATGCATTAGGAAAACAGGATTGAGTCAACAGTCACAAATGTTTCTCTTTTTAGTAGTAAATTCTGACCAAATTTAACTGACTGAAGAGGCAAGTCCCTCAATAGATGTGTGCATTCTTCAAAAAATAAGCTTACCCGGCTTTTTCCTAATGCATTACTCTCAGTATAATTATTTTGTTGGCCAGTCAATATTTTATTTAGGCCAATGTGCTAATGATGCTATGAAATGAACTAGTTTACACCGTATCTGACTTGATAACCAAACTTTCATTTAAAACAAATGTCCTAGTGGAAGCTATTGTTTTCTGCTCAGACTTGGGTGGGGTATACATTCTTTGACTAGATAGCCCAAAGCTGTGGGTGGTCTGGTGTAAAAATAGTTTCTCTGTCCAAGGGTGATTTGATGTCACTCTCATGCCTACATTTCAATATATCTCACCTTCAACTGTATTACCCAGAGGTGATTGCAACCCCTCAGGAATATTTATTCTTTGAAGGTATATAAACTATAAGCCTGCTGCCATAATGGTCTTTGGTCTGAGAGAGATACAACTAAATGACCATTTTTTATTAATAACATGCTAGCCTTTTTAATAAAATGATTAAATTTAGCAAGAAAAAAAAGGAAAAAATAACAAAATGAATATCCTTTGAGAAATGTGGTTCTTAGGCCAAAATACATACTGAGATTCAGTTTGAGTTTTTTTTTAAGTACAATGTTTCTCTCACTGATATTCATTGATAACTTGTTGAAATTCATAGAATGTTTTAAAAATGCCTAAGTTCAATAGAAGACTATGCATAGTTTAAGGAAGAAAGCCAAGAACACAAGAGAATGCCAAAAAAAAAAAAATACAAGCCTGGCAAATATAAACTAAGAATCCTGCATTTTAATTTATTTAATATAGTGCTTGGTCTATCAGGGGTTCTTAACCCAACGTCTGTGCATTTGTTTTCTTTTTAAATTATTTTGACAATTGTATTTCAATGTGACTTGTTTCCTTTGTTATCCTATGTATCTTATTCATCTAAAAACATTTTGAGAAAAGGTCCATAGGCTTCCCTAGTCTGTCGAAAAAGTCTATGACATAAAACCTGTAAAGAAACACTATAGTCAAAGCTTAATTTATGGAATGAATGAATGGCCTACATCAAAATGCTCATCTCACATCTTGATGAATGTTTGAATCAATTAAATTATGTTTGGGGGTTGAGGGAGAAGATGCTATATAAGCAGTTAGACACTTGGAAGCTATATGATTTTGTCAGTTTGGATATTCCTTCCAGCAACACAGATCAAAAATTGGGTCACACTAGGTGGTTTCATGATTAACTGTTGTCTCCAATAGCTTAACTTGATGACACAGGAGACCCTGAACACTCAGTAGAGCTGATCCACTGAAGCCAGACACAGTGTCCCTGGGCTTTCCATGGAAGCCTTTTAAAGACACTAGTGATATCCAAGAGAGGGACATTTTGAAGGAAGATGGTGTATTCACCACGGACATAGCTGGGGAAGGCCATCTTAGGCACTGGGGATTGTGTCTACTGTAGTCTCTGAGGATAATGACCTCCAAAGTAGATCTCTGCTTCTTCTTGTGTAGTTGTTTTTTGATCATGCCCATCTCTTTGTGACCCCTTTTGGGGCAGATGCTGGAATAATTTGCCATTTTTTTTCTCCAGCTCATTTTACTGTTGAGGAAACTGAGGCAAATAGGGTTAAGTGACTTACACAGCTAGGAAATACCTGAAGTTAGAGTTCAAAAACTCAGAGAGATAAATCTTCCTGACTCCAGTCTGGCTCTCTATTCACAGCACTTTGCCCCAGCTACTCTGCCAGTCAATTCCACAGGCAAAATGCCTCCTACCCCTATCCACCTCTACTATCCTCCCTCCTTTTAGGTGTTGTCTCCCTCATCCTTTAGATTATAAACTCCTGGAAGGCAAGGACTGTCCTTTTTAAAAATAATTAATCATATCCCCAGAGCTTAGTGCAGTGCCTGCACATTGGGGATGCTTAATAATTAATTTAATTGGATTGATGTAAGGACAAGTGAAAAAGTAGACTATTAGTCAAGTGTCAAAAGTCATTGAAAAAGGAATATCTGGGACTTAGTAGAGGACTAGAAACAAGGATTCAGAGTCACATAGTGTGAACTTCAAAGCAGAAGAGAAACATGAGAAATATGCTGATTTCACCTCAAGGTCCTAGGAGTCCAAGGAGTAGGAAATGGAGCCAAGACTGGAATAAGCTGCCACTGATGTCTGCAGGAAAAAAATCAAGTTTGGGTTAATTTGAGGAAATAGATGGATACTAAAGGGCAAGGATGAACAATTTATTAACATTAGATAAGTGATTGACTATGAAAGGGAGTGTATAAGGATGCATGGAGACTTGGAGAAGGAAACCTGGGGTGAAGAGGGATGAGTATTACTGGCAGAGGTGAGGGAGGATGGGATTTGTCCTTATAATGTTACATCTGAATGACAGTGATTGAAAAGTAAAGTGTTAGGAAACTAATGGGGGATCCTTTATAGTCAAGGAGAAAGGAGGAGCTGATGGAAAACTTTCATAAAATTAAACAACCTAAGGTTCCATTTTGTAGGTTGATGCTATGACTCCAATTATATGGGTCCCACTTAAGTTCTCCTGTTGAACTCTGATAGGGTTTGAGGATAGAGTTAGCATGATGGAAGGAGGTAGCTTCCACAGCCTAGTCCCATATTCATAAAAATTGGTAGTTTATCCTTCTCTTGCTTTGGCTTCATGACACTAATTTTTAAAAAATGCAGCTAGTGATTAAATTCTGAGAAGCTGGTGAAGCAATCTCCCAAGTACTTTATTCAGTGAAGGTCAGTCGTCACAAGGTTGATACCAGGCCCAGGGAGCTGGTTATTCTTTTAAAGCCAGTGAGTGTAAGACTTATTCAGTTGTATTTGTCTGTGAGATAATTCTGATCCTCCCTCTTGCCTAGGGTGTGGTTATCCAAAATTGACTCCACACCAATCACTTTATGATGACTAGATGACATCTGAAGTGAGAGGGAAGGGGAAAGGGGGAAAAAAATACCTCTTACTATTAAATGAAAACATTTTCCAGAGATACTTCCAAGGAAATAAGTGACATTCTTGCCATGAACTTTCTCTCTGTCTGAAAAATTGGAGGAAATCTTTGAAACACTAACTTCTACATGGTTCTATTGATTCCCCACTATTTTGTTGTCTGGTTCTCAGGTGAACCAACTAACTAAGATATGGCTTTCTTCATCACTTCATCACCACTTCCTGGTCTTTCAAATGAATGAGGCTAGATTTGATGATCCATAAGAGCCCAGTCAACCCTAATGATACATGGTAATCTGACATCAGAAATGAAATACTTAATAGCTGTTGTTCAATTAGCTTCTAGAATCTTTTTGAGATTGTGGACCCCTCTGGCAGTCTAGTGAAACCTATGGAACTTTTCTCAGAATATTTTTTAAATGCACAAAATTAACTTCATAGTGAAATAGATTAAATAACTACATGGGGGCAAGTAAGTAGTATGGTGGATAGGTGATGGGGCCTAGAGTCAGGAAGACCTAAGTTCAAATTTGTCCTCAGAAACATACTAGTTATGTACTCTGGGCGAGTCACTTGACTCTGTTTGCCTCAGTTTCTTCATTTTTAAAGTAAAATGGAGAAGGAAATGACAAACCACTCTAGTATCTTGGTCAAGAAAACCTCAAATGGGGTCACAAAGGGTTGGACATGATTAAAACAACTGAACAACAAATAAAGGAAATCAATTATATTGAAATAAAGATGTGTTTTTTTCTATCTAAATTCATAGATCCAGTGAAATCTCTCCAGAGACCCTTTAGAGGAGATCAGGTTAGGAATCCCTACCCATTCTTTCAAGGTTTTTCTAATTCAACAAGGAATGTCAACAAAGGACTTTTCTAAATCAACAAGGACATAAGAATACCAGACACTCAAAATACTGTATTTATAAGCAACATATTCTGTAGTTGAACTCCTCAAATCCACTGACTAAAATATCAACAATTACTGATGGGTCAGTTATACCAATGACTCCGTTCAACTTGGGAAAATAATAATAGTTCCTTTCTTTGCTGTAGTGTCTTTGGATTTGTGAAGGGCTTTATATTTTGAACTTTATTACATTCTTGGCAAGTAAATGTTCCAGGTATTACTAAGTGGGTCATAGTGAATGGAGAAAGTCTTGAGTATGAATCCTGCTTGAAACATTTATTTGTATGACCCTAAGCAAGTCACTTAACTAATCTGCTTATTTACTTATTTATAAAAAAGGAATTAAAACAGCATGTATCTCAGAGTTTTTGTAAGGATCAAATATATATCAAATGTTTTGCAAATGTTTTTTAAATAATATTTTATTTTTTCCAAATACATGCAAAAATAGTTTTCAGCATTCACCTTTGCAAACCTTTTGTTTCAATTTTTTTCTCCCTCTTTCTCCCTCCCTAAGACAGCAAGCAATCCAATACAGATTAAAGATGTTCAATTCTTCAAAATGTATTTCCATAATTGTCATGCTGCTCAAGAAAAATCATATCAAAAGAAAAAAATAAGAAAGAAAAACAAGCAAACAACAATAACAAAAAAAAAAAAAGTGAAAATACTATGCTTTGATCTACATTTAGTCCTGCAGACCTATTTCTGGATGTAGATGACACTTTCCATCCCAAGGGTATTGGAATTGCCTTGAATCATCTCATTGTTGAAGAGAGCTAAGTCCATCATAGTTGATCATCATATACTCTTGTTGTTACTATGTACAGTATTATTTTGGTTCTTCTCATTTCACTCCACATCAGTTCATCTAAGTTTTTCCAGCTTTTCTGAAATCAGCCCGTTCATTATTTCTTATAGAACAATAATATTCCATTACCTCCACAGACCATTATAAATTCAACCATTCCCCAGCTGATGGGCATCCACTCAGTTTTTAGTTCCTTGTCATTACAAAAAGGGCTGCCACAAATATCTTTGAACATTGTGATGACCACACTAGCACCCAGGACATCCCAGAATCAGCTGGAGTCAGGATAAGCAAAAGTCCTTAGTCTTTATTCTTGGTATTTAGACGCACTATTGAAAAGGATGGAAGCAGAATATCCCCAAACCGCCTTCTCCCTCGTCTACCGCAACAAGTGATTCTGGTTAGTCTTATTCCACCCTCTAGTCTTTCCTACAATCCTCTGTATACACCAATCATTGAGCCAGCACAGGATAGTGGGAAGGGCCATTTTCCAAGCATATGCCCATAGAGTATTGTCCAATCAGTAATTAGCCTTAAGTGCTTGAACCAACCTCAGTGCAATGACTCAAGAGTTTCAGCCCTCTACAGAACATGTGGGTCATTTCCCCTCTTTTAAAATCTTTTTGTGAAATGAAGGTGGCCTAGGTACACCTGATCTAAAAAAGCAGTGGTTACAAAACTATTTGATATTGGCTAATTCATCTATTGACTAGTTCATCAGTGGAATAGGTTAGGTTCAAAGCACAAAATAGTCAATAACCAAACCAATCTGGTGTTTGACAAACCCAAAGAGCCCAGGTTTTGGGATAAGAATCCACTCTTTGACAAAAACTGCTGGGAAACTTGGAAACTAGTATGGCAGAAAGTAGGCATTGACTCACACCTAACATTATATCAAGATAAAATTGAAATGGGTTCATGATTTGACATAAAGAGTGATATTATAAGCAAATTAGAAGAACAAAGGAGAGTTTACCTTTCAGGTCTGTGGAGAAGAAAAGAATTTGTGACCAAAAAAGAACTGGAGATCATTATTGAACACAAAATAGATAATTTCAATTATATTAAGTTAAAAAGTTTTTGTACAAACAAAATTAATGCAGACAAGATTAGAAGGGAAGCTATAAACTGGGAAAACATTTTTACAGTTAAAGGTTCTGATAAAGGCCTCATTTCCAAAATATATAGAGAATTGACTCTATACGAAATCAAACCATTCTCCAATTGATGAATGGTCAAAAGATGTGAACAGACAATTTTCAGATGATGAAATTGAAACTATTTCTACTCATATGAAAAGGTGTTCCAAATCATTATTGATCAGAGAAATGCAAATTAAGACAACTCTGAGATACCACTACACACCTGTCAGATTGGCTAGAATGACAAGGAAAGATAATGCGGAATGTTGGAGGGGATGTGGGAAAACAGGGACACTGATACATTGTTGGTAGAACTGTGAACAGCCAACAATTCTGGAGAACAGTCTGAACTATGCTCAAAAAGTTATCTGTGCATACTCTTTGATCCAGCAGTGTTATTACTGGGCTTATACCCAAAGAGATCATACAGAAGGGAAAGGGTCCTGTATGTGCAAAAATGTTTGTGGCATCCCTTTTTGTAGTGGCTAGAAACTGGAAATTGAATGGATGCCCATCAATTGGAGAATGGCTGAGTAAATTATGGTATATGCATGTTATGGAATATTATTGTTCTGTAAGAAATGACCAGCAGGATGAATAAAGAGAGACTTGGAGAGACTTACATGAACTGATGCTAAGTGAAATGAGCAGAACCAGGAGATCATTATACACTTCAACAACAATACTATATGAGGATCAATTCTGATGGAAGTGACTATCTTTGGCAATGAGAGCATCCAATTTAGTTCCAATTGATCAGTGATGGACAGTACCAGCTACACCCAGCGAAAGAACACTGGAAAATGAATGTGGACTGCTTGCATTTTTGTTTTTCTTCCCAGATTATTTTTACCTTTCTAAATATGTACACATATATTGTATTTAAGATATACTTTAACATGTTTAACATGTATGAGACTGCCTGCCATCTAGGGGAGAGAGTAGAGGGAAGAAAGAAAAAAGTTGGAACAGAAGTAATTGCAAGAGTCAATGTTTAAAAATTGCCCATGCATATGTTCTGTCAATAAAAAGCTATAATAATAATAAAAAATAATAAAAAACTTTAATAAATAAAGTTAAAAAAAATTAAAAAAAAATCTCTTTGTGAGACAGACTCAATAGTAGTACTGCTGGATCAAAGGATATGCAGTTTTATAGACCTTTGGGTATAGTTCCAAATTGTTCTTCAGGATGGTTGGATCATTTCATAACTCCACCAACAAATGCTTTGTAAATTTTAAAGTGGAACATGCATATTAGCTATGATTATTATTGCCATCACTATTCTACAGATGAGAAAACTAAAGCATGAAGAGATAAAACATCTTGTCCAGAGTCATAAAGCTAGTAAATGTCAGGAGGTGTTGAATTCACATTTTCCTGACTCCAAGTTTAGCATTCTTCACTAAGCCACCTCCTATTCTTCCCTTTCCACATTACAATAATATGAGCGTGATGGAATGTCATCAGTATGTGAATTTCCTCTACCTATATACCTGGCAAATTCTCTATAACTTTGTAGGCTTTTAAAAGTTGCTGTGGCAGAAAAAAATTGCCCAGACATTGTCTTTATACATCTATATGAAGTTAGCTAAACTGAATTGGGAACAAGGACTGTGGTACCTGTCATAAACACCACTTAAAAAGCATAATGAGGAAAGGAACTCTTTCTGAAACATTTGCTTTGAGGTATGTATTTCTAACTATGCTTCCTGAAACATGGCAGTACCTCTCACCTCCCAGAGAAGCTGTGCTTGCTTTTTCAAATTACATTAATGAACACTATGCCAGGTTGCTGCTAAAATTATACAGAGGCATATTTTTGTACAGACTATGAGGATGAAACAGATCCACAGGCTGGAAGAGGCATTTGTGAGTCTGAGGCAATGGCTGAAAACTGTATCCCCTGTGTCTCATTGTATAACCAAAGTTTCTAGCCTTCTCTGTAATATGTTACAAAGCTTGGTTATCTAAACTTGGATTATCAAAAATAAATACCTACATGGCATTGAGAGAAAATTTCTGTCTTTGAAATATATGCACTTGTATCTACTTATATATACATACATATGGCATATATATGTATATATTTTCCCCCCTCATTTGTATCACCCCCTTCACATGCTATATCCAGGGGGCAAAATGAAGGAGGCACTAGATTTGCACTCAAGAAGACCTGAATGAAAACTCTGCCTCATTCATTGACTAGCTGTTTGACCCTAGGCTTCTTTCAAACTCATTTTTCTCACCTACAAAATGGAGGTAATCATAGCCTCTCTTTTAAAGGCTTATTGTAAGGATCAACTGAGAAAACACATGTAAAGAAAGCATTTCACAAATCTTAAAATACTATATAAATGCTGTCTATTGTTATGTTGCATCTTCCTACCTTGCCAATTTCTAAACCTGACTCAATAACTGAAGATAGGTATTTGTTTTTTTTTTAATTTTTTTATTAAAGCTCTTTATTTTCAAAACATATGCATGGGTAATTTTTCAATATTAATGCTTGCAAAACCTTGTATTCCAATTCTCCCCTTCCCCACTTCTTCCCTAGATGGCAAGTGATGCAATATACGTTAAACACGGTAGAAATATGTGTTAAATCCAATATATGCATACATATTTATACAATTATCTTGCTGCACAAGAAAAGTCAGATCAAAAAGGAAAAAAGTGAGAAAGCAAATAAAATGCAAGCAAATAACAAAGAGAGAGAAAATGCTATGTTGTGAAACACAATCAGTTCTGACAATCCTCTCTCTGGGTGTAGATGACTCTCTTCATTACAAGATCATTGGAATTGGTCTGAATCATCTCATTGTTGAAGAGAGCCATGTCCATCAGAATTGGTCATCATATAATCTTGTTGCTGTGTATAATGATCTCCTGGTTCTGCTCATTTCACTTAGCATCAGTTCATGTAAGTCCCTTCAGGCCTCTCTGAAATCATCCTGTTGGTCATTTCTTACAAAACAATAATATTCCATAACATTCATATGCCATAACTTATTTAGCCATTCTCCAATTGATGGGTATCCACACAGTTTCCAGTTTCTTGCCATTACAAAAAGGGCTGCCACAGACATTTTTGCATATATTTCCCTCCTTTCCCTCCTTTAAGATCTGTTTAGGATATAATTCCAGTAGAAATACTACTGGATCAAAAGGTATGCACAATTTGATAACTCTTTGGGCATAGTTCCAAATTGCTCTCCAGACTGATTGGATTCATTCACTATTTGACTATTCCAGTGTCCCACTTTTCCCATATCCCCTCCAACATCCATCATTATCTTTTCCTGTCATCTTAGCCACTCTGAGAGGTATGTAGTGGTATCTCAGAGTTGTCTTAATTTGCATTTTTCTGATCAATAATTATTTAGAGCACCTTTTCATATGATTAGAAATGTTTTCGATTTCTTCAAATGAAAATTATCTGTTCATATCCTTTGACCATTTATCAATTGGAGAATGGCTTGAATTCTTATAAGTTTGTCAATTCTCTATGTATTTTAGAAATGAGGCCTTTATCAGAATCCTTAAATGTGAAAATGTTTTCCCAATTTATTGCTTCCCTTCTAATATTGTCTGCATTATTTTTGTTCATGTACAAAAACTTTTAAATTTAATATAATTGAAATTATCTATTGTGATCAACAATGATCTCCAGTTCTTATTTGGTCACAAATTCCTTCCTCTGAAGGTATGTATTTGGAAGTAATATTTGATCCAGATTTTTTGATCAGGTAAAGATAAGATTTAAAATACTTTTTCCTCTTGTCTACTGGCACAATAAAGGGTTCTGTAGTGAAGAAAATGTTTGATGAATAAGGGAATGGAAGGGAAAGGTCTTACTATATAGTCAGGTGGAGATGACAGATTGTATAGAGTAGCTCATTATCAAACCTGGTCCTAATAGATAGCAGGGAACACATTGCACCCAACTCTTCAGAGCAGTTGGTACCATTTCATTCAGTTACAGAAGTCATTTATTATCTGGTATTCTAGGGGGCTGAGAGAATATAAAAGCACTTTCAAAAAGGAATACTTTTTTAGGGAACAAATAACATTTAAATGAGGTTTTCTGGCCCTAGGACATATTATTCCTTCTCTTTGAAGAGATACAAAAATTCAATTGAATCAGAGCTCCTTAAAATTGAGGTTTCATACACTTTCAATTTTTTTGATCCCTTCCATCACTGAAAAAAAAAGAAAAGAAAAGTCAAATGATACCACATCAGACTCAGATAAACATAAGGAAAGCCCATTCAAACAAATATCTATTAAAATCCTAGTTAATGTAAACATAGGACTGCTAGGTGGCTTCAATGGGTAGAATGCTGGGCCTGACATCAGGAAGACTCATCTTCTGGAGTTCAAATCTGACCTCAGACACTTAATATCCATGTAACTCTGGGAAAGTCACTTCATCCTGTCTGTTTTGGTTTCCTCATCTGTTAAATGAGCTGGAGAAGGAAATGGCAAATCACTCCAATATTTTTGCCAAGAAAACCATAAATGGGAGCAACAAGAGTCAGACATGACTAAAATGACTGAACAAAAACAAGTGCAAAGCATGATATTTAAAAGGAATTAGGAATTAAAAAAAATAATAATCCTCAAATAGCTTATCTTCTATCAGTGGAGAACCAATAGGATGAAATAATAAAAGTAAAATAAATCAATGAGAGTTTTGCCCAGGAATATTTCTAGTCCAATTGGTTCACCTTCTGTTTTCTCTTAAAAACAAACAAACAAACAAAACCAACAACAACAACAACAATGTTTATCAGTTAACTAAACTTGATGGATTAAAAAAGAAATAAGGTCAGCTGCAGGAGGAGTTCAGAAGGACTCCATGTAGTTCTTTGGATGCAGCCCTTAGGACTTCCTAAAAACTTGTATGGATCAGCAACATCATGAGAAATGTTTGCAAGGCAAGATCTCTTTTGTTTCTTCCATTTTGATGTAAGACTAGATCTAAATGAAAGTAGACTCTAGTCTTACCTTTACTTGGTAAAACTATTTTTAGTTTTGGCAGAAGCTTCTATTCCACCCTCCCTCTCACTAGACATTTGAGTTTAGTCTAAGGACCAATTTGTCCTTTTTTAAAGCCAAATTTACTAGGTATCATATAATAGCTTGTTTGTATATTGTATGCAGAGAAATATCTATAGAAAATCATATGATTTTAGCATTCAAAGAGATCTTAGTTGAAATCCATAATTTGACAAATGAATAAACCACAGCTGTGAAGTGATTTGACTAAAAAGCCTAAACGCATCAGGGTCAAAATTAGTTTCTGGTTTATTGGAGCAACCGTATTGCTTCTATCCCTAGAACACCATGCAGGAATGGTTATGAATCTTGATAAAAAAAGATTATTCATTATTAATAAAGAATGATCAGTGTCAGAATGTACCCAGCAGGACATTTTGTGAACCTAGAAAGAAGATGCCTTCTTGTGAGATCATAGAAATGGGATGATAAGTCTAGCACAGGAAGAAAACTTAGTTGCTATCTAATGCAACTCTCTTCCTTTACAGATGAGCAAACTGAGGTATAGATACTTGCTCGAAATCATATAGGTAACAGCATCAGAGGTGATAGAATTGATTGTAAAAACTATTATGTGAATATATTAGGGATTTATTGTACAATAAGAAATGATGACTGAGGAATTCAAGAAAAGTAGAAAGATGTTATGAACTATCTAGGATTAAAAAAAAACAAAAACAACCAAACAGAAAAAGACCAATATAAATGATACCTAGCAGCTAGATGATGCAGTCTCCTGAGTACAAATCCAGCCTCAGTCACTAGCTGTGTGATCTTTGGCAAGATACTTAACCCTACTTGCCTCAGTTTCCATAAAATGAACAGGAAAAGGAAAGATGAATCTTCCTGACTCGAGGTCTGATGCTCTATTACACCACTGGGCTGCTCTATGATTCATTACTCCACTCCATATTTTCTGTGATCCTGTCTTACTGTTCTTTTTGTTTCTCACAGAAGACACTTTCATCCATATACTTTTGGAGTGGCTATCCCTTATGCCTATATTTCTTCCACCTGTATAGTACTTTCTTGGTCTTAATTAGGTTCTTTGCTCCTAAGGTTATTTGTATCTATTTGAATTCCTTTTGTTACTGATGGAAGTACATGTTGTCTCCTCTTTCTCTTCCCTTGCCTTAGAATATAAGCTTCTTAAGAAGAGGGAGTGTTTGACTTCTGCTTTTTGTTCCTTCTATGTCTTAGAAATTGCCTCGGCTCTTAAAAAATGATTGTTGAATGACTGACAAAATAGACTGAATCATGGCCAAATAGTGTCTACGCAAGGCATCTGCTCATGTCTCTGACAAGACTTTCCTGTTTTCACATGTTTCCTGTGAGGTCTGCAATTCCACTACTACTCTCCAGATTGGAGAAAGAGGAATATTTCTTTTTCTCTTGGGACTTTGATATTCCACTTTTTGTATTTGTATTCTGCTTTCAACTCTACAGCTGGGATCACATGTACAAAGCAACTCTGATTTCCCTGTAAATCCAGGTGGCAACATTTTCCATTGAATTACTAAGCTGGGAAACTGGGAGTTGACTTTAAATCACATGTCCTTTTGTAAGACAAAGCTTTTCTCTGACTCATGGTTATAATAATTGTGGCCTTGGAATGGATTTGATTTATTTGGGTGATTTTTGTTTTTCTAGAGAGCCAGAAGAAATCTTTCCCTTTCAAATGCCAAAAGCAGACACCCACAAAAGAACTTTCACTTACAATTCTGCTTGGGCTATTAACAGACATGGATGGCCATTTGGAACGAAGTGTTAAGCTGTTGTCACAGGTTGTATCTCCTCATGGAACATTTCCTTCAGATGGCTCAAACACAAGATCTACAGGTCAGATTTAAAACTTCCATTAGAACTTCCTGTCCTTGAGCTGCTCATAAACTCCAAAACATCCATGACAGCTATTTCTAGATTTTGCAGAAAGGTTTTAATGTTTTGTATATAGACCCCATGTAGTGTGTAGCAGATGCTTGGAGATTCTTATTCTCAGTCTATATCTTGCATGAATTGAACCAAACATCATTCACCAAATGGTATCCAAGGTGAAGACTCCTTTCCTGCTTTCCCTCAGTCTTAACAAAACTGGTCCTTTCTTCTGAATTTTCTAAGCCTTAGAGAATTATGACCCAGAGGTGGAGTTTGGGAAAATGAGAGGAAAAAGGGGAAAAAAAGATTGCCTCAGACACAATTGCAAAGTCTGGGGTATGTTGACATCTTAAATCTGTGTTGCAACAGCTTTATCTTGACCCTTCTTGGGTACCCTGAGTCATGATTGTTTTATGTATGTTTCTGTTTGTCTTTATTAGGTCCTTCCCATTCTTTAACTAAGATCTAGGATCCCATTATTTGGTAGAGATAGAAACTGATTAACTATTTCTCTTTTATTTTAAATGACTTTAGTACAATGATGTATCCTTAAACTTGGCATTAAGGAGTTAAAACATAAGACTTTTGAGATTATTGTAACCAAATGTTTTGCAAAAGAATTTTACCATAAATGTCAGAATCATTCTGTTGCTATGTAAAGCTGTGAGACTCAGCCAAGTATATTCTACTCTACTGTTGTGTTTTAAAGTTCTATCAACTGGCTAAAATCCATCAATGATAAGCAACTTTATAGATTATATCAGTATTGGCAATTCTATTCTCTATCTAGCTTGTTATGCAACTATCTTATTGCAGGCTCTTAAAATATCATAGCTATATACATATACATATATGTATTATGTATGTATATCTACAGATATATATGTGTGTAAATACACACACATACTTTTTTTTTTTTTACCATTATAGTCTTAAAACCAAAAGAGCATCGCAAATTGGATTCCTTTTTCAAGCTAAAAAACAAAATAAAACAAAAACTCATCAATAACCTGACATCTAGTCTCTAGTGAAGAAAGTAATCTAAGTTTAAATCTGCCACTGAAAATTTCTTGAACTCCAATTAATAAATGATCAAAGTATATAACAGGTAGTCTTTAGAAGGGAAAAAACTCAAAGCTATTAATATCACATAAAAATGTTTTAAATTACTATTAATTAGAAAAATTAAAATTAAAACAACTCACACTTATCAGATTATCTATCATAACAGAAAAGAAAAATGACAAATTCTGGAAGGGATTTAGTAAAATAAATAAAATATGTTTCCCTCTCAAAAAAAGTTTCCCCCATTTTTTTTCTAAACAGAGTTGAGCTTTTAACTACTAACCCATTTCAATAAGCAACACAATTATCCTTACTATCATAATCCAAATTTTAGTAGGACTAAATAATTTATCATTATCAATAATAATAGTTACATTTCTATTGCATTTTGTGGTTGCAAAGGACTTTCAAAATTAGTATAAATTTGACAGCCATATTTCTATATGTGGTTCCTTTTAATGGAAGAAAAACCTGAGATTCAGAGATTAATTTCATCTCTTGTCTTCAGATGTAACATTTCCTATGTAGCAGAGCCAGAACTTGAATGTAGAGCTTTTGACTACCAATGCAGTGTTCTGAATACTGTATCATGTTGCCTGTTCATTTTAGTGAACTTTCTCTGTTTTTAAGGAAAGCTTAAATTTATTTTGTTGATACTTCTCCTTGTCCCATCACCCCCACCCTTTATCCAATAAGTTGGTGGGGTAAAATCTTTATATATAACTATATATACCATGTTTCCCCGATAATAAGACCTATCCTGAAAATAAGCCCTCCCCTTACTGTGTAAGATTCCTCTAAAATAAGCCCTCCCCCGAAAATAAGCCCTATTGAGATTGCTACTGTAGTAAAGGTGATCCCCTGCGCTACACGCTACATTATGGTACCCTCTGTATGCACTGTCCCTCCCCTCCCCATCCCGGGTGAAATGCATGCCGCGCTCCGAGCTGCATCCAATCAGAGCTGCAGCAGTGAGCGCGTTATCCTGTTCTTCCCCAGTGATTTGCTTGCTGGCGCTATTGAGAGCAGTGCCGCGGAGGAGAGCTGAGGCAGGACAACATACAAACCTGGTATGTAAGCGGGAGTGAGGGGGCATGATGGAGGATAAAAGGGGCACAATGGAGGATAAAAGAAGAACTCAGCCAGCACTCACCGCACTAAAGAAATGAAGAACTTCCTTGCAGAGAGAAGAATAGATCAAGTAATGATTCCTGCAGGAATGACTGCCTATCTCCACACCCTTGATATTGCAATAAACAAGCCATTCAAGGACCATTTGCGCATGGAAGTCAATGACTACATTGAAAATAGAATGGAAAGAAATCAGCGTGGAAACCTTGTGAAGCCCTGTCTGCAAGAAGTCGTGACTTGGATGAAGAAGTCATGGGATAAAATTACTGACAGCTGTGTCGCCAAGGCACTACGAGCAGGTTACCTGGACAAGACATGTTCATTTAAAGAGAGCTATATTGCTGGACATGACAGATTGGGTCCACTTCTTCTGAAGGAAATAGAGGCACAAGACATCCAGGACGGAATTCAGGGTATGGACACTTATGACGATGTTGTTGAAGAAGATGACATGATCATTATTGAATAAAGGTACTTTTTTTGTTCACATTTACCTGTTTATTAAAATTGCTGTCAATGTTCATTAAAATAAGCCCTCCCCTGAAAATAAGCCCTCTGATGTTTTTCTGTCCAAAAAAATCATAAGACAGTGCCTTATTATTGGGGAAACACGGAATACACACACACACACACACACACACACACACACACACACACACACACAAATATATTTATGTCTATACGGGGCAGGCCTACTATGTAGAATGCACTATGCTAGCTTCTGAAGGATTCAAATCCTTCTTTATAATCATCATAGAAAGGTGGAAAGATCACTGACTTTAGAATTAGTAACTAGGTTCAAATTCATCTTTTATTAAATGGAAATGAAAATAACTGATATTCCACAAAGGTTAAAAAAAAATGAAGGTGACAAAAAATGAAGATAAACAGGCACATTGATGCACTAATGGCAGAACTATTAATTGGTCCAGGCATTGCAAAAAGCAATTTAGAATTATATCCCTCAAAGTTGCCAAACTATATGTGTCCTTTGTCCCAGTGATATCACCAATACTCTAAAGAAATCAAAGAAAGAGGAAAAAGTTCTATATGTACAAAAATATTTATAATAGCATTTTTTTTGTAGTGGAAAAGAACTGGAAATTAAGAGAATGTCCATCAGTTGGGGAATGACTGAACAAATTATTGTGTGTGATTATAATGGAATATCATTGTTCTATAAGAAATTATGAAAAAGATGGTTTCAGAAAAACCTGGAAACACAAAATGAAATGAATAGAACCAGGAAAATGATTTATACTATAAAAATGTTATTTTAAAAAAAGGAAAAAAAAGGACAAATTTGAAAGATCAGCACAATGATTAATCATGATTCTGGGAGATAAATGAAGCATGCAACCCACTCTCAATAGAGAGATTTACTAATTTATTTGAATGAAATTGCCATTTCTGGATATAGCACTTTTTTTTTTTTTTTTTTTGCTTGACAGTGCTTATTTTTTATAAAGATCTTGTTTTTTTTTTTTTTTTTTTTTGGAGGGGTGAAGAGTTTGAGAGAAAATATAAATAATAAATAATAAATTAACAAAATTTTTTTTAAATCCAACTTTTATTACTTAATATTAATATGACTTTGGACAAGCCATTTTGGTTTTTTTGGGTCTTCATTTTCCCATCTGTGAAATGAGGGAGTAGGACTAGATGACATAGAGTTCCCTTATACCTCTCAACTCAAGGATCTATGATGGTAGCTAATAAAGTGGAGGCAAGAAAAAGGGAAAAAAAATAAATAGAAGCAATCCCTCAGATTGTATTTCAAATAAGTTCTACTCCAAGTAGGTCAGTGTGAGGAATTAATGCATATTATCATCCCATTTTTTTTTTTTTTGCTCTTTTAGAGAAGTTAGATAATCAAATTGAATTTCAATTTTTAAAAATCAGGTCTAATTTTATCTGTTTCTTAGAAATCAGAATGATTGGCATTATTAATCAGAGAAATGCAAATTAAGACAACTCTGAGATACCACTACACACCTGTCAGATTGGCTAGAGTGACAGTGAAAGATACTTGGAATGTTGGAGGGGATGTGGGAAAACTGGGACACTGATACATGTTGGAATTGTGAACACATCCAGCCATTCTGGAGAGCAATTTGGAACTATGCTCAAAAAGCCATCAAACTGTGCATACCCTTTGATCCAGCAGTGTTTCTACTGGGCTTATACCCCAAAGAAATACTAAAGAAGGGAAAGGAACCTGTATGTGCCAAAATGTTTGTGGCAGCCCTGTTTGTAGTGGCTAGAAGCTGGAAAATGAATGGATGCCCATCAATTGGAGAATGGTTGAGTAAATTGTGGTATATGGACATTATGGAATATTATTGTTCTATAAGAAATGACCAGCAGGATGAATACAGAGAGGACTGGTGAGACTTACATGAACTGCTGCTAAGTGAAATGAGCAGAACCAGGAGATCATTATATAACTCAACAACGATACTGTTTGAGGATGTATTCTGATGGAAGTGGATCGCTTCGATAAAGAGAGCTAATTCAGTTTCAATTGATCAAGGATGGACAGAAACAGCTACACCCAAAGAAAGAACACTGGGAAATGAATATAAACTGCTTGAATTTTTTTTTCTTCCCAGGTTTTTTGTACCTTCTGAATCCAATTCTCCCTGTGCAACAAGAAAACTGCTCAGTTCTGCACACATATATTGTATCTGGGAGATACTGTAACCTATTCAACATGTAAAGGACTGCTTGCTCTCTGGCGGAGGGGGTGGAGGGAGGGAGGGGAAAAATCGGAACAGAAGTGAGTGCAAGGGATAATGCTGTAAAAAATTACCCTGGCATGGATTCTGTCAATAAAAAGTTATTAAAAAAAAAAAAGAAATCAGAATGATTGGATTGAAAATCCAGAAAGAACAAAATATGCGTATTTACAGATATAGCTAACCTTGAGTTAACTTTAATTCAATACTGAAATAAAGAGAATCATTTCACTGGGCATATGTCCTGAGATCAGAGAGAGGAAGAAAGCTCCCAAATATATCCAAATATTCACTATATATCCATTATATTCCAATGATTTGTTTAATGTTACCCAGATAGCATGTTGTAGATCAAAGTGTGCAATAAGCGGGTCTTCTGATTTCCTTTCAATTGTCCCTGTTAGATGTTGAAGAGCTCTCTAGAGAAGTTTGTATTTTCTTTTGCTTGTGTTGCCATCTGGTTTCCAACCTTTCCATACAATTATACAGATTTTCATATTGTACTATCCTCAGTACCTAACAATGAAACACTTAATAGTTCATTATTCCTCACCATTCTGAAGAGATATAACATTATCTAGATAATTATATATTTATACTTATCATCCTTTGTAGCTATAAAAATACATTGATAGCCACATTGATATTGAGCAAAACCAAGTTGACATTACTTATATTTGAGTTAACAATTCACAAATTCACAGAGGAAATTATACACATAAAGGAAAATGGATGTAGCCATTTTTTATGGCACAAGATCAAATTTTCAGCATTATTTTACATGTCTGATTTTCTTTTCAAGCTCCCTCTCTAGTTATTATTAATCCATTTTGGGAGTCTTTTCAGTAATATATGAAAAAAAACTTTAAATGTTTTCAACTATTTAATCTGAGAAATCTGAGAATACATTATATTTTTTCTACCTAGACAGTTGAAAAGAAATTATAAACTCTCTTCTTTGGTAGTCTAAGAGAAAGAACATGAAAAAGACAATGCTAAACAACCCAAAGACAGTTTATATTAGTGCCTGATAAAGATAAATACTATGAGACAGCTGTAAAAAGAATTCTCTATTGCCACTGAGCTATATAAGCTTTGGAGTCATTTTCCATAATATATAATCTCTAAAGTTTTCCAATCCATCATTGTGGTGTGTGAGTGTGTGTGAGTGGGAGAATGACCTTGTGTTCTTGAAGACTATATGAATGGGAGACAAATTTTGGCAGAATTTACAAATTATAAAAATGTCCAGTAAGTGTTGGTAAGAAGCTGCACATCTGTGCTCAAATGATGAGCCTGGTTAAGTAAGGAGAGACTTGTCACCTAAAGTTTAGGTGATGATTTTTTTCAACTATGAAAAATATTTGTTAAGACATTGAATGAGTTGTGATTTGTATCAATGAAGATGGTATCAACTCTTGCAAAATCATAGTTTTGAAGTATTGACATAGCAACTAAATAAAATTAAAAGAAAGAAATGAGACTATATTTTCAGGGGCCATTTCTATAGTATATTACTAAAGAATTGTGGCTGAAAGCAGATTTCAGAAAAACCTGGTAAGAGTTACATGAATTGATGTTGAGTGAGCAGAATTATGAAAACAAATGTAATAGATTTAGCTTTTCCCAGCAGTACAATAATTCAAGACAATTCCAAAAGACTCCTGATAGAAAATGCTATCCATATCCAGAAAAAGAACTATGGAGTTTGAATATAGATTGAAACATAATATTTTCACTTTTTTGATCTTGTTTTTTTTTTTTTGAGTGATTTTATTCTTTTGTTTTGTTCCTTCTTTCATAACATAACTAATGAAGAAATATATTTAACATGATTGTACAGGTATAATCTTTATTAAATTGCTTGAAATTTTGGGAAGGCAAAGAAAAGGAAGGAGGGAGAAAAATATGGACTAAAATTTTACAAAAATGAATGTTTAAAAATACTTTTACATGTAATTGAAAAAAATACTAATTATGAAAAAATGTGGATGAATGTTTAGCACAAGACATCTTGAACTGAATTTCAATAAAGAAATTGAACAAATCCAAAACAGAACTCATTATTTTTTACCCTAAGCCCTCCCCCAACCCCATTTACCTTATTAGTGTGGAGAGCAAGATCATTCTCCTAATCCATCAAGTTCATAACCTAGGAATCATCCTGGATTCCTCCTTATCTCATGCCCTGCCAGATCGAAACTGTTGTCAAGGCCTATGGCTTTGACTTTTGAAACAGCTCTTGAATTCACTTCTTGCTTACTTTCTGTCATTGCCACCACTCCAGAAGATGCTCTCATCACTTCACAATTGGACTATTGTAAATAGCCTGTGGGAGAGTCTGCCTCAAGTGTCTCCGCACTTCAGTCTAACCTTTATTCAAACACCAGAGTAATTTTCCTAAAGTGCAGTCTAACTCTGAGCAAGTCACAACTCTATTTGCCTCAGTTTTTTTCTTCTGTAAAATGATCTAGAGAAGGAAATGGCAAACTACTATCAGAACAAACTAAATGGGATTGTGAAGAGTTGGCCATAACTGAAATAATTAAACAACAAGGACACGGTAGGGGAAAATGACAATATTTTTCTGACTGCCTAGGCCAACTCTCTTCTCACTATAACACATTACTTTAATTCCAAAATATTACACAAAGAAATACGAGCTGACAAAATTATCATTTAAGTTACTTGTGACACTGAGAGTTTGTAAGTCTGATTTTTTGCTGTTGTTGTTTAGTGGAAATGTGATCATATAAACATAGGGGAACTTCCAGAGAGGAATGTCCTTTGCCAGAACAAATCAGCATCTTCTTTGCAATTTATAATAGAAAGTTGCATGGGGCTCCTAAGAGGTTGTGACTTGCCCATGATCATACAGCTGGGATGTTTCAGTTGTAGGATTTAAGCCAAATTCTTCCTAACTCCAAAGTAATCTCTAGGTCCACTCTACTATACTGGCTTTCCAGTGAATTTTCATTATCAACATCATCATCATCATCAAAAAAAAAATCAACATTTAATTAAACTCCCTGTGAATAAGCAGCTTTTTCAAGTTTGTACAAACACAATTCTAGATAAAGCTTTTAAACAGTTCATCCAAGAAAGCATATGAAATAATTTAGGATAATTTAATTTATTTATTTTAAAATTTTCAATTGTATTTTATTTTTCAATTACATGTAAAGGTAATTTTTAACATTCATTTTAATTAATATTTTGAGTTCCAATTTTTTTCTCCCTTGCTCCCTTATCTCCCTCCTTCCCAAGATAGCAAATTATCTGATACAAGTTATATGTGTATAATTATTTTAGACATTTCCATATTAGTCATGTTGTGGAAGAAACATCAGAACAAAAGGGAAAACCATAATAAAATATAAAGCAAACAAAAAAGATGAAAATAGTATGCTTCAATCCACATTTAGTTTACATAGTTCTCACTCTGAATGAGGATGGCATTTTCTATCTCAAGTCTAGTGGAATTGTTGTGGATCACTGTCGAAATAAGTCTACCATGATTGATCATCATTTGATGATAGCTGATAGTTGATCATAGTTGATAATCTTGCTGTTACTGTATACAGTATTCTCCTGGTTTTGCTCACTTCATTCAGCATTGGTTCTTGTGAGTCTTTCCAGGCTTTTCTAAAATCAGCCTGCTCATCATTTCTTATAGAACAACAATACTTCATTGCATTCACATACCATAATTTATTAGTCATTTTTAATTGATGAGCATACACTCAATTTCCAATTTTTTTGCTAGTACAAAACCTTTTTTTGCATAGGTGAGTCCTTTCCCATCTTTTATGATCTCTTTGGGATAAAGACCTAGTAGTGACATTGCTAGTTCAAAGGTATGCACAGTTTTATAGTTCTTTGAGCATAGCTCCAAATTGCTGTCCAGAATTGCTGAATCAATTTACAACTCCACCAACATGCATTAGTGTTTCAGTTTTTCCATATCCTCTCCAACTTTTATCAGTATCTTTTTCTTCATCTTAGCCAATCTGATAGGTTTGAAGTGGTATCTCAGACATACAAATTAATTTGGATCCCTTCTTTGTAATTTACCTAGCACAAATAATAACATAGGTTGCCATTATCCTGGTCTAAGCAGAAATCATGGGATCAAGTATGGGAATTTTGATCTATACAACTCTCAGGCTTCTAGGTAGGTTGGAAAAGGGCTTGATATATGTGAAAGAAAGACAACATTCCAAATTTCTGGTCTTGACATTTTATTCTATTATTTTATTATATATGTCCATATATATAATATGATGTCATATTCACATCCCATTATTCTATTGCTATTTTATTCTTTTTGTTGAAGTCTAACTTCAGAGGTGAATTAAGAGTGTCTTATGCAGGGACTAGGAGGAGAGAAGTTTGATATGAATTCTTCAAATTTTATTGATCAGACAATATATATATATATATACACACACACACACACACACTTCCAATGCTTATAGGCATGATACAAAATATATTCTTTGATATTCCTATATCTTTCTCTAACAAACATAATCTACTGAGATGCAAATGGTTAAGCTTGGATCTTGGCTACTTCATCAGAGATGTAAATAGTTGAGATACATATTAGAGTAAAATTATGTCCTCAAGTATCTTCCTCCCAAATACCTTTAGTCTTCATTGTGGGCTGCTTTTTCTGTCCTAAATTAAAAGGTATGTCTTTAATCCATTATATAGCTGACTTTGCATTTTGCTTCAGTGGCCAGGTTTCTTATCAATATAATAACAACTATGTCTCTGCTATTCAATAAAAAAAGAGAAGTTGGTGAGCCAAGTTATTGTAAGATTCAAGACCTGGAATGGATTCTTACCTCCTGGTCTTCTACACCCTTTGACCAAGAAAAATAATGAGTTCCTATATTTAAAGCCAGATGACACAATAGATGGAGTTCTGGGCTTAAAGTTAGGACCTGCATTCAAATCCAGCCTCAGACACTTATTAGCTGTATGACTCTGAGTTAGTCATTTAACCATCTTTGCCACAGTTTTTTCATCTGTAAAATGATCTCCAGTATTTTTGCCAAAAGTGTCATAAAAAATCAGACATAACTGAAAATGATTAAACAACAAGAATTGAAAATGGAATGGATTTTGTCCATTCTGTCATTTTACAAGTAAGAAATTAAGATCCAATAAGGTTACATGACTTCTGTCTAAGGACATATAAATAGTAAGTAGCAAAAGTGGAATTTGAATTGTAATCCTTCAATTTTAAATCCAGTATGATTCTTTCCACTGTGCCAACTTGCCACTTTCTTCTTTCTTTATAGAAAATTGAGGGAAAAAAATTAGATACCAAAAAAAAAAAAAAAAAAAAAAAGAATCATTAGGTCACTTTTCTGGGCATCTGATGGCTACAAAGTTGAGCTCCTTCATTTAAGAGTCTTGCTGAAAACCACTCAACCATGCCTAAAAGTAATTTAAAACCTTATAATATCTAGGGTTAGTTTGTTTTCATATCACCATTTAATCCTCCAATGAACCAAATGGAGCATCATCCACTGTGTAGTAATGACTACTATTTTTTTTCAAAGAGTAAATATTTTGGCAACATATATTTAAGCAGAAGACCATTAGTTCTATTTCGAGGGTTGTCTTGGAAAGGCTCTCCTACTTGTTAGGCTTCTATGTTCATCCTAGCAGAAAAAGTGTTTAAATAAAAGAATCTATTTCTTAGCTCAAAACACTGAAAATTTCATTGAAACAAGCCTTTGTTAATGTATTTATGACTTTTTTTTAATAAAAAGGTTATTGACTATAATCTTTTAAGTAAATAAATAAAAATAACAAATATTTGTAATTGGGATTTTTTTAAACATGTGAAAATTTAAATTTAAAATTATTCAGTTAGAATAAAGTAAAAGGAATAATAACGTATAGTACGAGCCTTAGAGTTAAAAGAAAACTGAGCCCTATTTGATTCTAGTTGCCTAAAACAGAAAGCTAAATTAAAAGTAGTAAAAGGGAAAAAACAATTTACAATCTACTTATTGAGTTTTCCTTAATTCAGTGTCTGGTTTTGGCAATTCACGGTCTCATTGTCATACTCTTGGTCTATCACTTTTTTCTTATTTATTGCTCAGTCTTGTTTCCGGCTCCCTGTAAAGTGAGAGTTTTACTCTGTTTAAACAAAAATATTTTTCTTTCTCTCACTGAACACAAGCTCTGAAGCATATGTTGCTTAAATTTGGAAATATATTGCCTATTAATTGCTGACAGAATGCTTCAGTGACTCAGCTCATGAAAGAAATCTGATAGACTTATTGATTTGTATTCAAGCTTTGAAATGAAGGCAAAAGGTTCTCCCTTTCCAGTGAGTAATGGAGAGATTAAGGGCAGAAGTGGTCAGAGCTATTATTGTCTGGTATTGACAAACTGGTCTTTGTTGTTGCTGTCTTCCCTCCAGGCACATCAGTGAATTCTGTTTCTTCTCCCCCACCTCCATTTGTTCTCTTCAAAGCATATGGACAGTCAAACAATTTTTGAAATAGAGACAGAATGGAGCTGATAAGCACGGGTCTATAAGTACATTCACACCTTCTTCACAGAGTCTGGCGGCCACTAACATAAAGAGTTTGAGGAAAAAGGGAGGAACCCAGAACTGGCCCCCTGGATTTATGGAAACGAGATGTTTCAAATGTTTTCTTGGGAAAAATTCATTAGGAAATTATCCACTTTGATTAATTAAACTCTGACACAGGGATAGAGTTATTGCTTTCTATTTGTAAATGGGTAGATGTAGGTCCCAGCTTCTTAAACTGTGGATTGCAACCCCATATGGGATTTTGTATCTGAATGTGGGGTTCACAAAATGTGATTTATTATCAGAATAATGTTTGACTTGTATATCTGTTTTATATAGTTATATGCCTGGGGTCAGGTAAAAATTTCTCCAGAAAAGGGATCATAAATAGAAAAAAGTTTAAGAATTTCTCATATACTGCCTTTATTCAAATGAGCTTGAATTTA
Source organism: Antechinus flavipes (assembly GCF_016432865.1). NCBI lineage: Eukaryota > Metazoa > Chordata > Mammalia > Dasyuromorphia > Dasyuridae > Antechinus > Antechinus flavipes. Next base: position 168,991,158 of record NC_067398.1, read on the forward strand.
CTCCTGCAGGCTTTCCTCTAGCTTTTTAATAGAGACAATATCCTAGGATGATTATATCCACTGTACAAAATATCAAGCATTTACTAAGCAAGGATTATTTGCCAGATACTTTGCTGAGAACTGAAGATACAAAGAAAGGAAAAAACAAAGTTCACTAATTAGAAGGTGATCTCAGAAAGGAATCATGAGTGTGGCTGGTGAGACCAGGAAACATTTTATCGTAAGTGAGATTTGAACTGAGTCTTGAAGGAAGCCAGGAGGTTGAGGTGAGGAGAGAATGCATTCTCTAGTATGATAAAGGAAAGTCGTTAAGGAGACTTGGACCCAGGAGATATAGTATTGTGTATTAGGAATAGCGAAGGTGGCCAGATATCTGGATCATAAAGTATAAAAAAGGAAGTAAAGTATAAGAAGGCTAGAGAAGTAATTACAGAGGTCATCTTGGGAAGGGCTTTAAAAGCCAAGCAGAGAATTTTATACTTGCTCCTTGAAGTACTAGGTAGTCGGTAGAATTTTTTGAGCAAACATGAAGTAGAGATAAAGACAATGACTAATAATCTCCAGAACTGAATCCTATAGAAACCCCTCCATACAGACTCAAGAAAGGACAGAGATGTTATGGAATGAATTCATTTCTTTCAATAAGTATTGCTCACTGCTTAATAGACCCAATTTATACTAGAAATAAGTAATGGTTAGACCCAATGACCTTATTTAAATTCTATTTTCCTTATCATTTTCAAATATTTTCAAATATCAAATTCAAATTTTAAATATCATTTTCAAGTATTTATAGTTTAGAATATTATTTTTGTATCACCCATGGCACCTAACTTAATACTTTGCATATTGTAAGTTAGAACTGTCCAAAAATAGAAAAGTAAGGTTCCTCAAGAGTAATGAGTTTTCCTTCTTTAGAGAACTTTAATCAGAGGATGGATAACTAGCTATTGAATATAATGTAGTAGGGATTTCTTTTATATAAGTGTCGGAGTAGCAAGCTACTGAGACTCCTCCACTTCTCAAATTCTGTGATCCTTTGAAGTATTTAACATCACCAAGAAGGCCTAGCATAAAATGAGCCCATAATATTCAAAAGTTTTAAGTGAATGTTTGAAAGTTTCAGAAGGTAGCACTAGCTTCCATAAAACTGTCATTTTCCAAAAACAAAACAAAACAAAACAAAAACAAAACCTTTGTCAATGTCATAAAAGTATAGATAAGAAGACAAAGATTTTCAATTAGGTTTTGTTTTCAAGAATTTTTTTACAGCTTGAATCTTAAAATTTAGGTCATATTTACCTACTGTAATTGAACTTCCAACCAAAACCAGAATGTTTCCTTTGCCACTGGGTATGCACAAGGAAATGAGACTCCATGTTCATGGATGTAATTAGATATGGCTAGCTTGTCTCTGAGTCCAAAGTAATGGCTACAATAGAAAGAACTGATCTCAGTTAAGAACCTGCAAATGAGTGGATTTGGTTCCAGAGATTTTTTGGGGACAGATAACACAGATCTAGTTCCAGATACCATTCAGTACCATACTTATGGAAAGATGAAACATTCCAACGAGTGTAGAGAAAAGGACTAGGAAAGCTGCAAATATATAGGGAAAGCTAGGGCTTAAACATTGTCCCTTATTTTCAAAGTCTTTCCCTCTCCATTCCTTGGAGTGGTCTCTTTCCATGTCTCTCTTAAAGAGTGTCTGGAATTAGGCCTGCATATCACTTCCTGAAGCACCACTGGCACCCATGCTATCACTTATGTAGGTACAAAGCATCATATTGCTTTTAGCATTCTTTCCACCAATTAGTTTTTATATCTCCTTGGAATAGAAATGAAAAAGTGCCCCAGGCTTGGCTGAAGGCTCCTTATACTCACAAGAATACAAGAGACCTGGTTTCATATTAGTAAATCATTTAACTCCTGGCTCTGTAACTTGGGAGTTGTGGGGAGAGTGCTGTTTGGAGTCAGGAAAACTCATTTTCTTGAGTTCAAATCTGGCCTCACACACTTACCAGCTGTGTGATCCTGGGCCAGTCACTTTCTTCAGTTTTCTCATCTATAAACAGAGGTGAGAAGGAAATGGCAAACCCCTCCTTTATCTTTGAAAAGAAAATTCCAAAATAGGGTTAATGTAAAGATCCAAGTAGACAATGTTATTTGTAGTAGTTATAGAAAATCTTAATTCTTTGTAAATTACAACTCCCCCAAGCATGATGCTTATTCTCTTAAGGAACCATGAATTACTCTCAAGTCATTCCAGAATTTCATGCTCTTGAATGCCTGCCTGGAAAGCATTTGCCTTTTCATTAGTGTTAGAAAAATGATGGTGTTATCAATCATAAGTGATCATCATCTTAAACTCTTATTACTCACTTGATCTGTGCAATTTTTTCACCTGACATTAATTTAATCATAGCTGATGTTATTTAATCTCCCAGTTTCAACTTCCTTATCTATAGAGATAATAATAATAATAATGTCTATTGTCTTTTTCTTGAAGGGTTCTTGTAAGGATGAACTTAGATAATGTATATAAAGTGCTTACAAATATTAAAACACTATCTAAATGTCAGTTGATATTCTCATTCTTAAAAGATACATAAGAAACTTGTCAGTGCTGTCATGGGGCCACTGGTACCTTGGCCTAGGGTAGGAAATTTTAAGGCGGATCAATAGCATTGTCTCAGAGTAGTCTCCTTCCCCTTGCTGGCTACACCCCTTTGCTATTGCCAAAGTCCGTTAGCAGTAGAGCCTGAGGTTGACTTTTCCCTTAAGAAGTCACATTCTAAGATGGAGGAGAAGAGTCCCAGTTCGGACCAACTTGTCCTAAGTGAAAAATGTACTACTTATAACTCATAATTTGTGAATCAAGAAAACTATAGTTTATAAAAGATAAGGAAAAACCTGCAAAGCCTATTAAATAAATCTCCATAATACTATTAAGCTTTTTCACCCATACCTTCCCCATATTTAATAGTTACAATGTCCAGAGCAGAGGAATGAAGGTATTCTTTGTATCATATCATCATGGCAAATCATATTTTTAGTTCAAATTCAAATTTGCACAGAAATTTGTGAAATATCTTAATTTATAATTTTGTTATGAAAAAAATAGAACTCTAAGTCGTTTTGCTTATTATCTTTAAGACGAAACACTAACAATACAATTTGAAAGTTTATAATTCATTATTCCTTTATAATTGGTGATTAAATGGTGAATTCTAAATCTGGGAAATAGTATTCAAATGTTGTATAAAGTTTTAAAATCTGCTTCTGTAGTTGATTGCCAGTATATATTTAAAATTTTACTGGAAAGCTATCTCCAAAAGCAAGTTAATTAAGTTGAGGACCTAACACTATTTATAATTAGGCCACTAGTCTGGGTCAATTAACATAGTTGGCTAGAACATTATGCTAATGAGGCAGTGCTAATGAGGCCAAAGTTATGGGCTCAGTTTCCTTGCAGATCAGTTAACTTCACAGAGAAAAACTCTGTCCAGTGGCCAGATACTACAAGTCTATTCTCAGCTATCCATCTCCTGAATACATGACCTTGAACACAAAGAAAGCTTAGGAAGAGTGTGTGAATGGCTCAGCATGAATCTGTTTACTACCACTGGGAAAGCACACCATTCTTGGATAGGAAACGAGCTTCATTTCTGTGTGTAACTGATGGCACATTCAGAGAGATATTGTCAAAATGATCAGTAGCTGGTTGTAACATTGATTTGGTGGCTCAGTTGCCAAAGTAGCTGCCCCATTGCTTTTTAGAGCCTCTGGAGTTTCCCTTCTAAATACCACCCTTAAGAGGTTCATCAGTGTTTCTTTGGCTTGAAGCTTTGACATAAAAGTCAAATGTCACAAATAAGATATTTCTGAAGTTAGGATGATGGGAGGCAGGAAAAGCAATGAGAGCAATAAGAAAACAATGTTTTTTCAGACACATGAATCAGGATGTTTGTGGGAATCATCTTTTAAAAAATTCTCTTAATCACGATAATCTCATCATTTCATTCATCCTTTCCTATTAAAATGATACACAGGATCTCTATAAAATGTTTTACACAGTGGGAGCATATTTGGTCATAAAAATAAAATGGAAAACAATTTAAATGAAATTGCATCATTTGCTCAACACTGTCTCTTTGGTCACACCTCCTTAATGACTAGTAGCTGACAGCATTCGGCTAAGAAATTATTTTAATGGAGCAACATAATGGGGTGTGAACTATTACCTCTTGGGAAAGTGAGGGGCAGATTCCAGTTCTTATTACTGTGGAGATTAGTCTGAGAGAATTCATTAACACCCAATGTGGCAGCTCCACATTGCCTTTAATTTGGAGACCAAGACAGGAGCCTTGAAAAACTGAAAAACTTTGAAGAAAGATGACCTGGATTTGACAGTTTTAGGCTGGGAGCTCTCTTGATAAGAGGCCATTATTTGGGTATTCATAGTCTCAATGACAGTCTTTGAGATGTATAGATAGATAGACAGCTAGAGACAGAGAGTCAGAGAGATAGACACACACATAATACATATGTGTATTTTTACATACACATATCAGCAAAAATACAAAACGATGTTGTATTTAAACTCATTTTCAATATGAAGTTTTAAAACAATTTGTTTCAAAGTTAGGGCGAGTACTGCATCCTTTTCTTCATTATTTAAAGCTGTCATGATTTTTCATGATAACATGTCCAAAGGGGCTTGGATGAATGAAATTCTATATTTCAAGCTAAGCCAACTATCAGTCAAACATTATTAGTAAAGCCTCTATTTTACTTTCTCTACCTTGAATATTGCTGAAGAAGTTATTAACTTACAGCATCCCTATAACAATCACACTCGCTGATGCTCCAAACTGCTAAGCACTGAATACAGTTTCTGATATTATTTTGATGATGGTATAAGAAGTAATGTTGGAAGCACATTGGCTTGTGTTGGATTAATCAGTGAATTTAACCTCCCCATATTCTTCATTTTCTGCATACATCAAAGTGACTGTTTCAAACACCCTTCATAAAATTTTGGGAGGCAAAATCAATTTCTTCCTAGATTTCTTTGCATAGGAATGATCAAGTGAGTAATAGGAGTTTAAGATGATGATCACTTATGATTGATTACACCATCATTTTTCTAATACTAATGAAAAGGCAAATGCTTTCCAGGCAGGCATTCAAGAGCACAAAATTCGGGAAGGACTTGGGAGTAATTCATTGTTCCTTAAGAGGATAAGCATCATGCTTGGGGGAGTTGTAATTTACATAGACTTAAGATTTTCTTATAACTACTACAAATAACATTGTCTACTTGGAATTTTCTTATCAAAGATAAAGGAGGAGTTTGCCATTTCTTTCTCACCTCTGTTTATAGATGAGGAAACTGAAGCAAACAGGGTTAAGTGACTGGCCTAAGGTCACACAGCTGATAAGTGTTTGAGGCCAGATTTGAACTCAGGAAAATGAGTTTCCACCTTTATTAATGTCACACAGTTCTAGAGTATCTGACAATGAAGAAGGAAAGAAACAAGGAAGGAAGGAAAGAAGAAAGGAAGGAAGAAAAGAAAGATGGTGTTGAAGTTCTGAGAGGCAACAAGATAGAGTGGATAAAGGGTTTGCCACTTAGTATTTTCTCATATTTCTTGTCATCTGTTTGCTATTTTCATATAACAAATCACTTTCTATGCAGAGGCTTTAAATTTCCTTGATTCAATTCACAGATACAGATTTCTATTACAAAGTAGGAAAAAAACCATATTGCTTTTTGATAATTTATTTTTATGATGCCAGATAAAAATAAGATAATTTTGCAAAAATAAGATCTTTGGTCATCACATATACAATGACTACCAGCTAAATTTTAGTAGCTGACTGAATAAATATGTTCCCAATACATTGTATAATAAAGAAACCCAAAAAACAAAATAAATTATCCAAGATTTAAAGACTCCAACAACCAAAGTGAAATTAAAGTACACAAAGTTGGGGATACATAATTTTCGTTGAATTTCACAAATGTCACAATGCTTCACAGTCTAATATATAATACTGACATGTGAACATATATACAATTATGTAAATATATGTATATCCACACACCTGTATAAACATATATAGAACATGTCCCAAAAGTCTTAGTACAGTTTTAAGTTAAAGTACTAAGACTTTTGAGACACCCTGTATATATCAATATCTAGAGCATCTATTATATTTATCAACACATATATCCTATTGATGAAAAAGCATAGAAAATCAGAGGCTTCCATGTCTGCCAACCTCCTCTCACCAAGATGGTCAAAGATAATCTGGGCAGAAAACCTATCAGTTCATTTTAAAGGAAAAGATTACTTCCATTCTTGCTGTTTTGCCTTTCTTCTGAATGTGTAGTTGGGAGTCCAACAATTCTTCTTGAGATTCCTGTGATGAGAGAAGAGAAAGGAGACAAAAGAGAAATGCCTTCCTCCTCAGTGACTATGGTAATTGCTCCCACTTGACAATGATAATACGTACTTATTCTGAACCTGAGACCTGATTTTAGGTCTCAAACTGCCTCTTCTGCTTTGTAATTTTTTTTAACCTTCATATAAGTGATCATGTAGCAGTCCTGAGATGAATGTTTTCAGCCTTAGTTGTAATTTTAAAATAGCATTTTATTTTATTTTTTGGAAATACACGCAAAGATAGTTTTCAGTATTCACCTTTGCAAAATCTTGTGTTCCAAATTTGTCTCCCTTTCTCCTTTCTTCCCCTCTCCCCAAGATAGCAAGCAATCTAATACAGGTTAAACATGTTCAAATCTTCTAAATGTTTCCATATTAATGATGCTACATAAGAAAAATCAGATCAAAAGGAGGAAAAAAAACATAAGAAAGAAAAAACCAAGCAAACAAATAACAACAAAAAAGTGAAAATACTATGCTTTGATCCATATTTAGTCTCCATTGTTCTCTCTCTGGTTGCAGATGATACTTTCTATCTCAATGGCCATCTTTTGATTTGGAGAAGTTAGGAGTTCCTGTGTCCATATGCTAGTTGTCCTGGGGAGATACCCTCAGAAATAACTTAGAACACATATGACCATTGATAATCCACTGAGTGAGACAATCCTCCTGCTCAGGACGCAATCCCCTTTGACCCAGCCCTTCAATATAGGGGAGAAACAAGGCAACTGGCTTTGAGCCCTTGTTTAGACATGTCCTTATTCAAAGGGAAAGGGCCAGTGCTCTAGCATATTCTATTAAGTAGCTGCTACTAGGCATCTATGTCTATACACAATACATATATTATGTATGTATATTTATGTGTATACATACACATAAATATACATATGTACACACAAAATATGAATAACCAACATATACATCCATGTATTTATGTTATGTGTTGTGCATCTGTATACATGTGTGTCAAATGTGTTTCTACTATGTGACCTTGAGCAAATTACCCAGTTTCTCTTTTAAAAAAATTTTTTTTGTTTTTCTACCTGCTGTTGAGGTGCCTGCCAGACAAGAAATAAATTAGTCTTTTTTTTTTTTTTGCCAAGTTCTTTAGACTTCCTGCCATTCAATCAAGTTTTGTATCCAAGATACTGTCAATGCAAAAGTGATGAAGATCCCACAATTACCAAGAAAGAAATTTTGGTGTAGAAATCTCATAAGACAACATCAAGTGCTGGCTGTACAAAAGCTGAATTTTTGAAGGGGAGAATCTAGTGTGCAAGCACCAATAACAAAGTAAGTTCTCATTATCTATCTCTGCTAGAGGCTGGAAGTAAGAGTATGTGGGAACACAAATGAAAAAGAGCCAAGATTTGCTTTTGTTTTGCAACAACAAAAATGTGTTTGTTCAAGAGAAGGTTGTATTTGTAGTGAAGACACAGCAAGGAAGAGAGCTGGAATGGGGTTGTTTTGTAGCTGGAGGGGGAGGGGGAAGAGAAGCACAGAACAGAAGTTCAAAAGATGCTTGTATATGTACAATATTACTGAATCAATTGAAAAGATTTCCACATAGAATATTTTCTCAGGAGCACTGGAAAGAGAGAAAAATGCTGGCTGCTGATGAATTATCGGCTCAGAAAGGACTTAAATTTTCTTTATCACTGACAAGATATTGAGCTTTTTTGTTCTCTAGGGGCTAGCTCTTTGTTTCCAAGTCTCTCAGAATTCCTTCTTTCTATTAATAATCTATCCCTAGAAGCAAGAAGGAAAAGCTGCCTAAATAAGCATTCTACTTAGGGAAAGGCACAAATACCACTGAATCTTCTAGATTAATTTTTAAGGCTGCTGATCTAAGAATAAGAAATGTATTTTTACCAAACAAAATCCAAAGCAAAATAGAGATGGCATGTAGTCACTAGTATTGACAATCTGGCTTTATATGGTGCAAATTTAGTCAGGACTGGGTTCATTATAATTCAATCCAATCTAATCCAACAAGCATTTTTAAACCCAATTTTTATTGATATCTTTTGTTTTCACAGCATGATTATTTCTGAATATACTTCATCCCTGGACAACTAAGTGGATAAAACACTAGGTATGGAATAAAGAAAGCCTGAGTTCAAATCTAGTCTCAGATACTTACTAGCAATGTGACCCTGAGCAAGTCACTTTACTCTATCTGCCTCAGTTTCCTCATCTGTCAAAGGAGCTGGAAAGGGAAATGGTAAACCACTACAGTACTTAGCCAAGAAAACATCAAATGGGTTCATGCAGAGTTATGCAGTGACTGAAGCAATAAACAACATACTCTTCCCCTATCTGATAAGCTTTTCCTTATGTAATCTATAATTGTCACTATGGTGTGTAAGATAGTGAGGACAGACAAGATCTGTGTTTTTTCACTTTTTCCTCTCAGACAGAAAAGATTTCCAATAAAGAAGTGAGCACGTTAATTAAAAAGGGGGAAGACTACATTCGCCAAGATGCCCAGTTATCATTCAAAATATTTGTCCCATAAGATCTTTGACTCTAGTTGCATATGTGGATGGTTTTATATTCCTAATAAGGAATAATTAAGGGAAAAAGAAAGAAATTTAACAAATCAACCAACTCATCAACATTGTCTATTGGTTTATGCAATATTCTATGTACAATCAACATCTCTGCAAAGAGGTAAAGGGAGGGCATTTTCTCATACATCTTTTGTAGCCAGGTTTGGTCATAATATTTATGTAACATTCATTTTCTTTTTTATATTCCTTCCACTTATATCTTTATAGTCTTTCTTTTTGTATTCCTAGCTCTTTTTATTTCTTTCTGTATCAGTTCACGTATCTTCCCAGACTTCTCTGAGTTTTTCATCTTTTATATTTTTCACAGGGGTGTAATATTCCAATATATTTAAAGAGTTTAAGCCCTTCTCAGTTGATGGGCACCCACTTCATTTTCAGTTCTTCCAAAAAGCATTTAAGTTTTTATTATGTTCAAAGCACTGAACTAGTCATTGGGTATATAAAGATAAAATCAACTCCTATTTTCAGGGAATTTGCATTTCATTGATGCTATACTAATGGAGGAGAAAGAAGAGAAAAATGGCAAATAAGAGAACTAGAAAAGAGTTCTAGTTCCAAATAACTCCTGACAGAGCCTCAGGTAATCTTACTCTTGTTTGTCCTTTGTTTTGGAAGAGGATGAATGACACACCACAGAGTGATGTCTTTTCTCATGCATGAATCGGATTTAAGTGATGCAGAACTGTACAAAGCTATCAACTTCACTCTGTCTTCCAGAGTTATTGAAGTCCAGTGGCAATACAAAAAGTCAGATGACAGGTAATAGCCCAGGATACAATGTATGACTTTGGCATTTTCAATGTCTGATCAAACTCTATATGTTGGAACAAATTGTTCTCATCCACCCAACTCTTTAAATGCTTGGAGTAGATACTCCTTTCCCCCAACTCACTGAAGGATTGTCACTTAAACGCAACCTAGTTTAGTGCATCTGCTGAGGTGGTTTATGGATGGATATGTAGCCACTGTACGTGTTATAGTTTCTTTAAGTCATAGGTGAGAGTTGAATGGCAGGTGGACATTAAAGGTGGATGAGCAGCCCTGAATAGTCCTCCTGAATTCCCTATACACCCCAAGTTTCAAATGGCTCCTGAATAGAGCCTTGATTAATCTAAGAATTCTAGAAGGGAAGGTGAGGAAGGAGTGCATTGTAAATTTGAAAGAAAATCTGAGAAAAGGCACAGAAAAACTTTCCTAAATCTCTAAATGCAGCAAAATAAATAATTAAATAAAAATTAATGAGTAGCTAGTTTACAGAGGAGCCATAATTTAGCTTGTTGCCTATATGTTTTAAAAGTCAAATATGAGGAAAGGAAATAAGGATTTATATAGCATCTATTATATGTCATTCCCTCTGCTAAGCACTTTGCAAATATTATCTTCTTTGATCTTCATGTCAACTCTGAGAGATAAATGGTATTCTCCCATTTTATATTTGAGGATAAGTAACTTGATCAGGATCATACAACTCAATAATATCCAAGGCTGGATTTGAATTCTGGTCTTCCTGATTTTGGGTCCAGTGCTCTAGCTACTGAGTCATCTCGTTGCCCCCTGAAAAGACAAAGAACTTAAATTTGTTCAACTTTTTCAAAACAATCTATTAGATTGAGTGGTTCTTTAGTGATTTGTACTAGAAACCTATAAAAGCTTTCTCTTGACCTATAACTGGTAAATGTTTGAACCCTTCTTTGTTTGTGTATTTTCAGGTCAACATATGGGAAAAATCCAGGCTATAGACTGAATTGGCTTTTGAACTATTTCAAAGAAGCCATTAATGTCTAAATATAATGTACTTTCACACTTTTAGTAAAAACAAATAAAAGTTAGCTTTGTATAGATTGTAGATTATTGTTTTAAATCACCAAAGGCCTGAGATTATTTTTTAAAATGTATTTTTAAAATAATAGAAGAAAGACCATGTATTTTCTAACATACATAATAAACATTTACTTTTTGTGAAAATAAATTCATCTTTTCCCATTCAAAAACCCTGACTGAATCTTCAAGTGTTACTAACATTTGCTTCTATACCAAAGCCAATTTATTAGGTTTGTGAATATTAAATACAGCTTCATTTTTGGAAGAAGAATAATGGGTACACGGGACATTTTCAGATATGGCCAATTTCTTGATTTGTTTTGCATATCTATATTTGTTTGTTATAATGGAGAGTTCTTTATGAGAGGGAAGGGACATCTTTGGGAAGTTACAGTGACATTAAAAAAAAGAGCATACACAAATAATTTATCAGTCAATCTATAAGTACTTATTATGCACCTACTACAATGTGCCAGATCCTGTGCAGGGTTCTAGGAACACTAAGACAAATATGAAACAGTCTCTGCCTTTAAGTAGCTTACATTCTATTAGGAGTGGTAGAGTTCCAGGGGAAGAGCCAAGATGGTGGAATGAAGCCAAGAAGCGGCTCAAGTTTTTCCAGTTTCTCTTGAACTCTCTTTTCCCAAGTCTCTGAATAGAATCTGATGGAATGAAACCATTCTCCAGTTCAAGGATTAATGGAAGGACTTCAAGAAAGATCAGTCTCACTAGGATAAAAGGGATATTTAGCCCAGTTCAGACAGTGTCTGGAAACCCAGTGAGAGGGTCTTAATCACAGCAGATCAGCAACTGAGACTCTCTGCCTTGGCTCAGTAGCAGAGCAGACCAGTGGGAAGCCTCCAGGTGCAGCACAGAAGGCAAATTGTCAGACTGGGAAACCAGGTTGTTGCCTAGAGAGATCATTTAGGACTATCCTTTGCTGTGAGCAAGATATCAAACACAAGGGCCCCAGTGCTTAAAAACAAGGCTCAGAGCTGCAGAAGAAATTTGATACAGAGCCTCCTCTACCCCAGGAGCAGAGTTCAACCTTAAAAGTCACAAAATAGGAAAAAAGAAGGAAAGAAAGAAAATGAGCAAGTAACAGAAAAGAACCTTAACCATATAAAGCTGCTATGATGGCAGAGAAGACCAAATGCAGATAAGGACAAAATGTCCGCATGGGAAATCTTAAAGGGATATATGAATTGGTCTCAAGCTTCTTAAAAGTGCTCATGAAAGATTTTAAAAGGCAAATAAGAGAGCTAGAAGAAAAATTTAGAAAAGAAATGAGAGATATGCAAAAGAGAGTCAACAGTTTGGGAAAAGGAGAATAAAAATAGAAGAAAACAATTTCTTAAAAAATATAATTGGTCAAATGCAAAAAACAGAAAAATTCACTAAAGAAAGCATCTTGAAAAGTAAAATTCATCAAATGGAAAAAGAGATACAAAAGCTTACTGAAGAAAACCATATATTAAAAAGTAGAATCAGGCATCATTTGCCTGATGACTCTATGAGACATCAAGATTCATCCAAACAAATAAAAAAGAATGAAAAAATGGAAGAAAATATAAACACCTCATTGGGAAAACAGTCATCATAGAAAATAGAGCCAGGAGAGAAAATTTTAAAATTATTGGTTTACTTGAAGACCACAACCCACCCCACACACCCCACTCCCTCACCCCCCCCACCCCGCAAAAAAAAAAAAAAAAAAAAAAGAGCCTGACTGGCAATCTTCAAGAGATCATCAAGGAAAACTGTCTTGGTGTACTAGAACCAGAGGGCAAAATAGTTATTGAAAGAATCCATAGACCATCTCCAGAAAGAAATCCAACAAGGAAAACCCCAAGTAACATTGTTGCAAAACTTCAGAACTATAATCTCAAGGAAAAAAATACTGCAAGCTGACAGAAAAAAAAAAATCATACAAAGAAAACCCCAAGAAATATTGTTGCAGAACTTCAGAACTATAGTCTAAAGGTAAAAATACTGCAAACTACCAGAAAAAACCCAACCCAAAACAAAACAAAACAAAATAAAACCCAACAACTACCAATTCAAATATCAAGGAACAATAATCAAGATTACTCAGGGATCTGGCCAGAATGCCATATATCAGGAATGCAAAGGATCTGAGCTTAAGAATCAACTATACAGCAAGACTGAGCATCATCTTTCAAGAGAGAAGATAGATCTTCAATGAAGTAAGGGACTTTCAGTTATTTCTATTGAAAAAAAACAAAACTAAATGAAAAATTTGATCTTCAAACAGTACTCAAGAGAAGCATAAAAAGGTAAAACAGAGAAAAAGGTACTTAACAGTTAAACTGTTTACATCCCAATCTAGATGGGAAAATGATACTTGCAATTCTTGAGATTGTATCTTTTATGAGGGAAAGTTAGAGGAGACATACATGGATGGAGAGTATGGATTCAAATTGACTCTGATATGATGATATCAAAGAAAAAAGACATTAAGGAGTATAAAAAGGATTGTCCTTGGAGAAGAGGAAAGGGGAGGTAAAATAGAATACATTAGATCACATGAAGAAGCACAAAAGACCTATTATAATAGAAGGAAAGAAGGGAAGGGGATGAGCATTATCTGAGGCTTAATTTCATCAGTTCTGGTTCAAAGAGGGATTACCATTCACTAAGTTGGGTATAGAAAATTGTCTTTCCCTATAAGAAGTAGGAGGAGAAAGAAAAGGGAGGGATTGGATAAAAGGGAGGGGAGGTTGAGGGCGGGCAGGGTTGGGGGTGGGTGGGTGTTGATCAGAAACAAAACACTAGTAAGGAGAAACAGAGGGAAAGAAAGAACAAAAGTATATATAGGGGAGGAAATAGAATAGAGAAAAATAAACAGCTGGTAATCATAATTATGAATGTGAATGGAATGAACCCTCCCATAAAATGGAAGTGGATAGCAGAGTAGATTAAAAACTAGAATCCTACAGTAGGTTGTCTACAAGAAACACATTTGAAACAGAAATGCATAGAGAGGAAGGGTAAAAACAGAATTTATTATGCTTCAACTGAAACAAAAAAAGCAGGGGCAACAACTCTGATCTCAGACAAAGCAAAAATAAAAATAGTTCTAGTTAACAGAGATAAGGAAGGAAACAATCTTGCTATATAGAGAGAGTACTATATATAGACAATGAAGTGGTATTGATAACATATTCTACAAGTGGTGTATCATCAAATTCTCAGCGACTTTTTTGTGTGTGAGGCAATTAGGGCTAAGTGACTTGCCCAGGGTCACACAGCTAGTAAGTATTAAGTGTCTCAGGCTAGATTTTAACTGAGATTCTTTGGACTCCAGGGCTGGTGCGCTATCCAGTGTATGATCCAGCTGCCCTAAGCAACCAAATTCTTAGAGAAGAAAAGACAGCAAAATTATACTAGTGAGAGACCTCAACTTTCCCCTCTAGAATCTAATCACAAAATAAACAAAATAACTTCAAAATAAATTATGGACATTAATGGAATCTTAGAAAACATATCATAGAACTCTGGAAAAAACTGAATAGGGATAGAAAGGAATATATTTTTTTTCCTCAGTAGTACAAGGCATCTAAACAAAAATTGACCATGCATTAGGGTATAAAAACCTCACAGTGATATGCAGAAAGACAGAAATAGCAAATGCATCCTTTTCAAATCACAATGGAATAAAAATTATATTCAACTAAGAGCAAGGGAAAGAAAGACTAAAAACCAATTGGGAATTAAATAATTTAATTATAAAGAATGAGTGGATCAAATAACAAATGAAAGAAACAATCAATAATTTCATCCAAGAGAATGACAAGTAGACAACATACCAAAATTTATGCAACCAAAGCAATTCTTAGAAGAAATTTCATATCTCTACATAGTTACATGAATAAAATAGAGAAAGAGAAGATCAATGAATTGAGCAGGCAGGCAACTAAAAAAGAAAAAAAAAGAAATTAAAATTAGAAATTCTGAAAACCAAAGGAGAGATTAATAAAATTGAAAGTAATAAAAACTGTTGAACTAATAGAACTAAGAACTGGTTTTACAAAAAAATCAGCAAAATAGAGAAACAATTGGTTAATTTGTTTAGAAGGAAAGAAGAAAACCAAAATATCATCATCAAAAATGAAAATAGTGAACTTAATATTAATGAAGAAGAAATTAAAGCAATAATTGGGAGTTATTTTGCCCAACTCTATGCCAACAAATCTGACAATCTAGTTGAAATAGATGGATATTTAGAAAAATATAAATTACTCAGATTAACAGAAGAAGAAATAAATTACTTAACCCGATTTTGAAAAAGAAATTGAACAAGCCATCAGTGAACTCTTCAAGAATAAAACCTCCAAGACCAGATGGATTGACAAGTGAAATAATGTTTTAAGTATAATTAATTCCAGTACTATGTAAACTGGTACTAAGTCAGTGGAATTGATAGAGACATAGTTATCTAATTTAGCATGGTTCAGTATGATTGATTTAATCCTACAATAAGATGTTATGGGCCAGAACTTGAAACAAGGTACTAAGTGGAATTGAGGAGACAATGGTTAAATCTAGTTTGGCACTGATTTAATCCTACAACAAATAATGGTTTTCTAGTGATATAATGATTGGTTTGTACTCAGGGTGTAGCATATAAGCTAGAAGCATCAGCCAGGGAGATTCAGAGACAAGTGGACAGAAGGCTGGAGCACAAACCCTTGGACTCAGATTCATCCCATCTCACACTGGGTTGATGGCAGGCTCTCCTCCTTTGCTTCTCCACTGAAACCAAAACTCCAGAAGGCCTCAACAAAACTAGTCGAGCTCCATGTAAAGGAAATAGGACTTTGAAAGAGATAATAAAGGATTTGGACTTTAACACTTGGATGCACAATTTTTTTTTCATTAATTGTGGCCTAGCTGTATCAGATCTATTATAAAGCTGCAGTCATTAAAAACATATGATTCTGCTAAGAAATCCAGTGATGGATCAGTGAAATAGGTTAGATACATATGACAATAATCGATGACTATATTATCTAATATTTGGTAAACTCCAAAACTCCAGCTTCTAAGATAAGAACTCACTATTTCACAAAAATTACTGGGAAAACTGGAAAATTATGTCAGAAACTCAGTTACATATCACACCAAAATAGGGTCCAAGTGGGCACATGATTTAGGTTAAAGGGTGTTACCCTGAGCAGATTAGGAGAGCAGCAAGAAGCACATGAGTGTCTTTCCTTTACTGGGCTGTATGAAGGAAACCACATGGACCTTTAATTCCTCATTGGGCTTGGCTATCCACAAATTCTGCAGTGGACTTAGGTTCCTAGACCCCTGATGGTCTCCTGACCTTTCTCCAGACTTTTCAAGTTCACAAGGTCTAAATCCATTCCATCTGCAATATTTTTTCTTCTAAGTCAGCAAAGAACAGACAGAATAGATACAGAAGAAACAGAAGGACCATGAGTCATGACTTCAAATCATGCAGAGTGGGGGGAAGCCACTGATCCTCTTTCCACTCAAAGGTTTACCACAGTTATTGCTTCTTCATTTCAATGTAGTAACCCAGGAAAGAAAACAAGGTAGCATTTGGGGGTGGGGGAGAGGGAGGGAGTCTTTTGTGTGTATGCTCAAGGATGATTGAAAGCCAATGCAGCCTTCCTTCAAAATATGCAAAGGGAACAGAAAACAGTCATGGAAGGAAGGAAGAAAGGAAAGAAAGAAAGAGATGGAAGAAGAAAAAAGAAAGAAGGGAAGAAAGAAAGTGAATACTTGAATTCTTACTATATATTAAGCATGCCAAATACTATACAAATATTGTCCCTCATTTAATACAACCATTCGGTGAGGTAGGGGATTCTGGTAAGGTCCCCGGTGGGGTTAGATGTGAGAAACATTGTAGAGATAGAAATATATGATTTGACAATTGATTGAATATGTGGGGTGGATTGACAATGACCATTCATTTTAAACTTGGGTGACTAGAAGGATGAAGGTGCCCTTAACAGAAAAAGGGAAGTTCATTTAAAAAGATGTATTTTAGGGGAAAATAACAAATTTTGTTTTGGACTTTGTTTCAGATGCTAATGGAACATATTAAAAATGTTTAATGACCGGTTGTGATGACCGCGTTTAGCACCGGGATATTTTAAAATCAGCCAGAGTCAGGATAAGGGAAAGTCCTTGATCTTTATTCTTTGTGGAAGGCAATACTAAGTGAGAGCAATCGCAATACGAATCTGACCAGCAGTCTCTCTGGCTTTCACATTCCACCCCCCAAATCTTCTATCCAATCTCCTATACAACACATCAAACTTGCACAGAAAGTGGGCGGGGCCATTCTTTCTCCAAGCATATATTAATAGTGAATTGTCCAATTGGTAATTAACATTAAGTGCTCGGACCTCAGTGCATCTGCTCAGCTTCAGCCCATTACATCTCCCGCTTTCTTTTGTTTTAGAACACAGGTGGTCATGCTATCCCTGACCTCTCAGGGAGGTGAGAGCCCCCAAAGGGAGGTAATCACACCCTCCTTGACTTCTCAGGAAAGGAGGTGAAAATACCAAAAAGGAAGTGTCACACCCTCCCTGACATCTCAGGAAGGGAGATGAAAAGCACCAAAGGGAATTGGGGATTGCAAGTGGGTTTCTGCTCTGAAGGGTTTTATTAGAAACAGGTATACATAAACCCATCAGCATGGGAGATATTATATAAGCACATAGCAATAATGCACAGGGTATTTGTGATGACTCTCCCCACAGTCAGTGCAGGCTCAATGTGGTGTAACAAACATGAATTGTACATATAGATAGCAGTATAACAAACAATATGAATCAACATGGTGTTGTAAAAGATTTCCAGAAGTCCTAGAAGGAGGGTATGTAAACAACAGTCACACATACGCCTTCTTTAGCAGCCAAGAGATAGTCCAAAACCAATCTGTTGTCCATTGTTTCACATGTCAGGGAATCCAATGATTCCCCCCCCCCCCCCCCCCCAGTTTTTGAAGTCCTGAAACAGTCTTTTAATGTGTTGGGGAATCCAATGATTCCAGCAGATTTTGAAGTCCTACAATAGTCTTATCATTCCTCAGAAAATCCAATGATTCCTGAGGGCTTTGAAGTCCAATAATTTTTGATGTCCATGAATCAAACGCCTTTACTGTCATGCTCTTTCAGTGGTGGGCACAATCAGCAACAGAACCACCCGATATTTCTTGGGTCTTCTCCTTCATTTCAAGGGCCAGCTCCATTTCTCTCTGATGGACAAGGTGAATACAGCTTGTTGGCATCCATCTGATTCCTTCTCCACCTGTAGAGATACAAGCAAACCCTTTCCCCCATGCAATTAACCTATCTGGTCCCTTCATTCGTCACTTTTTGGTTCTCTCCACATCACCTGGAGATTATCTAAAGATAGTGGAGGTGCTTGCACTGGACACTGCCCTTCTGGGGGGTTATAAAACCTGTCTGCCGGAGCCAGTGCATCTTTGTCAAAAATCAAGAAGTTAATAGTATAAAAGGCTAGATTTAGAAGTTCTCTAGGATTATCTGTGCCTCCCCCCCCCTTTTTTTTTTGGAGGAGTGTCTTAATGTCTCTATTTCTCCTCTCTACTATTGCCTGTCCTTGAGGATTAAAAGGTATGCCAATGGTGTGTAAAATCTTATACTGTGCACAAAAGTGTGCAAAATGTTTAGACATATATGCAGGTCTATTATCTGTTTTTATTGCTTGTGGCACACCAATAATTGCAAATGCATATACAAGGAATTCAGTGACCATTTGGGCTGTCTCTTTTACTGCTGGTATTGCAAAAGTGAATCCTGAAAAGGTGTCTACTACAACATGGATAAAAGACCAGGCGACCAAAAGATTTATAATGGGTCACATCCATTTGTCAAATTTCATTGGGTCACAAATCACAAGGGTTCTTCCCTACAGGCAGTGTAGGAGCGTGGAAAGGAAGGCAAGCTGTATAGGCTTTTACTATGCTCTTAGCTTCCTCTCTTGTTATTCCAAATTGTAAATGTAAAGCTCGAGCAGCCTGATGATATTTAGAATGAGATTTCTGGGCTTCTTGAAATAAAGGAGTATTGACCAACATAGTTAGAAGGCCATCTGCCTTTGAATTACCATCAAAAATAGGACCTGGAAGTCCACTATGAGAGTGGACATGCAAAATATAAAACTTATCTGAATGCTTTCTCACTTGCTCTTGAAGTTCCTTAAAGAGCTGATATATATTAGAGGCTATAAATTTTATTTGGGCTGTGGCAATTCTTTGTATCATACCTACTGAATAGGCCAAATCAGATATTATATTTATATCTCCTGGATAATAAGTAAGAGCTAGAATGATTGCATACAATTCATTCTGCTGAGTGGACTGAAAAGGAGCTCTGACTACTCTCTTTATAATTAAGTCACAAGAGTATACAGCACAAATATTATGTTTGGATGCATCTGTAAAGATAATTGGTCCTTTAAGAGGAACTTTAGAAACCTTTTCTTCAAGAATCCATCACCAATTATGTAATAGTCTGGTTATCTTTAATGGAGACCCGTGTGTAAAATTTGGAGCCATGGCTAATAAAATTTGCTACTTTGGGATGGTGTCACAACCCACATTAATTTGTGTATTAGTATAAAAGGTGTATATTTTGTCAGGTCTTGTCCCAGATAATTGTACTGCTCGCTTAATGGTCTTTAATAAAATTCTAGCCACAAGCACTGGGTAAGGAGTAAGGCTTTGTTCTGGTTGCGCTGGGAGGTTCACTCACTCTCACACTGTCTCCTTGATGAAGGACTGCATGGGTACTTCTTGTGTAGCAAAAACTGATATTTCCAAGGGTTTTTGAGGGACTCTTTCAACCACATTGGATAAAGCCAGTTCAACTTCTCTCAAAGCCTTTTGAGCTTCTTTTGTAAGCTGATGTGGTGAATTTAAAGCACTGCCTCCCCTTAAAATGTCACATAATAGTTGCAATTGATAGGTAGTCAAGCCTAACACTGGATGCATCCATTGGATACCTCCTTTCAATTTCTGAAAGTCATTTAAGATGTTTAGCCTCTCTGTTCTTAAGGACAGTTTTTGTACTGTAAGCATCTTGGGGTATACTTCATATCCTAAATATTGAAAAAGAGCATGTCTTTGAATTTTTTCTGGAGCTATGTACAATTTGTAGTTCCTTAGTGTTTCTATGGTCTTTAGTAGACATGCTTCTAACATTTGTTCCTCAGGTGCACATCCCAATATATCATCCATATAATGTAATAACATTACTTTTGGAAATGCTTTTCTTACTGAAGTAAGAGCAGCAGCAACATATATTTGACACATAGTAGGACTGTTTTTCATTTCCTGTGGCAACTTTTCTGATATCTCCTGCTTAAAACCTCAAAAGTAGGAAGGATTGTGAAGATTAATGGGTGGAACAATCCAATGTTTGCTGAATTCTGCTTCACAATGATAGGAAGAGCCAACATCGAAGGATCAAAAAATGATGTTGCTAAAGCTTGGCTGCCACAAGCCAGTTAGTTTGTGCCTTACTCCCCCGCACAGAATCTGTTCTCCATTACAACCAACTGGTAAAGAAAGACTGGAACTCAAGAAAGAAACAAAAAGAATAAAAAGCATTTAATAAATGCTAAAATAAATAATAATAAATAAATAAAATAAAGTTTATGTGTTAAGTTGTGGGGACACAATACAAAAGTAAGACAGTCCTTTACCTCAAGGAGCTTACATTGTAATATGGGAAGAAACATAAAGGAATGGGAGCCAAGTAAGTGACTTTTGAGTTTTGAAGTCACAAAAATGGGAAGTCACAAAGAAATAGAGCAAAAGGGCAGTCAATTAACACCTCTTTTCCAAAGTGATAGTGTTGATTGGATTGCAGTTTTTAGAGTAAGACATGGAAGAGAGGGAAGTTATGTAAAGTAAGATAATAGATAATAACTAAGTTAGAACTAGATATATAGATTTAGAAATCATCTGATTAGAAGTGATCATTGAATTCATGGAAGTTAATGTGATTGATGATCAAGAGAGAAGATATAGCAATGAGTAAAAGATCCAGGACAGATTTTTGTTGTATATATATATATATAGTTTCACACACACACACACACACACACACACACACACACACACACACAAGTCAGCAAAGGAGATTGAGAAAGAATGTTAAAAGGAGAATCAAGTTTGGTGTCTTGAAAACTGAGAGGAGAGAATATAAAGAATAGTCAACAGTGGAAAATACTACAAAGAGGTCATGAATGATGAAGATAGTGAAAGGGTTGTTGGATTTGGCAATTAAAAGTTATTTAGTAATATTTTAGGGAATAGTTTCACTTGACTGCTGAGGTCATAAGCCAAATTGCAAAAGATTTAGAAGTGAGAGGAAGGGAAGTAGAAATAGCCAAGATAGCTTTTTGTATGAGTTTGGCTATGACTGGGTAGAGAGATGTTTGATAGTTTGAAAAGATGGTAGTGTCAAAAAAAGTAAAAACTTTTTTTTCCTTAATAATAGGGATGCATGGATGTGTTTTTATTCAGCAGGATACAAGTTAGAAGAGAGCAAACACTGAATATTGAGAGAAAGATGAATGATAAAGGGAGTAAACTCTAAGAAAAGCCCTCAGAGAATAAGATTTAGGGCACCATCTGAAGGGCTGACTTTGGTATGTAATAGGATCACTTCTGCAGTAAAGAATGAGAGAATAGGGAATGCTGTCAAGAACTTTGGAGTTACTGGGAAGAAGGAGTTAAGTTCTTGTGAAGGAAAGGTGGTAGGCTGTGGATGACTTGAGAGATAAAGAAATTTCTAATAGTTGTTGTGGAAAGGAGGTAGAGTATCAGTAAAGGAATAAATTAAGACATTAAAAGTATATATTCACAGTAAAATTTAACATAAAAGATTAAGAAATGAGAGGTGGTATCTTATAGCAAAAGGCCCTTTAAATTCATATTGTTCCTCCAGATGTTTCCTGGTTTCTTGTCATACTTGAACAACCAATTCAAAATGCAACACTCATCTCATAGAATGACCTGAAATGCAAGAACAAGTGAATTGATTTAATGAAGCTTAAGTTTATATTCAATTGGGGACAAAGGCCTCTTTACAATTAAATTAAACGTAAAGAGAAAAAGACTTCCATTTAGAAGCCTTCAGAAGGGTTCTTTTTTGATTGATATAAGATCAACCATTTCAGTTAATTTTTCAAAAAGTCCTTGCGAAACAGAGATCTTGAAAATAGACTATAAAGACACCCTGTAGCCCCTAACTGTCATGGGTTAGGCATTAGCCTGCAATGAGTTAATTTATTTGGAGCCAAGATACACAGCAGGCCCAAATAGGTCTTAAAAAAAGAAAGATAATTGTCATAAGCAGTGGAAAAGGTGTTTAAATAACAAAGAAAATAGCACATTATGAAACAGGCTACACAGGGCATTGACATAAGCACAGGAAGACTAATCTCAGCATTTGTTTAAAGAGAAGCTATTTTTGACTGTCTAAAAGTCAGACCTTTAGGGTATGGTGATTGGTGCTTTGATTCTAGGACTGTCATGGGACAAGGGAGTTAGGAAAAGGTGGTATAAATTTTCTCCTTAATTGGAGCTATAGTGCTTCAGTCTTCTGTAAATTTTGTACTGGGAGATTTCATGAATATCCTTATTCTCTACCTGCTACTGTATGTGATCGGTATCCCATCCTTGTTACTGTACCCCTTATCCATGTTCTCTAAAGGATTGCTTATTTCTGCTGCTTCCTTTGGAGGTTGCCTTATGCTACTGCACCTAACAAGAGAAAATTGTCTTCCATGGGTCCTGCTACCTCTGCCCCTTTCAGTTTTTCCCAGGGTTGCCCAGTGTGACTGAACCAAGAAGATCCACTATCTAACCCTGCAACTGCCTCCTACTCCCCTCTTTCCCTCCTCCTAGGGAAATTTAAGATGCCAATGGGACACATAGTTCAAAATGTTCAATAAGCATTTGGCAATGAATTGGAATTCAGGAGAAAGACTGAATGAATAAAAAGTATTTAATAAATTCTTAATATATTCTAAACTCTGGAGATGCAAAAACAGAAGTAAGACAGTTCCTGTCCTCAAGAAGTTTACATTTTAATAGGGGAGCCATATGTAATCAATCAGGGTGAATTGTCCATATTGCCCTGGCCCTCCCCCAGTACCTGGAGATAACTTAGAAACCTCTCCTCCTTCCCTCCCCTTTTCTGCAGCTGCTTTGAAGGTCAGAATTCTGAGCTATAACTGTCTTCATTTTTACATCACTAATAGAGCTGGAGTTGGTGTGTCATGTTTGGAACAGGGAAAACTACTGACTCAGGGAGGGTAATTCTGAGTAAAATTCCTTTTTCTTCTGAGACTTCCCAGGAGTTAAAGGGAGGGGAACATCACGATGTCAAGTGAATTGTAGTTTTCTGAGACTGAAACTTTGAGAGTCACCAGTAGATTTCTATCTACTTTGGGGGGACCTCCTGAACTATGTAAAC
Organism: Antechinus flavipes; assembly: GCF_016432865.1. Classification (NCBI taxonomy): domain Eukaryota; kingdom Metazoa; phylum Chordata; class Mammalia; order Dasyuromorphia; family Dasyuridae; genus Antechinus; species Antechinus flavipes. Next base: position 169,014,519 of record NC_067398.1, read on the forward strand.
ATTTGTTCAAAGGTGAATGACAATAGGGAATAAAATTATAAATGGTCCTGGTCAAAATGGTTTTGATCACTGAGTCAGGGAACTTGGATTCTGGTACTAGTTGTGCCGACTGCCTAATTTATTGGATTGACCCTTGTAGGCTTCAATTTTCTCAACTGTAAATTCAGGCAGATAGACTAAGGGGTTTGAAGGTTTCTTCCACCTCTAACATTCCATCAAACCATAAATATAAGCTATTGTTTCCCTTTGCGTTTATGGTCACCAGATTTCTAAGGTTGAATGTTTGATAATTGCTTTAGCTAGGGTTCATCTTATATTAGATCAGATATGATTAATCATCTGAGCTGCCATTACCCCATATAGACTCTCATCAGATAACTGTTCAGTGTTTATGAGGGATATACAATTTGCTAAATGTACAGGGCAGTACAGGGCGCCTGATCCCTAGGTATGGTAGGTAGGATTTTTTTTTTTTAGGAGGAGAAGGAATGAAGGGGTCCATATATGTGATTTTACTTTTTCCTAATTCAGATTGTCAACTTATAGAATCTTAGAAAGTTGTTTGGGAGCTCTGAAAAGTTTCATTGTTGCTATCATTAGTATATATCAGAATCAGAACTTGAACTCATAGTTTCCTGACTCCAAGACCATCTTTGGATCCACATTAAACTGACATTCATTTTAGTACTTTTTAAAAAATATATATATACTTCTTTTTTTACACAATTATTTTAGATACACCCTTTCTACCCATGAATTGAACTCTACCTCCACCCTTGTTAAAAAAAAAAAAGAATTTGATAAAAATAGATGGTGAGTGCTTTTAACAATATTTACAACATTCTGCCTCTGTAATCCTCCACTTCTTTATTAAGAGGAAAGACTTATGAGTCACCCATTTATCATTTTTAATTGTTTTAATATCTAAATCTATTAAAGAATAAGCAATGTCATGCAAAGTTTTAGAAGAATTCTTGGAGCACAGAGTTTTCCTTTATTATTAAATAGAAACAGTGCTTTTTTGATGCTCATTTTGGAGCGGGCCTCTTTCCAACCCCCCCAGTTTCCAATTCCCAGAAAATATGGGCTGCTACTTTACAAATAAAATCAATCACCTGTTTGTTGGATGATTCAAGCCAAAAATAACTCTTGTGACATCCAGTTACTCATCTGCAAAATCTGTATATTAATCATGAAAACTGGCCATTTCCAAATTCTAGTTTGTGAGTTATTTTTGTAACTTTCTGAACCCTCAAGTATTGATTTAAATTCCTCAGGGAAAGCTTTTTTGGTCTTTGTCTTGAGGTAAACTCACAAAGTCAATTTTTATATCATTAGTAATGATTGGAGAAGAAAGAATGATATTTCTATATTATTTAATTTGTGTCATCTGGGTCAAAAGTGTCACTTATTACTAAGAGCAGCCATACTTTTCTATGTATTACTAGAGCCACTTGATGATTAAAATTCCCACAAATTCTCTGCAGAGGGTATTTATTAACTATGTAGTTTAGCTCTTTTATTAATTTTTTTCCACAAGCATCTATTTATTTTTGATATGTGTAGATACAAATGGTCATAGAAAAATATTATCAAAAGATATTTTGTTAATGATGGGAAAAATTGAAGCTCATGCCTATTGAAGAAAAATGAAAGGACAATATATTTTTGATTATACATATTTTCAGAACAAGAGTGTGGTAGATTTACTAGTTTACGTGGTTGTGGGACAGGACAGAAGGGTTTTGCCTAACTTATGCCTATATATGTTTTTGGGAAATTTTTGTAAATAAATCATTTTCAAGGAGGCTGACTATCTTAGGGATTCCCTTTGGTGAAACATTTTTTTTTTTTTAAAAGTAATCTGTAAGGTAGCTGGGTGGCAGAGTGGATAGAGATCCCCAGCCCTGAAATCAGGAGGACCTGAGTTCAAATCTAATCTCAGACACTTGACACTTCCTAACTGTGTGATTCTGAGCAAGTCATTTAATCCCAATTGCCTCAGGAAAAAAAAAAAGTCGTCTGTGTATGTGACATGAATAATCACCTCCTAATGTATTGCTTTGTAAATCCTGTAGGTGTCTTACCATTTGATCACAGTTATGAGCTTGTGTTTTGTTTCACCCTAGAACTATGATTTCATTCCTGTAAGGAGAGTCTGTCAATGCAAATTAGCAATTGTTCTTCAATATAAGAATCTTTAGAGAGATGCTTGGGAGGACTTGCTTGTATATTCCAAAGGGGACTTTGGTCTTTATATTTATATATAGTATGTGTATATATATATATATATATATATATAGATAGTAAGTATAGAGCTTACTAACTCTATGTCTGGTTCTCTATCACCACATTGTCTCTCTACCAAATTGCACAGGGAAACTCCTTACTATAATCTGAAAGTTGTTATTGTTATTAATTCTTTATTTTCAAAAACAGGCTAATCCAGGTGAGGGTAACTGACAGGCTTCAAACCTGTCTCTGAAATGAGGGGATGTCTAGCCCAAGCATGTAAAGAGTTCTTCTAGTGAAATGGGCAGATGAAAACAATTTCATATGATCATAACAGTGACTGCCTCAGGCACTGTGAAACACTTAGAATTTGGTCAGACATTGAAGACATCAAGGTCATCCATCACATTCTGGGATATTTCCAGTCATTTTGAGCTTTTTCTTCTCAAAACGCAGCCAGGTGATAAAAGTTCAGATCTTTTATTATTTCCAATATAGCCCGGTTAGCTTAGAGGCCTATCTCTCTGCTTGGTTCCAAGAGCTCTCTCCAAATGTCTTTAAATCCAAAAGTCTGGTCCTTCAGCCTCTGTCTCTGCTTTCTTCAGCCTCCAGCCAGCTCCAGTCTTCATGTCATTCCGGTGAAATCTCGACTTGTAGCGTCTTCCTCTCTCAAGAACTCTCCGACTGGCCCATTGGTCTATTTATGCTCCTTCCAGAGAGAGGGATTATGGGTAGTTCTACTTAGTACCTTGTTTCAGGTTCTGCCCAAAACATCTTCTTGTAAGATTAGATCAACTCTAATTAGTTAGCAGTTAGTAAGGATTCCAACAATTTTGACTTTTGTCTCGTCAACAAGAATCTAATCTCTGATGAGCTGATCATTTATAAAATTAGTCACCACTCAGAAAGTTTTGCTATTAAACACCAATCTCCATCCCCAACATGTAAGCCATTTTTGATCAATATCTTGCTAATTATTCATAGCTTTGAATAATTATTTGATTTGAATGAATTGAAGAACATTGCTTTGAAAGAGAATGATTTGAAGTATATCCATATATATATATATATATGATCCATAGATAGAAAAACATATGTATGTATACACATATATGTACTTATGTGTATATGTACACACAAAGGATTCTTTTTATTGTTATACTTCAAAAATCAAAAAGAAGTAAAGGACATGATAACTTGAGATTATATGTATACAATACTTAGCACAATGCTTGGCACATAGTAAATACTGTATAAATGCTTGTTCTTATTTTTGTTCTTATTGTTGCTATATTTAACTATAGTTTAAAAAGAGCAAAAAAAAATCAGTATTTTTCCTTAAAATTAGCCTATATTTGTAAACATAAGCTAAATTTTGTTAAAACATAAAACCAAATTACTTTTATAATTTTGGTTGTATTTCTCAAGTTGGAATCATAATCAAACATTTAAAAATAATTTACACACTTTGAAATATTGCTCTTCATTTTAAATAAATTCCCTTTAACTCACCTCTCTGAAGTACTAATTATCCTTGGAAAATAAGAACTTCCTATAAACATGCAATAGATGTGGATAAAATAATAATATTAATGTCTCATATTTGTGTCAGACTTTCAAATTTTTCAAAAGAATTTTGCCTTTATTTCATTTAACTTATTAAGTACCTCACAATTTAGCAAGGACAAGCATTTTGACATATGAGGAGGGGGAGGCACCGGTACTTAAGCTAATATAGTTTGTTACAGGTAGAGATGAAGCTTTAAGCTGGGTTTTCTGACTTCCTGTCCTAGGTTTATTTTGTTAGATCAGAAATCTTTCAGGAATTCAGATTTGCTTTTTTATTTTTTAGCATTATGATGTGGAATTTATCAATGAACTATGCAAACATCTTGTACTCTTTAGAATACAAAATGCACTTAGTAAAACACCTTCTCTTTCCTCTCCAACAAGACTTTGCAAAGCTTTTATTCCTTAAGATGGATACTTAATTTGCTGAGTGCACTTGTACAATCAGATTCTTGCTTTCTAAGAATGATTGGATGGGCATGAAGTATTACAGAAGCATTCAGACACTAATAACAGCCTCTGCTCTGAGAAACAGGAAGCAAAGCACTGCCAAAATTAAACAAGTCCAATTGCCATAAGGTTCAAGGTCAGTTTGCAGCAGAAACCACAAATTTTGATTGGTCCTAAAATTGGCAGTGTCAAAATTCAATGAACCATTTCTTCTATGTTACAGAACCATTAAATATACATAGGAAGCCCTAAAGCCAGACAATATAAGGAGTCCTGTTTCAAATAGTAAGAAGTCAGGGTCAAAATAAACAACTTAAGTCTAGTAGATTCAACAATGTATTTCAAACACCTGAATTTTCTCACTTCCTGATACAAATATACCCGAGGCTAATCAACATTGGGTCAGGTATTTTTCCTGATGTAGCTAATTTGAGTATTACATTATGTCATGTATACTTCTTTCAAATAAAAACTTAAATGAAAAGGAATCTTGGCATAAAACTCAAGAAAATATTACTCAGTTTCTTTTTTATAAATAGCGGGATGATTGTATCAACATAATAAACATTCTCAAATGCCCAACAAACTATGTCATGAGATGAGTACTGTTTCCTGCCCATGGGAATTGTTTTAGAACCAAGAAGATGGTATATGTGAATGCTTTCAAAGCACTTAGAAAAAATACTATGCAAGGATAACTTATGCAGATCAAACTTATTGGGAAACATTTAACAAATGACTCTTAATAGGTCTTTACAATATATAGATTGTAAAATATATATAGTAATACTTCCTTTATTTGGCCATTAAAGATGTTTGTAGTTTTATTTGGGGGGTGAGGGGAACTAAAGGCTCATGTTTTTTCTGAAGATGAAATGAGATTAGAAATTGTATCTTTAAAAGCTAATAGTACGGAAGATGAAGTAATACAGATTAACTTTTTTAAAATAAAAGCTTTAGTTTTAAACATTCAACTTGCAAAACCTTGTGTTCCAGATTTTTATTCCCTCTCTTTCCCCATTGCCTTCCCTAGAAGGCAAATAATCCAATATATATTAAACACATACAGTTCTTCTACACATATTTCTACATTCATCATGTTACACAAGAAAAATAAGATCAAAAAGGACAAAAATGAGAAAGAAAATAAAAAGCAAGCAAACAGTGACAAAAAAGGTGAAAATATTATGTTGTGATTCATATAACATTCCTCTTTATGGATGCAGATGGTTCTCTTTCTCCCAAGTCTATTAGAATTGGCTTGAATCACCTCATTGTTGAAATGAGCCATGTCCATCAGAATTGATCATTAACATAATCTTGTTGTTTATGTGTCCCATGTTCTTTTGGTTCTCCTCACTTCACTTCAGGTCTTTCTGAAATCATCCTGCTGATCATTTCTTATAGAACAACAATATTCCATAACATTTATATACCATAGCTCATTCAGTCATTCTCCATCTGATGGGCATCCACTCAATTTCCAGTTCCTTGCCACTACAAAAAGGGCTGCCTCAAACATTTTTGCACAAATGGGCTCTTTTCCCTTTTTTATTAATCTCTTTGGGATACAGGCCTAGTAGAGACACTTCTGAATCAAAGGGTATGCACAGTTTGATAGTCCTTTGGCCATAGTTATAAATTCCTCTCCAGAATGGTTAGATCAATTCACAACTCCACCAACAATGTATTAGTGTCCCAGTTTTCCCACATCCCCTCCAACAATTATCATTATCTGTTCCTGTCACCTTAGCCAGTCTGAGAGGTGTGTAGTAGTACTTCAGAATTGTCTTAATTTGCATTTCTGTGATCAATAGTGATTTAGAGCATCTTTTTTTCATATTAGTCCATATTAATTTGAGTCATAATGAGAATGTTAAGACAACAATCATCCATGCTGTATTTGGATTTATGTGGTAAATTTTAAATATTATTGCCAAACTTGAGTATGAAAATTTGTATGCAAAAAATCCTTGAACAATATTCATATGTAAATGTGGTGTTTTTCTTCTTTAATATAATATAAGATGGTTCTCTCTGCTTGGTTCTAAGAGCTCTTGCAGCTTTGTGCTTTGCTTCTGCTTCTTGGTTCCAAAAGCTCCCTCCGAATGTCTCCAAATCCAAAGGTTTGTCCTTCAGCCTCTGCCTCTGCTTTCCAGCCTCCAGCCAGCACAAAGATGGAATGAATCTCTTGTCTCCTTCACTTGGGGCTTGGCTAGCTTTCTGGTGAGTCTTTCAGACCAGCTTGGTCTCAGTGGGGGAAGTGCAGGAGCTCCGCCACCACAGTGGTGTGAGATGAAGATGAATCTGGTTGTGCCTCTGAGAGAGTGCTTCTCCTCAACTGAACTGATGCTCCCTTCTCAATCTTCAGCTGAACTCTCTCCGAGAGACTCTGTCTGTTTCTTATATGTGTGAGAGAGGAATTGTGGGATATGAGAAAGAGGGATTATGGGTTTTCTCCCATAGTGCTCTCTGGCCCTAAGAGCTTCAAGGGAGGTGTGAATTCAGATATCTCATACTAAATCCTGAAATCTCCCAAAGTGTGAACTCCAATGAGTAAAGGTGTGAACACAAGCATTGTATCAATTAGTTCTACTTAGTACCTTGTTTCAGGTTCTGGCCCAAAACATCTCTTTGTAAGATTAAATCAATAATCTATCAACTCTAATGAGTTAGCAGTTTGTAAAGATTTCAACATGTAAAACCTCATTTTCACTAGGGGAAAAAAAAACCAAGAAATAATGAAAACAAATTGAGTAGATTAATAGATTTAGAAAAACTGATTCCCCCTTCCCCATCTGTTAATAACTTAACTGATGAAATTCAACAATGAGTCAAGTATACCGTACTATGAAATCCAAGAGGAAAACTGCTGATGACAGGAGTAAAAGTAGGTTGTTGTTGTTCTTGTTATTTAAATCACTGCTCTCTATTAAGTGTGGGAACTGGATCTGAATAATAAGAAAGAGCCAGTTGTTGAAATAAAAATTATGATAGGAAAGAAAGAAAAGATCAAAATATCAAATTTAAGTGAGTAAGCTTCATATGGTTTAGAAAAAGTACAGCTAGATTGTAGACAGGTTTATAAGCATAGAAGTCAGTGGATAAGAAGAGATTTCTTTTTTGAGGAAAATTTATATATCAAAGCACTTTCATCAATAAGAATAAAAGAAGAAATAGGTGCATTTAGTGTAATTAAAAAAAACTTAGCAAATTAATAAATTGAAATTCACAAATTAAAGCAAAAATAGTCTTAAAATTAAAGAAGAGAATAGAAAAAATAAGAAATAATGTTGAATTGATAAAGATAAGCTTCTTTAGGAAAGACTAATAAAACAGACCACCAATTTCATTTTTGAAAGAAAAACATCCAAGTGTGATATTACATGCCTATTATTTCTGCTACTAGGAAACATTGGAACTGGCGGCTTGATTGATTTTGGGAGATCTTAGCTGCAGTAAAGTTAAATCATATTCAAACTATGCCCTGCACAGTATGGTAAGTCTAATAATAGACTCTGTCTAAGGAGGAAATAAATTATATCTATGCAGAGGTGAATTGGACTAGGTCAGAAAGACCAAGCTAGCTGAAGCTTCCATACTTATTAATTTTGCAATAGGGTTTTGAGTGAGTGAGAAAGAGACAGAGACAGAGAGAGACAGAGAGACAGATTCAGAGAGACAGAGCTAGAGAGACAAGGAGAGAGTCAGAGCCAGAGACAGAAAGAAAGACAGATAGAGACAATGAGAGATAGAGACAGACAGACAGACACAGAGACAGAAAAACAGAAAAGAACTAGAACAAGAACAAAAAAACAAGAAGAAGAAGAAAGAGGAAGAGGAGGAAGAGAAGAAGATAAAGGGAAGGGAGAGAAAAGGACAGAAGGGGAAAAATAAAAAAAATTAAAAGAAAGCCAAATTACCAACTTTTTTTTTTTAAATGAGAAAGGGGAATTTACAGCAGTTGAAAAGAAAGTAAAGGAAACTATTAGAAAATAGTATGATTGCTATATTGTCTTCCTTAGATTGTGAGATCTTTGAAGGCAGGTACAGTTTTCTATTTGTCTTTGTATTCCTAGTTTTTTTTTTTTTTTGGGGGGGGGTACAAGGTATATATAGTTCATAATTTGTGTTAAATTAATTGATTGGCTGAAAAATGAATTCTGAATAAAGATAAATTATTGGATCCAGAGAGCTTAGAAGAGAAAGTGATAAGTACATCAAAAAACTAAAAACTAGAATTTACCAAAGAGAAATCAATGACTCCATGACTTATTAAGCACTACTAAAATAAAAATGAAGAGATGAAAGAAAAAAACCAAAACAACTGAAGAAAACACAAGATATCTAATATCAGAAACAATTTACTTGGAAAATGGGTTGAGAAAATAATTTGAGAGCATCAGAGTCCCTTGAAAACCATGATTAAAACTTAAATTAAAAAGTTATTTTATAACCATCATTAATTTTTAAAAGATTTTATATTTGAAGAAACCATAAATAAAAAGTTCCCAGACATAATATAAGAGTGAAAAATAAAGCTAGAATTTCCTACTCACATTATGAAAGAAATTCCCAAAGAAAATGTCCTAAAAATGTTCAGTCAAAATTTCAGAGTTCCATTAAAAATTATATTTTAGGCCAGATATTTCAAATATGCACCTCACAGACTAGATGCAACCCATAGCACTATAAAATAAGGTCTGAACACCAATTTAAATAAAATTGGGAAATATTTAACAAAATAAATAAAAATACAATGAAGTATGGATAATATTACATTACAAAACAAAGTCAGTATGTGGCTTGTAGGTATCGTGCAGTGATTCTCCTTTCTGTTTGAGTTTAACTCCACTGCCACACAGAAATAAATAATTCCACTTACCAAGAGACCATAGTCAGAATCAAACAGGAACCAGTAACTTCTACTAAAAATGAGAGTTTTTTAGAAGACAATATTTCAAAAAGCAATGTGTATATACATACATACATACATACATACATATATATATATGTAAAAACTTATAACTAAGAGTAACTCACTTGGCAAACTGAACAGGAACTTTGAAATGCAAACAGAGGAATATAGAGAAACCTAGATATGTGTGTGTGTGTGTGTGTGTGTGTGTGTGTGTGTGTGTGTGTTTGAATAGTTGGAAAGGGCTATATGATAATGTACTGCTAATATTTTAATAAGGTAAAAAGAAACAAGTATTCTTAAAGAATCTTGATGCTTTCAAAGAGTTTTAAGAAGCTTTAAGAAATGTAGAGGTCCTTGGGGTGGATTGGTTCAGTTGAAAGGGTTTTGGGGTAAATGAGGAGGGAGAATACAATGAGGAACACATTAGGATAACAGAGATGAAGAATAGAGTAGAATTTGCTTTTTTCTCATAAGTGGAGTTAATCATCAGAATCACTCATCTGAAACTGACAGAGTTGAACATGAATACATACACATTGAGGCAATTTGGTGAAGAAATATATTAAACTCAGCATTATAACAGGCAGGGATGGTAGAGAAAGTAGAATAATACCAGAGAGGAAATAGCTTCAAGCAAAATAAACTTACTGATCTTGAAGGAAAGATTAAAGATGAAAAAAAAAAGAGAAAGAGAGAGAGAGAGAAAGAGAGAGAGAGAGAAAAAAATAGAATCTAAGCCAAGTGCTTTATGTTGCTTCTTAGATAACTGAATAGTAACTGAACAAATTTTGGCATATGAATGTAATAGATTATTATTATGTTGTAAAAATTATTAAAGACACAATTTCATAGAATAATGGGTAGAATGAACTTATATAAAATAATATGAAAAGAACCAGGAGAACAAGTTATGCAAGAATAGCTTTATTGTAAAGAAAAACAACTTTGAAAGACTTAAAAAATCTGATCAAAGTAGTAACCAACTTTGTCTCCAGAAGATTTACAGGAAAGTATGTTACCTATGTCCTTACAGAAATGTGATGGATACAATGTACAGAAAAAGATATACACTTTAAAATAAAACTATGTAGAAGTGTTTGCTTTGTTTCTGCATCTCCATTATACATTTCTCTGTCTTTTTCTCTGTCTCTGTTCTGTTTGTCTCTCTATTCTGTCTCTATCTCTCTATGTTTGTCTCTATCTCTGTCTCTCTCTTTCTCTTTCTTGTCTCTGTGTCTCTCTGTCACTGTGTGGTGTCTCTGTCTCTGTGTGTATGTCTCTGTCTTTCTCTCTGTCAATTTTCAGTAGAAGGATTAGAAGAAAGAATTAGAAATAGCAAAGTCAAAAGTAAGAGAACCATTTGAAGTGTTTGTTTAAATGCACAAAAGAGAATAGAGGAAGTTGAAAAGGAAGCACAGACAAGCAGGACAGTTTTGAAAGTAATGTGTACAATTCATTACACACAGAGAGGCACACCCACATAGACACAGACATGTTTACAAATACATATTTTAAAGGTATGAAATAAAAAAATTAGACTTCTAAGGAATCACTTTTTTGTCAGTATATATGAAAATGCTATGTATGTATGAGCTAAAATTCAGACTTAAAAAAATTAGAATGAAAAAGTCATTAAAAGTTATTCTAATGCCACCCACCATATTTGTGCCCTGTCAAACCTCTATTCTATGCATAAGCTGCTATTTATTTATGTGAAGGATGGACTGGACTAGAAGGTCCATTAGGTAGAAAGGTCCATTAAGAAGCTTTTGTAAGAGCTCCACCTTGTGGATAGACTGCCTGACCATTTCCTGCCCCCTTCTTCCTAAATTCCACCCCTCCCCCAGTCCCTAAATTTTATTCTTCTTAAGCAGGTCATTTCTGACAGCAGAAAAAAACCATTCCCATCCCAATTCTGACAATATCAGTTTTCTTTTTATGTTCTCTTCTTGAATTACAAAATCATACATTCCTGGGAATTGGGTGATGGTAGTTGGGAGGTGGGCAATTGTATTTCTTATTACTATGTACTAGAGTTATTAATTTTGATTTGCACATAGTCTTTATAATGAGGTATGGTACTTATTAGTGTCCCACACATTTGCAAAGAAGCTTGGCTCTGATAACACTTTAAAGAACACTGCTCCAGAGGCAAGATTTTCCAAAACTACAAATAGGACTTTTTTTAGTGACTTATCAATGTAGTTTTGAAAACAGTCCTTGAGTTTTTGGTGCCTCCTTGACTAGACAGACAATGAGTATGAGTTTTCATTTCATTTGGGCAGAATAAGAACCTTTAGTCTGGTTCTTAACTGAAGGCCGTACATTTTTACAATTTATCTTGTTCACTTCATAAGGGTTCAAAGATTGACTTATTTCCAGTGCCAGTTGGAACTAAACAATATTCACTTAAAACGAGTTGAAAGAAAAAAATGTTTTTCTCCCAACCAGAGAACATATCAAGTTATTTCTATCCACGAAGGTGATAAAGATGCCTTTCTCTGGCTGTTTGGCAGCAAGATTTGGGTTGGCTCAATAATTCGACAGCACTTTTTTTTTTCCTTTTCCTACTTACCTCTGTTTCTGGTCTTCCCTGGCATCCTTTAAGTCCCAGCTAGAATTCTACTTTCTATACGAAGACTTTCCCAATTTCCCTTAAAGATAGTGCCTTCTCTCTGCTGGTCATGTCCAATTTATCCTGAATATAGCTTATTGGTAATTAATTGTTCCTCATTAGACTGTGAGCTCTTTGAGAAGAGGGGATTTTACCTTTCTTTGTAAGCCCAGCACTTGGCACAGGGCTTAGCATGTGATAGGTACTTGGTTTCTTCTTGACTTCTGACCTGATTCTCAGACTTGCAACTTAACTTTAGGGAGATTCCCAGATAGAAATCCACTAAAATCACAAGGCTACTCCATACTTATTTCTTGAACACTTTCATATGTTTTACTTTTAAGTCTCATTAAGTATTATATCAGGGATGTATAATTCAATGACCCAAACCCCAAACAAGCTTTTTTCTCTCATGGGTAATTTTTGAAGGAACCCTCTATTATCTCCTCTCAACTCAGTCCAGCAAAGAGATGAATTAATAGTTTATTTCAGTTGCAGTACATTCCAGAAAGAATGTTAAGATACATTAATATTCCAACCTCCTCTATTAACATAATTGCTTCATTTTTATTATTCATTCTTTTCTACCTTAGAGACAGATAGCTGGTGCAGTAGATAGAGCTCTACATCTGGAATCATCAAGACCTGAGTTTAAATCTATTCCCAGACACTGTAAGGTCATAAGAGAGGTATAAATAGAGTGGCATAGGAGATTCAGGATGGGAAAGTCACTTATACTTAGAGGTATGAGAGTAGGTTTCCTGGATGATCTGACATCTGGAGCAGGTCTTGAAGGAAGACCCCACATTGTTTGTCATTAATGTTCCTTTAATATTTGATGAATGAATGAAAATACAGAGGAAGATCAAAAGACAATCTAGTGTCAAGACAATATCCCTATTTCTTTTAGTCTCATACATTTCTTTTCTTTCTTCCTTTTCTTTTTCTTTCCATTTCTCTTACCTTAGGTACAGCTTTTCTTATTTTACCACTTTCATTCTTTTTCTTTTTCCTTCCTCTATCCCTTCAACTTATAGCTAGTGCTAGCCAGGAAATGAGGAATCATGTAGAAGAAGCCGATGGAGTATTGGAAGGTGGAACCAGAGGACCAGGCTCACAGTTGGGAGCCTAAGGGAGCCATATGTGGTATTTTCCTCCCTTCCCCAGGAAGTAGACCAAGTCTGGGTTCTGTCTGTCTTCTCTAAACCTTGTAAGTTGATAACACTGGGTAAGCACTGGAAATATGAGTTGCTAGAAGCTGAATCAACACAAATTGAAGACTGCCTATGTTGAACAATTCAAGGCAGGATATATAATTAAGTGTTAACCTGCATAGTACAGATTCTAAGTGCTGTAGGAGTTCAAAGGAGAGGGACAACAACTAGCTTCAGTGTGATAGGAACATAATTCCTTATTTTTTCACAATAGGGATTTGTTTTCCTTAAAAGGCAACAAAGTTGTCCCTGGAACTTGATTGGAACCCAACCTCCTTGATGCAGCTTCCTAGTCACTTAAAGACATAAAAGATCCCACTCGTGTAGTCAAGGTTCTCTGACTTGATAGATGTCTTAAGATCTATAGTCATCACACTGTGTCTGTGGATAGTTCCATAGGAAGATGCCTTATTCAGAGAAGGTAATGCCCCCATAACCTAACTGAAAATATTTTCTATCTCAGGGTCACATAAATATTCTTTTGTTAATTGTTCAGTGACATTTAAACCCAGCATCCAATATCTATTAAACAAAAGTAATCTACCTTTAACATTCAACTGAAGATAGGACTTGAGCCTGAATCTTGAAGAAAGCATGAGATTTTTAAAGTTTCTCAAATTTCATTATCATACAATTCCCTTTGAAAGTTGGCATTAAACTCACTTTTGCTTACATTGATACTGAACAGCTAACATGTTAAACATATGATGTTGCTGGTATTCTATGATTTTTATGGGCAATACATTCTCACCACTTTATAGCCAATTTGTGTTGCTGAAATTCTAAATCTAAATTAGAACCCCGCTAATTCAATTTCTCCATTTTACAGATGAGTCAACTGAGACATAGAGGAATCAAGTGACTTGCCCAAGTTACATTTGACCTCAGGTTCAATGATCATTTCATTTGCCCTAAAATGGTTCCCAAACTATTTTATTCTGAAGGAGACTAAATGGGCAGCTGAACTGAACAAAAAGCTTCAAGTATGAATAATTGGCCTAGTATGAATCTTCTTCAGATGGTGTTCTGTTTACACAAACATATGAGATCCTTAAACTGAGAGAGATGTAAGGGAAAGTAGAGTTAATATAAATATGCTAGCAGATCATAAAGTTATAGTTTTAAAGCTTAAGGAGATCTTAGAGATCATCTAGTAGAGGCTTCTAATTTACAGACTAAGAAACTGAGATTCAGAGAATTAATATAATGGCTGACATTTACATAGTGCTCTAAGATTTACACATAGTAGATGAGCTCATTTGATACTCCAACGATCCTAAGAAATAGATGCCATCATTATCCTTTTTTCCAGAAGCTGAAACCATGCTCAGAGAAGTCATTTGCTCAAGATCACAAGAAGCAGTAGGATTGGAATTTGAACTCAGTTTTTTTTTTTTAATTCGAATACAGGGCTTTTTGTACAATTTCTTATATTGTAAATGTACTTGAACCTGAAATAGATTAAGCTATTTCACTATTATTCTGTCACTACAATAAATCTCAACTAATCTTCCCCCCCCCATAATATGACAGAGTAAGTTAATGACCTTTGCTTTTAAAGAGATAAAAGAATGTAGACCCAATCCAATGGCTGGCTTTTGAAAACAGGAGAAAATGCCAAACTTAAGAGAGCCTGGGGTCTTGCCCTATTGATAGAAAAAAATGTACAGGAAAAAAAGGCAACAGATCATAAGACAAAAACAGAACAGCATTGTTTCCCCAAACTACAACCTTAAAAGTTTTCCAAAAGACATCAGGCCTTCAATAAAAATTGTTCCCTATAATGTTTAAGCCAAAATACAGCTTTTTTTTCTTATTCTGGATCTCTCATAGATCAACATAGATTTTCATTAAAATCCCTCAAGTTAATAAACAGAGGGACAAAGAAGAAAAAGAGAGTCTGAATTAGAGGGAAGATGTCTGACTCAGAACATCTCTAGGAACCAAAGATATAGATTACTTTGGAGAGAATAATATTGATTTCTCAGATAGTTCTTTTGAAAACACAAAACTTGGGCAAGCATAAAACATTGGTACCAAGGATCAAATTCTAAGGTTGGTGTTTATTGAAATGCTTTCTGAAACTGCAGAACTTATATGTCAATATTCCTTGAATCTATATAAATCATCTTTTGAGTGATGTCCTAATTGATTCAGACCTGATCCTGAGCTTCCTGCCTCCACGTTACAAACTGTCAATGGTGATGGTGGGAACAATAAAGCAAGACATCTCTCACTCATGGTCAATTCTGAACAGATGACATAGTGAGAGAATAAAGGAAGACAGAAAATATGGGTCAGATGGCAGATTGTGTGAGGGAACATGTGTAGACTGAGACAGGATTAAGGGAATTTGGTAATAAGTACCACTATCTAGCACTTTGGGACAGTTGTTAAGTTGGAATCCTAGAAATGAATTTACAAATAACCCACCTTTGTTAAGTCAATCATCAGTCTTACTTGGTCATACCAGACTAATTTAATTTCCTTAAAAAAAACAAGATTAATAGACTGGTAGATCATGATAATGGCATAAACATAGTATTCCTAAATCTTAACCTAACATTCAATGATGTTGCAATGGTATCTTTTTGGAAAAGATAGTAAGAACTGAATAAGGAATAAGCAAATTATATGGACTTGGAAATGATTCAATAACTGCCTTAAAGAGGGATCATTAATTAATCAATATCACCTTAAATTGAGCAATTAGGTGGCCCATTCAATAAACTACTGGTCCTGGGGTCAGGAGGAGCTGAGTTCAAATTTGACTTCAGATACTTACTATCTATGTGACCCTGAGCAAGTTACTTAACCCCAAGACACTTGTCTCCCCCAAAAAATATCATCTTAGAAGAATTTTTCTATGGCAATACCCAAGGATCTACCATTGGCCTATTATTGTTAAGTGTTTTATCCATTACATGATTTGAGGAATATATGATATTCTTATCAAATTCACAGATGACACAAAGCTAAGAGGGATAGTCAAAATTTTGGATCCAAAAGATATTAGTAACCTAGACCAAAATACTAAATTCTAATCTAAAGTGATGGCATTTAATAAATTAGCATAAAGTCCTACATTAGAATTCCCCAAAAATATTTTCACAAATACTATATGTGGGAATGCCTAGCTAAGGAACACATTTTAAGAAGTTAGTGGACTGAAATCACAATATGATTCAAAATGGCAGTTCAAAAAAGTAGTGAGAGTGTGGCTGAATTAAGGGAGGTATTTTGTCAAGAAAGAAGGCTGTGATATACTCATTGGATTCTGCTTTAATCAGATCCTATTTTGGGCATTGTGATCAGTTGTGGCTGGCACATTGATAAATTTGTTTCTAGAGAAGAGTCAAGAACATGAGGGAATTAGAGATCCTGTCATATAGTATTGGTTGAAAAATTAGGAATGCTTAGTTTGAAGAAGAGAGACTTAGGAAGACTAATTATCTTCAAATATTTGAAGGTCTGTCTAACTAAAAAAGAATAAAACTTGTTCTTCTTGACCCATGACAAAGCCAAGGACAAAAGATAAAAGTTACAAAGGGATCACAGTGAATTTAGAGATGAAAAATTCACGAAAACCCTAATTTACTACCTCATCAGGGAATAGATAGAATATAAATTCACCAAGGATATTCCAGCAAAGTCAACATCTTGGAAATTTTTAGATTTTAGAAAGGCTTAGAACATGATCCCAGCCATGGACTACATCTATTTTTTGCGGACCAGCCTAGCTAAGCATAGAAACAATCATCAGTCCACTGACTGGTGATGAATTATTTGGTTTTGGCAACTCATGAAACAAAGAAAACCATAAAATCACACTCAGCACGGTAGAAACCCTTTCTATGTCTTCCATGACAGCAGCAGAATGAAGGGAAAGGGGGCAGGTTTCAGTCACACAGCTTTGAGATTAACTATGAATATTAAGTTCATTTGCTTAATTATAGGAAGTTGATTAGAGGCCCTCCACCCTTATTTTTTTCTTTTCATGATGACCAAGCCTTGTGTGGCAACTACATGAAAGTCCTCTAACTTATTTTTGTATCTCTGGACCATTCTATCTTATCTATCATGAACAGATGACATTTTATGACCACTTAGATCACTGACTATGATAACTTGTCCCAGCCTAACCTATGGAGAAGCTCATCCATCTTGGATGATATTCCTTGCTTCACCTAACTTGTGACCCTCCTGATATATTATTTTGCTTATTTTAGCATATGTGCCATTAATGGAATTATTCTGTATTTGGTATAGATATTTCTATATCTATTTCTAAACATTTAGCATTATAAAAATAGGACCCTAGAAGGAAGGAGCATCTCAGATCATGAAGAAGAGCTAAGGTCCACTTAATTAAAGGGGACCACAGACCCTTTAATAAAGTGCCATTGGCTCAGAGCTCTATCTCAGTCTCTTTTATTGTTGCCTTTCAGTTGCCCACAGTTGCCTTTCAATATACTCCAACATAAATGAATCATGTCCACATATGTTTATTTTATGTACTTCTACAGTAATGTGATCACCTGTAAAAGAATATACTCAGAGCTGTGCTAGAGCCAGCTCCTATGGACTTGTAAGAGTCAATTGTTAAATTTTCAATGTAAAGTATTTGCACCTGAGAAATAAGCATCTATAAATCACAAATTATTGTTTTATTGTCTAAACTTTTAAAAGTATTAATAATGCAGATTAAACTTAAAAGAATATTGTTTATACTTTTTTTTTAGTTCCAGAGAGATGTTTCATAGCATGCCCCCTGTATTAACTCTATAAACACTGCTTGAACTCAGCAGCAATTCAGTAGAAGGCTCAATGAAGTTGTTCCCACATTGGAAGCCTGGTGACTAGAGACTATTAATAGTAATAACTGGCATTTATATAGCACTTTAAGGTTTACAGCATTTTGTATCCATTATCCTATCTGAATTTCACAGTGCCACTGGATATATACCTATTTGTATGAAGGAAATCTTTCTTATCCTGCTATGTTCTTTAAATAAATGTATTTTTCTTTGAACTAACATCTTTTCCTAAATTCTAGTTGAAGTCTTTGAATAAATCATTTCTTCATAAATGTAAAATTTACATTTTGTAAAATTAGGGGACTGAATTGGATCATCTGGAAAATCTCTTGTAATATTTAACATTCTGTATCTCTGTCCACATATTCATTGCCCTCAATAGCTTAATAATGACAATCCCCAACACACAGATAATTCATGTGTATTAACTGGCACAGCAAGGGATGTCTAGCTCTGAGAACTAAGGCAAGGGTTAAATGAATATGGCAAATTTTGGATTCATTCAGTTTAACTCATGCTGCTCTTTACTTCAGAAAAAAAAGCCTTTTTTCTAAGATTCCTATTAGTATTGTGCATGGAAATTTTGGTTTTCATTCATATTGTTTTTATTTAGGACTTAAAAGGAGACTTTAAATAATTTATAACAAAACATTGATCTTTTATCTTTTAAAGCTTTTCTTATTTCTTTGTCCATTGTCTTCTTTTCTCTTCACTTTGTGTTTTTGTTTTGTCTCATTTTGGGATCTTGGACACAGAAAGAAGTGTTTTTGAACCTTGTAAAATACATGGGCATTTCTTTGCTGATCTGTTCTACATAATGAGTTTTTTGGGTTGGTCCAGTTTGCAGTCTCGGATTTAAACCTGCTTTTGAGGTATTTCTTACAAAAGAGCAATGAAACAAAGGCTTCCTTTTTGTGTGGGGATATATACCACCTATGGCTAAGGCACACTGGGATTTCTGAAGTCTCTGGGAGCCCTTCACTTCACTAATGCATTTGTCACTTTCCACTCCACTCCCCAAACCTTCAAATGTCTGACTGTCAATTGCTTCACCCAAAGGCTAGAATAATTTCCTTACCTGAATTGACTTTCCTTTGAAATAGTGTCAGGAGGGAAGAACCATATCAGGAAGAGAAGCAGTGATGGAAATAGGGCATAGTAATGAATTAAATTACAGGACTATACATCCAAAAGCTCATTAATTCTTCCACTGACTATATTGGGCATGAATGTGGTCAAAGGTTTTGAGCAAATTAGCTAACCTGTCTATGCACACTTCTTGATTTGAAGTTGTGTGGGCTGTTGAGAGAAACAATCTAATCCATAATAAATTGTAAAATGTAAATGAATACATAAATAATAATATGTATGTAGTACTATTAAACACTATATACATAGTGCTTAATTAAGGTGTATAAACTACTTTATATACAAATGTTATTTCATTTGATCTTTACAACAACCCTGTTAGTTAAGGTCTATTAATTTTCCCATTTCATTGATGAAAAAAGTAGAGCTGAGGTAGGTTAAGAAAAAGATGTATGAGTCCATCTCTGGTGCTCCCTTCATCCTTTGAGACATATCTGAATACCATAAACACCTTGATATAGCCAATGACCACCCAGCTGGTAAGAATTCTAGTCATTAAAGAGTCTGGTCTTGGATGACACAGGCCTACAATATATCAACAGGCCTCTATGCAAAGTATTTTTCATTTTTGGAGGAACTTCTAGAATATGTGTTCTGTTGACAGAATCTCAAAGAACCCAGAATCACTTCCACACAGTATCCTACAGAAGAACTGAAATGCTCCATTAAATAAAAAAAGTAATATATGTTAAATAATGCATTTTTGGTCTTCCAGTTTGATGATAATTTGGGAACTTCTTTGAAGATGGGGGATCAAATATGTATCTGTATGATCTACAAATGGTGGAAGACTTGGATTTGGGTAAGCTAATGCAAAAGTCCCTAAAAATTAGAGCCCTGAATTGGTCCAGGGGCAAACTCCAAGTAAGGAGTAACCATTTGTAGAAAGAGAAGAAATTGGGGCTTATTGGTATAGCGGATAGAGTAATAGCCCTGAAGTTAGGAAGACATGAATTCAAATCTGATATCAGACACTTAACACTTCCTAGCTGTGTGACCCTGGGCAGGTTGCTTAACCCCAATTGCCTCAGCAGAAAAAAAAGGAGAAGAAATTCCTCTCTCTTTTGCCTCCATCCCTATCCCCATCCCCATCCCCCTTGCTTTTGGTTTTGGTTGTTCATGTTAGCAGTAAAAAGGCTTCCTTGTCTAGTACTCTGGAAGCAGAGATACTTTAGAATCACTTGGGTTATTCCTGATTTTATTTCTTTACATGACTGAGGTCCTTTTCAACATTAACTTAATGTTGGAGAAAGTTCTCTAAGTAGTGATTTTTGAAGAAAAAGCAGTTCAAGGTTTCCATGAGTATTTAAAGTCCTAATCAGTGTCATACATTCATTCATTTCATTCATTCAAATCTGTTCACATTGAATATCAGAATTTATCTACATATTTTAAAGTACTAATTTCTAGTAAAAAGTATTCATTCTGAGAAAACAGAATTAGTTCAGAATATTTAGTCGGGAATTTTCAGAATTAGTTCTTTGCTGGAAAATATAAATGAATTAATTAATGAAAGCATTCATTAAATTGAACATAGATTAAAAGTTAAAAAAAAAACTATTAAAACAGGCAGCCATTGTGGTATTGAAGAAAGAACAATGGGTTTTTAGTTAAAAGACCTGGCTTGATTCTTATGTAGTACCATCTGGGTGGTCTTAAGTGAGTCAATTCCTTTGGGAAGCAATGTGGTATGATGGAGAGCTGCATTTGGAATCTTGGAAAATGGGTTCAAATCCTTCCTCTGCCACTGACAACTTGTGTCACCTTAGAAAAACCATAGCATCATGGATTTAGAACTGGAGGAGATTTTGAAGGTTATCTAGGCCAATTCTTTCCTTTTACAAATGAGTGAACTTAGGACCATAGCGATAAGGTAACTTGCTGGAGTCACACAACTACTTCACTCAGAGGCAGAATTTGAACCCAAGTTTTTCTGCTTACAAGTCTAGTACTCCATCCACCATGCCATGTTGCCTTTTAATCTTTTTGTATGTCACTTTCCTCATCTGTATAATGAAGTAGTTGAAAAAGATAAATTCTAAGGTCCCTTCTAGCTTTAGGTTTGATCCTTTCTCTGGGCTTTATTTTTCTCATCTAGAAAATAAAAACTTGTTGTGCTGCCACGGTCTCTTCCAGCTTTAAATCTTGTGGTCTTATATCCTTGAGGTATGTCAACACTGTACCTTGTTTTCTACCAAGTTTTCAGATAGACTCAGTAAATTACACTGTTCACACCTCAAGGGCACAGAAGTGAGTGGTGCAGAAATTTCCTTGTGAGTTTTTCTCATTTATTTAATGTTTTAGCCCTCTGGGCTAATGCTAGAAATTAGCCTGTGTTAAAATTTAGCTGCTACTATACATACATAAACAATTTTCCAATTAGGAGAGAGTATCTGACCTTATTTTTAATTCTTAAAAATGATGTGGGATAAAGAATGAAAATATTTCTGGTACAGAAACCAGACATAATGTTTCATCTCAAAAGAAGTAAAATAATTCCAGTGCATAATTTTAAAAATGGAAACATTCTCTTAGATTTGGTAGAACAATAGTGCTATCACTTATGGTACAAAAGATGGAATCAGGATATTTAAGAAGTTTCTAAAATTGATTGGTATATTATTGTCTAATTATATGTTATAGTCTAAATGAGGAAAGATTGAATTTCAGAGTAGACAATCTAAAAAAAAAACAGGAATAACTGACAAAGCCCATGTACTCTGATGCGTATTATTTTATTTCCAATATATGATATTCTAATAGATGGTAAGCTCCTGAAAGACCGGCATTTTGGGGTCAATTTTTCATTCCTAGGTTTAGCAGAGACTTTGAACAATATCAGTAATCAATTAATTACTATTCAATTGAATTATTGAATTATTTATGAAGACAATAAAACTATTTTGACTGGGATAAATTTTGGAATACTTTGTTTTTCTCATAACTTCAAAATTAAATGTAGCTCCTGAATTTAATTTTCCTTTCATTTAAGAAGATGAAACAATTCTAGTAAAAAACATGAAAATTTAGAGTTCTTATGCTCCCATCTTCCTTAAAGAAAACCTTCAGAAATGTTTGCTAGGAATGAAAAAGGCTGTCATTTGTAATATTATATGAGCAGAGGCTAGATTGTGTTGGTTGTCTTCTCAATTTTATTTCTATAGCTTGCTGGTCCAATTTGTAAATATAAACAAGTTAGGAGAAACTTCTATGGACAATATTTTTTAAAAGAAAAAGAGATCAGGATTTCCTTGAGTTCTTGAAGACTTAATGCATGTTTATTATGACTGTCCCAGAGACTGATAGGGGTCTAGGAACCTAGGGAAAAGGTATTAAGAAAAATCTAACTGAACTACTTTAAGGAATCTTTTGTCAGTGGAGACCGATATCCAAAGCCCATCTCACCCTACTTGTGCTATGAAGGCGGGTGGGCAAAGAACCAGGAAGAAGAATTTTTATTGTCTTAAAGCAAATGAACAAAACCCCAATTGATTATTGCACAAAAATCAAATGATGTAGAAGCCACATTATCAAAATCAAAATAATATGTTTCCAGACCAGAGTTTATCAGGATGTCCGGGATAGCAAGGATTTACAGGGCACTTAGGGAAGTCTGAGGCCACTTGAATGTGATAAGTCTCTCTGCCTCCCACTCTTCATTGTTTGGAACTGGAATGGGGGCAGGGGGAGCCTGGGTCCTGTTCTGTTTTAACTCAGTAAAAGAGAAAAAAAAGTGGCGTGCTATCCAAACATAAGCAGCTCCCCTGGAAAGTTACAATGCCCTCATTCTTTTAAAATTCTATTCCAACTGCTCAATAGGGTATTCTTGTCCTCCTAAATGGAACCAATTTTAGGATGTAGATTTAGAACAGACAACTATATATGCATGTGTGTATGTATGTATGTATGTATGTATATATATATGTATACACACATCCATAAGCCTGTTGTTCACCTTGTTTATAAATATGGAGGGATTAATAATATTTTCTCTTTTATTTCTAGCTTTTTATGGCAAGAAACTTATTCCTCAAATTTGACACATTGTAGGTAAATATGCATATATATGCACATATGTGTATACTCTGGGATTATAAATTGTAGAAAAGTTGCAAATCTGCAAAACTTAAGGTATTTTCATCACTGAGAATTCTCATTTCCAACAAAATTTAAAGGGAAAAAATGTTTGTATATACATATATTTATATAGTGTGCATGTCTTTATACACACGTATATATAGACACATATGTGTATATGCACACATACATGTGCACAGGTAAATGTGTATGTAAATATTTATAGACTGCATAAAATATATGTATATATAAACACACACATATATATGTATATATTCTCCACTAAAGTACTGCCTCAATGTATTATCAGGTTAGTAATAATAGATAATAATAATCTGTAAAATGAGCTGAAGAAGGAAATGGCAAACCACTCTAATATCTTTGCCAAGAAAGCCCCAAATAGGATCATGAAGAGTCAAACAGCATTTAAAAATGAATAAAAAAAGAAATTATACTTAGTTAAGAGTAATAATTTACATAGCACTTTAAGATTTGCAAATGTTTGCAAATTTATACATATGATTTTGATAGATTCTCACAACAATCCTGTAGGTAGATGCAATTATTATCCCTAATTTTACAAATGTTGGACCTGAGAGGCAGAGTTTAAATGACTTGAGAAGGAACACAGCTAATACAAGTATTTGACATTAAGTCTTTCTGATTCCATGGCCAGTGTCCTATTCTCTGTGCCACTTTATAAGTCAATGTATACTTGACACAAATCTTGACACTTAATAAATGGTTTCTGATTGATTGGCAGATTCTAGGCCTCAGTTCCTATATGTACAAAATGGCGAGACTGGATTCTGATCTCTGAGATCCTTTCCAAATTTAATATAGGATCTTCATTATGTTATTTGCAAAAGTCTAGTAATACTGTTTTAGTATTACTAAAATTAGTAATTTTAAAAAATTATTATTTAAAAAATTATTATTATGCTTATTTTAATGGTGTTTTATTCTACAAATAAGTGAAAATTTGAATCTTTGAATGGAAGGCTCTTTATGCACCAGAAGTTGAATATAGATTTGTTTTAAAAAACATGTCTCTAGTCTTTAAAAAAAAAAAAAAGCTTCAAAACTTAATTCCTCTAGTGGGGAAGGTAGCAATGAAAAAACATCCAGGCTCTGGTCAGAGGTCTGGAAGATGTGAGTTCAAAATCTGTCTCAGACATTTACTAGCTATAAAATCTTGGACAAGTCACTGAACCTTAATCTGCCTCAATTTCCTCATCTATAAAATCATGATAATAATATTATGTAGCTATCAGGCTTAAAAAAAATTTGTAAAGCACTTTTCAAACCTTAAAGTGTTCTATAAATTCCTGTTGTTATAAAAATAATAATTATTACTAAGTTGTACCTTTAAATCACTTCTCAACTAATGAGTACAAAAGAATAATAACAAAACAGACTCTCAGTCTCCTATAATCTTTCCTCTCCCCTTTAGAAAACTTCTCTAGGTATTTTGGATATGGACAACCTCCAAATGGAGATTGGAATTTCACAATCTCAAAATACAAATTTGATTTACAAATCAGATAATTATAAGTATACTGGGGGTTGTTAGAAGTGCAATTACTGAATTTACTCATGCAAATATAAATATGGATGTACAATTTCTATCTTAATGAATGCAAATAATTATATTCAGAAAGAAAAGACTGAATACTACAAGTAGTTTTTCTCCTGCTTTTGTGATTGAAATTTAGGAAAGGTATCATCTTCCTCCTAACATAGGATTATAGATTGAGAATTAGAAGGGATTTTAGGAGTTGCCATTCTCCACCCCACCTTTTTTTTTTTTTTTTAAACTGATGAAGAAATTGTCTCCCGAAGTTATATACCTCAGCCTGGGTCAGACAGCTAGTAAATGTCTGAAACAAGATTAAAACTCAAGACTTCCTGACTCCAATTTCAGTGTTCTATTGATGGCTCTACCTTACACCCTCATATTAGACACTTTACAATGATAGACCTTGACCCTTTCTACTCCCCATTTTCTGCAGGAAGTCTTTCCTTTTTTTCCCTATATAGCTAATGTTCTCCCTCTTAAAACTACCTCAAATTTAACTATTTACTATACATTTATTTTACGTTTTGTTGTATATGTTTTTCAATATATTTATTATCCCTCTGAGTTTTTTGACAAGAGATTGTTTCAGTCTTTGTTTTGCATCCTTAGTGTATAGCACGATGCCTGGCACATAATAGATATTTAATAACTATGTGTCAATTGGTTGATTGATAAAGCCAGCATTTGAACTCAGATTCTATGATTCAAATTCAGTGCTGTGGTTTTCCATTGCATAGTGTTTTATGATTTATAGTCATCACCTTCTATGTCTGTCTTGTATGACTTTATCATATACATGGGAAATGTCTTTTTTTGGGAAACATCTTGTTACAGGAAACACACACACATATAATATATACATATTTATGTACAAACATATTTTATATACATGTACATATGTATATATATATACATATACATATTTAAAACAACAAACATTGAATACAGTGAGATCTTGTACTTAAGAAATGTTAATTTAATCTAGTCTGCTGTATTAATCATCTGTGAAAATTCTTTTCTTATATTTTAATTAAGGATATATCTTTGATGCCTGCATAGAACATTCTTATTCAAATTTACAGGAAAGAAAAGAGGCACATGTATTGTTATTGATTATTTTCAATTGTCTTTGTTGATATTCATAATCCATGATTTTTTTCTATTCTTTTGGAATTTTCTTTTTTGAGGTATATTGAAAATTAATCTCTTATACTTTTAAAATTGTGGCCTTCATTATTTATTTTCATAATGAACTTACTTGTTCAGAGTTTTCCCAACTTCATTTTTCTTAGCTACCATTTCTACATCCACATTTCTGCTTTATATGTATTGGAGTACTAGAGTCTAAAGTCATGGATTAATTATAATAAATGATAAAAAAA
Source organism: Antechinus flavipes (assembly GCF_016432865.1). Taxonomy (NCBI): domain Eukaryota; kingdom Metazoa; phylum Chordata; class Mammalia; order Dasyuromorphia; family Dasyuridae; genus Antechinus; species Antechinus flavipes. Next base: position 169,040,523 of record NC_067398.1, read on the forward strand.
AACACTGGCAAATCTCTTTTTATTCACTTCTATCTGTGGTCCTCCCAGTTTCATTACTTTATGCTTTTGCAAAAAATACACATATGGGAGCGATTTTGCTCCTCTGATAGTTGGTAAAGTCAGCTTTTGAGTTAAGATCTGACTTTTAAAATAGCCAAATAAAATTTATGTTTATAGATAGTCTAAAAATTTTGTACTTTTTATTTGTTTGGGGACTGGTTGTATAGAAGGAATGAGGGATAAAAACTGGACAAAAGTTTAGGTTTGCGGATTAGAATGAATGTGAAGGAAAAGGATGGAAAAGAAAAGAAAAGTTTACAAACACTTATTAAGAATGTGCTAAACATGATAATTGTGGAAATATGTATAGAAGAATTGCACATGTTTAACATATTGTATTACTTGCCATCTAGGGGAGGAGTTGGGGGAAGAGAGAGAGAAAATTTTGGAACACAAAATTTTTTAAAGATGAATGTTGAAAACTATCTTTGCATATATTTTGAAAATAAAAAGCTATTAAAAAAAAGAATGTACTAAGCACTTGATAAGGCAATCCATTGAAGGGAGAGAGAGAGAGAGAGAGAGAGAGAGAGAGAGAGAGAGAGAGAGAGAGAGAGAGAGAGAGAGAGAGAGAGAGAGAAACTGGGGATCTTTGCTTCAATCTAGTGATAGTCAATCTTTGCTAGTGATGGATCATTAGACTAGAAGAATAGAATAAAAATGGCTACTAGGGAATTTAAAACTAAAATAATTAAGGAGATAATAAGAAAATACTAATTTGTCCTTGATATAGAGTAGCTAGGTGACAAAGTGGATAAAGCATTGGGCTTGGAATCAGGAAGACTTCATGAATTCAAATCCAGTCTCAGACACTTCCTAGTTATATGAACCTGGGCAAGTCACTTGTTTGATTCAGTTTCTTATCTGCAAAATGAAGCAGAGAATAATATGGCAAACCCTTCCAGTATCTTTTTTCAAGAAAACCCCAAGTGGGATCATGAAAAATTGGAAATAATTGAAATGATTGAGCCACAAAAATATTCCTGTCATCAGATCCAAATTAGCTATATTTCCAGGGTATTCAAAGAAATGATAGATATGATTACTAAAATATTCTTGAAGACCTCTGAAAAATTGTAGAGAATGTAAGAAATATTTCAGATTCAGAGAAGGCAAAATATTATTCCAACTTTAAAAAATGAGAAGGCAACAGAATGCAAACTATAAAAGCAGAATAGTATCCCTATAACTTTTGACAAGATTGTGTATTTTTAAAGATATAGTTAGTAAACACTGAGAAAAGTCACCAAAAAAAGACCACATAGCTTTCTTAAGAATGAGCCATTCCAGGCTAATCACATTTTATTCTTTGTCAGGAAATTCTGAAGGTGGGAAGAAAAGAAATGCAATAAGCACTTATTAAATGCCTACTATGTGTCAAGCACTTTTCAAATATTATCTCAATTGGTCCTCACAACAACCCTAGAAGGTAGGTGCAGTTTTGTTCCCCATTTTGCACTTGAGGAAACTGAGACAGAGGCTAGATTACTTGTCCTGAATCACACAACTATGGAGTGTCCAAAAATGGATTTGAACTCAGATTTTCCTGACTCCAGGCTTAATGTTCTATCAATTGTACTGCTTAGCAGCCTTAATGACTAGTAACCTGGTGGATCAGGAAGATGCTATCGATAGTGTTAATTTAGATTTGATCAAAGTCTTTGGCAGAGTCTTTTGTGCTATCCTCATGGATAAGATGAAGCTATATGGACCACATGGCAAAACAAGTAGATGGATTTCCAAAAGGTTGAAAGAGCAGAACAACAAAATAATTGGTACATTAGTGTCTCTGTACAAAGGAGTCTCTAGGAGGGCCACAGATATTTGACCATGGCTCCATGCTATTCAACATTTATATCAATTACTTGGATAAAACTATAAAAGGCATGTTTACAAAAGTTGAGGAATAACTAGCATGTTAAAGGACAGTCAGGATTTTAAAAGATCTTGACAAGCTAGAACACTGGACTAAATCTAATAAGATGCAACTTAATTGGGAAAGCCTCCCTAGGTTTTATGACACTACTGATTATGTACTTATTATTTTTGTGTAAGACCTCTCCTTTTCAGAATACTTTTTCAAATCAGGATCCTTATCATAACTCCTATCTGTAGTTGCTCCCCAAGATTCTCTTCTAGGCTTTCTTCTTTCCCCTCTATATTCTTTCCTTAGGAAAGGATGGGCCAGATACAGAATCAAATGTTCTCTGAATTAATTTTTGATGCTGAGATTTTGTGATTCTGGGTCTAGTATTCTGTGCCTACCTGAATGAAATATTGGTATTCATAAAATATTACAAATTTGAGGCAAAGAACTGGAATGTATTGGATAGATCCTTCATAATCAGATAAGGACAAGAATTGCATGGTATTAGAGATCTTGAATCAATTGACTATTAGTCAGTAAATATTTGTTAAGAATCTTCTATGTATCAGGCTTTATCCTAGGCACTAATGATATAATGAAAGAAATAATCTCTACTTAAAAGAAATTTACATGGGCATAGTTGGAGTGGGGGAGAGAAGAGGGTTAAAATGGAGTGGTTTTGAATGCAAAATTGGAAAGGAATATCTGAGGGGAGGAATGATTACGTATAAAATTTGTACAGAATAAATTAAAAGTTAATAAACACAAATGTATATGTATATATAAATTAAAAGTTAATAAACACAAATGTATATACATATGGAAATTAAATATGAGATAGTAGAAGAGGAACCGCACTAGCCTTCTTTTTTGGTGGAGAGAAAGAGAATTAAAAAAAAAACTTCATGCAGAAGCTAGAGCTTGAGTAAATCTTAAAGGGAAAAAAAAAGAATCTGAGGCAGAAGTTAATAGTGAGTACTTTCAAGGAATTTGAACGGCCAGTGAAAAGGGATAGGAGATAGGTGATGGAATGTCATGAAGACGAGAGGGAAGGCCATTTTGACTGGATCCCAGAGTGCTGGAGGAAGAATAATATTTTATGAGAATAGAAAAATAGGATGGGGCCAAGTTATGTAGAGCAGGGTTTTTAAAATATTTTCTACTTGCGACCCCTTTTTGCCTAAGAAATTTTTATGCCATCCCATCTCAAATCTGAATTTCTGGCAACATTCATGCATGTGCAGGATTGAGGGCATACATGTTTAGAATCAAGGCTGCAGTGAAGTCTCTAAATGGGCTGCCAGAAACACCTCAGATTCATTACACCTTTGATTTTGAATTAATTTTTGGTCATTGCTCAGAAACTTTTTACTATTGCCAAATTTTTCTCAGCTCTCACATTCAATTATACTCATAAGAGGTCACAATCCACAGTTTAAGAAGCTTTGATGTAGAGCATTAAAGGGTAAACAGAAGAATTTATCTGTTCTCATGGGGAAAGTATTCACACTGATGGAAGTCAGGGATCTATCAAATTATAAGAAAGAAGCACAACTAAGAAACATATGTTCCTTTGTATATATTATACTAAGATCATACCATCATAGATGCTACAAAGTCACAGACAAAGACAATAAACTAAAGTGGATATGGGACTGGATGAAGTGCCTGCTACATTTTGCAGACAACCACACCTCCTATTTGGCCCCTTTTACTTGGTTAGTTATAGATAGATGACCTTCTGTGTGAATTGTCAGACTGAAATCTTACAATTTTATCTAGTTTTTAGATTTTGACACTGTGCTCTTAACCTTCTGTCTAAACAGCTAAAATGTTATTTGTTGATGAATTAAAAAGTGAATTTTTATCTAGTATCTAAGAGTTTTCCTGAATTTCCTTAACAATTGTTACAGCTTTCCTGTTGAATAATAGACAAATTATATCCACAATATAGAGGTTTTGTTATTTGTTTCAAATTTTATTTTCCCTCTTTGAACCTGATGTTCTTTAACTAAAAATCCCTAAATCTTTTTTTTTTTTTTAGTCAATGCAGCAATTACTTTCATTAAAACATACATACATCTCATTATACTTTAATGTAATGGCTTGAATAAGCAGCTCCAACAAACACAAAGCTTCCTAGAACCTCTTCTTCCTCATCTCTGTAAAGTGCCTGCTCCTCTGTTTTAAGATCTCTGCTGCTTCCTTGTGTTCAGAAAGGAGGCACCACAGTGACAATCCCAGCTCCCTCAGACAGAAGCTTGGAGATCATCACCTATATTTAAAGGGGGAAAAAGTGCCAGAATTTGGAAGAAGAATGGGGTGGAGTTCATAAAACTGATTCTTTTTTCTTCCAATTTGGTCTTATTTTTCTTTTTTTGGCACAGTCAATGATGGGAAGATTTCTGACGTTACTCACCACGCAGCAAAATGAGGGGAGTATGGATTACTTTAGGAGTCTGTCTGCTGTGTGGAGAGACTCACATTGCCTTGCTTAGCCCAGATGAAGTCATCTCCTTTTCAATGCCCAGTCTTTCACATTACTCCATGTTTTAACTTGGCTCTTGTTAGCACAAATCTGCGATGTGGACAGACTTCCCGTTAAGTTCTGGAAAACCCTGAAGAGATAGGAGAGGGAAACTTGATGACGCAGGAAAACATTTTATTGGATGAAATATTTTAGTGTGACGTTTCAACTTTTTTGAATGTTCAAATAATCTGAATCCCGTTTTTCTGAGAAAAATAAGTTGCATGGTTTCCTTTTTTAATGAGTAAAATTTTATTTTTGATTCCCTCCACCACCCTAGCTCCTATGCTTCCAATAACAAAAGGAGGCAGGGAGGGTGGTGGTAGTGGTGGTAGTAGAAGGAAGATGTTTAGTCAAGCAAAACAAACTCTTGTATTTGTTCAAAAAATCTTTTACTTCTCTCTCAGGAGCTGGGTAGCAAAGTTCAGCATTGTTCCTTTGGAATCATGGTTGGTCATTGCATCAGACTTCTTAAATCTTTCAAAGTTCTTTGTCTGTACAATATTGTTATTGTATAAATCATTCTCTTGGTTTTACTCTCTATATGCTGCATTGTCAGCTACCAACTTATTTTTTATTATTATGGCACAACAGTCCTTATCGTTTTTCAAAGCAACTTGCCTATGTTCACTCTTTCCAACTTACAGATTTCATTTTTGAAACCATGAGATACTGGGTATCAGTCTGTACTTCTTGTAGTGTTCTTTTATTTCATGATAAGCAAGTTAACAAAGAATCTACATTACCTTTTTTCTGTTTATATGAATACAAAGTATATAAATGTATATTACCAATATATACTTGAGTGATCCATCCTAGGAGAGTAGGAATATTTTGTAGAGCAGGCCAAAATCTCTTTAATCAGTTTACCAATTTATTGGTAGATCTTAGAATGCTGGCTTCCTTTTTCTAATGACTTTACTTTTTTTTCCCAGATGGCAAGGTACCTTGTGAAGTTTTGGGGTAAAGTAAAAAAGAGGACTAACTTCCCAGTCAGAGGATCTGACTGTCATTTAACTTCCTTGAGCCTGTTTCTTCATCTGTAAACTAGAGGTATAAACTAGATTTGCTTTGAAGGATAATTAATTCTATGACCATTTAGAGAAAAAGGTTTTTCATTCCAAGCATATTGTCCTCCGGAGCAATCATCAGCAATAACTTATTATAATACCAATATGTAAAATACTTAAAATGAGGTATCTTTTTTTCTCCTAATGCAGGTGGGCTTAGAAGCCTGGATCTTCTAATAATCCTAATTGCAGAAGAAACTATATTATGTCTTAGAATAGTTTTTTTAAAGATCATTTAATCAAGGCAAAAAGAGAGGGTGAGATTGAAGTGTTATCAGAAACAACTACAAAAAAAAAAAAAAAAAAAGAGAAGCATAAAGAGCCATCAAATGCGGTTCTATTGAACTCCACTTGCAGCCCACATCTTGTTTTTTCAAATCATTGACTGTCTGGTTTATTAAACCTATTCTTTAAATAAGATTGAGGCAAGAAGGAAAGGGGGTGGCCTCTGGTTTGTGGTTTTATGTAGACACTAGCTCTGTAAATGAAGATCTTGCTCTAGCTATCCACATCTGAGACCCTGTGGTTTACATAAAAGGATTGCTCCAATGTGAGGACATGAGTTGAAAGTTCATTCATGCGATTATGTGTGTCAAAAGGGACTTTTGTTACAAGAACTACAAAAAGCCATTTTCCAATCAGGAAAATATATTCACCAGAGATAATGTTTTTTTTTTTTTAATTTAAAAATTTTTTCTTAATTAAAAAAAATCTTTATCAAAAATTATTTGTAGACATGATGTCTGCATATAGAGTTTATAAACTGACCTTGACCTTTCTATTTTTGCCAATAGATTTTTATACTGTACTTTTATTCCATTATGAATCTAACAGAACTCATGGGGTCATGGATATAAAGAATTTGAATTATGGTTCTTCCACTTTTTATCTATGTGACTAGATAAATTGCTTAAGATCTCTGAGACTCAGTTTAACTGACTTCTGACTCAATGATTCTATATTGTCAAATAGTTTATTATTTATAATAATTCTTTTCCCTTTTTTATATAGAAAATCTATCTTTAAGTTTAAGAAAGCATTGAAGAAAATTATGTCATTTTATTTCACTTATTTGGCAGCCTTGATTAACTGCTTAATCTTCTAAAAAATTAATGTTGAGTTGAAAGAACCAGCTAAATGTGGTTTTTGTCAACACATAGCAAAATGAGTGTGATCTCTGATCTTCCTGTTAGAAGTTACTAAAGAAAATGATTTTCTTTTATTGTAGTAGTCCAGTGCCATTTGTATAAAGGTAATTATAAACAAGCATTTATTAAGAACTTATCATATCAATCAACAGACATTTATTAAGTATCTGCTATGTATCAGACACTTTGCCAAACATTGGGAATCAAAGGAAAAAAAAGGTCCTTGCTCTCAGGAAGCTCACATTCTAATAATGTAGACAACATGCAAACAATCGTGTACATATAAGATATATACAGTTTAAATAGAAGGTAATCTGAGAGGGAAGGCACTAACTAATAGGGCCTTCAAGAGGGTGAGATGGGGTTCTTGGGGAAGGTGGGATTTGATCTAAATTATAAGTAAAAGAGCTAAAGAAATGCTCATACAGAAAATGAAAGTAGACTAAGCTCTAAAAGATATATGGCTGATAATATTCGATTATTTGTAGCCAGAATCACTATTTGTGATGTTCTTAATGACTTCATGAAGATTATTCCTAATTGCATTTAAGAAATAGTAAATTCTATCCATCTATTCATCTAATTTTCTTTTGTATAATTGGAGATTCTTCTTTTGCTTTTAAAGCAAATTGAATTCTACAGTAAAGAAGTGCGGAATGGTATTATAAAAACTAAACATTAAGAGCACTAGTATAATGCTTTCATTCATCTATCAGCTGTACTAGGAAAGTCAGTTTGATGGAAAAACACATCCACAATTGACAGATACTCATGTGTCATGCACTGATATATTCAAAACAAATGAAACAAGTATCTTTCAATATTTGGAATTTTCTTATCAAATCCCATATTTATTTGTCATTTAAAAGTTGGGGTTTTAAAAATCTATAGTCAGGCATCCAGAAAGTAACCAAAAGGTGTACTTATAAGTGTGTACACATAGAAAATCTGTATTACCAAAAGGTTAAAATGTTGGCTTAAAACAGCACAAATGAGAAATTCAAAGTGAAAACTAAAACTTTTTCCTTTAATCATCACTGGGCTGAGGTATTGCTATTGGTTTAATTTCTAACTAGGGCTTCAGAAGGAAGGATGAATGACTCCAATATCATAGTACGTGCAATAGTACATAGCACAAAGAGACAAAAATGTAAAAGAGACTTTCACCATTGATGCTAATTATTTCTGGTTTTACCTTGGCTCAGGCTTATGATTTCAGGATTACATTAATTCAGAACTGGGTTAAAAGAAAAGAGGTAAAAATTCAAACTTTACATTCCCCACGTTCTCTAAATCAATATGTCAAATGATATTTTATCATTTGTTAAAATGTATTAGGTATATTTGGATTTAAAAAAATGGGGATGATAGTATTGCCTCAATCTTTTTCTTTTGCAGAATTGACTGTATATAAAGGAATTACTTAAATTTCAGCACATTAAATGAAAATAAGTAAAATCATCATTGATCACATCATAATGTTACCCCCAAAATATACATAAACAAAAAGTAAACTTAAATAGGGTTGGTGTTTTTGAGAAAGAGGAACCGTATTTAAGGTAAAGCCTAAGTAAGATTTACTTCAAGTAATTCCCAGTATAGGTTTACATTACTTTCTGAGTTTGCAACATTAACAATTAGGGCGATTTCTCTCTCCGTGTGTATCTGTCTCTTCTCCCTTCTCCCCCCTCCCCTCCCAATAATCAGTTTCTCAGCGTTCCTTTAGGATTGGCAGGAGCCAGAAGCCTGACACTTTTCACAGATGGGACATGCAGTCACATTTTGTTGTAGTGTAAACACACTGTAACCAAGCTCTTTTCCACTCAACAATCTTACTTCTCCAAAGCAAAAATGACCAGTTCACTTTTCTATTACATATCCTACAATAGTTTTTAGAAGAATCTAGCTCCGCAGCAGAAAGGCTCTTAAGCACTGGGAGGAAGGCTGTAGTGAGAGGCTAGTAATCCGTTTCCCTCCCTCCCCCCCACCTCCTGTGCAAAGCAAGATGTTTCACTAAGTAGTTGAATGGGGAACTCTGCTCTTTCCTCAAGCCTATTGGTACTTCTTGTCAAGAAGAAAACTGGGAGAGGTGGGAGTGCCTGGGGAGGCAGGCGGCCCCTACAGCAGGATCCTGGAGCTGCCTGTCCTGCCCCTTCAGTCAGCTTTCCAGAAGACCTGGGCTCTTGTGACTGTCTGCAAAGCTCTTCTGAAGCCCGTGAATGAACCCTCCTCCTCTCCTTCCTCCTCCTCCTTCTACTCGAGTTGAGTCTCCTCCTCAGTGCTGACGGTACAATGATATAATAATGATGGGTGTCACAGCCCGCATTTGAACTTGCAGGCGAAGCTGCCTGGGAGCCTCTTCGAGGAGGAACTCCTCTCGGGCGCAGACGCTCAGAATCAGGTGCTCTCCAGCAGGCTCTGGGAGCAAGGAACCCTCCAGGATTCAGCATCTCCTGCAAGGCTTCTTTGAGCATTAATCAAGGGATTTACTGCTTCGTGTGACCACAAGCAACTCTGGAATAACCTCAGAACTACACTGGGATTTTTTTCTTTCTTTTTTTTCCTTTTTTGCCCCCCAAACTCTGCAGTCAGCCACCTTTAAGGTAATTATGTCTCTTTTGTTCTCTCTTTCTCCCCCCGCCTTCTTTTAGGAAAATTGGCTGCTAGGAATCACTTGTGGGCTTTAAAAAACAAAAAACAAGGAGAACATCGCTATTTGGGGAAGTCTTTTCCCCAAAACAAATAAAAGTAGCGGCTTTTTGATTAAGTTAGGGGAAAGCACAATTTTTCTTAAGCAGATTGCAGGTAACTTTTAAAAGTGCATTTTGCAAGAGAAACACAATGGTTAGGAATACAGATGGAACTGTGGTGCTGAAAAGATCGGGACAAAGAAAACTGGGTGGGAAGAAAAAGATTGAAAGAATTGGGGGAAAGAGGGTGTGAAAGAACTCTCAAAGGAATTGGATTTTGAATTTCTAGGAAGGTGTGATTATACCGTGATTAAAAAAAAAAAAAAACTGTTTCAATTCATAGTCTTTTGGGGAAAGCAGACATCCAGCTGTTGCCTTTGAAAAGTGGATGAAATCTTTCGGAGTGCTGGCTACCGGTTCTTTTTACTCCAGGTTTGTGGTTAGTTTCTTGCGTTCCTGGAAAGCCACTCTCTGGGTAGCCCTTGGAAGAGATTGGGAAGTGACCTGGAGCCTGAATCCTTCCTTTCTTGCTGCAACAGTCGCAGGGCACTAAGAGCAGGCGATCTTCTTTCAGCCACCTGGGGTGTTTAGGGGGAGGTGAGAATAGAGATCAAGGGGTCACTGGAGCAGAACTCCTTTCCTTCCTTCCCTATTGCCTAGGGCGGAGTAGAGGTGAAAGCTTCCTCCCCGCGCCCCTATGTTCTTTTGTCCTAAGGGAATACTAAAGGAGCTGCGTGAAATGACGGGTATGGGGGTGGATTTGAGTCCTATAGAGACCAGGAAGACGGCGGGAAAAAGCTCTAGCTTGAACCGATCAACTAAGATTGTAAACTATCATTTCTTTCCAAGGAAAGCTGAATCGTGGGGTGGGGTGGTGGTGGTGGTCGCAGCAGTTGCAGTTGAATTTCTCTAGCATTTCCTGAAAGAAGTGAAAGGCGCGCTGCCCCTCGGCGTGCCCTCCGCACCCACTGGGAGTCTAGCTCAGTGTGAGCTCCCTAGACAAAGGTGGACCGGAAATCCAAAGTCTGCATCTTAACAAGAAGTTTGGGATCGGTCTCCATCCCCTGTAAAGCATCCCTCTGCCTTCTTTTCTTTCTTTGGTCCCTCCCACTTCTTTGCACTGAAGTTGAGCAACTTTTCTTACTGGGTCAAAGAGTCCGCAGAGAGAGAGTGAGTCGAGAGCTCGGGGTGGAGGGGCAGGCTCTAACTAGGAGTTTCCCCTAGTTCTGCTCAGAAAACCACGTAATGAGGAAATCAAAAGCTTAGCTCGGGTGCTCTTACATAGGGGAATCTGGACTCTCTCTATCAGAGGGTGTGGAATAGTCACTCTGATAGGCAAAGGCGAGAGAGCAAGAGAAAAATACGTGTCATAGCTTAAACTATTTGCTTTCGGATTTAGCTATTAAGCGCACACCCGGACTCTGGAGACCCGAAGGAAGGAGATGTCCTTGAGACCCTGGGAGCTACTAGAGAGGGAAAAACCAAGCCCCAGCCCAGAATGCCTGAACCCTTGAGCTCACAATGCACGCAACTACCCCTCCAAACACCTAAATACACACTCTTCTCCCTCTCCTCTTTGTCTTTCCTTTTCATCCTTCTGCCACTCTTCCTACTCTATCTGACTCTGCCTAGGGCTCTTTGGACAGTGCCTCCCTTTTCCCCATCCCCCCACGGCTGACAAATGAATGGGCTGTGTGAAATCCCAGCCTTCTTCCTAGGCTTGGAAGGAGGAGGCGGGGCGCAGCGGCAGATCTGCTCCTCCTCTCCGTTATCGCCTTTAGCAAACCTAGATGTCTAGGAATCTTCTCCAACTTTGTAGCGAGTTGCGGCGCCCCCTGATGGAGAAATCAAGCTATGCTGGGCCACATCTTCCATTGATTAAACCTCAGGAAGGGAGCCGCCCTCCAAACCATTCATTAATAAAGGAAGAGTTTGGTCTCCGGTTTTTTATTCCTCTAACTAGGCTGCAGGATAGAAGAAGGAACTAGGGAGGGGCTTGGAAAACTTGGACGATTTAGAGGAAAAAGAGGGATCTTGTCAATTTTTTCTTGAAGGTCTATTGTTATGACTATTATTATTTTTGGAGTAGCATCTTTCTCCTCAGAAAATCTTCAAGATTGAGGTATCTGTCACAAGCATGACTGGCTGAGCTAACCGCAACTTTTAAAAATGTCTGTGGTACTCATTTGACAAAACTAAAACCACTACATGATGGGGAAAGGGGAGAAGAACAGGGGGCAGAAGAGGAGGGAGGCAAAGAAGGGAGCGCGAGATAGAGAGACAGAAAAAGAGACAGAGAGAGAGAGAGAGAGAGAGAGAGAGAGAGAGAGAGAGAGAGAGAGAGAGAGAGAGAGAGAGAGAGAGAGAGAGAGAGAGAGAGAGAGAGAGAGAGAGAAGAGAGAGAGAGAGGAGAGAGAATGAGAAGAGATGGAGGAGGTGGAGGAAAAGAAGGAGGAAGAAGAAAGGAAAAGAGGAATAGGAGGAGGAAGAGAGAAGGAGGAAGAGAGAAGGAGAGGGGAGAGGAGGAAGAGGAAGAGGAAGAGGAGGAGGAGGAAAATAAATGAAAGACGTTGGACAAGGAGGAGGAAATCGAGTAAGCTTGTACCTTGTTCCTTGCGGGACAACAACAAGGTGTTTCCTAAATGCCGGCACTCTAAACAGTCTGGTTTTGGGGCCATGTCTTACTTTTAGAGTTTCTCTAATTCCATCTGCTTTCACAAACGGATCTAGAGCAGAGAGCTCCACAAGCTCTCTGGGTGGGGGAGGAGGTAACTGATCTTCATTAGGAGATGGCCCGGCTCCAAGGACAAAGGCAGGCAGCTATTACTGAGAGTGCTGGCTGGCTCACTCCCCACCCAGCCGCCCCGCCGGCCGGGCACGCTCTTACCCAAGCCCAGAAGAGGGAGCCGGCTTGGCCCCCCTCCCATCTTTGGCCTTTACCCACCGCCACGTGGACTGAGCCTATCATCCAGAGATGTGCCAGGGACTTAGAGGAGTTTCTCTTTTTACGTTTCATGTTGCTTTCTGAACATGTGTTGTAAAGCTGGATCGGGAGAAAGTTGCTAAGGCCGTTTGGGTTTGTCTGGAGTTTTGGAGAAATGTTGAGGCTATCGGTCGCAGCCAGCCCCACCGAACTGCCAATCCAGCTCATAAATCCCTCCTCCTCCTATTCCTCCTCCTTCTCCTCTACAGACATGTGTTTTCTATGGAGCTCTAGTATGCTGCAGACCAATGAACGTATTCCGAAGGAGGGTTGAGGGGTGGAGGGAGGCAAGGAGACCCCAAGAGTGGGTGTGAATCAAGCACAAACAACAGTCAGACAGGTGTGACATGTTCAAACACTCACTGCCTTGCATCCAGATGCTGTTAAAAGGAACTACATTAAAGGAGTATTTACTGATAGTTCTTTTATTTTTTTTTCCTTTCCTTTTCTTTCTTTCTTTCTTTCTTTCTTTCTTTCTTTCTTTCTTTCTTTCTTTCTTTCTTTCTTTCTTTCTTTCTTTCTTTCTTTCTTTCTTTCTTTCTTTCTTTCTTTTTTTTTTTTTTTTGAGTAGGAATCATCTAACAGAAGTAGGGAGACATTTTAAAATACAGTATTTTAGGGGAAGAGAATAAGTAATGATAAATAAGAGTTCTACTATAAATGGACACAGAAATTCATCTACAAGTTTTAGAGAAATGCTAATGATGATTACTGGCTTTGAAAAAAGTGCAGTCAAATGAAGTTTATTCTGTCTACCATTTAGAGATTTTATGGATATCAGTCTGAGAAAACCTTGACAAAACTTCATCAATTGACAGGATTTTCTTTAGTTAGGAGCTCTGAGTTACAATCCTTGCTCATACACTTAGTAGTTGTGTGACTATGGGTAAACTACTTAATTTCCCTGATCCTAAACTGTAAAATAGGTATAATGAGTACTTACCAATTATACTTTAAAGGATTGCTGGGAGGAGAGATAAATGACACCGTAGATAGATTTTCTGGTGTGGAATTAGGAATGATTGATTTCAAATTGGGCCTCACACACTTAATAACTGTGTGACCCTGGGCAAGTCACTTAGCCCTATTTGCCTCAGTTTCCTCATCTGTAAAATGAGCTGGAGAAGGAAATAACAAATCACTCTAGTATCTTTACCAAGAAAACTCCATTTCAGACTCAACTAAACAACAAAAAAGCAAGAAAGGCACTTTTGAAAATCTTAAAGTGTGATATAAATGTGGATTATTCATCTTAAAAGAGTGACAGGCAGTAGAAAGATCATAGAATTTGGAATTAGAAGATGAGTTTAGCAATCTAGCTCTGCCTTGGTTCTGACATTAGCTAGACTATGTGACTTTGGGTAAATGGCACAACTTTTCTGGACCTCAACTAGCTTTACTTTTTTTTTTTTTTTAAACCTTTAAATTGAGGTTGGATTAGATGATCTTTAAGAGTACTTCCAACTTTAATTCCCATGATTCTTAAGCAGTCACATCAAAGATTTTGAGTCCAATTATCCAAGTTACTCTTTGGCAACTATCAGTAAAGTCTATTATAAAAAGTGATTTAAATTTGTCCTAAAACAAGAATCTGAAGACTTAAAATGTAATCATAAGGGTATGCCAAATGCAAATGCTTTTCCAAGCTAAATACTATTCCTAGATGTAGAAGTATAGTAACAGTAATGAATAAGGCCTTAAAGATTTAACTTTTATTTCTATGCTTGGGATTCAATTCCTTTGGAAAAGAAGAAAGAAATATTTTACAATATTTTATACTTCATAGGGAAAATTCCCCTAACCCAAAAGAAGGGTACTAATTGACTTCACAGGGCAAAATTACTTCCCCTAGTAGAATGTCTACATGTTCTAAATCAGAAGCAGATACAATGAATGATAGCTCACATTTTTAAAGCATGACAATAATTACTTATTTATATAATGCAATAACACTTTGCAAAGCACTTTCCCCACAACACATTTAAGAAGCAAGTAGCATGACACTATCTTACCTATTTAACAGATGAAGAACTAATGGGGGATTATGTGATCTAGAAGAATTTTTATATAGATTAACGTTTATTTTTCCAACTATCTTAAAATTTTTTTTTAAATAGCTCATAAGAATTTCTGGTTTGTTAAAGTTTAAAAGATTAGTATTAGTTCTATAGTCATTTACAGATTTAAGCTAGTTCTGAGATAATAGACTCTTGTGAGATGTACTCATGAACTTCTGTTTATTTCTATAAATACTAAATGATATGAAAGTGTACCTCTCTCAGGCTGCTAATTATTAAAGTTTCATGTTCCTCCCCTTCCCACATGATTTTACTTAGTCCTTCATGGTTAATGATTGGACACTAATTGATCACTAGTGACATACAGAAATCATTTAACCCAAGGAAATTTTCAGAATTAGAGTTAAATCAATTGTTTTCTATTGTACATAGTACATATCTCAAGAAATTTTATTTAAAGTGGAATAGTTTCCTGTTTCAGGGCACAGTTTCACAGAGACACAATTCTTTTGAGAAAAATAATGAATGAAGGCCTGTAGGAGGCCATTACTTCACCACCCACCTAGAGGAAATGGTTAAGACTGACAAATGTGTATTGTTAGGACTTACTAGCTCTGATTGGAGAAAACATGCTGATTGTTGCATCGGACTGTACCACACCAGAAAATACAAGGCCTGCACTCTTTCTCTGGTTTGGAAGCAGAACAAGGGGAAGTGGAGATAAATGTCTTGGCCAGATTCCATTTTGGGTAGTACATTCTGCCAGTTTCCTCTTAGAGTCTGGACTGGATAAATTATTTTTTCATTTTTAAGTCCAATTTTTTTCTAGACACTGTTAAGCTGTTATCACCAAATGTGCCAGAAGATACTGCATTTCACTAGAAGATGGAAGTGATTTCTGTTTAGTGTGTTGGTCAATTAAAAAAAAAAAACTTCCTAGTATATGTATAAATAAATGGACATTAAAGTATATTTTATTTGTAATATTTATAAGAGCATGGACAGTATGAGATGTAATTAGTACTCACTCATTTGTAAACAGTATAAGAATTAAATGTTTATATGGTTTTAATTAATTAGATTAATTAATAGGTATTAAATACTTAATGAGCATTTTTGAATGCTTTATGACTTCAATCATAACAATTCACCATTTTAGTAAATTCTGAAAGTATTACTAAAAAGATAACTTTCCTAAAAATTCTATAAAAATTAGATTGGTCTTAAAAATGTGTGCATTTGAAAGTTGGCAAAATGAGATTTTAAAATCATTTTCCCCCACTCCAGAATTCTGTCATTAGGCTCTAAACTTATATTCTAGTGGAAAGTAGATCTTTGAAGATAGGACTCTCTCTCTCTCTCTCTCTCTCTCTCTCTTCTCTCTCTCTCTCTCTCTCTCTTCTCTCTCTCTCTCTCCTCTCTCTCTCTCCTCTCTCTCTCTCTTCTCTCTCTCTCTCTCTCTCTTTCTCTCTCTCTCTCTCTCTCTCTCTCTCTCCTCTCTCTCCTCTCTCTCCTCTCTCTCTCTCTCTCTCCTCTCTCTCTCTCTCTCTCTCTCTCTCTCCCTTTCTCTTAGCAGGTGCTTAATAAATGTTTCATTAATTGATTGATCAATGTTATATTGATGTTATCCTTAGAATAAACAGAGCCAAAATGATGTTCTGTTCTTGG
Organism: Antechinus flavipes; assembly: GCF_016432865.1. Lineage (NCBI taxonomy): Eukaryota > Metazoa > Chordata > Mammalia > Dasyuromorphia > Dasyuridae > Antechinus > Antechinus flavipes. The sequence goes on from NC_067398.1 coordinate 169,056,554, forward strand.
TCATCTCTTGGCATCTAAGGAAAGTAATACTATTTTATATATACTCTTGAATTTTCATATCCCTTTAAAGGTGAAGGACAAGTCTGAGAAAAAAATTACCCCATTAATACACTACTGGGTTGATTCCCACTGTGAGTTATTTTTCTCAGGAAGTGGTTTCATGGTCATATCATAAAACTCTTCTCATCACACTCTTTCCTCTAGTGAGAAGATACTTCCATTGTAGTCTGAGATTTATCATTTTCATTTTATAGCTAAAGAATGTCAGGTGACAGCTTGTATTCTAAAGTGACTAATCATTCCTCACATCTATAAAGTGCCCAAAAGCCCTGTGAGGTCAATCTTACCAGTATTACTTTCCCCTTTTTATTAATGAGGAAACTGAGGTTTTGAGAAGCCAGATGACTTGTCCACAGTCAAGAAACTAGTGTCAGAATTTTAATTTGAAGATAGGAGTCCTAACTTGAAGTCCCATGTTTCAATAAATTAGAAGAAAAAAAACTTTTTTCTTTGATTTTAATTTATTCCATGCATATCTGGAACTTCTGGGGAGAGGAAAGTAGCTTGATGGAGCCCTGGACCATTTTCCTTAAGGGAACCCATGCAAATATTGGTTACACTCTTGCAAAAAGGCATTTATACATTTAAGGCATTGCTGTTCATCATAGCTTTTGAAACTTTCATGCAAACATTCACAATTTTACTCACTATAAATTCCAAATGATGAACAAAATTAGAAGAATTAGGGGAGGAGGGATAATAAGAAAAAGAGATTTTAGGAGGTTCTTGACACCAAAATTTAGAGAAGATTCAGTAGAAAGGGGAAAAAATGTCTCCAACACTGGGTATACATAGTCTCAAGGAGCATTGGGTCAGTAATTGTGATATATATTGTGGCAATCAATTGATGTCCTCTACCTAATTAGTCATTTTGATTGAATTGGCATGCTATTTCATTGCTCTCTTAGTCTTTTCTCTGAAAAGGTCTTAAACTATGCTAGTCATTTCATCTGAACAATTGATTTTCTTGCCTAAAATTTCTTGATCAGTCTGGATTGATGAAATTGAATGATTTGGCAAATTTGGGGGTATCTAACAGGACAAGTGCCAATGAATGAATTTCATATCATAAACTCTTAAAAATTATTTGAGGCCAATTTAAAATATAATTTTTTTTTGTCTGAGATAAAGGATTTCTAATGCATTTTATTTAATTTAAGAAGGCAAGTTCTACCTCCATTCCTTTCTCCCTAAACCTTCCACCTCTAGTCCCTGCCAACCTTTCTCCTTAGATGTTTCTTTTCAAATATTTATTTATATTTCAATTACTTTTCTGTTATTTTACAATTAAATTTTACTTATTTCCTACCTCATATTGTTTATCCTATTGTTGAACAGTTGCATTTAAAATTGATTTTATAGAATTATTTTAATGAATTTTAAATTCTTATTAAAATTATTTAGAATTATTAAAATTTAATTAATTATCTAGGTATCATAAAAGAAAAGCTCTAAAGAATTCAAAGTATGGAAGTTTATCTTAGACCATTACATTTTTAAATGCTTCAGTTTTGAAGAAGGGCTAAGGAAGAGTACAAACTTTAGTTGTTTCTCAGCCAGCTTAAAAAAATCCTTTCTGAAAACATACCTACCCCAACATACCTAAACTTATTTACTCTCAAAATTGATTTAAGACTCTCTGAGAACACCTCTTTGCATTTTTTCCCCTTTGGGTTGAATTTTATTTATTCTTCAAAATAGAAATAAAAGGAGTATGAGAAAGAAGGAACTTTTGTAGCCACAGAAGGCATTATTTTTTTTAAAAAGCTTATTGTGATCCTTAGAACACAAAATAGACAAAATGGCAAAGGATTAAGAAGATTCAGGAGTAGATCAGAGTCAAGAGATTAAAGAAGAGATAAGGATAGAAACAGAGAGACAAAGATAGATGAGCATAGATTTTAAAGCTGAAAGAGATCTTAAAGGTAATTTAGTCCAATATCCTCATTTTGCAGATGAAGAAACTGAGATCTAGAGATATTATGTGACTTATTGAATTTTGCATATGAAGCAGAAGAATAAAGATTTGAATTTAGGTCTTTTGATTCTAGATATAGTAAATTTTTTTTTTGAGACAATTGCTCAGGGTCACACAGCTACTAAGTATTAAGTGGATGTGAAATCAGTTCCTCCTGACTTCAGACAGCTTTACTTTCTTCTTATGTAAACTGAAAATAATAATAGCCTCTATCTTCCAGAGCTATTGGGCAGAAAAAAATGAGATATTTGTAAAGTACTTTGTAAAGCTTTGCTGCTGCTGCTGCTACTACTACTATTACTATAATATATACTACCTGATAAGAAAGGTTAAATTACTGAGATATTCCCAAGATGCCAAATGAATAGTTCTCATGGTTACTTACAACTGCAATATTGAGTCTTCCCTCAGTTTTTCTGAGCTATGGCTTCTCTCCTCTGGCATCATCATCACTACATTTTTCTATCTGATGCCTGAAGAAGGCATCTTCTCCTATCTCTAGATGATCTCCAAAGTCCCGTATCATTCGAAATTTATGATTCCCAAATCCAACTGTTCTGGATATCCACCGTTCTCCCCTTTAGAGTCCTCTAGATTCTAAGAGAGGAAGTCAAAGTATTCTCCCCTAGTCTGGTCAGTAGTTACAACTCTGTCCTTCAAAATGTACAGCTCTGGCAATATCCATGAATCTCTCGAGGTACTCTACTTTCAGGAGAAGTTTAAGATTTCCTCTTAGTTACTCAGCTGATTAGCAGCAATAGCTGTATCCTTCAGAATGCTGAGCTCTAATAATTTTGGGTGTCAGATTAGACATCTCCCCTTTGTCTTCAAACCAGTGAGCTTTGTATGCTTACAGACAACTCACCCAGGAAGTGGAGTTTGTGTCCCCTATAGAGAAGAGCATGAGAGGGACACTGATGCTATTTGCATATAGGGTAACTATAAACTCATTCCACTCCTAATGAATTTCCTGTCTTCAAAATTAAAGTTCACCATCTCTTCCCAAGGGAATATCCCCTGCTGTGCCTATGGTTTTCCTGTCATCATTCCAGGAGAGCTATAACTTTTCCTTCCAAGGGGATCACAGCCAGTTAATTTATACTTTCCCATAAGGGGAGATCCTTGTCCCTTTCCACTCATGAGTCATCAATAAAGGATCCACATCTCAGAGGCCCTCCTCTGAGTAGTTTAACATTAAGTGAGATCCAGCTGTCTGTTATCACTGGCCTACTAAAAGACACCCCCACTATTCCTCATGTCCTTAAGCATCTGGTTGGAATTTTTCAAATCCCTTGTGGCTGAAGGCAGGCCAGTACTAGTCACCAGTTACACAGTAGGTCCCTAAAAGAGCAAGACCACAATTTTCCCAAATAAACTTTAAGGACATCATAACTCAGAATTCTCTATTTATCTACCATTGTGAGTTATAGGTTCTTGGGGGTTTTTTGTTGCTTCTTTCAAGAAACCTCATGTTTAAAGGCTATGGAATGTTGGACTGGATTTCCTATTTCCCAGGAGTACTTAAATTATATTCATTCATTCTTTTAACGAACATTTGTTTGCCTAAAGTACAAGATTAACTTATGGACAAACAAATCCTCTGACCAGAATATTCCCATAATAAATTCAGGACATTTTGAGTATTTTATTCTAACAGAGTCATGAATAAGAGATATAACCTAAGAGAGAGCTTAGAGAATATTTAATCCAACTATTTTATTTCGTAGATGAGGAAATTGAGGCCCAGAGGGGTCAAATTAATGACATAACCAGAAATAAAAAAAGAACAGACTGGATATCTGTCCTGTATCCCACTATCCCTTTAATATTATTTCAACAGAGTTCATTAACAATGTCAATCACTTGAGGAATATTGATAATGGATACCACAGAAATAAGTATCTAGTGGCACAGTGAATAAAGCATTGTGCTTGGATGCAGGAAGACCTGAATGTAAATCCAGCACCAAATACTTACTAGTTATGTGACTCTGGGAAAGTTACTTAACCTGTTTGCCTCAGTTTACTCATCTGTACAGTGAGCTGGGAAAGGAAATGACATCTCCATCAGTATCTTTGCCAGAAAATCTTGTTAAAAGTAGGATCACAAAGAATTGGACATGACTGAAACAACTCAACAAAAGCAAAGCTATAATGATAGGAACTATGTTCTATTTAATCAACATTTTAAAGAAGAATCTGAGAAATTAGTATATTATCTATGATTTCTTGCTCTCACATTGGCTGCATGACCCTAGGCAAATCACTTGTATTTTTAGTGCCACAAATAACTCTCTGAAACTTTAAGATGCAAAATAGCTACTCCACTAAGTATTGCTTAAAGGAGTTTCCTCACCAACCATTCCCCCCATTCTCATCAGTAGAATCATAGGTCCAGATAAATATATACACACATACACAAGGAAGGGAAGAATTCATTATGCAACTGGGTTTAAATTTCATTCCAAGAATACCAGGCAATATTAATTCAATAAGCATTTTTTAGACTCCTACTATATATATTATACTGTGTGTATATATATATATATGTAGTATATACACTATATATACATATGTATTATATATACATATATATTACATATATATGTTACATATATATTCTATACTGTGCTAGATGCAGAGGGTACAAGAAGAAAAAAATAAAGCAAGGAACTTATTCTAATCTTCAATATTTTAACAATGTTCTCAGGAAGAAGCAGAGGATATTGGAATCAAGAACATGACCTTAAAAATAGAGAGTTCAGATTCTTTCTGCAGTTTACTTTTTGACTTCTAGGTACCAATATCAATTGGCACTGATATTTTCCATCCATTACCTGTGTCTTTCTTTGCCAGTCTCTAGATCTCAGAACTACTGAAACAATTCTGGTATACTTATTGCAAATACCAATCTCTGTTGTTAAGGAACAACTTGTGATTTTGACCATCTAGAAATTAGTTTAAAAAAAAAAAGAAACGACCGCATCTTATTCTCTGATTTCATACCATATACATGAGACATGTGTCACATAGGGTGGAGTCATTTTTTTTTTCCTCAGAAAGGTTTCTATCTCACTTCACTCTCAGGTAATATAAATTATTCTTTTTTCAACATCTCTATCTTGTCGTCTCCCCGCCTCTTCCTCTTTATTCATCCATGAACAAGTTCCTGATTCCAAAGAGCTTTGTGGTCACCACTCTGTGATCCTGATACCCAGCTGTTCATTGTTTAGGCTGTGGTTTATGTAGCTTCTCTGACTAACTGTGGTTGTTCCACAGAACCACATTATCATATATCCTCAGAATTGGTTTAAGAAGGATATTTGATAGCTATCGATTTGGGTAAGATTGAAATTGATCATTAAGATGTCAAGATAATGAGTCAAATGATAGTTCCTTCAAATGTAGATGATCCTATTTTCACAAATGCAATTATCATTATGAATTGGGCTTTTGGAAGATTACTCTTGAATTTCTAATGACTCGCAGCTCTTCACAAACTTGAATACTTTTAATTTACTTTATGTTTTGCTTTGTTTTTAGGTCAAGATGTTATTAAGTATAAAAAATATTTTGTGGATATACTCTACATTGGTTGTAATACATGCTGTACGTGAAGGTGAGTATGGTCAACTTCTGGAGGTAACTGCTAAATGTGGAATTTGAGTGCTTGGGAGTGAAATGGGAATGTGGATTTGCTGAAAATAAAGATAAATTTTTCATACTTCTGTTGCTGAGAACTTTTAGCTAGTAAAGTTAGTTTTTGGATAACACTGGAGTAATAACTATGTTTTTAAGATAAGAAACTTCCCAGGTAAAACATGTTCATTTTCAGCATATTCATAAACTAATTTCAGGCTTATAGCAAATGGTCAATAGAGCTGGAAATGATTTTCTCCATCACTTTCCAAGATAAAATAGCAAACTTTGCAAAAACAGTTTGTCATGTAACCAAACAAATTCTCATGTGAAAAAGAAAAGGGCAAAGGATGAAATATTGTATAGTTTTAAAATCTAAACTTAAGAAAACTATTATTTCCTATTTAACCTCTCACTTTCCCCATCCTTCATTAAACACTCATCAGACCAGACATTATATAGGTATATTAAAAATAGATAAAAAGAAGACAGGCAACCACATTTTTATTTAAGAGACTTTATAATTTAAGTATATATATCCCACCTTTAACTAAGCTATATATCCTAGCTTTATTTTTAACTGGTAAACCAGAAATTTTGACAGGTAAAGGAATTGTGGTTACCTTAACATTTACATAGTACTTTAAGGTTTTTCAAAACACTTTATATGCATTCTCTTTTGAACCTCCCAACAACCCTATAAATAGTATAAATGCCATCATTCTCATTTTATAGGTGGGAAACTAAGACTTGGAGAAATAAAATGATTCATTGATGCTACTAAAGCTATTGACCGTGACTAGTCTGCCCCTTTGATGTGAACATATCACCTGAATTCATTGTTTTTTTTTTTAATTATAGCTTTTTATTTACAAGATATATGCGTGGGTAATTTTTTGGCATCGACAATTGCAAAACCTTTTGTTCCAACTTTTCCCCTCCTTCCCCCCACCCCTTCCCTCAGATGGCAGGTTGACCAATACATATTAAATATGTTAAAGTATATGTTAAATACAATATATGTATACATGTCCTAACAGTTATTTTGCTGTACAAAAAGAATCAGACTTTGAAATAGTGTGCAATTAGCCTGTGGAGGAAATAAAAAATGAAAGTGGACAAAAATAGAGGGATTGGGAATTCTATGTAGTGGTTCATAGTCATCTCCCAGAGTTCTTTCACTGGGTGTAGCTGGTTCAATTCATTACTGCTCTATTGGAACTGATTTGGTTCATCTTATTGTTGAAGAGGGCCAGGTCCATCAGAATTGATCATCATATAGTATTGTTGTTGAGGTATATAATGATCTTCTGGTCTTGCTCATTTCACTCAGCATCAGTTCATGTAAATCTTTCCAGGCGTTTCTGAAATCATCCTGCTGGTCATTTCTTACAGACCAATAATGTCTCATAACATTCATATACCACAATTTATTCAACCATTCTGCAATTGATGGGCATCCACTCAGTTTCCAGTTTCTGGCCACTACAAAGAGGGCTGCCACAAACATTTTTTGCACATACAGGTCCCTTTCCCTTCTTTAAGATCTCTTTGGGATATAAATTCAGTAGTAACACTGCTGGATCAAAAGGTATGCACAGTTTGATAACTTTTTGAGCATAGTTCCAAATTGCTCTCCAGAATGGCTGGATGTATTCACAACCTGAATTCATTGTTACAGATGATTATCAAATATTAGCAATACCAATGGCATTACTGATAATCACAATGATAGTAATAACTCTGTTAAACCCATTGTGCAATCTTCTTTTATTGTGATGCTTAAGTTGATAGAGATTAGAACCCAAAGAAAGTATGACTCAAAAGTTCTACTCTGTTCACTTTTAGTGGTAGCGTGATTTACTACACCGACCTCCACTTCTGAGTGACAGCAAAAATAAAAGAGAGATTTAGAATTTGGAGTTTTTTGGGAAGCTGACTGATCTTGTGGGCTTTGTTTGCTGGGAGAAAAAGCAGCTGTGACCTGACCCTCTGCCTGTTACCTAGTGTCAAGGGAATGTGTCTGACCTTCCCTTCTGAAGGACTTATACTCTTTTGAAACTCAGGCATCAGGGTTGTGTCAGTGATAACAGGTCCCTCCCACTCCTGTACATTCATTCAGATATTTCAGATAACTTGTGAAACCAAAGGTGAAATGGAAAAATTTGAGATGTTAGCCAACTTAGGCTAACTGGGTTCAGAGGTGAGCTCAGATACACTTAATGGTCTATTAACAAATAGTCTAGAAGCTGTTTAATAAGTTGTAAGGGATCAAGTAAAAATGAAGCTCACACAGAGAGAATGTGGGTCAGAAGAAAACAGGAAGACAGGGATTTTTGACATGATCAGAAGATTAGATGATGTAAAAGTATGATATAAAAGCAATTGAGGTTGATATTATGCTGTAGTAATAATATTTGGAATAGGGGTTTATACATGTAATTTCACTGGAATTTCACTGGTAATTTCTGGGTGAAGGTGGGTATTCTGCTAATGTAAGTTGGCACCTTCTTTGCAATTTATATTATCAGAATTACCCAGGGCACAGAGGTTAAGTGATTCTTCTAGGATCACAGAGCCAGTATGTTTCAGAGGCAAAACTTGAACCCAGGTTTTATTTTCCTGGCTTCAAGAATGGCTCACTAGACTCTCTGTCCCTCTCTGTTTCTCTGTCCCTGTCCCTGTCTCTGTCTCTCTCTCTATCTCTCACTCTCTCATTGCTATATATACATAAATATATATAGAAACACTATGTAGATGGTGTATATATAAATACTATATTATATATACATAAATATATATTGTATATATATATATACACACACACACATATATATATACACAAATACAAATGCTACAGAATACTGCCTTCATTTAAAAACAAAAGAAAGCAATGACCCAAAATCACATGAGCAGTAATTCCCAGAAGTGATTTTACAATAACATGAACACACAATTTGGGTTTATACAGATAGCTGTCAATTCTTCCTTTGGGTTAATTTCAAGAAAATTTTATTTCTTTAGTGAAAAAGAATATGAAACATATGAAAAGTATTTGTGTAACACTAGCAAGATATACAACATTAATCTGTGTAGCCAGGTCCAATAGTTCCACACTAGGTTTAACTCTGTTTATTCTAAGGCACTCAAGGGATTAATGACTAAAATTAATGAACACATTGTCTACTGATCATTAACTTTATGTTTACTCATGGAAAACTGTTTGTCCTTATGAGGTTGTGAACTGACCTAGTAACTGATAATAAGAGTTCACTTAAGCTAGTGGAGGACATGGGGGAGTGTACCATGGAGAATACCCTACATGTTTGGTCAGAGTAATAAATTTTCATGTTGTCTGATACTTAGTGTTTAAAGATGAATTTTTTTGAGGCGGGGGCCCTTTGGTCACATTGTATGGATGGAATTCACATTACCCTATTTACTGGATTTACTGACAGAAATAAGAAGTAATTGATCCTTTAGTATTTAAAGCCCGGTTTACATCCCCTTCCTTTATTGCATTAATTTCTATCACAACCATCTGGTGAGAACAGTAAGTTTTTGTTAAAATTTTGTTAGAATTTCATTGTCAAAATTTCATAGAAGCTCCTACAGGTAGCTTTTTTTTTTTTTTTAACAGTCTATAAACATTATATTCTAAAGAACTAAATTGCCTTCTTAAAATATTTAGATTTAGAGAACTAAGTTTTTGGTTTTAGTACATTACACCAGATTTAATACACAGGAGGCTTGGCCACACAGATATTTATTAACACTGAAGTTAAAATTGGACTCTGAAAGATTACATTCACATCTAACAAAATCTTTTAATCGCCTTATGCCTATAAACTTGTATCAAAATAAATATTTCTTGGCAAATATGCTTTCATTCAACATTCAATTCCAATGTATTTTGTTTGTTTGTTTGATTGGGTTTTTTAAATCATACTGATTTCCACATTGTCAAAAACATCCATTGTTCATTTAGGACCTAACCCTTTTCTGGTCTACAAAGACAGACTAGCTTAAAATATCACCACCACCATCAAAATGGATCTGTGATTTCATTAATAGAAGGGGCTATTGATGAAGAATTCCCTTCACCCCTGCAGATTGGTGCTAACTTTGCATCTTATAGACTTAGAAAATTATTTGGGACACTGAGAGCATAAATGACTTGTCCAGGGTCATATGAACAGTGTGTGTGTTTCAGAGGTTAGATTTGAATCCGAGATTTGGTGGTTCTGAGATCAGTGTTCTATTAATCAACACTGTCTCCAGACAATGATTGAAATTAAATAAATTAAATAAAATATTTTATTTATTTAATAAATAAATTTATTAAATTTATTAAATAAATTAAATTAAATATTAAATAAATTAATATTATTAATAAATTAAATAAATTCATAGTTTATGGATACAAATAAAGGTATAATAAAACATTTATTAGCTACCTACTGCTTTTAATAGCACTATGCTAGGTTCTATGAATAATGAAAAGTTTAAGTAACAACCTTATATTATTATCAATGAATTTATAGTTTGATAGATATAGGCTAGTGTGGATACAGATTTAAAGGATAAAAGCTCTTCATCTCAACCTTCTTTTTGGGCAAGAGTAAGTAGGGAGAAACAAATATTTAATTATTTGAAAAAATAATTAAAATTATTCCTTATGGAAGCAGACTTAGACCAATGTTCAAAATATAAACCAAAAATTTTTATGTCACTTAAGAAACTCCAAAACATCCTTGGATTAAAAAAATTGAAGAACTCTACCTATTTACCTGATGATCAAGATCTCTTTTAAGAAACAAATTAAATCTAGACATAAACATCCACTGTGAAATACTTGAAGCTTCATGTACTTTGCAAGACTGAATTTACTGGGGGAAAAAAGACACTTTGTGATTCTGGGAGGGTTATTTAAACTATCTAGGTTATGTTTCCTCATCAGTAAATGAAAAGGGTTTTAAACCAATATGATCACTTTTCTAAACTAAAGTTTTTGCAATTTCAATTTTTTTCATTACTTAAAATGAACAGAACTCTCATCTTGTGTATCTTTTTGTTAGAAAAGAAGGAATTTCAAGTCCCTGAAATATCACCTGAAAATTGAAAAATATTCTAATAAAAATAATAAATACTGTTCCTATTAGTGGATTTTCTTTTCACCTCAAACTTTAGGAGAAAGAATTTCAGGACTAACATTTGTAAAAACAAATGTATGAGTCTTCAATTGTTATTTATAGCAAAAGAGAATTTTGGTTTTGAAATAGAAAAAACTATTTGATTTGCCATTGCATTTAATATTAAAGCTTATAATATATGATATTTACATAAGACCTTATATACATTATCTTATTTGTATCTCACAATAACCCTGTGAGCTAGATGCTACAAATAGTTATAACAATTTTTAAGTTGAGGAAACTGAGCCCTAGTGGGGTTAAATGGCTTGCCCATGGCCAAATAGCTGTAAGTGTCAAAAATGAGACTTTCCTAGATTTTCCTACCAACTGTCCAGCATTCTATACATCTTTGTGAATGGTCTTTCTATAGATCCAAATTTTCACATATATACAAAGTATGAAGACAGGATGTCACAATAGATGGATATAACCAATTTCCAGCATTTCTCAAAGATTTCTTGGCCTACAGCTATTCTTTTAGAAGAGAAACTATGTTTGTATTATAACCTTACTTCCTGATTAAAGAACTTGAAAAGAAATATATGATTTCTAATCTAAAGAGATGATTTCTAATTGTAGTAGTTTTTTTAAAAGCAGTATAAGAAAATACTGTACCTTGAACTTCGGAGCAAAAAGTTATTTGGAAGAGCATATCTGATTTTGGAAAGAAAGTATGGTTGACACGGTCACTACACAGAATGATGTCATTGAAACACAGAGAAACATCGCTCCAATGTTCCATTCACAAAATTGTCCTCATTAATTAAAAAGAAAATTGTTGAATGTATTATTCCCTCTTGAAATTAACTTAAGGTAGACTATGTTTAAGTTGAATACTCCTCAAATCAAGAAAGTACTTTCCATAAATTGAATAGGCCATTTCAAAATGAAAAATGTTTCCAAAGGATGACACTTCAACAATCCCAAGCATTTCAACCCAAATTTCTCAACTCAGCAGTAAACAACATATATTTTAAAGTTATATTGGATCAGTGATTTTTGTCAGATAAATCTTATATTGGTGAGCCTCTAAATTCTGCTTATTTTTTGATGAACATATTTCTTATGGATTGAATTTCAATAATGGGGGTAGGAAGCAATATTTTCAATTCAATAGAACAAGCATGTATTAAATGCCTAATACAGTAAAGAGGCTGCCCTATGTGCTGGGAATACAAAGAAAGCTGCTTTCTTAAAGGACTTTATATTGCACAGATTGTATGTTAAACCAGTAGGTTTTTTTTTAAATACAGAATGAAACATTGTGAAGGGAATAGTATCTTTATTAAATTGTTAAGTGATAAAGCAATGAAATCATTGGGAATGCGGTACAAAGGGGAAGAGTTCTGATTTGGAGTCAGAAGGCCTCAGTTTCTGATCCTGATACTGAAGCATAATACTCATGGAACCTTAGACGAGTGATTAAGTTCTGATTATCAGTGTGTTTAGCATATAGTAAAGGCTTCATACGTTTATTTTCATTCATTCTGAGACCCTCACTTCCCTCTTCTATAAAACAGATTGGATTAGATGACCTCTAAGGTTTCCTATCACTAGAAACTAATAAAATAACTCGAAGACCAAATTTACTTTGATATATAGAATCTGACTCAGCTTTTAGTCAATAATGTTATTAGAAAACACTTTGGACGACAAATATTTGCTAGGCTATCCTAACATATTGACTGAATTCATGCTTCAAATGACTCCAATAGACAGCAGAGATAAGATTACTAAGTGCCCCCCCCTTACAAAACTACTATTCTCAGATATTATGTCAAAACCGACCATAAGAACAGTGAAAAATGGGGATTTAAAATTTTGTATGTAACAGAACTCAATGATATATTGCAAATTAAAATTTCAGAGACTAAAATTTTTGAACAGAAATTTATTCTTTATATGCATATCTTAGAAAAATCAGATAACCAGAAACTGATTTCCCTTAAGGAGAGAAATAAGTGGCAGCATCTTTGCAAAGTGCTTACAGCTGGAGTTGCAGTGATGCCAAAAGCAGGAGCCAAAAAAGGATATTAAAACATTGCATTCTCCCTTGTTCCAGCTTACTAACATGGTCCGTTTTACTTTATCCTTTTTTTTTCTTCCAGTACCTTTATCATATCAAAATTGCCATGATCAAATATTTCATTTTCTTTTAATTTCTTGAAATCTTTTCTGTCTCTACTACTCTTGTGTTAAGCTCTTCATCTGATGCTTCCCATTTTGACCTCAGACTTGCCATAACTTTCTTGTATGCTCTAGTTGCAAGTTCCTTTGTGTACTCAGACACTGAATATCTTATTTTTGTTGTATTTGGCAAACATGAATCTTAAAAACTTTTCGGAAATAAATCTTATTTCTATACCCTATAAATATCTATAGGGTATTTCTATACCCTATAAAATCAATGTAATCACTACTCTTAGCATGTATTTTTTGAGTACTAGCCTGTGTTTCATGCATATTACTTCTGTAGTTGTTATTCACTATATTTAAAACTCTTGGTGTATAGCTTTACCCATAATAATATGTTATTTTTCTTTTTAGTTTTGCTTTTTCTTAATTTTTCTTTTCTTTTCTTACTTTGGGTTTTTGACTACATATATGTAGAATTTAATTGGATGGTCATTTTTAGCATCTATAATGTGGTTCTCTTTCTTTCTTCTAGTCAAAATGGAGAAAAGTCCTCCTGTAAAGGGATTCCTTTCTGGAAAAGTCATTTTACCTTGTCACTTTTCAACTATGCCCACCTTACCACCCAGTTACAATTCCACAAGTGAATTTCTTCGTATCAAGTGGTCGAAGATTGAAGAGGATAAAAGTGGAAAAGATTTGAAAGAAACTACTGTCCTTGTGGCCCAAAATGGGAATATCAAGATTGGTCAGGGCTACAAAGGAAGAGTGTCAGTGCCTACCCATCCAGAGGATGTAGGAGATGCTTCACTTACCATGGTCAAATTGCTTGCAAGTGATGCAGGTCTTTACCGCTGTGATGTCATGTATGGAATTGAAGATACACAAGACACTGTGCCATTGGCAGTGGAAGGTGAGGTTTTTTGCAATGTCTAGGCATTTTTTGATTTAACAACATTAAAAATTAGTATGTTAAATTAGCTATCTTATTCTAGGATCACTCTGGTAATACCAGAAAAAAAAATAGACCAAATATTCTTCTCCAGTTATAAATTGCTACTTATTATGGATAACTCACCTCCCTCCCTTCCTCCCTTCCTCCTCATTTCCTTCCTTCCTTCCTTCTATCCTTCCCTCCTTTCTTTCCTCCCTCCCTTCTTCTCTCCCTCCTTCCCTCCCTCTACTTCTCTTCCTTCCTCCCTCTCCATCTTTGTTACTTACTATCTGTATGATTTTGGGCCAGACCTTCAGTTCTTATCTATGAAAGGAGGAAATCAAGTCAAATGAATTCTATACTAGCTCTAGATGACTCCCTGAAGCTCTGGAACTGTGATCCTCAGATCTTATGTTATATTTGGAAACATTATGGTATAAAAGATAAAGCTCTATTCTTGTAATCAGGAAGATTTGAGTTTGAAGCTTATCTTTGCTACTTACTAGCTTTATGATGCTATTTAAAATGTAACTTCATAAAACTCTTAAAGACTACATTTTTCCTGGATTGTGATCCCTGGGGGATGGGGAATTCACTCTGCTACAACAAAACAATTAAATGTCTTTGACATACATTGCCATAAAATAATAATGATAATAGAATTGACCTCATAGGAATGTTTTGAGGATCAAATGTTGTAAATTACTTTGCAAATTTTAAATATTAATATATTAGATCTTTTATGTAGTGCTCACTTATATTATACCATTTGAGTTTCTCTGTAATCCTAACTAAATGCTGCAGTGTCTAGCATTATGCCTCCACATAGCAGAAACTCAATAAATATTGAACTTTAATTATATAAAAATAGCTATTGAAGAGAAGGAAGGAAGGAAGTGTCTGAAAAGATTAATTCATTAATTGTTCCTTCTTATTTCTCTCAAAGGAAAATTTGCCACGTATCCAGCCATAGTTTGTATATGATTTCAATATTTAAATTAACATACCAAATAGAAATAATTCTACTTGCTGGGTCTGTGCTGAATGATAAAACTCTTAGAAAGAGAAGATTTTGGCAAATTTTACCCAGTATTATAATACTGAGACATGTTGTAGCAAGATTAATTTTCTCTAACTATCAGTTTTCCTATAAAATATTTAACTTTCAGAAATATATGGGGGTATTTATCAAAACTCTTTCTTGTGTTGCCAGAAAGGAAATACTTTGCATTTCAGATGCAGAAAAATATCTTCCTGCACATCCTTTTGCCTACAGATTCAGTTGCTTCCTCCCGTAATTCTGTTTTTGTGCTTGCCAAAACTCACCAATAAACTAGGTCTTTTCTAATGTATTTGCCAGTTAGTGTTTACTTCCAAATTAGTCCCAAGTTAGTTGTTTTTTGCTTTATTTTGTTTTGCACAAAGAACAATCTCAAAAGAAGTTTTTCAGTATTAAAGAGCAAACAATGGATTTGTTTCTTTCCCTTCTGAAACAATGAAAATCTTGTATTTAATATCTTTAGCCCCATGGAGTCTTGTAATTATTCTAGCCTTTGCAGAGTCCTAACATGCTAATATATTCTCCATTCTTCACATAGACTTTTTTTTTGTCTAATCATCAGTGGCACATAAGAATTCTAAATATGAAGACGTCAAAGCTTAATTTTTAGGTCAGAGTAAGAAGAATAAAGAGTTGCCTAAATTCTTTCTGAGGTCTTAAAATGACTATAGACCTTGTATTGAAACCCTAAAAACAAAAACTTCGTAAAATAACTGATATAAACTTTCTTTGGATAGATTGTATGGAGATGCCTATCTTCTATGTGTCAATAGGAAGGTTTATGCAATGTCATAACATAGGAAACATCATCAAGAGGAAAAGTTCATAATAATAAATGCATTCATAGAATAGAGATGGTCTAACTGTAAGGTTAACTTTGTCTGCTCAATATATTTCCTTTTGTACACATAAGGCTTTCTGTTGAGGCTGGTCACTGGAGCTTATCAATGGAAATGTCGTGCTATATTAAGTTAGCTGTTGAAATCACAGTCACATACCATAGATTTAGAGGGCATGAATGATAATCTTATTAAGAAAGCAAACAATACTATAAACAACCAGGCCTAAATGGGGAGAGCCTTATAATCTTCCAAACCACTCTTTAAGGGAGAAGGGAGGGAAAAACTGTTAAAATTAAGGAAAATTCAGAGAGAACTACAATAATCATCTAAGGTCATTTTATGAAATTTTGATCTGATGAATTTCTAATATTAGAAGGTAACAATTGAACGCCTCAATATTAGCTAACTTGGGAAACCAAAACAATGAATACAGAAGGTATAGGAGCTTTATACTAAATAATTGCTCATTCTGTCTAACTAACATCTGGGTGCCAGACAGTGAGAAGCAGATCATTTTCAGGTTCTTGGGAATCCTTAGAAATTGGTAGCTGGAGTGGAGAAATATGAAGTAACCCAATAAATAAGTGCAAGTGCAGCTAGAAGCTCAATGGTTAGAGCACTGACCTTGTAGCCAGGAAGACCTGAGTTCAAATTTGGCTTCAAATATTTTTTAGCTGTGTGACCCTAAGCATCTCATTTAATATCTATTTGCCTTAATCCAACTGGAGAAGGAAATGAAAAACCACTCTAGAATCTTTGCTAAGAAAACCCCATGGATGGGATGGTCCACAGGATCATGAAGAATTAGACACAACTGAAAGACTGAATAACCTGGCAGGGCAAAATGATGATTGATGGAATCTTGTCTGCTTTAAATTCCACTTGTCCCCAGCTCCTAATTTCTGTGGATTGTTCAATCTCAGAGAGAAGTCATGTAGAAAAAAGGATCAGGAAATGTAAAAACAAAAACAAAAACAAAAAAAACCCCAACATTTCTATGTCAATTGCCTATTTTAATTTTTCACTGCTGGTTCTGAGTAGGGGTTCTTAGGATGATCAATATAACTGATAACAGTATAACTAGATATCAGTATTTTAGGATATCACTATAACTGAACTGAGGAGGGAGGGCATTTACATAATAGCTTTTCTAAGTATCCCTTCCATACTATTAGTTAATGATCACTAATACCTAATGTTGTCCCATCTTGTTTGGGAGGCTGCTTTACATCTTGGATTTTTGTTTTTTTCTTCTTTTTAAGTGTTGTTTTGTGCTTTAGGGTTTATGCCTTGTAATGAATAGAGAGGTAGCCATAGGGATCTGACTTCAAATTGTGTGTGAAAAACACTCTGACATAGGCTGTGTGACCTTAGGTAGATTGTTTAACTTCTTAGTGCCCCAGGCAAATCTTTGAGAGTATAAATTGTAAAGAAATTGCCAATTTGTAATTTGAGGGAATTTTCCTCAGGTATAATCATTAATCTCTCATATCTTGTGTTTAACAGAAATCAAAGTGTTAAAGCATCATATCATAATTACTATCTAATTAGATATCCAGACATCATCTCATTGATAAATGGCTCAATAGGGTCTAATGAAAAGTTAGGGAAAACCAAGTTTAAATCAAGCCAACAACTAACATTTATTAAACTCCTACTATGTTCCAGTCTGTGTGGGCAATAACAATGGTTTGCTTTAATTAAGTGAAATAAGATATGGCCTATGTTATAGTTATCCTGTGGGAAAATAGTCATACTTTTAACTTGTATTTATTTGAAGAATCTTATGAAGTTAGTCTTATAGATGACAACTTGCTCTTCTGTATAGGTTAACTCATTATTTGTGTTAGATGTATAGTATGTACATCACTTTTGTCTATCATCTCTGTATTCCCATGGAAAGGAAGAAATACATTTTGTCCAGGAGACTACTTGTTATGGACATTTCATAGCCATTTGCTGAGCCATATCTTAAATTGTGAATAAGCAAGGGTTTATTGTAGATAAAAAAATCCCTACTCTCAAGGAATTCAGTGTAATAGGGAGACAATATTTAAATAACTGTACAAACAAGCTGCATATAGGATAAACTGGAAATAGGAAAAAAGGAAGCCATTAAAATTAGGAGATATTGGAAAAGGCTTCCTGTAGAAAGTAAGATTTTTAATTGGGACCTGAGGAAATCAAGAACAGAAATGAGCAAAGGAATATTTCAGGCATGGGGGAATAGTCAGAAAAAGATGCTTAGAATTGAAGAATGGACTGCTTTGTTTGAAGAATAGCAAAGAGGCTTATGTTGAATAGCAATGGAGAGGAGGTGTGAATAAGTAAGAAGATTGGATAGGTCAGGAGGAGAAGTATTTGAAGGGCTTTAAAAATCAAGCAGAGAAAGTGAGGCAAGATAGAGACTATAATTTGCTCAGGGCCATGCATTTAGGAAGTTATCTGAGGCTGGATTTAAACTCAGTTCTTCCTAACTCCAGGATTAGATTTTAGCCAACCATCTCAAGATTACATTTCAAAAGATGATGCCTGAAGACAACAGAGCTTAAACCAAAGGAATAAATCTTTAATGGTGGATTTGCAATGATGGTAGTATTTGAGGATGTTAAATTATACCATTAGTAAGTAATTTCTAATGGGATTTTCAACCCATCTGTGACCTTGCTTTGTTTTTTAATTAGGTTTACCTAAATATAAGAAATTAAAGTGATGAGGCTGTCTATTATGTATTATTACCACTTAATTAGATATAAGCATATTACCCCAGTGTGAAATTTAACATATTATGGTGAGAAACTTTAATGCAGTCTTAACCACTTTATCATCTTCTACTGTCTTTACAGGTGTTGTTTTTCATTATCGAGCTGCAACCAGCAGGTATACTCTGAATTTTGAAAAGGCTCAGCAAGCTTGCTTGGAAAATGGTGCTGTAATAGCAAACCCTGAACAATTAAAAGCTGCATATGAAGATGGATTCGAGCAATGTGATGCAGGCTGGTTGTCTGACCAAACTGTGAGGTGGGGAATCCAATGTAGACAGTCCAGACTTCAATTATCCAGACATTTGCTGACTCTCCTCCTCCTTCTCCTTCTTCTCTTTTTCTCTCTGTCTCTGCTGTCTGTCTGTCTGTCTGTATCTATCTTTGTCTCTGTCCCTATTTCTCACTCTCTCTCTTTGACTTTAGTTCTTGGTGAAATTTTAGAGTATATCTTTAAAGGATGACAAGTGCATATTTAAAATGGGAAATAGTGTTTATGAGGCATCTACATAGTTTCATCTAGAACATATTATTCCAGATCAAACTAATTTCCTTTTTTATAGGTTATTTAAAATGACAGATTTAGAGAATGTTGTTGATATAGTTTTTTGGTTTTAACAAAGCATTCAGTACAATCTTTCATGTTATTTTTTTTGGGGGAAAAGATGGGTGAAATGAGATAAATGATAGATTTGGGACAGTGATAGTAGTCATTAAGAATCAATATTAAAAAAGATCTTTTCTAATTGCTGTATGAATATGTACTTAGCTCTGATTATTCTTTTGTTTTGTTTAAAATTATTAAATTGTACAAAGGCCAAGATGGTATGCTTATAAAACATGCTAAGAGCACAAAATTTAGAGGAATATTAATAAGCAGAAGAGGGAGACAATATTTTATTTTAAAAAATTAAAATTTTTAATTTTTGGTTCAAAATTTTCTCCTTCCAACCCCTTGTCTGCCCTTGAGAAGAAATACATTTGAAATCATGTAAAACATATTTACACATTAGCCACATTTCAATAAAAAGCAAGAAAAATAAAGAAAAATGCAAAACAATATGCTTCATTCTGCACTCAAAGTTCATCAATTCTCTCTCTGAAAAGGATAACTTTATTACAAGTCCTTTGAAATTGTCATGGAACTTATATTGATCAGAGTAGCCGAGTCTTTCACAGTTGATTATTGTTATGATATAGTTTTGCTACTTCTTTTCACTTTACTTTGCATCATCTCAGAAGAGAGACAAGATTTTAAAAAGATAGGTTAAGATATTAGGCTAAATCGAGTAAGAGGAAATTTAGTAGCAATTAATGTAAAATTGTACACTTGGCTTCCAAAAATATCAAGTTCACAATACAAGATGGAGGAGACATAGCCAGACAGTAGTTTGCTGGAAAAAGATTTTTTTTTTTTGGTGGATTGCAAGCTTAATCAGTTAACAATGTGACATGGTAGCCAAGAAACCTAGTGCAAATTTAGCAAAGCATAACCTTTGGAAGAAGGGAGTGATCATCCCACTAAACTTTGCCCTAGTTAGAAAATAGACTATTTTAGTCAATTCTGGATACCACAGTGTAGGAAAGACCCAGAGAAGCTGGAGGACAACCAAGATGGGGAAGAGTTTCAAGTTTATGTCATTTGATGATCATTTGAAGTAATTCGGGATGTTCTTCTTGGAAGAGAGAAAACTTGGGTGGGGGGCACATGGCAGTGAACTTGAAATATTTCGTTTTTTTCCCAATAATGTTTTATTTTTCCAAATACATGTAAAGATAGTTTTCAACATTCTTTTTTTTATTATTATAGCTTTTTATTTACAAGATATATGCATAGGTAATTTTTCAGCATTAACAGTTGCATATCTTTTTGTTCCAACTTGTTCCCTCCTTCTCCCTATCCCTTCCTCCAGATGGCAGGTTGACCAATATATGTTAAATATGTTAAGGTATAAGTTAAATACAATATTTGTATACATGTCCGATTATTTTGCTGTATAAAAATAAATGGACTTTAAAATAGTGTACAATTAGCCTGTGAAGGAAATCAAAACTGCAGGTGGACAAAAATAGAGGGATTGGGAATTCTATGTAGTGGTTCATAGTCATCTCGCAGAGTTCGTTCCCTGGGTATAGCTGGTTTCAGTTCATTACTGCTCTATTGGAACTGATTTGGCTCATCTTCATTGGTGAAGAGGGCCACGTCCATCAGAATTGATTATCATATAGTATTGTTGTTGAGGTATATAATGATCTCTTGGTCCTGCTCATTTCACTTAGCATCAGTTCATGTAAGTCTCTCCAGGCCTTTTTGAAATCATCTTGCTGATCATTTCTTACAGAACAATAATATTCCATAATATTCATATACCACAATTTATTCAGCCATTCTCCAATTGATGGGCATCCATTCAGTTTCTAGTTTCTGGCCACTACAAAGAGGGCTGTCACAAACATTCTTACACATCCAGGTCCCTTTACCTTTTTAAAAATCTCTTTGGGATATAAGCCTAGTAGTACACTGCAGGATCAAAGGGTATGCACAGTTTGATAGCTTTTTCAGCATAATTCCAAATTGCTCTCCAGAATGGCTGGATGTATTCACAATTCCACCAACAATGTAACTTGAAGTATATCAATTATGAAAATATGTTAGTACTGAAGCATTGTCATATGGAAGAGGGAATAAGTTTATTCTTTTTGACCCTAAAAAAGCAAAAGTTGGAGCAAAGAGTAAAAGATGCAAAGAGGCAAATTTCAGTATGATATAAGAAAAAAACTTCCTAATAATTTAAACTTTACCAAAGTAAAAAGATTTGTCTCAAGAAGGAGTTCCCACCTTCATTAAGAGTCTTTAAGCAAGGGTTTCCTAGTCATTTGTCAAGTAGCTTATAGAGGAGATTTTTTTTAAAAAAATAAATTAGAGTAGATGATCACTGAGATTTTTCCAGTCTGAAATTCTATACTGAAAGAAAACATTTATTTGTTTAAGAAGAGTTAAACTAATAGATTTAGAGCAAAAGAAAACCTCAAGCTCTTGTGATTCAACACTTGTTTAAAGCTAGAAAAACTAGGATTTATCCAACACCAAAGTAATCAATGACAGAATCACAACTCATATCAAGGTCTTTGACTCTAATTCTTTAACTTCATGTGTTCCACTATGCTACCTTGGCTTATCATGATTATCTTTTTTCAGATATCCTATCAGAGCACCCCGAGCTGGTTGTTATGGAGATATGATGGGAAAAGAAGGAGTCAGAACATATGGTTTTCGTGCTCCTCATGAAACTTATGACGTATATTGTTATGTGGATCATTTAGAAGGTAAGCATTTTCAAGCTTCTGCAGCTTTCTGAAAGCTAACAATATTGATTGACAACCTTCTATGAAAATGAATTTTTTCCTATGGAGAACCAGGAAGAGCATCTAGTTGAAAACAACCCTATGGTTATGTGGTTTAATTGGCTTAAATTAACAGAAACTAGAGGAAGGAAACCTAAAACTGGCTGGTCAGGTTTGGGATTTCTATACTTAGGGATGGTTCTTTCTGTAAAGCTGTTCCTGGGGTTTCCATTTAGAATGCCCTGAACAGAAGGCTATAATAACCAAAAAGAGGAATGCTGGCTTCCACCACAACCAAAACTTCAGATAAAAAAATTAGCTGATGTTGTTTTCCTTCAGGCTTAATATTGAGATTTGTCATAGCAGAAGAGGATTACAGAGATGAGAAGAAACCTTAGGTGTAATCTAGTTTTACAGATGAGAGACCCTCTCATTTTACAGAAAAGAAAACTAAGGCTTGGAGAGGTCCAGTGACTTGCAGAAAAGTATGTGGCCAGTAACTGGCAAAGTCAGTATTTGAACTCAGGTGCTGTTACCTTTAGATCAAGGCTTTTTCCATTGCAAATCAAAACAAGAAACTTCAGTCTAGTCTTTTTCTAGATATTTCCATTATGCTTGAGTGTAATATTGAATATATAGTGTAAAATGTTTCTTATTTTTGTTTTTGTATTATTCTTATGTTTTCGTTAGTTTAGGGAACTTTTGGTGAGAAAACTCGCTCCATCAATTCAGGTAAACATTTAGTTTGCAGTTTACAGTCTTAGAGTGTTGACTTGCTCAGGAAAGACAGGATGTGTATGAAGCCTTACCCAAAGCTATCTGACTCCAAGGCCAATTCTTTAACCACAATGCTGTCTCTTTAAGATGAGTTATTATTTCTGAGTTAGAATAAAATTGTAATGTCACAGTTTCGCATTTCCCTTTTAAAAAAAGTTACTTTAAAAAAGTATGACTTAAATGATATCTATATCTTCAAGACTTGAAGCAGCATATTCAATAAAAGGGACTGAATATAAAAAAATTTGTCCTTATAATGAAGTATTACATCAACAAATTTGTAAAGAGATCAAATCGTAAAATTCTGCCAAAGTAGGACTGTATTCTTAGACTTGTCCAGATTCACTCAAGATAGAATTGAAGAATTCTGAGGTGACCATAGAAAGTAGAATGATCTTTCCTATATTCATTCATTCACACATTCATTTGTTCATTCATGCATTCATTTGTTCTTCATCTATTAAGTAGACATTTATTAAATATATTCTCTATATCAGTGTGCTAGCCACTGAGAGATACAACATTTAGATAAGACAACTCCTATTTTATGAAATTTGCAGTCTTAAATTTTTGGGAGGCTACAAAAGACCTTCAATTTTTTTTGTGTGTGAAATAGATTATTACTCTGGAATAATTTCCTGAGGATTGGAGCTGCTTCTCTTACCTCATTTTCCTATTGTTTTGGGAACATCAAGAGTCATTTCTTATAATGAAGAATAAAAAAAAAAGCAGTTCAGTAAAGCTAACAAACTCATTAAGGTTAAAACTGTATTTATACAATGTTACATACCCACAATTTCTCACCTTTACAAAGAGATTAGAATGATGCATTTTATCTTCTCTTCTGCAATGTATTCCATTACAATCATGAACTGCAATTTGTTTAGCTATTTGTCAGTTGTTTTATTTTTTTTTTATGAGATTACTTGGAAAACATTCGGTTTGTAATTTTTAAGGCCCTATTATGCTTCCAGGAGTTGAGTATAGAACTCAGAATAAATTTGGGATAGGACATTTATTCCAAATCAGCAGAATATGATCTGTTTCCAACACTTCTACTTCTGGTTTAATATTTAAATTAGGGAAGCAAGAAAAATTCTGTGTTTCAAAGGCATTAGGAACAGTTCAGGACATTAAACATAGACTGAGGTTTGTCTGAACAGGACTTCATGTTGCAACTCTTGTTAACTAGCTTTTTAAATCAGCCCTAAACTGTTGCTTGTTCCCAAGGATAGGCCTTGAGAAATAGCAGAGAAAATGCAGAATGTATCCAGTTACATTGTTCTGATCATTCTTCTTTCCTTGGTTAGTTGGCCTTTGGAAACCTTGGCAAATTATTAAGTATTCTTTTCCTTCTTGGCTTGGAATGGAAGGTCATACAGTCCTTAAATAGATGTCAAGTTAAGGGAAAGAGGGAAAGGGATGCAAGATAATTCATAATATAATTTTAAAATATCATCACTCTTACCTGGGAAGAAAAAGCCAATTACTCAACCATAATTCATGTGGAAATCAAAGTAATAAAATTACATTCAGGGTTTTTACTTTTTACATAGCAGGAGATTCCCATGAAAATTGGCTATAATTTTTTTCCAAGTTTATTATTATGTATAATTATATCACACTCCTTGCTTTTACTTTAATATTATTCTTTGGAACAAAGAGTATTTGAGAGGGTATCTTTACAGAAACTGATATCCTTAGACCACATATAATCGAATGATTTGGACTATAATTGGGAGCCAAAATACCTTGGCCTTGGCTCAGAATTTATATTTTACCAGATGATGTTATAAAGTAAGAAAGTTCAGGATAAGGAAGATTGTAATTCAAAGATGTAATTAATCTATAGTCTTAATTTTGTTATTTATTAAATAAGATGCTTATTTAGTTAACACTTCAACTTTCTTTATTCATCCTTTCTTGTATTATAAAGTCACAGTTAAGTATTCCTCCTGGCATTTCCAAATCCAAACATGAAATCCAAACAATTGGACTTAATTGAATTCAGCAAGATAGGATTAAAAACACATGTGTCTTTAAAAAAATCTTAGAATAGTCACAGATATTAAAGGATAGTTATAATTATGAATAAAGCATTTGACAGCAGTTTAAAAAAACAATAGAATAGGAGAGCAATGATAATTAGCTCCTCAGGCAATTATTTAAAAGCAACAGGTATACTTAAGGAAAAAAAAAATCTACTGTTATGGTAGATTCAACAATGAGGAACTAGTGTTAAGAAGTTAACTGTGGAAAGGGATTTATAAATGGGTTCCTGCATGGCAAAGTTGTAAAATAATCCTTTGGAGGTAGTATTGCTTCACCTTCATTCACTCCTATATGTAGCATAGTGCACATAGCACATTGTATGTGTTAATAAATGCTTATAGTTTGATCCTTAATTAATAATAATAATCCTTAATTACTAAAGAGGTAGGTAATAAAAGGCCTATTTTATATGACTGTTATCTTTTAAATACTATTTTCATTATGTCAAATGCCTACATAAGAATATATAATAATTTCCAATCACTTATCATATAAAGTCTTAATACCTCTGGCTTTTAAATAAATTGCATTCACTCCACCTTTCCATCCTTATTTTTAACTACTTACTTTCCAGTCAATTTCTTTCGGTCTTCTTATTCCTCACTGCCTTCCTCCTTTAAACTTTCTGCTTTCAACTCCAATGATATTCTTCCCTCCTGTCAGGTTTATTATACTCATTCTACCTCTGTTGCCTTGAGTAAATTCCTACCAATTTGCCTACTCCTTTTTTCAGTTTCCTTTGTTGAATCCTCATCCATATCAAATCACAAGTTATAAATGTTCCCCCAAGACTCTATCCTATGCTTCCTTTTGAGAGCCTCCCCTCTCTCTTTCCCTTCCCTAAAATCTCTCCTATTAACATGATTTTCTTAAAGGACAGCTCTGATCATGTCATCTCCTGCTAAATAACCTTCCTATTACCTTTACAAGAAATATAAGATCTCTCTGATGTTTAATATTCTTCTTGATCTACCTCCTACCTAACCTTTCCATTCCACATACTTTGTGGTCTGTTCAATTTGCTGTTCGAACATAGGATTTTTATCTTTTAACTCTGTATTGACTTTTTCTCACTTGCCCTGCTCTCCCTCCTCATCTCTAATTCTTTCAATCTTTGATTTCTTTCAAAATTCAGTTCACACCTTCTATTTTCAGCTTTTCTTGATCTCCTCAGTCTAGGTGCTAGTACAGTCCCTCCTCAAAGCATTTAGACTATGGTCAGTATTTACTTATTTATGCATATGTTTTCTTTCTTTCTTTCTTTCTTTCTTTTTTTTTTTTTTTTGTTAGCAACTTAGTTAATGTTGCTAATGTTAAGTATTAAAGCCCAATATAGTTTGCTTCTAGGCCTTTCTTTGTCACCCAGGATAGCTAATTATCTAGTAACACTTGTCTAATGTATCTCCCAAGTTCTGCTGTTGGGAGATTTTTATTTAATTATTCTTTTTTTAAAATTTTTATTTAATAATTACTTTATATTGACAGAATCCATGCCAGGGTAATTTTTTTACAATATTATCCCTTGCACTCGTTTCTGTTCCGATTTTTCCCCTCCCTCCCTCCACCCCCTCCCCTAGATGGCAAGCAGTTTTATATATGTTGGATATGTTGCAGTATATCCTAGATACCATATATGTTTGCAAAACCGAACAGTTCTCTTGTTGCACAGGGAGAATTGGATTCAGAAGGTATAAATAACCCGGGAAGAAAAACAAAAATGCAGATAGTTCACATTCGTTTCCCAGTGTTCTTTCTTTGGGTGTAGCTGCTTCTGTCTGTCATTTATCAATTGAAACTCAGTTAGGTCTCTTTGTCAAAGAAATCCACTTCCATCAAAATATGTCCTCATACAATATCGTTGTCGAAGTGTATAATGATCTCCTGGTTCTGCTCATTTCACTTAGCATCAGTTCATATAAGTCTCGCCAGTCCTCTCTGTTCTCTATTCTCTATTCATCCTGCTGGTCATTTCTTACAGAACAATAATATTCCATAACATTCATATACCACAATTTACCCAGCCATTCTCCAATTGATGGACATCCCTTCATTTTCCAGTTTCTAGCCACTACAAACAGGGCTGCTACAAACATTTTGGCACATACAGGTCCCTTTCCCTTCTTTAGTATTTTTTTGGGATATAAGCCCAATAGAAACACGGCTGGATCAAAGGGTATGCACAATTTGATAACTTTTTGGGCATAATTCCAGATTGCTTCCAGAATGGTTGGATTCGTTCACAACTCCACCAACAATGCATTAGTTTCCCAGTTTTCCCGCATCCCCTCCAACATTCATCATTATTTTTTCCTGTCATCTTAGCCATTCTGACAGGTGTGTAGTGGTATCTCAGAGTTGTCTTAATTTGCATTTCTCTGATCAATAATGATTTGGAACACTCTTTCATATGAGTGATAATAGTTTCAATTTCATCCTCTGAAAATTGTCTGTTCATATCCTTTGACCATTTATCAATTGGAGAATGGCTTGATTTCTTATAAATTTGAGTCAGTTCTCTATATATTTTGGAAATGAGGCCTTTATCAGAACCTTTAACTGTGAAGATGTTTTCCCAGTTTATTGTTTCCCTTCTAATCTTGTTTGCATTAGTTTTATTTGTATAAAGGCTTTTTAATTTGATGTAATCAAAATTTTCTATTTTGTGATCGGTAATGGTCTCTAGTTCACCTTTGGTCACAAATTTCTTTCTCCTCCACAAGTCTGAGAGCTAAACTATCCTATGTTCCTCTAATTTATTTATAATCTTGTTCTTTATGCCTAGGTCATGGACCCATTTTGATCTTATCTTGGTATATAGTGTTAAGTGTGGGTCCATTCTGCTGTTATTCTTAAGACTAAAAATGCCTTGATTGTGACAATACCAGCTAACAGATGCCTAGCCCTTTTTGGTCAAGGAGGATAACTTTCTGAACCTGGATTAGAGGATTTTTCTTCTTTTCCTTGATGGTTCATTTTGGTTTTGACTAATGAATGTACAAAAATTTCATATCCCCCTCCCACCATATCTTTAGTCTTTAGGAATTTAGCATCTAGATTGAATTATTTCTTCCTGTAGTAATAAATATGACTTGTCTCTTAGTCTAAATAAAAAACACTAGCTTTCTTACATTAATAGTTCAAAGAGCTGAGAACACAACAACTCTCATCTTATTGTAATCAACAAATAGTGATCATTTTACTTTTCATAGTCTACTTCTAACTTTACAATGAGTTTAATCTTTGGCAGATATTGCCAAGTGAATGGAGCATTTGATGAAGGCTTATTAAGTTTAGCATAGGCAGAATGAGGTCGGGATCCTTCTCATTTGATCTCTTTTCCTGATTTACTAGAGGGCCACTTTTTACTCTAACAATCCCCTCGCATTGTTTCCATAAATCCCCCATGTCTAACAGTAAGATTCATTTTAAACTTCTGGAGCATTTGAAAAGCTTAAGTTTGGATCAAAATCAGAGATAAAAGCCAGGAGTTATTCAATCTCCTACAATTTGACTTAATCAGAATCTAGGCTACTAGATTCCTCCCTAGTGTGAATACTCTGATAATGCTGATTTGATTTCATAATTAGCTCATATAATACAAAAATGTCTACAATAAATCAATTAGAAGAATTTCTCATATATCATTAATTTACTTCTGAATCAAATATTGATTTTAAACTCAGAATTAGAATAATTGAGATAGAGTAAATGCAAGATGTCTTAAAAGGCTTAATTCAGTTTTAAGCTTTAATAGAACAGTTAAAATAGCTTAATAACGTAGAATTGCATTAGCAGTTAAGACTTTTTGTGTCTCTAGCATTTGGCACAATTCCCAGCACATAGCAGGCTCTTAATACATGTTTGTTGACTGGTTGGGGCACATATATATTGCCGTGTGTGTATATGTGTGTGTGTGGTGATATAGTTATTGAGGGTGGTTTCAGATAACCCCATGCTATTATTTATTTTTCATTAAGCTAGCAGAAAACCATAGCTCATGTTGCCTATAATTGCCTTTGCTTGAGAATCTATATCTTATAAGGATCGAGTGGTATTTCAAATTTAAAACCAAAGTGGTTGTTGTAGATCAATGCAGGACTCTGAGGAATCTCATAGGGCTGTGAAAGAACTTGTTGGTGGGAGGGTTTTGAGTTTACCACCCAAGCAGTCCCTCTAAGAGACACAATTCATAGTAATCCCAGTAGACACTTCTAGACAGCCCCTTTGGTTCTATTAAGTCAATAATGCATAACTGCAGGAATTTATCACTGGCCCCTAAAGATTCATAAAGAGCAGCCTTCATATTTATTATAGTCTAATGGAAAATTAATATGTAAAGGGCTCTATAAATTTATATAGTGTTGATATCTATACTTCTCATTTCCAAAATTTAATATCACATTCCCATTATTTTTAATGTTTATTTTTACATTTACATTTACATATACATAATTGAGTATCTATTGTACTTTTTCAATTTGGACTGGACCTGTGATTTTATTGGTTTAGGGAATTCTTGAAGAAGAACCTTCTGCTAATGTAGACAGGCAATTACTTAACAGCTTAGAGTTTTAAAGAGTTGTCTGGGGAACTCTGAAATTAATTGACTTATCAGTCTATGCTTAGGTAGGATTTGTGCCCAGATCTTCCTGTTTCTGAGATGGACTCTCTATTATACTACTCTATCTCTCTTGTATGTATAATATGAGAATAAGGAATTGCCTCTTTCATAATCTTAATGACTAATTTTGTGAAGCCTCAATCAAACTGAGACCTTTTGAAGACCTTAGTTTAAAAAGACCAAAGTCTCCCACTGCATCCAGGATCACCTCCAGTTGTCCTAATCTATAACTGGCCCCAGAACTGGATGGCTCTGGAAGAGAACTGAGCTGCTGACTTTATACAGCCTTTCTTCACTACAAGCCAAATCACTTATATGTCATAGCATCACTTCTCTGATGTCATAATCCTTTTCCAGAATGAAGGACAAACAACAATATAGGAATAATCCCAAGTTTTCCACATAATCCATATATTTGTTTATCAGTAATTAATTCTATGAAGTATATCACTCATGAAATCATAGAATTGGATGGAGCCAACTTTCCCATTTATCTGAGTAAACCAGCGGTTCTGAAACTTTCTCAATTATGGAGCCCTTGGTGTCTCAATAACATTTACATTGTGCCTAACATGCAAAAAAAAAAAAGAGAGAGAGAGAGAGAGAGAGAGAGAGAGAGAGAGAGAGAGAGAGAGAGAGAGAGAACAACCTCCAAAACCAATCTAACAAGTTAGAAATACCTAGCTTATCAAATGTGTGTGTGTAGTGCACTGCTCCTACATGTTCACTGAAGAACCTGGAGAATTGCAGTATAGTTTGGGAATTAAGGGGTTACACCAATCCTCCCCCATTTTTTCCTGGATTATTGATTTCATTGGTATAAGTATATGCACTTCAGCACTTTAAGAAGAAATTTCCCCTATCAACTGTTCCTCACCTTTAGGTCTTAAATTGTTTCTTAATGTATTAAGAAGAAAAGTGATTTGCCTAAGATTGTAGAAACAATATATGTTAGAAGGAGGAGCTGAACCCATGGCTTGCTTCTGTGAGGTCAGCTCTTCATCCACTGATCCATCTGCTTCTTGGTCTTCAACCATTAAGAAAAAGAAATGTCAGAAAATTGTTTTTAAAAGCATTAATCAACAAATATTTCCTGAGTTGGTATTGTGTACATGGTTCTGTGAAGCATTAGAACAATGGTTTAATGGTTCTAACCCATTGTCACACCAACTATTCCAATACTACATTTTATTTTAGGAGTCATTTAGATCTGTGAGCTTTTTTTGCCCAATGTAATCAGCAGTGAACACTTCAGGACTTCCTTTCTGTGCAAGCTTGTTCTCATTTTTGTTATGCAAGGAACCTTAGTAGTAGTTCTCAAAGGGAATCTTGTTGTCAGTCTGCAGGATCAAAACTATTTTAACAATAGTACTAACTGTTGACATTTCTATGGTAAATTTTGACATAATCCACATAAACAAAAACTCTTGTGTAGGAGAGTCTTCAATAATATTTAAGAGTGTAAAGGGGTGTGAGACCAAAAAGTATGAGTTTTCTCTCTCTTTTTTAAAATTTTTTTTCCTGAGGCAATTGGGGTAAAGTGACTTGCTCAGGGTCAACCAACCAGCTAGGAAGTGTTAAGTGTCTGAGACCAGATTTGAGCTCAGGTCCTTCTGACTTCAGGGCTGTTACTTTATTTACTGTACTTCCTCACTGCCCCAAAGCATGAGTTTTCTAAACTAGAGGAGCTATCTATTTAGTAAGACTAGAATAGGGATAAATCAAACTCTTTTTTTTTTTTTTTTTGGATTTTTCTTTTTTATTAATTTATTTTTTATTTTTTTGGATTTTTCACTGGGTTCAATGTTGCAGTTTCCTCCATAAGGGAAGAGGTCATAGAACTGGAAAGAGTACTTAAAACTTAAAAAAAAAAATCTCTGTTTATGTTGATCAAGGTGCAAAAGGGAAGGGAAGAGTTTTTTAGCTAACATAATAATAGGGGTAGCTAGTTAGTGCCATAATGCACAGAGCACTGGGCCTGAAATGAGGAAAAATTCATCTTCCTGAGTTCAAATTTAGCTTTAGCTACTTCTTGCAGTGTGACTTTGAGCAAAACACTTAACTTTGTTTGCTTCAATTTTTTATCTGTAAAATGAGCTGGTGAAGGAAATGGCAAGCCATTCTACTGTCAGCTGAAATGAACAATAGTCATAATAATAGCTCTTATTTACACATAGCTTTAAAATTTTTAAAGCAGGTTACAAATATAATCTTATTTTATCTTCACAACAACCTAACAGTGAGAAACTGAGGTAAACAGAAATCAAGTGATTTGTTTAGGATCACATAGCTAAGCTTGAGGTCTGTCTCTAAGTCTAATTCTCTATTCACTGTACCATCTAACTGCTTCTCCTATGTCTTTTCAAGAGTATAGCCCAGAAATTGTTTTTAGAAGCTTACTTCTCACTTAGATGAAAACATCACAACTCTAAATAAGAGATCTTTTGTAACATTTCTTGAACATCATTTTGTTCTGAAAACCTTTCATATGTTAAATAGTTTTTTCATGGATCCACTTGTATAAGTAACCCAATGAATTGCTAACAAGCATGTTGATGTATTTCCACATAAATATAACTTAATACATATAAATTAAATAACGAACCAGAGATTTTTTCACTAAACATGAGCCTTAATTTTAGATCAAATATAAAGCCTGGTTTTTTTTTTTTTTAAGGGAAGCTACATCATGCTTCTTTAATATAAAAAAGGAGAAATTTAGAAGGTCCTAACCGGACTTTTCATTTGTTTTACCTGCAAATTCAAAATATATCAAGCCAAATTCTATCTTTAATCCTGAAATGATAGGGAATTACCTTGGTAGCATATAGTTTTTCTTGCTAGAATTAATAAAATGTTTGTTTCCCTAAGGATTAAAGGCTCAAATTACTAGAGTAACATGCATGCTTTTGAAAAACTGAAGTGCTTCCCCTCAAAAAGTTATATAGCACTCTGTTAACTGTTAACCAGCATATATTAGTGAGAGATCCATTGTCCCTTGAAATAAATGGGCATTTGTTTTCACAAACTAGAGCCTAGTGTTGTAGACTAGCTATAGTATTGGACCTGGAATCAAGAAGACTTAAACCTGAAATCCTGCCTCTGATACTTAGCTCTATGATCTTGGGCAAGTAATTTAATCTATCTGGGCTCCCCTGACCTCATTTGGAAAAGGATGCTAATGCTGTCTGTAGAAGGGTTGCTTTCAGGCTACAATGAGATAACATACATAAAACATTGAATATTCTAAAAGATGATTTAAATGCTTGCTGTTTCTGTATTTCTCTTGTCTAAATAAAACCAAAATAAGAAAGGAAATTTGAAATTTGAAAGCAATTTAATATTTATTTTGTCTTTTTGTTATTAGAGATCTGTCACACTAGCTATATATGTATATAGATACATACAAAGTCATGGATGATACGCTATTGTAGCATGTGTCATGCAATTACTTTATATAGACATAGACATACATAAATGAATGTAATTCTTTCTGTCTTTTTCTCTCTGTCTCCATCTCTGTCTCTCTTGATAACATTTATAGCACAATCCCTGTACCATACTAGGTGCTTAATAAATAATTATTCCTTTCCCTATACTTCTATTTATTTATCTATCTTTCATATTATTTGGAGATATTTTGTGTTTGTATGCATATGCAAGTATAAAATCAACTGACAGAAAATACAAACTATGTCTATATATACAATATAGAGATATGTAGCACAAAACATATAGAATATAAAGCAATCCATTTGTATATATCCATGTAAAATAGCATATAAATAATTCATATATAAATATATAATAGATGATTTCATGTAATGATGATCTATTTACACCATTTCATTTAAACTTCAAGCAATATGCAATTCTTATCTAATTTTTATACAATTCTGTGAGCATACACACTCATTTAAATATTAATGACAAAATCTTACAGTTTTTTCTAGAGAAAGTAAATGTGTTGAATTCCAAAAAGTGACAATAAAATAAAGATCAATGAATACCATGTCTTTACCCCTCAACTCAAACAATTTCAATAATATACTATTAACTCATAATCAAATATCAAATCTAAAAATAATCTAAAAAATGAAATAAACTATAAAATCTATAAAACACAAAGCCTTCTATTTGACTTCTAAAGTCCTTCATAAATTGCCACTTCCTAACTTTCTAGTCTTATATTTTACTCCTTTCTATACATATTATAATCCAACAATACAGGACTTTTGCTGTTCCACACACAGAACACTATATAACCCATTTTGGTGCCTTTTTGTTGGTTGTATCCCTTTAACTCTTTTTTTTTTTCTGGTGTCTTTCAAGTCTAGCCCCAAATCAACTTTTTATTTAAAGTCTTTCCTGTTTTCTTCTACTGCTAGTGCCCTTCTTCTAGGATTACTTCTCATTTACACCCTATATATCTAATATGTACATAGTTGTTTGCATGTTGTCTTCTCCATTAGAATGAGGTTAGGAACTATTTAAAAAAAATCAATAGTATTTTATTTTCTCAATTATATGTAAAAAGTTTTCACCATTCATTTTTGTAAAATTTTGAGTGCCAAACTTTTTTTTTCCCTCTCCCTCTTTTCCCTCCTCCCTCCCCAAGATAGCACAGCGATCTAATATAGATTATACATGTACAATCATTTAAAATATATTTCCATATTAATTATGCTAATTCCTGAGAAAGAAAAAACAAGCAGCAATCACAAAAAGGTGAAAATAGCATTTTCATCTACATTCAGTCTTTTTTTTTAATTTTTATTTAATAATTACTTTATATTGACAGAATCCATGCCAGGGTAATTTTTTTTCCAATTTTTTTCCCCTCCCTCCCTCCATCCCCTCCCCTAGATGGCAAGCAGTCCTTTATATGTTGGATATGTTGCAGTGTATCCTAGATACAATATATGTTTGCAGAACCGAACAGTTCTCTTGTTGCATAGGGAGAATTGGATTCCGAAGGTATAAATAACCCGGGAAGAAAAACAAAAATGCAGATAGTTCACATTCGTTTCCCAGTGTTCTTTCTTTGGGTGTAGCTGCTTTTGTCCATCATTTATCAATTGAAACTCAGTTAGATCTCTTTGTCAAAGAAATCCATCAAAATATATCCTCATACAATATCGTTGTCGAAGTGTATAATGATCTCCTGGTTCTGCTCATTTCACTTAGCATCAGTTCATATAAGTCTCGCCAGTCCTCTCTGTATTCATCCTGCTGGTCATTTCTTACAGAACAATAATATTCCGTAACATTCATATACCACAATTTACCCAGCCATTCTCCAATTGTACATTCAGTCTTGAAAGTTCTCTCTGGATATAGATGGCATTTTCTATCCCAAATCTACTAGAATTGTCTTGGATCTCTGTATTGTTGATAAGAACTAAGTCTATCATAGTTGATCATCACATAATCTTGCTGTTACTATATGCAATGTTCTCTCTATTCTGCTCATTTTATTTAGCATCACTTCATGTGAATCTTTACAGGCTTTCCTGAAGTCAACTTGCTCATCATTTCTTATAAAACAATAATATTCCATTACCTTCATATATCATAATTTATTTAGCTGTTCTTTAACTGATTGGGCATCTACTCAATTTCCAATTCCCTGCCACTATAAAAGGGATACTACAAGAATTTCTGCACATATAGAGGTCAGGAATTATTTTTTATCTTTCTTTGTATTCTTTGCATTCTTTGTATATAGTGCTCAGTGAGTTTCTCAGACACTGTAAAAGCTTAACAAAGACTTGTTATAGATTATTATTTCTGTAAGTAGAATGACAGTATTAAAATTAGGTTAATAATCCCTACACCCCGGGATTGTTATGAATAAAGCACTTTGTAAATATAAAATAGAAACCTATAGAATGTGGGCTATTCAATGTGAGATATAGGCTGATGAAGTCTAGTTCCCATGTTTTTACATATCATAATGCTATTTTTGAGAGCAGAGACATTAGCTAAGGTCTTATAATTCTTGCAGTTAGGAGGAGCACAGAACTTAACAAATCTGGAAATGCTTTCAGTTTTCTGTTATGGAAAATGAGCAATCTGAGGCTTGGTCAAGAATCTTACATTGCATGGAATTCTCTGTATTCTACATGAGGGTAATTTCTTTCTTTCTTTTAAAATCATTGGTCATTGCTAAATATCAGTCACAAAGAGACTTCCTCTCACTTTTGCTTCTGGATTTTTAGCGTTTATCAGAATCATTTTGGTGAATTATTCTTGCGTGAATACAACTGGTTTCAAGACATGACCAAGCCAATGGGGCTGATTGAGGGTCACTAAAAATATAAGATTGATGTAGACGTCAAGAAAACCTGCATTCAAATTCAGTATCCGTTACTAAGTAATTAGCTTGATTATTTCACCAGAAAGGGTCTAAACTTTACCTGAGCAGATGAAAGTATATGAGTACATGGAAGGACAAAATTGAACTAGATAATTCCATTCTCCAATTCTAATCTCTTTAGAATTTTTTTTTTTACTTGTTTTCTTCATTACTCTGTGAAGAAGCTGTAGTGTAGTAACAAAATATGAGATGTGAATTTGAATCTCATCTTTGCAACTTACTTACTGTGTGACTTTAGGTAAATCAACCTCTCTGAACTTCAATTTCCTAATGTGTAAAATAGGAAAGATACTACATATCCTACTTGCATCACTGACTTGATGTGTGGATTTCTGATCTGGAAATAGTTTCCTTCCTTTCCAATCTTGATCAATTGGATAACTAGTTCAATTCTATACTATTCTCTACTATTGAATTTCTTATTCTCTTGAGCTATTGTCACACATGCTTTGCTAAACTGGAACCCTAAATTACTTCTACTGTCTGCTTCCTTTTCCCCTTGTGCATGTGCTGCTGAATGGCTCTAGAGGAAGTTATGAAACTACTGATTGGATCCCATAATAAATGTATGCTTTCTAATCTCTACTGAGCCTTCTTCACAGCAGCAATATACTCCTTTTACTCCCCACCCCAAGTGATTCCTTATTCTACTAACCACAGATGCTATTTCAAACTCCTTCATTCTTTAAGTTTCTCATTGCACTCATTGTCTCCAGTCAAAAATGAAAACCTCATCACAGTTTCACTAAAAAACAAAAACAAAAAACTAGGCTCTTGTTGTTAGAGTTCCTTCTAATTTAACAACCCACATTTTTGATATCATTATTTAGGAATGTTTATAAAGTCTTTGATAATGAAGCCCTTTTAGAATATTTGATTCCTTCTCATCTTCTCCATCAATTTAACATCAACAATACAATTTGCCCTGCCTCTGACATCCTAAAGTCTACTAGACCATAATAGGTTCCTTACCACTATGGTCTCCAAATCCCTGGACACTGCTATTCTGTAAACATCTTCAATGCTGATGTCCTTAAAAGACCTCTAGACCTCACCACATGTACCCCTGATGCACACTTGAGACAGACAGGTATTTTTCATCTAACCTGTAGCTGAACTCATTTACATATATTGTTTTCTCTAGTTAAAATGTGAGCCTCTTGAGAACAGGTACTTTCTATTTTCTCTTTTTGTCCCTAGGATTTAGCACAGTCAACAACAAAAAAAGTTTTTTTATATATATTCATTCAGTCCCTCATTTACTGTCATCAGTTGCTCTCCCCAACCTCCCAGTCTTTATTATCTCCCTGACTTGTGATTGCTTTCCTGCAGTCCACAACTCCCCCAAAATAAAACAAAAAGGAACTCTTACTAAGTTCTAACATCCTTGCTAGGTAAAATACAATATCTCTGTTTCCCTTTCTAGCTAAGTTTAAGAAATTTGTCTTCATTAAATTCCTATATAGCTTCTTCTTTCACTCAATTATAAATCCTCTGAAGCCTGGTTCCTAATCTCATTATTCCACTGAAACTGTTCTTTCTAAAGTAAGTGATCAATGATCTCTCAATCACCACATATAGTAGCCTTAAAAAATTCAGTTTTGAATTTTCCACCTCTCCTCTCCAATTTATTAAGAAGGAAAAAGTTATAATACCCTTGATATATATGATTCATGCAAAACTTTTTCATATTTGCTGAATTATGAAAGAAATAAAAAGCAAGAAAAATAAAGTGAAAAAATATTTTTTTTCAATTTTCATTCAGAAGTCCTCTGTTTTCTCTCTGGTTGTATTTAGCTTTTCTCATAATTAGTCCTTTGTAACTGTTGTAGATCTTTGTATTGATAAGAGTAGCTAAGTTTTCCACAATTCATCATGATACAATATTGCTGATACTGTGGACAATGTTCTCCTAATTCTGCTCACTTCACTTTGCATCAGCTCATATAAGTCTTGTCAGGTTTTTTGAAATCATTCCGTTCATCATTTCTTACAATATAGTTTTCCACCACAATCGCATACTATAATTATTCAGTTACTCTTCAACTGATGGACATCTCTTCAATTTCTAATTCTTTGCCATCAGAAAAAAAGAGCTGCTATGAATATTTTTGTATATATGAATCCTCTTCTTTGATTTCTTTGGAATTCAGACCTAGGAGTAGTATTGCTGGGTTAAAATGGTATGCACAATTTTATGGCCCTTTGGATGTAGTTCCAAATTGTTGTCCAGCATAGTTGAACCAGTTTATAATCCCACTAACAGTGCTATCAATTTTCTTGTTTTCTTACATGCTTTTCAGCATTTAATATTTTCCTTTTCTGTCATATTAGCCAGTCTGATGAATGTGAGGAGGTGATACCTCAGACTAATGGCTTCTTTTTAACATAATCCATCTTGACTGTCATGCAGTATTTTACTTTTCTCTTTTCTCTGTATTTCTATGACTCTTCGCTCTACTATTTGTTTAGCCATTCTTTAATCTCCTTTGCTGGTTCTTCCTCCATGTCACCTTTCTCTCCACTACTTATTATGTGTCCCACAAGGTACCATACTCTATGTGTTGGAATGATAATAAATATCTTTATAGAATTTGGGAGCATTTTTTTTGCATTCTCTTAATCTTTTCTCTAAAGAGAAAACATAAGCAATATCTAAGAGGTGGCAGCAAAAAGAATAGTGGCCCATTTCTTTCTATTTACACTATATTTAATCTCATGGAATTATCCCTTTTATATATTTTCTATTTTGGTTTATGGTGTTTGAAATGTTCTCTGCTCATAAATTTGAAATTAGGTATAGATGGCTATTGTATGACAGAGGAAAGCTTAGAGCAAATAACTATTCTGTGAGCTTTTTTTTTTTATTAGGCTGAGTGAATGGATAAATGGGAATATGACCCATGATAAAAATGAATGAAATGACTGATATTTTTAAAGGAAGAAAAAGTACAGGAAATATTTCAACATAATATAAATGGTTTTGTATTAAGTTAGCAACCTACATACATAAGGTATGGAATTCATACCTTACAACCACCTGCCAAGGTCTCATACAAAATGTTTGTTGTATAAAATTTTGAGGTTGGTTACATGGTAAATCCCAAAAGGTTATTTGACTGAGTAAATTCTTTGGTCTGGCCCAGTATGGAGGCTGGTGTTTTAAGTAAACTACTGAGAAGCACATGCTATTTATTCTCCAGCATATAAAATAACAGTGTTGTTTGGTAAAACAGGACTTGCTCTCTAATTGTATTTTTTCTGCCATACTTAAGTGTGTTGAATACTCTTACAATTTAGGAAGTCTAGTAGTTTTTCCACAAAGTAGAAACCCCCTACAATGAAGGAAAGGAAGGCAATGAAACTGATACTCCAGCTGTAATAACAAATCCAAATGTTCTACCTAGGAGGGAAAAATATTGGCATGCTGCCTGTTTTCACACTTACATTCCTTTCAGACCTAAAACAAGTGTAATATTGATATGAATAGAACTGTTCAAGGTGATACCGTCTCTCTGTCTGCCATGTAGTCTTGAGACAAGGTCCATCAGTGAGATGGATCACATGCTCCAGAAAACTAATCAAACCTTTGAAGCAACATTAACTTTTGTTTTCTGTTGAGGAAAGAGAAAAGGAAGAATTCCTTATTTCTTAATAAAAGACCTTGACCTTTGTAATGACATACATTGATTCATATTTGGGCCTAGCCTAGTTCAAATTTTGAACTTGATGTCTATTAGGCATCTTAAACTAAGTTTATCCACATTAGAACTCATTATCTTCTTTCTGCCTTACAACCTCCCTCCCTTCAAAATTCCCTTAATTCTATCAAGGTCACTACCATCCTTTCTAGCTACAAAGACGAGACAGTTCAATGTCATCTTGAAGTTACAGAATAACAGAATCACAGAATCTAGCACTTGGATGAATTTCTAATCTGTGGACAAAAGGCATCCCCACTCTCATACACTCAAGTGATCTTTTAGCCTTTTCTTTAAGAATTCTTGGGAGGGACAACTTACAACTCCTCATTCCTTTTTTGGATAGCTTTAATTGTTTGAGAGTTTTTTTCTAAAATTAAGTTTAAATTTATTTCTTTACAATTTCCACCCATGGTGGATCCTGGATCTGTCCTCTATGGCCAAAAAGAACAATGCTGTTTTCTACTTGACAGCTTCTGAAACAGTTGAAGGCAGTTAACATGTTCTTGATGCTCAGGATAAACATCACCAGTTCCTTTAACCAATTTTCAAATGTAATAGACTCAAGGCCCTTTCCTTATTCTTGTTGCTTTCTACTTGACACTCTACAGATTGTTCTTCTTAGGTCCTGGTCCCCAGAATTGAAAACTTAGTACCCTAGATGAGGTATGCTGAAAGCAGGGCAAAAGAGTAGGACTTTCAATCACCTTTTTGTCTTATGGAAGAAATGTTCCTCTTAATGAAATGGAAGATTGCATTAGCTTTTCTGCCTATCTGACACTTTGGGACATACTGAGCTCATAGAAAACATCCAGATATATTTAAAAATTTTATTTTAAATTTATAAAGCAAAGCATGTCTCTCCCATCCTATTCTATCAATTTTAAATTGATTTATTTTTGTACCTAATTGAAAGATCGTGCATTTATATTAATTGAATTCCATCATGTTAGATTTAGCTCAGTACTCTAGTCATTCAAGTTTTTTTTGGGATCCTTATGCTGTCATTCAGTGTTAGCTAATCCTTCTAGCTTTTTGTCATCTTCAGATTTGATGAGCATACCACCTGTTTCTTATTTAAGATTAATTAACATGCTGTATAGCATAGAGCCCAGCAAAAGATCTCTGATGCATTCCTTTAGAAACAAGCTGCCACAATGACATTCAATCATTAATATGTCTGAGTACATACATCTATTTCTAGATTCATTAAATGTATTATCATTTTAATCTTTATCTTTCTATCCTTTCCTCGAGAATAGAATCAAATAGTTTATAAGACATTTTGTTAAAAATCTAAATAAAATTTATTAACAACATTTTCCTCCCTGAGAAATTTAAAGATCTAATTATGAAAAGAAATTAGGTTATTTTCCTAGGAATCAAAATCAAATTCACTAGTTCTCATCTCTTATATTAGATTTACCCTTCTCCAGTCTTTTGGCACTTTGTCTTCTTTTCAGGTAGTTTCTTCCCCCACTCTATTTTTGTATCTTTAGCTTTCCTCACCAGTCTTAGTTCATTTTGACCTTTGTTGTTACTATCAGTATTATTGCTTAACTTGTTCTCACGCATCATGCAAAGCCAATAAGTCACTTATCAGTTACTTTTAAGTTTTATCTCCACAACATTTCTCACATCTGTCATCTTTTAAAATAATGACATCATGTTAGTTTGAGGCTCTTCTCACCTCTCACTTAGGTTATCGAAAGAGATTGCTAAATGCTTGTCCTGCCCAGAGCCTCTCCTTATCCTAATGATCCTCCATACAGTCATTAAAATAATATTCCAGGGGCAGCTAAGTGGCGCAGTGGATAGAGCACTAGCCCTGAAAACAGAAGGATCTGAGTTCAAATCTGGTCTCAGACACTTAACACTTATTGACTGTGTGACCCTGGGAAAGTCATTTAATCCCAATTGCCTCAGCAAAAAAAAAAAAAAATCCTAAAACACACACATACCCAAGTCATTTCTCTACTCTATAAACTCTGATCATTCTTTAATAATTTAGGATCAAACAAACATAATATCTTCCCTGTTTCGCATCTAAGGCCCTTTACAACCTTCCTTTCCAGCATCTTGACATACTGTTCTCCTCAACATAATCTATGGTCCAATCAAACTGGTCTATTTGAAGTTTCTCATATATAATACTCCATTTCCTATTTCCAAGTCTTTGAATTGACTTTCCTCCATGTCTGAAATATATTCCCTGCTAACCTCTACCCCTTTGTCTCCTTCAAAGTTAAGGGCAAGATCCACATTCCACAAGTATTTTCAAATCTTCCCCAATGCTAGCATCTTCCTCTCCCCTAAAACACCTTGTCTGTACATATTTTACCTATTCTACATGTGAATACATCTACCTATGTATGTATACATTGTCTCTTAGAAAGTTACTTCTTAAAGACAAAAACTGTTTCACTTTTGTTTCTGTAAAC
Source organism: Antechinus flavipes (assembly GCF_016432865.1). Classification (NCBI taxonomy): domain Eukaryota; kingdom Metazoa; phylum Chordata; class Mammalia; order Dasyuromorphia; family Dasyuridae; genus Antechinus; species Antechinus flavipes. Next base: position 169,098,472 of record NC_067398.1, read on the forward strand.
CTGTTACCTAGGATGGTACTTGGTATATATTTGGTATATAGTAGGTACTTAATACATGCTTGGTGATTAGGCAATTGGTTTTCTATGAACAAATTGGTGATATGCCATGTGGTATGATGGAAATAGAGTTGGCTTTGGAGTTAAGACGACTCAATTGGATTCACGCCCCATCTCTGAAACATATTTGCTTTGCTACAGCAAGTCCTTTAATCTGTTTCCTAGGCAAATTCTGAAGACTAGAAGTTATATTAAAAAAAAAAGTGCTGATCTATATTGGAATAGGAAGTTTTCCACAGCAATGAAATCACAGATCTACTCTCCTCTCTAAAAAATCCACATCACACATTTGGGTAAAGTGATCACATTTGAGGATGACTAACTAGGTTGAACAGTGGATAGAGTGCTGAGTCTGGAATCAGGAGGAACTAAGTTGAATTATGGCCTCTCACACTAGCTGTGTGACTCTAGGCAGATCACTTAATTGCTGTCTGCTTTAGTTTCCCCATCTCTAAAATGGGTATAGTAATATCACCTATCTCTCAGAATCAAATGAAATAATAGCACTTAGCACAGTGTGTCACTTAGTAGGTGCAATGCTGCTACTATTGCTATTCGTGCCCCATGTGAATATTTTTCCTGCCTGATATGCATTCATTAAAAAATATTTTAGGTACCCCATAACTACTTTAGGAGCTACATTATATACCAATTCTATACACAACCACACTGCAGTTTCACATAATACAGTGTGGACAATAGATAGTCTGCGTTTATAATATAGATCCTCAATAAGAACCAAACTGAATAATTTCCAGACACAAATTTTATTGAATACCTGGTTTATGCACATGTCAGGCAGCAATCAAGATTTTCTGTCTGACCAGGGACAGTTTGGGATTTATACTGAGATCAATCATACTAAAGCTGATTTGCAAGTTTGGGACCATTTCTTAATCCTTCCCATATTTTTGGTCATTATCTTTCTAAAATAATCACTGAGTAGATGAAGGGGAAGACTATTGATTGTCAATTTAAATAGTTACTTTTGAAATAGAAATCTTCCTTCATCTTAGTTGATATCGATATAGTGTGAGCCAAATTACACCAGAGGTCATCAGGCCCAAATTATCTCAATGACCATAGTGTCATCACCATTAAAAGGAAAGCTTGGGTAGCTTTTCCATAAGTCATTCAGTCAATTTGTTAAACATCTAGAAGGTGTGAAGTACTATGTTAAGAACTTTCGTTAACAGGAAAGGTAAAGGAGAGTCCTTGTTCTCAAGGAACTCACAGTCTGATTAGGGAGAAAACATGCAAACAACTATATATAAATAAGCTCTATACAGAATAAATTGGAAATAATCACCAGAAACAGGGCAATAGAATAAGAGAGATGAATATAGGCTTCTTATAAAAGATTATAAATAGGGATTTGAAGGAAGCCAGAGAAGCAAGGATATGGAGATGAGGAAAGAGGGAGTTTCAGGGATGAAGGTTCATATTTTCTCTTACTTCCTATTCCCTACTTTTATGTTATTTTCCCATCCATTCTATTTTGATTTTCCTATGATTATTTCTAATTCTGCTTTATTTAATATTTCAGCTATGCATATTTTAATGACATATATGCATTTCATTTGAATTATGATTAAATATCATTTTTTGTAAATTAACTTCCATCAAAAATTTCAGGAAATTTCCAAAATATTTTATATTTACAGGATTTAGTAATTATGTATACATTACTATATGAAATGAGGCCTTCCAAACTTGAAAGTTCTGTGTAAAGTCAATTGTTATTGTTGTTGCCAGAAGTCATGTTCTGTAAGACTTGAAGATGAAATAGAGATAACTTCTAGTTTCTCTTTAATGAAGCAACAAATAAAAACCACTGCTTTTACTTCTTAGGGAAATAAAGAAGCTGTCATTAAATCCCACCTTCATCATTTTCCTTTTCCAAACTGCCCTGAGGTTTGGGAACTTAGGTCCATTTGGTTGGAGTGGTTGAGATGTTTGACATGGCAAAGGTGCAGTGGAGAATTGTGAAATGGGGAACTGACAGATAATTACTATTTGATGGCAGAACAGAAAAAAGTGTAAAACTATAAACTATAACTGAAGTCAGCACTCCTTTGCTTTCCTATAAATGCTGACTGTATATAATTAATTCTTTTTATTAAGGAACATGAAGAAGAATCAAAGGAAGTACATGTAGATTATTATTAACTGGACAAAATTTGTTATAACAAAATTGATAATTTGCTTTTACTATGGCTATGGAAATAGGTTTACATGCAAATAAAGTTTTTATAATGGAGTTTTGTATGGACAAAAGTATTATTTAAATATTCTAAATTACCTGTACATGTTATTAACATATCCATGTAATCAGATTTGTGAGAACTTTCTTCATTCACATAGATTACAGTTCTCCACACTCTAGTAGATAGTCTATGAGTTATTGTGACCAAAAATATTCATCCTTAGGTACCTATTCTTTGAGAACCAACCTTGCAGAAGAGAGCTATTCAATTCTCAGGGGACAGATGCATCATCTGATATGGGGCCATACTGGAAGCTCTCCCAGTTTAATAGAACCTGTCAGAATTTGAGTTTAGTTGGAATGAATATGTGGAGTTTATGCTGTAGTCCAGAAGTAGAACATTTGTGGAGGTTTGATAATATTCCATTTCTATTATAATGAGAGGTAGTGTAACATTATTATTAAAGAACTAGTTTAAATATTTCATTTCCAATTCTGACATATAATAGTAAGTGACAGCAAGTCACTAAATTCTTAATTGTTCTAGGAAACTCTCTAATATTATAAATTACAGGGAAGATGCTGACTTGAATTGATAAAGAAATACTGTGAAGTTCTCTACAGCAGTGAAGATACTGGTCCAGTTCATATCCTTACCTCGATCATTATCCCTATTCCTACTCCTACCCCTATCCCTATCTCTGTCTCATACCTCAACTCTGTCCCTGTTCCTAATGATGTGATATCAGTTCATTGTTACATTAGAAAGCATGGCAATATCCACGTCTAGTCATATAATTTCTTTTTTTTTAAACAGCGTATCCCATGCCTTAGAATTATACTCTTCCTACTATATTCGGAAAAAGAGAAGTGAAAAACCTAGCTTTTAATTATTTTCTTTGAATCTTCTCCCAGGGGATGTGTTCCATGTCACGGGTCCCAACAAACTCACCTTTGAAGAGGCTAAAGAAGAGTGTGCCAGTCAGGATGCCCGACTTGCTACCGTGGGGGAGTTACATGCTGCCTGGAGAAATGGATATGACAAATGTGATTATGGCTGGCTGTCAGATGCCAGTGTGCGCCACCCTGTGACTGTGGCCAGGGCCCAGTGTGGAGGTGGCTTACTTGGGGTGAGAACCCTGTATCGTTTTGAGAACCAGACAGGCTTCCCTTTACCTGATAGCAAATTTGATGCCTACTGCTATAAAAGTAAGTCTCTTTTTATTTTTTTAAAATTATGAATTTGAAGAGTGTGTCGAAGTTATGAACTGAAGACAGCTTTTTCTCCATGGGTAGTAGATTCCATTTCATGGGTCCTGCTAAGGAAAATAGTTCTTTATAGTAGTTTTGGAAAACAAATAGTTAAACAGCAGTAACTGAGTGAAAAAAAAGAATTAGGCAGACAGAAAACTTACAGTTAGGAAAAGAAAATGCCAGCTTAAAATCCTAACTGTGCCCTGTCATGCCTTAGAATCCCAGGCCCCTGTTTCTGGATAACTCTCCAGGTTGGTACCATTCCTTAAAGTTGGGAAATTGTTGGTGCTATTATACTGAGGCAACATGTGGCCAAGTTAAAATCTTTCTATTTTATTTGTTTATATCATTTCCTGATTGATTGTTTATCTCAAACGGTATAGTATAGAATTTTAATGGAAGTAACTTTTAGGTGAGTAACTCGAACTTACTAAAATAAAATACTGTTATAAGGTAATAAAATAAAATACAAAAAACGAGTAAGTAAATTACCAATTATCTCTCTTAAAAATAGAATATGACAAATAAAAACATGCTTCCCAATAAGTCTTAATAGGTTAAAGCAGATACTTAGACTTTTCCTACTCTGTTAAAATATACATTTTCAACATTAACTAGATACTTATTTAAATTTCTTAGATCTTCTAATAGCTCCCATTCTCCTCAATTCAATTGTTCTATGTCTATTCTTACCAGAATACATCCTAAAGTAAGCAAATGAAGACTTATTTTAACAAATTTGTACATTGGTACCTCACTATAATACTGAGCAAAAAAGATAGAATACCATTTTGCTTGCATTTAATGCTATCATTAGCTTTATTATAATGAGGCTCCAGTGTATCTTGCCACAGTGAAAAAAATGAAAATAAAGAAGTATGCAATACATTAATTGAAGACACCGGTGACTGTTTAAATTGGAAACATTTTGTTATTGCTCAGTGACTGGGAAGAAATCAAGTTGAGATAACTAGGTAGCCCCAGTGCCTAAGATCTGCAGAACAGATGTTCATGTAGTGGAGAGGAGTGATGTCACATGCTGCTATATCCCAGCTAAGTTGCCTCCATCTCTTGCCAAAAGGCTGGTTTCGTTCCCACTGACTCAACTTTCTGAGTGTTAAAGCCACATGTTGTATATTTAGCTTGAAGCAAGACAGCCAATCAGCAAGAAGCCAATTGGAAGACTAGATTTTAAAAGCACTCAAACAACTGAGCACTGCGAGGGAAGGTGTCGCTCTTAATCATTTTCAAAACAAACCCTGTATTTACAAAAGGAGAGAGACATTCCTTTTTTCAGGCTAGGTTCACACAACAACGGTTATCAAAGTACTTTGGGTTCTAGACCCTTCTTTAGAATGAATTACTTGTATGATTAAGGAAAAATACAGATTGAGATTGGTGGAAGGCAGAAGGAATTGGAAGAGTTGGGTAAGGGAGAGAAGAGTGGTAAGGGGACAAAATTACCTAGACAGCATCATTTTAACTCTTGAACACACTTAGTAATATTTAGACCTGGCATTAGAAAGCTTTTTTTCTTTTCTTTTTCTTTTTCTTCTTTTAATGAATAGGACTTGCTGTTTTGGGCAAACTCTGATTCCCACCAAAACCAGCAAATTAAAATCAAAGCAGTTCTTTCCCCAAATTAGTGAATAAATAGTTTCAAGCATGCTGCTATTTTCTAAATATTTTAAATCAACAAATCATAGAAAAGGTGGAAATAACAAGATGCGGTCTTCCTTTCAGAACCACTCCTTTCAAATCTAAAATTTAATGAACTTTAACATATTAAGCCCAGTTTTTCTTTGAAACATATTCCAAGTTCATATGATATGGTAAAAGTAATATATTCATGATTTGCAGCTGGAGCATTGAGTTTATTCTGCGATCTGCTCAGCTAACCTAGAAGCTAGCTTTGTTTTCACTTCTACCACTTTTATAAATAGACTCTTATCATCTTTGAACATTATTTTCCCTGAAGAATAGACTAAGTTTATAGATAGAAGAGGAAAAACCTGTCCTGGGACATTATATAATGTCAATTACTTCCCCCCATTTCATATGAACTTTTTGAAGTGACTTTTGACATATTTCAAAGATTCAGGCAACTTTTCTTAAATATTTTGTGATTGTTGTCATGTTGTCACCAGAATCCTTAGTGTGAAATATGAAAGATAATAATCTTAAATGTGAGTGATAAAAATAACTCAGCAGTACTGTCTGGGTTGTGAGCCTCAGCCACAGTTAAAATCTCTTTAAGCCAAGAGTGACTTTATCTAGAGTGATCACAGATTTTCACAGCTAATTTTCAAGCAAAACAATCCATGTTGTCCTTGTCTCCTTTGGCATGATACCCTTCATTAAGAATATTTGGTAAGCTATATCTCTGATGATTACAAAGTGATAGGAATGGATTTTCTAGTTTCTGTCTCCCTATAAAAGAATGAAACAAAACTCCCAAAAGGACTAGTGATAAATGAACTTTAAAACCTTTCTTGCTCTCTAAAAACTAAATGGATTTTGGAAATATAATAAGTATCATTATAAAATGGAATGTCCTAAATGTTTTTCCTTCCAAGAGTAAACTTAGATATCCATTATAAGATAAAATAAAATAAAATAAGCCTCACAGTCTAGCAAGTTATTCCTGAGTTAGACAATCTAATTTTTTACAGTAAGGTTATTAATTAGGTCTTAATAAGAATCATAAAACCAAGATATTGCAAATGATCTTTAAAAGTCCTCCAATACATATCTTTTATTTCAGAATGACCCTTAGACTAGTCCTGACATATAGAATTCTCATCTTTAAAACTCTTTGAAGACCTCCAGAAAAGCAAATAATACTTTAAAATTCTGGCAATCCATCCTAATGTTCTACAAGCCCCACCATTAACAGAAAAGGTTTTCATTTACCTAACATAGGACTCTGATGCTGTAGTTTAAGCCCATTTTTCTTGTTATTTTATCCTCAGTGAGGATGGAAAATAATTAGTGACCAACTTAGATGCATTTGAAGTTCCTCCCTAAATTGTCCTCCAGCCTTTTGGCTGAAAAATTTCCTTTATTTTGATGTCTTATTTTGTAAGTCTTTAATCATCTTTATGATCATTCTTTGAACTTTGTCCAAATTTTTCACAGCCTCCTTAGGATGTGAACACAGTACTGTAGTAAAAGTCTAAATCTAATCAGTACTGTATATAACAGAAAGATTAACTATGTAGGTATCCTGGTAATTTTCCAGCTGTTTTTTTTTAACTATAGTGTTAAATTTTTATCTATGGTGAATTAATTTTCTACTCTGCCTTCCCAGATCCTTTTCTTCTATTTGTCTACGTGACCAGTCTTTCCTCATTTTATTTTGTAAGGAGTTTGTTTTTCCTCCCCAGGTATGCTCCTGCCTTATGGAACTTACTGAAATTATTGAGTAATTTTAAGTGATTTATATAATTTGTACATTCAAGATTTATTTCAATTCCTCCTGCACCTGTAATAGGTCCAAAAACATATTCCCCATGTTTTATAACCATTCGTAATCATTGTATTTAAATAACATTGTGCAATAAGGAAGAGACTGATCTGTAGTCTAATATAATCACTGAGGATAAGAAGGCATCTCTAAAAATTGAGAAACCTCATTACAAACAAACAGACAATAATCCCTTTTCTTTGTCAGAATATAAACAATTCATTTTTAAAAATGCAGATTGGCCTTTGATGTGAGGCAGCTGCTAGTGAGCTAATTTACTCTCATACTGCTGATAGATTTTCACATTTTATTAGGAAACACTGCTTCATGTCTCCCATCAGAAGCACAAAACAAGATAGCCTGATGGACATAGAGAGCAACAAGTACAGTAATGTGAAACATCTGTGGGGAAGGCTGGCTATATAGGTTGGAAGGGAGCCCTCAAGAAAAAAGCAAGCTGTTTTTTATAAGCATCATTAGTAAAGAAATTGAGAGAATACTAGTGACTATCACCTAAATAAACACATTTCCATCAGAACTCCTCCTTGGAAGGGAAATGTATACAATTATACATCACTGTTTTTCTATCTTTGTACATTCTATATCAGCTTAGGTATCTTCTTATTCCATGTCTTTATGTAGTTATTTATGCTGATTGTTAAAATATAATTAATTTAGTTTCTCGGTTGTTTTAGGCTGTAAAATTCCCAAGACAAATCTAAATAGTTAAAAGAGACCTTATAAGAGAAATATACATATAATCCCAAATTGTCTGAAAGTCTCTCAGAATTGTGATCATAATTGAAAAAAACAAAGACAAAAAATTCTATGAAAACAAGAAAACCAAAGTAAATAGCAATTCACTTCTGTTATTTGTTTAAAAAACAATATCAATCTTTTTCTTGTCTTAATGTTGACAACACAAATAGTAAAAATTCAATAATATGCAAACAGAGAGTTATTTAAATGGACTTTGATTTACAAATTTACAATTTACAAAAATGATGAATCTATAATTTTAGAATGCTTAGGAGAAAAATAGTCAATGAAATCACATAGGTCATAAATAATGAAGAATCTTTTACAGTTTCAGTCTATGGCATAAAAAATAGGTTATGTTCACTGTTAAACTTTGGTAGACAATAGCAATATATATTTATTTTTATAAAATAGTCTTGGAATTATTACAAAGTAAACCCAATGATGTTACACTTATCACTGAGAGGGGTATTTTCTAAAACTGTTAGACTTTAATTCTACAAGAGTCTTAATAGAGCACCATTGACTTCCTAATAGTAACCTTCCTTCTCCTGGATGATGAGTCATTGATTGTTAAAAGTTCCAATTTTTCCATATTCAAACTTCCGTATTCAGCATAATGATATGCAGTCCTATGTAAAAATATTACTTCCCTATTTGTACACTACATTTCTTTGAAAAGTTCAGTCAATTGCTGGTAAAACTTGAGGCATTGCAATATAGCATTTTATGATGATGTGTTACTTTCTATGGCCTAAACACACTCCTACTGCTACTCAAGATGTCTTTTAGTGATTTGTAATTATAGGTTGAAAATATACCATGTAGGTATTTTATTTCCTGTTCTACATTTGTGTTTTATACTAAAGTTAGTCTGGAAATAGCCCCCGTGAATATGACTAAGAGTGAGTACATAATAAAGGCAGAGATGTAACAAATGTCAGGCAAAATGTTCCAGAGACATTTTACTAACATGCAAGAAGACCATTTACAAGCCCATGCTTCAATTCACAGGAAGATGAAGATAAATGTTTAAACACCTGGAACACAGTAAAGAGTCTTTATTTAAAAAAAATAACAACTTCATATCCTGTTTTTATCAAAATCTCCAGATTATGGACAATCTAGCTATTTATTAGTAACTCAATTACATTTGATGTGGCTTTTTGTTTTTCAGTAATCTTAGACACTCCCTCTCCCAGGAGGCTTCATGCTGCCTGCGCAGTTCTCTCAGCTTGGGCCACAGGGTGGGGGATTGTACAAAGCCTGGGCCCAAAAATTTAACCCAACTTTGACAAGATAGTACAAAATCCTCCAACTTGATTTTCAGTTACTGTTGATACCAATATGTGTTTTTAAGCACACATTTATATTTCCAATGTTTTTGTGCTCTCCCAAATACTTAAAGTCATACAATTATTAATTTTTCTTAACTTGGCCATACTTCAGGGACCATAAAAACCATCCTTTGCCAACTAAAATAATGGATTGATATATGAACACTGAATATTCATCTGCATGATTGTTTTTGCATTAACTGGGATGTAGTTTTTAGTTTCCCCTACCCCAAACACCGGACGGGCAAACATAAACCCTGTTTAAAAAATCAGTGGCTTATCTAATTTACTCTTTGAAATTATCTTTCTAGCTAAACAGAACATATCAGAATCTACAACCATCCCATTGAATATCTCTGTGGAAACAGCATCACCCAATATGTCCAAGGAACCACAAATAATACCAATCCAAGCTACATCCAGTATCCCTTTAATCACCGAATTACCTGTCACTCAATCAAATATCCCTCCTATTGGGGAAATAGTGAATATTGAACAAAAAGTTATATTTCTACCACCTGGAGTGAGTGAGGAAAAATTTGAAAAGGTCACAATTCAACCTGAAGGTTCCATAGGCAGCTCAACAGCTGGGAGTACAGAAAGGGTATGGGATGTGGAATATATGCCATCTGCATCAGGACCACTTGAGAAACCAGATACATCTGAAAGTGAAGAAGGAGTTAGTTTATTGCCATCAAGTTCTTTGGAGAATGGAGTATTCCAACAAGAAACTGCCACCCCTCCTCGTGCCACTGATTTGTGGGAAAGAATCACAGAAGATACTCATACACAAGAAGTGATTACCCAAACAGAAGAAATTGAAGTGGGGCCCTTGGTAACACATGTAGAAACTTCAGAGGACTCTCCAGTGAAGGAGTCCTTTACACTTGGGACTCTGGATGTATCCACAGAAATGGGAACTAAAACTGAAAAAGAACCAACGAGTATTTCTGGATTAGGTCCTACAGATCTCTATGAATTCACTCTAAGAGAAGATGAAGAAAAACATACTATTAAACCTGATCAGAACATATTTGCTTTTAGCCAAATTCCAGAAGTTGTTACAGTGTCAAAGATCTCAGAAGAGAGTAACCTCACTATGACGGAGCACACCGATTCTCTAACAACAGTCACAGTAACCTTACCTGTAAGCATGCCTACCAAGGAAGGGTCTTTCATAGACAGTGTGGAAGAGACACAAACCAGTAGCAAGATAATCGAAGACTTTTCTGGTCATGGCTCCACACCTTTGCCATTAGAAAATCACACAGAAGTCAAAATTTTTACTTCCTCCCAAGATCTTACTTCACCACAAGGTTTAGTTGAGGGAACTTCCACACGCATTTATCTTGATCAACAAATAGAAAGCCTAGAAAGGGAACAAACACTTAAGCCAGAAGCAACTACAATTCATCATACTACTGCTGAAACAGAGAAAGACATGTCCAAAGATCCACTTTATGGGAGAACAGAAGAAGAAGAATTCTCTGGAATGAAGCCTTCTCTTGAGAAAACTGATATCACAGGATACACTGATGAAATGACTAATTATGTTGATGCTTTTGTAACAACAACAATCACAACAAAGATAAGTTCAGAGTCAACAAAAGCAAAAGATGTTGAAGAGTTTCTAAGTACACCAGTCAGCTTAGAAACTGATGGCCCTCTTGATACAACAAAGATGGAAGAAAATACAACCAAAGTTCATTCCACAAGCAGCACTTTAAATCTAGAAGTTATCACAGTATCTAAATGGCCACTGGTTGAAGATAACATGACATCCAAGCCTTTGACATCTACAGAACATGTAGACACTACAGCATTGCCCACTGCCTTATTTACAACTGCAGAAGTAAGTGAAAAACATTTTGACGCTGGAAGAACTTTTCCCCTTACAACAGATATTACTCAAAGACCAGGAATGGAGTTCACAGAAGAATCCTGGAAAGACAAAGAGGAATTCACAGTGAGTTCTCAATCAACTCCTAAAACAGGTATTAAAGAAGAACCAACTGCTAAATATTCTCCCACGGATACAATCATGGAAGGGAGTGCTATTGATGAAGGGCTAGATTTGGACACACCACAATCAGTAACTACTGTCTATCAATTTGCACAAACTGTACATGGGGAAGGAACAGAATTTAATTATAGTAGTAGCACCCAGGAGCCTCCTGCTCATGTAGAAGCTGCACAAACAGTGTCTTTAATTCCTTCTGTTTCATCAGAAGGTAAAGTCACCGAAGATGTGCATTTGGTTGATCAGACCTCTTTTGAAGCAACTCCTTCTCTAGAGACCATTCATACAATAAGCACAAGTACACAAATAACTCCAGTTGAGTTCCCTGTTTCTGAGAAAGAACAACCTAGTGAACATCCAGAGTTTACCACTGACTTTGTGGCTACCACTTCTTCAGAGGTACTGATAACTTCACAAACAAAAGACACAGATGAACATGACCTTGAAGGATCAGCATATCCAACCTCTGAAGATGGGTTGGTGACAGATTCTAAGCATGTTCCAGTCTTTAAAACTACTATTGGAACAACAGAACACAGTATATCTTATCCACATTATGTTTCTGTGACTGAACATAAAGTGAAAACTGAAGTGGAAACAGTGACCCTCCGCACTATACCAGAAGGACTCGAACAAGAAGCTGAAAGAAGAGATAGTAGTCCTATGTGGGAATCCAGATCAACTTTGCGCCCATTCACTATAGAAGGCATACTTCAGGGCACAGAGGAAACAATTTTTGAGAAAAAAGAGGAAACATCCCAAGATTATACAGAGATTGGCTCAGGATTATTGGAAGAACCCAAAGGCACTGAAACAGTAGTGCCCATTGCAGTTGCAACAACGAAAACCACAGTGCCACATGATATGACTACTCTCTTTAGTTCACTAGACAAAATTCATTCCACTTCAACCTCTGAGTCCTTTGTCACCAAAGAAAAACCTCCGATAATTGATAGGGAACCTGGTGAGGAAACAACCAGTGACATGGTAATTATTGGTGAATCAACATATCATGTAACACCCACCCCTCCTGATGACATGGTAACTAAAGAATTAGAAACAGATATTGATAGAGAATATTTTACAACCTCAAGTGCTTCTTCCATTGCACAGACAACAAGACAACCCACAACCGAGGAAGGCAAAGATGCTTTAGGATCTCAGGAAGTTTCTACTTCAGAGCCTCAGGCCAGGGAAACAATCCATCCTGATATAAATGTATATATTATTACAGTCACAGGCAACAAGACAGGTAAGTCTTTCCTTTCTACACATGCCATTCAAGGCAATCAGCATTTTTACCCTGACAGTTATTTTTTTGAAACATCAACATATCAGATGCTGCCATTAGAAGATAACTGGAGTGTGAAATATGTCATAAAATGATATTTTAGTTACATATAGTTGCACTAAGTGGTATGTTGGAAGATGCTAGTACATTGGAAGAATATTTGATAACATTTGATTTTGAAAGTCATAAGAAACTCGCTTTGTCATCTAATATAACCAAATCATCTATTATACATCATTTCAAAACATGTGGAATCAAGTGTTTTAATTTCAGTGTCCTTCCATCATTACTACTTAAGTGTAGCATTTAGACTGTGTTAACATTCCATTAGTCTGTAATTATTAACATCAGCACTTACAGTTTGGACAGCTAAAAAAGTGTTGGATCTTCATGGCGCATACATACAAAGGTAGAATTTGGAGCTTATTTCAAAGATGCTTTGGGTGTGGGATATGGATATGAGGGTGTGGGGTGTATTTTGTAGGTTCACTGTAATCAGTATTGGGTCATATCATTAAATACTACATGGGAATAGTGGGTTTTTAATGCTAATTCAACACATTTTTTTAGCTGATGTCCTTGTGTCTACATATGTAGCTTTTTATTTAATGGTTATACAGAACAGAAATGGATACAGTACTGACTTTTTACAATATTATAATTTTTATTTATGACCAGTAACAAATAACCTAAACTAGATAGCTTGGTTTTAATGCTTCATGGTATTCAAATTACCGGTAACACAGAACATTGTAAACTCATATTTGTTTTCTTTCTGTTTATATTTGTAATATCTTTAAATCCACTTGAATATATTTTTCTTAGAAATAATTCTTTAAGGGTTCTTCTATTGATCAGTATTCATAAGTACAATTATTGAAAGTAACATTCTTATGAAGAGTATGCAATACCATTTACATTCAACAGTGAAATTATGAGTGTACTATCTTTATGGATTAATATATTTATCCAGGTTTCTTTAGATTAAGGAAATTATAAGGTTACAGATAAAACCTTGACAAAGAACTAAGATAATTATTACCACTTCTACACTGATCTGATAGATTATTGCCAGATTTGAGGAATATCAAGTTTAGAAGGTGCATTGCATTCTAACTGCTTGCTGCTTAGATATGCTAATCATTGCGGTTGATTTCTTAGTAATAATGTCTTCCTAATAAAGTATCTAGTATTTCCAACTGTGGGAAGTTAATGCTAACTGAAATAGTGGGCCAGCTCTTTGTTTACATAGGTACCAATAGAAATCTCAAGCAGAAATATTTCAAAATCTTGCAAATTTCTATGTCTCCTACATGAGAAAAGAATATATAAATACAAATTTTGCTTGTTTGAGATAAAATTTATGGAATAGAAGGAGAGGCAGAGACAAAAAGAGAATGCATTGAAATTAATCATTAGTTTTAGAATGGCATTAATCTGAATTTTTGTTTTCTTTCTACTTTTTTTTCTTCTCTTTTAAGTTGTTAAGTCAATAAGCATTTGGTGAGTGCTTACTATGTAGGGAACTGAACTAAATGTGAGGAATATAAATACAAACAGAAAAACAAGTCCATGCTCTTACGTTCTAGTTTATATTCTAATGGAGAATGACTATATATATGGCAAGGTAAAATGAATTGAGGGTGGGAAAAGAAGGTACCTGACCTTTTAGGGGCCATGATAGAAAAAGTTTAAGGAATGTGGAATATAGTCTGGAGAAGAAAAAAAGATGTGGCTAGCTAGCTTTCTGTGTTGAAATAAAGATTTTGGGAGAAACAAGTCTATCAGGAGAGGCCATAGGGCAGAAAATACTTCATATGGTAAGCCTAGTTATGAAATGAACTTTCCAGGGTGAAGAAGTTTCTGTAGCATGAAAGAGAAAAGTCAGACAGTCAGGACAGCAACCTGGAGAGGAATCATGTGAAAGTAATTTCTTGATGGAGATTTTTTAGAGTGGGTTCTACCATTACTGCTAATGTTTTGACTTTTCTTTGATCAATGACAATTTAAAGGCAGCAACAATAGGAAATACAATTTTGCTAAAGATCATGCTACATCCTTTACTAAGTTCTCTTGACAACAAGATTACATTTCCTACTCTCTGCCCCTCTCTTCATTTTTCTGGATGGAAAAAAATTGCCATATTAGTAAGAATTTGATTATGGAGTTGGGGCAGGACTAGAGTTGGGGAGCTAATCTTATCTAAATTTTGACCTGGAAGTTTATATAGGTTAACCCTACTTAGTTTGTATTACTGATTCACAAGTGTAACTTTAATTCTTACTGTCTCCAAGGTGTGGGTTTGAGACACAGGATCAAAATCAGGAAGATTTAGGCCCAAATCTGCCTCAACATAATTACTGTGTGATTCTAGGCAAGGCATTTAATAATCTCACTGTTCCCAAGATACTCTTCAGAACTATAAATTTCAAAAAAGGTGTTAACTCTATTGGAAAGTGGATTTCTTTACCATGATGAAATTACAAGATTGGAACAAAACAACAAAAGAACCTTTAAATTAACATGACTAAAAAAAAAAAAAAGGTAAAAATGTATCCCATTTGGCAATTCTTAAACATGTGTTGGAAGATCAGATTACAAAATGAGGAGAAAAAAAAGTGATTTCCTCCAGTAGAAGGATTTTGAGGTTTGAGATAAAAGGGGAGGCAGAACAGCATGTTTGAGCATCTCAACCAGCCCTGAGGCAGCTCACAACAAAAGGTGAGGATTTATGATTGAATAGAGAATGAGCTGAGCTTCCTGAAGGATTCAGCCCAGGGAAAGAAGAATAACCATTTCCTCTCATGTCTACCCTTCTAAAAAAGGGGGTGGTGGTGGTGGTGTAGAAAATTGTTCTGAAAATAGAATTGAGAAAAAAAAAGAGGAGAACACTGGGGAAAAAGAGTACTTGTTCACCCCGACCAGGAGAAGTACTTTGGTTTGAAAATTTTCTTTTTTTCCCCCCTAAATCTGCTCTTCTCTTTAAAATAGAGCAGGGATTCTTTGTTGAGAAGAGAAGTTTATTCATATTTGTTCAGCTGTTTGCATAAAATTCAACTTTCTTTTTCTGAGATAATTGTTCAGCCATACCAATCTTTGCCATATAAAATAAATGAAGCAAATATGAAATTAATGATAGTAGAAAGCATTAAATTTCTTTATATGGAAAATAAAAAGAATCTAACGTAGATGTGACATTCATAAGGGTGAGGTTGTATACCATTCCAGGACAGCCTATTTAATAAAACAACTAAAACCCAATTATTTTTCAGGCTGTGAAATCATAATAGGACTATGGATTTCATTCATCTTTGTAGAAATCCAGAACACCTTAAACATTCTAAGCAATCTAAATTGTGATATACTAACCCATTTTTGAGTGATACTGCTCTATGGAATTTGTCATTTTTATTTATAACAATCTTAGTTTTTCACTGCCATGAAAGAAAACATGCTACTTGTGACACTTTTATGTTACACTTACCCCAGCTGATCATAATAACAAGTTGGGTGCAGGAGCTGGGGCTGGAGGGTAACTGTGGTTAGCAGCTCAAAAGGCTGAGGGAACTTTTCAGCTCATAAAACTTTTATGAGCTGAAAAATGCTACAGGGGGTGTTTAACAGAGGTCCAGGGGTTACTGAAAACATGACTTCTGTCTATTGCAAGAGTAATTTGCACACCTGCATCCTGAGAAAGTATTGAAAGGTTTTCTTTGTGAACATATGAAGGTAACTGGAGCCTGTTTTTAGCTCCATTCTTTGGGGAAGGGTTTTTGTAACCAGGCATCTTTGAATCACAAGTCAGCATAGAAATTCACACACACACATACACACACACACCTAGCTTACATCATCGTAGGTCACAATGTGTTTAAATGTACTAATATTAAATGTCTCATTTTAGTGCAAATAGATATTAATTGCAAAAGTAAAAAATAATCAGGATAATATTAGAATTCTAAGACAATGAGTTTTTCTCACCAACAATCTCACCTCTAACAAGATTTTCCTCAATAAGAAATTAAATAAAAAGATTACCTAGATCCTAAGAAATTGAGTGTGTGGGCACACACACATGCATAATAACCTTGCTTTCTTTTTTGGTATATTTTTGTATGTATGACTATAGTTATAGATGCATGCATATGTATATATTTACATTTATTTGTATGTGCAGATAGGAGTCAGGAAAATAGATTCAAGCCCTATTTATTCTTACACATATTGGCTGTAGAACCACATGCCACTTCCTTAATCTTTCATTGGCCCAATCAACTTTTCTGAAACTAAATTATGAATGGGTCTACATTGGTTTAGGGAGTTCTCATGCCAAAGAAATCACTAATGTGGACAAATTAGAATGTATGTATATATTCATATATATATATGCATATGTGAATAGATATATATATGATATGTATACATGAATTTATTGGAATAAAGTTTTTTATTTTATAAGAGTATATAGATTTGGAGATGAACACTCTTGTGGATAAGCTCTCAATATTCACATTCTTTTACTCAGAAAAATTATATTAGAAATGATATTGATTTCTGTGAAGTTGTACAGGATGAGAGATGATATTTGTACACTCAATTCATTCAACAGTTTTTAGTAATTTGTTTAGTTTCTAAGCATTGGGTTTAATTGAATTGATCATTACTCCTCATTAATTTGTCAGTGATTGATTAATAATATGTAAACATAATCAAAATTATCAAATGAATTTTACAGACACAATTTGACTACACCAGAAATCATTTAGTGACCTGTGTTGTTGTAGATTATGGTCTTTCTTGGTTTTTTTCTCTTATGAGGGTCCCAGTTTAAAAAGTGTTTTTTCTCTTTCATTTGGTTAATACTATTTTAAAAAAATTGTGCTGGCTGCTTATTGTCTTCTTAAAGGATGATAGGCTCAGTATTGTTTTATGGTATAATGATTACTCAAAGGAGTATGACTTAGTTGCCATGTCTTTTTTGGAGAAGAAAGGTTGGGAAAAAATGAGGGCTAGATATGGAGTGGTGGCTTTATTGGGTTCACTGTAGGTATGAAACTATTAATAAAGAACTAAATGACAGGAGGTAAAAAAAAGATTTTTTTAAACAAAATTACCATATGTTGTTAAGTAGTAGTGATATTTCTAGGTAGTCTTACCTATTCTATTGGTGTACACTTTGGAAAGAAAATTTCATGTGTTAAAACTATTCCCATATTGCATCTTGGTATAATTGCTTACAAGAGTCAGAGATAATTTCTCTCTGACTAATCTCTTCTACATTTTGGTGCCAGTATCCTAGCAATGCATAACAACTAAGTATTATTCTGACATTATGGCTCTGGAGAAGTGGTGCTGGAATAGAAAGGAACATTAACTGAAGGTTTTGTTTTCAGAGAAAAGAATAGGAAATGTGTGGATTTGTACCAATATTTAAACATTGCATTGCATAGTCTAATTTTTTTAAAGTTATATTTACATGATCTAGTCTTGTAGGACTCAAACAATGATCATGTCTTTGAATTGCTTTAGCACAATATTTTGTAATCATAAAGACCATGTTTATAATAAAAATGAAGTGAGAAGGCCCTGAGATATGCTGGATAGAATCCTAGACTTCCATTCAGAAAGAGTTGAGTTCCCATCCTGCTTCTGATAACATCAACATCAAGAACAGCAGCAGCAGCTAATGTAGCTTCAGTCTTTGGGAAGAATTTTTCCTTTCCTTTTGAAAAATAAGACTCAGTGATATCAATGGAGGTTTGTTTTGGATTCTTCTTCCTTCCCTCCCTCCCTCCCTCCCTCCTTCCCTTCCTTCCCTCCTTCCTTCCTTCCTCCCTTTCTCCTTCCCCCCTCCTTCCTTCCCTCCCTCTTCCCTTTCTTCTTTCTTTCTTCCCTCCCTCCCTTCCTTCCTCCCTCTCTTCTTTCTTTCCTTCTTCTCTCCCTCCCTCCCTTCTTCCTCACTCCTTCCTTCCTTCCTTCTTCCTTCCTTCCTTCCTTCCTTCCTCCTTCCTTCCTCCCTCCCTCTTCCCTTTCTTCTTTCTTTCTTCCCTCCCTCCCTTCCTCCCTCTCTTCTTTCTTTCCTTCTTCTCTCCCTCCCTCCCTTTCTTCCTCACTCCTTCCTTCCTTCCTTCCTCCTTCCTTCCTTCCTTCCTTCCTTCCTTCCTTCCTTCCTTCCTTCCTTCCTCCTCCTCCCTTCCTTCCTTCCTTCCTTCCTCCCTCCCTCCCTCTCTCCTTTTCTTTCTCTCTCCTCCTCCTCCTCCTCCTCCTCCTCCTCTCCTCCTCCTCCTCCTCCTCCTCCTCCTCCTCCTCCTCCTCCTCCTCCTCCTCCTTCTTCTTCTTCTTCTTCTTCTTCTTCCTCTCCTTTCCTTTCCTTTCTGCCTGTGTCTCTCTTTTTACTTCGAGTAACTTAAAACTCAAGAGAGACAACTTAGTTGTTATGACTCTATTAGTCATAAATCTGTTAAAATAAGACAGTAATGTCACTGTGGTAGTGAGGAGGCATTCTTTATGTGGGAATAGGTTATCAGAGCAGGGGTTCTTGACCTTTTTTGGTCATTCTGGTAAAGACTATGGGCCCCTTCTCAGAACAATACTTTTTAAAAAAATGTAATTAAAGGAAATGTTAATTTCAGTTATAGTTAAGTGAAAATAAAGATGTAATTTTTTTCTTGCCCAAGATTTCTGATCCCTTGAAATTCAACCCTGAGGCTGTAGAATTGAATAGATTAAGCTTATTGTTTAAATTGCTCAAACCTTTCATTTGACATATAAAAAAACTGAATCTTGCAGCTCTGTAGTAGTTAGACTGGCACTAGAACTCAGATCCCTATATTTCCTATTTAGTGCTTCTTCTAGTATACATACTTTCTGAATTTATCACTCCATCAGACAGAAAGTCTATTACCTCTTCTAAATACTTCTAAATGAATACTCATCATTTTTATTGTACCATTCTTTTGAAAAATTTCCCACCATTATTTCCTCATTAATCTTCACAACACACAAAGAGGAGTGGTTTTAGTGTTTAAATAGACCCTATGAGGGAAAGTTAAAGGGAGAATTGTTAGAAAACAACTTTATAATTAGAAAATAGATCAAGTTTTAACACTATGAGATTAGAGTTTGAGCAAACAAGTGAAAAGAGAAATGATACTTTCCCCCCTAGAAATGAGATAAGTATATCTGTCCTTTCTCCTTACATCAAATCTTCTCCCTAAAACTGACTTTGCTTGATTCTTTACATCTGCTAAGCCATGACTTGAAAGTGTAAATAAAAGTCATCATCCTTTTAATCATCAGTGGTGGGTGAAATCCCTGAGACAGAGAATAAAACTGAAATTTTAACAAGAGATTCTTTTGCCAATTTCCTAAAAAATGATGTAAAATCTTCCTCTGTTAAGATCTTATCAATTGATCTCAACATATTTGAGCATGAATTGCAAAATTAAAAATAACTCTCTGCAAAAACCTTACAATTAAGGAGAAGACAGAACAATCAATACAAGACTGAATACTTTAGTGCAAATTGTGGGACTGGGAGATCAATAGGAATTCAGAGGTAGGAGATACTACCAATGGGTAGGAACAACTTTATTGACTTGAAGTTGGTCTTTGAAAAATGCACAGGCATTGAAATAAAGAGGAGAAAATCATTGGTAGTTTGCTCCCCGTGTCTAGATCTGCAAATATACCTCTGGTTCTTCTCAACCCTAGTTGTCCTAGGAGCCTTATCTCTTACCAACTGCTCTCCTAGATGGTAATGGGAACAAAAAGAACATGTATCCTAAGCTCATTATTTTCTATGCCATCCATTCTGTATTTCTTTCTTAGGGACAGCTACCTACATGTTCAAATATGAAATCCTATTTTTGACTTTTAAATCCTGTCCCAATTTGTCCCCTTTGTACTTTCCAATCTTTTTATACTTTGTTCCCCCATTACATACTCTAAAATACAATGACACCCAGCCTTCTTGCTCTTCCTGGTGTATGATACTCCATCTCCCAACCTTATTTTTTTTTTTATATTTACTGTCTCCTAAATGGAGTACCTTGTCTCTGCCCCTTTAGCTTCTTTACCTCCTTTCAAGACTTAGTTCAAATACCACCTTCATAAAAAGGCCATTTTTGCTTCTCCTTACTCATCTCCCTCTCTTTTCTCTGAGATCTTGCAATTAAAGTGTGCATATGCACACATATATGTACATAGTTGTTTAATGTTGTCTCCTCTTGAGAATATGAGAGGATATCAGAATATTAACCTAATTAGAATATCGTAAGTAGAGACTATGTTTTTCCTGGCACATTGAAAGGTCTTAATAAATTCTAGTTGATTGAGGAACTGAAAGAACCCAGAGATATTCCTAGACCCTTAGGAACTGGCAAGTCTTATAAAATATACACTAAAAGCACAACTTTCCCTTACTTTTCAACTTAGACATTACAAATGAATTAACCAAGTCTAACCAGCCAGTCTTGACATTGTCTCTACTAACGCCATGTTTCTTTCTTGCATTAGTCTGCAAATGACGTGAGCTTAATTTTCTCATTCTTTACGATACTGCCATTTTATGCTTGTTAAGAGCTTTTAACTTTTCAAAGTACCTTCACATCTATTATTCCAGTTCATAATTTTGCACTAATGAAGTAACTGACCTAGAACTTCTTCATATGGTGCTACACTTAATAATCCTCTCAAAACTTAATTATATCTTAAGGCAAACAAAAACAAAACTCCCATGGCTTTGTATGAACAGGCCAACCTGGAATTTTGTTCCTGCACTTATTTGCAGGGTGGTCTCAGTAAGTTTTTAATTTCTCTGTCAGAATTGTTGCTTCTCAAACTAGTATAATGATGATAATTATATAGGCTCCTAAACAGCTCTCAGAGGATTGCTGCTCCTTCACAGCTCATGGGGAATTCGTACCATGGTTGTCTCTGTAGGTTGGAAGGCATGGGACAAAGCACATTGTATGTTCATCCTAACCCACTCCAAGTGAGATCTGCCTTAAAAGAAAAAAAGAAGTCATACAAGAATGGAAATAGAAGGGAGGGACATAGTCCCCATTTGTCTTGATTATTTGAAATGTATGAATGTGGGAGGGTAAGGATTGTGTAGGAGCCTTCTGGTTTTTCCCCCATCAGATGATAGAGCAATCTCTTTCTCTAATCCAAGCCTTCCTGAATCTATTGCCCATTGAAGGAGCACAAATCTTGGAGGCTTGGAAAAAGTGTAATAGGATCATAGATTTAGTGATGGAAGGAACCATGAGAGTAATTTTTCCAACCCCATCATTTTATGGTTGAGAAAACTGATCCTCTAGGAGGTTAAGTGATTTGCCCATTCTCATTTCACACAGGTAACGAAAATGGAAGAGATCATATCTGAACTCAGATTGTCTTTAAAGCCAATGTTCTTTCCACAAGTCTAATGGCCTTCCAGGGCATAGGATTTCCACTGTGACTTCAGTATAACAACATCAAGGAATAAAAATAGCATAAGACTGTAGAGAGATAGGTTAATTGGCAATCAGAATTAGTAACAAAAAATCATAATATAGTTAAATTTGATAGAGGGTTTTAAGTATATTAGCTCATTTGATCCTCAGTTTATGAGACAACTGTTATTATTATCTCTATTTTACAGATAGGAAGTTGAGACTCAGTGAGGTTAAATGATTATTTGACGACAAAGCTACATAGGCATCAGATGTAGAATTTTAATTCCAGTCTTTTTGGCTACAGGTTCAACATCCTATCCACTAAACACTTAGGTCCTGTGTCTGACAGAAACTGTGATTCTGAGCAAATCACTTAACCTCAGTCCTTCAAACAAGTCTTTAAAACAATTAATTATAGAGAAAGTGCTTATCTGCTATAGTAGGGAGAGCTCTTACTCTATTGATGAAATCACTTCTCAGTTTCAAAAAAACAATAACCAAAAAAAAAAACCCTCAAACACAACTGTCATTTTGTCTCATTTCATTTCTAACCCCACAATTATCAAAATTTTATTTTCCCTTCCTTCCTCTTGTTCCTGTCCTCCTGAGGAAAAACCAAACCTATCAAACAAGGACCAATAAAACAATGAGCCTCTGTAACAATTATGCAAATTCACATGTGTTGAAGGCAAAAGTCCCTAAAAGATTTCTTACTACTATAAGTTGATTGTTTATTGTTTTAACTAACAAATTCAAACCACAAAAACATATTATGTCCTATTAATAGGAATCTTTTAATTCTTTTAAACCTAAATCTATGCTTTGTAATTTAGATCTACTTTTTCTTATTCTGGCTCCTGTGAAAATGGTTAACTCATATGAGTCCCTTAATGAATGTTTGTTGACTTGAACTGACTACTTGGTGGAACACCTTTATATATATAAATATATTTTTTTTTTGAGCAGTCTTTTTAAGCTGCTTTCTTTAGAGTAGGAAAATCTAGATCCTGCTTTGCACCAGTTATATAGTAAAATATATCTTTTTTAAAATAATTTTTTTCTGCCACTAAAAATCATATCACATTATATTAACAACAGTAGGCATTTAATGGTAATAACTTGTTAAAGTTTAACCTTATTATCATGTCATGTTTAACCAAGTGTGATGGGAAATTTTGCACAGAAATCAACTGTAGCTACAATTTTAAAAATTCAAGTACAGCTTTGATTCAAGGCAGTCCAAATGTAAAATTCATTAGTTTTACTCTGTATGCCTCACATATGTAAAAAATTTCATTTTGCCTTTGATAACTGCCCATTTAATTTCTGTTGGAAGATTATTCTTTTTCTCATTTCTTTATAAATTTCCACAGGCATTAAGAAAGAAATAGACCCAGGTTATTCATAGAATGCATATATATTCTTTATTATATTTCCTTTGTTTTCAAGGAAACTTCCCAGCCCTTGATGCAAGAGTTATATTCTTTCTTAATGGCTCTTAAATCATACATATCTCTAATAAATAAACAAGAAATTCATAGATCCAGTGTCATTTTTAGGATTTCTTGGGATGGGGTAGGAGGTTGATGAGAGTTGCATTCAAGAGAAAGGGAATAGAAGAAAATCTCTTTAAGGCTTAAGCCTTATGAGATTTGATGAATTAAAAAATCAATTACAAACCAGAATAAGATGGTATGATAATTTAAATGGAGAACTGAATTATCTGAATAATTGCAACAGTTATACTTTCTACTCATTAAGTATTATTGTTGTTCGGTTATTTTCAGTTGTGCATGATTCTTCATGACCCTATTTGGGGTTTTCTTGGCAGAGAGAGATACTGAAGTGGTTTGCCATTTTCTTCTCTATCTCATTACATATGAGAAAATTTAGACAAACATGGCTAATCTGGGATCATATAACTAGCATCTAAATGTAACTTTGAACTTTCTGACTCTAGGTCTGATGTTCTAGTAATTGTTGACCAGTCAAAGTGAATGATTTCTACATTGCATGAACTCTTGAACTTCCTATAGGATATAGAAAATCCTAGGATAATCTGGCTTAATTCAAGAATGTGTATTTATTTAGATCAATCTAAATTAAAAACAAAACAAAAACACTGATTACCTGAATGCTGTATAAAAAGTCAGAGATGTAGTGTGGCAGAAGAAATAGAGGGCTGGCCTCAGCATCATGAAGACCTGGATTCAAGTCCTACTTTTGCCAAAAGTTTAGTAATTCTGGTCATGTCATTTATTTTTCAGTTCCCTGGACAACTCTAAAATTCTAAATTGAGGCATAGCTGTTTATCTTCTTGATAGAGGCAATTTCTTTATCCATATTTGAATACCCCAATAAAATTATAGGCATACTGTGTTACATTGTCATATGCATAATATCTTGGCTGTATGGTAAAGATTGAGTTTACATACAAATTTATGTATACATATACTAAGACAGATTTTATATTTATGGCATGCTTACCATGTGCAGAGACATTATGCAGTTTTCTGGGGATACAAATACAAGCAAGCAAGATAGTCTCAAGGGGCTTACATTTTAATGAAGGAAAAGAACATATAAAGGAGCAAGGGGAAGGGGAGGAAAGGGAGGAGGAGGTAACCTGTCCTGAATGGAGAGTCCTGAAATCCTGAAGTATCCTGGAGGTCTAGGCCTCCATGTAATAAGATGACTAAGCTGATAAAGCCAAGGCTGGAACCTAGTTTCTGATGGGGAAGGAATGGGGCAGGAGGAGATTGTAGGAAAGTAGATTGATGGCAAAGAGAAGGCCAAGACTTTATCAATAGATACTATAAAGAACATAAAAGAAACACGAATCCCTGCTCTTAAGGAATTTAGAATCTATTTGAAGAGAGAAGGCAAAAGTGTAGGTAACTAGAAATCTGAGAAATTAGGAAACATAAATTATTTGGTGGTTCTAGGAAATGAAAATCAAACATGATCTATATGGTAAGGAGATAAGGCCCTTAAGAGACTCAGAAATAATAAGACTTTCCAGCTATGGGAAACATAGAAATAGAGGAAGTAAGTTTGGGGTAGGACATGATGTCATGAGGATGAAAGTAAAATAATTACATATGGCAGTGCTAACAGTGAATTCAAATATATCCTAATCCAATCTCCTTATTTTACAAATAGAAAAACTGAGTCCTAGAGAGCAGAAGTGGTTTTCCAAACTAAACATATTCAATTTAACCATTCCCAGTCTAGTGCTTTTGTTTTCATTTTGTTCATGTGTGTGTGTGTGTGTGTGTGTGTGTGTGTGTGTGTGTTTTTACTGAATAATCACTTTAAATGTTAGGCAGATTAATTACTGAATTTCTGAGACAGAAGGCTACAAGAGGTCATCGAATCCTGTTCACATGAAAGGGACTGAGGCATTTAAATCTAAAAAGTCACTTGGAACCCTGTAGGTTTCTAGGCAAGGAGGGATCATGATGAAAGTAATATTTGAGAAAGATTATCCTATTAGTTATGTTGTAAGTGCTTAGAAGTCCTTTGCCATAATTATAATAAGTTTACATTTAACAAGTTACTCAGTGGTCAGACCATCCCAAGAATTGCTTATTTCTTCTACTGGAAATGCTTTCCTGTGCATTTTTACTTTTAGACCTATTATTTATTGTTAACATTCTTATCTTTGACCACCCAGGGCATTTTTTCCTGCTTTTTAAGAAGTTTAATTAAGCATAAAATAGTCTCAAAACAATTTTTAAAGCACAGATAAATGGGGAAATATAAGTATAAATCTTTGCTTAGTTTTGGTTGATTCCTTTTGTTCTTGATCCATAAACACAGTGTATAGAAATGGAAGTAACCTAGATGACTTTGTGTTATATGCAGCTTTTTAATCTATTGTTCAGAAATTTACCAAATCCTAGAATCTAAAATTGCTCGATGACAATTTGTGAATTTAATCTATCCAAAATGAAGGTTGTGGAGTCTTGAGTCATTTTTACAAGGGAGTACATTTCTACACTTGATGATAAGGATCTAAGCATATTGAGAGAAAATCCTCTGATCTAAACTCTCCTGCAGCAAATAGCATCAAATAGAGATTAAACAAATTGGGAAAAAAAAAAAAAGAGACGATTTCCCACTTATCCTGTCCAGTGTATGCCTGCCTCTAACAGAAGTTTATTATTGATGCATGTATTTTTTTTACACACACATTATCTCTCCTCTAGATGTAAAATTCATGACTTGAGAAGTGTCAGGCTTTTTGCTCAACATGAGTAGGCTGTCAATGGAAGATAAAAACCAGAGGGATGTCAGTAAGTCAAGCACAGCTAATAGTGCTAATGGAGATACATGGACCAGTGAACCTGGTAATTTCAGAATCTTTAATCTGATTTCTGCCTTAGCTCTTGAAGGTTTCAAGTGTTAGAATAAATTTTCACATGATTTTTAATCACCATAATAATGGATGCAATAAACACCCCTACCCCAAAAATTCTAAAACTGGGCTAGATGTGGGATATACATCTATTTTCGTGATATAGTCTTTTCATTTGAAAGCATAGACTATAGTTACGAACTGGATTTAATCATCACTTTGGAATAATAGACGTTCAATAAATTATCTAGCATCACAAAACTAATTGAAGTACCAGAGCTGAGACTTGAACATGGATTCTTAACTTTGGGGCCAGCACATTCCATTAAACTGTGCTGTCTTCATCAAACATCTATAGAATTCACTTTTTCATTTTTACACAAATAGCAAAATACAGATTTCCACACCAGCATCGTGGCACCCTTGTTACTCCCAGTAATTTATTTCATGGGATTTAATGTTTCTTCTGTAACATGACTGTGTTTGCTATTTTGTAACTAAATTGGGTTCTTATACCAATAGAAACTGTGTTTCACATAAATAATAAATTACTCAGCATAGGAATAGACTTAATATCCTCTTTTAATAGGTAAACTTTCTTGAAAGTCAATGCATGATTCTTTTTCCTTTTGTCTAAATATTAAGAAATCAAATTGAGCTTATCAAGGACTAGACCATTTATTTAAACATAGTTTCATTTACCATGTTCCAAGAAGATCACAGAAATAGAAGACTGTTGTTCAGATGTTCAGATGTCCGATTCTTCAGAAGCTCATTTAGGATTTTCTTGGAAAAGATACTGGTGAGATTTGCTATTTCTTTCTCCAGCTCATTTTACAGATGAGGAAATTGAGGCAAACAGGTTAAATGACTTACCCAGTACCATCCAGCTAGTAAATGTCTGAGGTCGAATTTGATCTCTGGAAGAGTCTTCCTAATTTAAGACCTGGAACTGGACAAGGAGGGAGAAAATATGTTCATTTCTAGGGTGAGATGAGAGAAAGAACAGCTGAGTTGAGCTCTGAAGGATAGGAGGGGACTTCAGTAGCCAGAATTGGGCATGGTGCTGGTGGCATTCATGGAAGTCCTGGAGGTTGATATGAGCAAAAACATGACGATATTACAGGAGTATAGTTTTGGGGGGTGGGCAGAGGAGACAATTCTAGCAGCAACCTCAAGAAATCTGCTTTTCCTTAATTAACCTGTTCCTTTGCCCTATAATTCCATCCTAGGCATTATTGGTGAATAAACAATTTTCCTCACTACCTATTAGGTAGCTATTGGCACAATTTTTAGGGTTATGAATTTTGAAATTGTAAATGCTAATAAATAATATAGTCTGAGCTAATATTATTCATGAGGCAAATAATTCCAGTGTTCAGTGAATGTCTCGCCCATACTAAGTGCTTAATGAAATCTTGTTGATTGACTGATAATTCTTATATTGTTCTGAAGACAAATCAAGCCAAAACAATAAGAATTTTTAAGTGTCTACTATGTATCATGTACTACGCTGAGTTCTGAAGATATAAAGAAAGGCAAAAATAAAGTCCCTGCCCCCAAAGAATTCACAATCTAATATCAGTAAGGTGTAATCATATGGAGTTATAAACCAAAACTGGGGATGGGGGTGGAGAGGAAAGTGGATGGAGTAGAAAGTAGAGTTACTAGGGATAGGAAAGTGATCAGCTGAGTCTCGGATGGATTTGATGAAAATACCAATTAAGCTTGTAGCTGACTCTTTATCTAGGGACAGATAAGAGGGTATGTCTCATGGAGTGGAAACAAAACCATTGGGGCAGTACTGACCAAGTCTCATAGTTTGGAGGATGCCTCCTAATGACTGGCTGACTGAGAATTAGAGACTTTCCCAGTATTATATAAAAATGAATTGTTGTGAACATCCCTCTGTTGTTCAGACTTTTTGTTTCACAAGTCAGCAAAGTTGAATTAATAGATTCTTTCAAGAAATGGTAGAATGAAATTTCTGAGTCCAATTATTGAAATTGTATGTCAGGTATAGGTATCAATATATGCTTAAGTGATCATGAATTTCTATTGTCCTAATTAAAATTAGAATTTGCCCTGTTAAAATTAGAATTGCTTTTTTAATTATCTGGACAGTGGGGAAGAGGATATGATATTAGAATAACATCCATAATTATTCATTCTACTTTGCATTTAAAAAAACAGGTGAACAACTAATAAATGAATCAAAAAGGTATTAAGAAAAATAAAAGTTGTTTTCTTCAGGTATGACATTACTGTGATTTCAGTACCTTAATATTTATTCAAGTTAGAAAACAGGCTCAATAACTAATATTTGGGAATTTAGTTTTTAATGAAGTAGTTTTTCTCCAGAGAGTATAAAATTGCAAAGAAGAGGTCTTCATACATCTGTTTGATACAAGTTAGTGTAGTATTAAAAGCAGTGGCCTGGAAAGATCTGGGTTCTAGTTCAATTCTGTGAATTCTTTATTATGTGATCTTGGGTACTTCTTTGGAGATTAGTTTCTTCATCTCTAAAATTAGGAGACTTCACTAGATGACTTTGAAAGTCTGTTTGAATTCTATGATTGTTATGGGTGGGCTTAATTTTGTTTTCTTTAAGAAACAGAAAAATGAGAATTGTCTTCATTGATGGCTTTTAAAAGTGTGCTAATACCCTTCTAAGTTAGAGCAGGAGAAGTGGAAAGATTATGCTGTTGGTTTTCTCAATAGGCTCTGTGATTACTCTTATTTAAAGTATTCTCAAATGAACAGATCATGTTATGTCACTTGCAAATATAGATTTAGAATTGCATTAGAAATGAGTAAATATATATCAAATTTTGTCTCATTATGTACCTCGATCCTGAAGTAATAAGAGACACATTTTTGGTCTTAGTCTTGACAAATCGTGAATATAATGCCTTTGAAATATTTTGAAGAATTGAAAACAAATATACTTTCTTATTTATCTATCTACTGATGATAACATTGTAAAAATTCCAATATTTAGAGGGAGAAGATGCTGAAATACCTACCATAGGTCACAAAACCTATTAAGGGTTATAATGACTTGAACAATTTTGCTTTGACTTGTACTTTGACATACTTGTGTAGACCTGACCAAAGAATACATGAATCAATCTAATATAATCGTGTGTAGTTTCATAGTCATTAGGATTTGTTTTTACATTACAATTTTAATTGAACAAAATACATTTTAGATACAATTATATAGTTAGGGTCTTTCTCAGCAGTGTAAATATAGACAGGAGAATGATTCACAAAAAGGATTGTATATAATATGTATAAACAAATCTCTTCTGGCAAAGAATTTAGAGAGACCTGTAACTGTCTTCAAACATTTGAATTGGTACCTTATGGAAGAGGGATCATGCTTGGCCTAGAGGATAGTGTTAGAAAGCAAAGGATGGATGTTGCTAAGTGGCATATTTGGAAGCTCAAGGATATAGTAGATCTTCCTTTTCCAGACCCCACAAGATCACCACTTGGAGTCATAAAGCAAAAATTAAACTGACCTCTTGAAAGTTATATCATGGCAGAGATCCTTTTGCAGATATGAAATGGGTTGGATAGGTTCTGAGGGTCTACTATTTCTCAACTCCAAACCTGGGAAATAATAAAATTTTTTAAATGAAAGGAAATTTTGGCATGATTCATAAGGTCAGCTTGTCTTTTGCTACCTATCCATGCTACTTTATATATATGGAAGGTTAAATTAAAGGGTAAAAAAGAATGATTCTATTTTGGTGACTGAGAATCAAAGCCCGATTCCCTTTCATGACTTCTTTCTCAATCCCAACCTAGCCATGGCTATCTTCTGAGTTATGCTTTGATCTAGATTGGCCTATTGGATCTTTGCTTGGAATTCAGGGAAAAGAAGTGTTATTATTTATTTATTATTTAAGTCTAAGAAAATGTACTCTGACAGATTTAAAATGATGTAGTAGAAAGAGTACTGAACCTAAAGTCTGCCTGTAGGTGACCATAGTCAAGCCATTTAATCTCTATGCCTCAGTTTCCTTATCTGTAAAATATCAGTAAAAATAACTATGATGCCTATTTTTCAGGTTGCTATGAACATCAATTGTGGTAGTTTGTGTAAATAGCTTTTCATATTTTACAACTCTATTCATATTCCAATTTTGAGTATTTTTAGTTCCTTTATTTGTGAGCCCAAACCAGAATGTGGTGATTTAAAAATTCATCCATGCTAAATATAATTTTATATGGTATAAAAGATACTTATTTTTATAATATTTAATGGAAAAAGCTTTTTAGCCTATCACACATAAATATAAAAGGGAAAATGATGTCAACATCCAATTATTTTAGTGAAGTTAAATATAGATGTAAAAATATTTTCAATTACCATTTACTACAACAGTTGCTGTGAAAAATGCAAGAACAATTTACCAGTTCATAGGCGAGTATCTAGTGACCTCAAATGGGAATCATAAAGTTTCTTTTCTAATGTAAGCATTAGATTACACATAGGAAAATTATGTTTTTCCTTGCATTTGACTTGCCACATCAATTGAACAGAAACCAATCATTGTTAATCTAATTTTTTTTTCCTCATGTGACCAGCTGTTATACAAACCAGACTTTCCTTGCAGTAGGGTGGTTTTCCTCTTCATAATCTTTTCTCAGAGTTTTGCTTGTATTATCTAGGAAAATGGCCTTGCTTCTCCCTTCAGTAAACTGCATGTTGTTGATAAAATCTAGTTGAACTTGTTTTAAATTAATTTTTAAGAGAGAAATTTATTCAGAGGTCTTTAGACTTATAAACCCTGTTTTAAATTGTGGATTTTTTGTAAAAAATTTCAAATTTTTAGATGTTTTAATTGAGTGAGGCTATCTCAGGCAAAAGAATTAGATACTATAGGTTAGAGTTAACAACTGTGGAAGCTACTAGTTTTATTACTTTTTACAGATAAGAAACATGAGGCTGGGAGTAATTAAGTTACTTTCTCTGTGATTAAATAACTTTTATATAGGAAGTAACTTATCTGAAAAGTTTGTCCACTAAATTTAATATTTTCAATGACTGAGGCAAAGCCCTACAATGCCTCATGGTAGTAATGGCTCAATAGTGCAGACAGTGTGGTGGCCATTATACCCCAAGAGTTGCTGTCTTGTTTCCCAGTTCCTTTGAGCATTTCTTTACCCACAAGGCTTATAAATAGACTCCCCTCCCCCTTTACTACTGAGTAACTGGAAGGGCAGCTTCAACCTGAGAAGAGGGGAGATTATTTCATTATTCTCAGGGTCAGCAAAGAAGGAAGCAGGAGGAGCTCTAGGCCATGAGGGGCATGTCTGGCAGGACAATTCTAGCTACAAGAAGGGTCATTGCATCCCATGTTCAATGTCACATTACACTTTAATAATCTCAGAATTCTTTGGATAACATTTACTATTTAAAAAAAACTTGAAATATCATTTAGTTGTAATTCTGGAGCTTGTGAAAAGTGTTAGATAAATAATTTGAAGTAATTTAGCATCGTGATTAAGAACTACATTTATGATAGTAGGTATTAAAGTTGTAAATACATTGAGAGATTCCCATGCATGCCTACTCTTTTAGCGCTGGATGCTTTTGCACAAGTCTATGCTTTTGGTCCATAAAGAATGGTCTGTAGAGAAGCAGTTTAGCCAGTTGTTTACACATTGCTTCTGAATTCACTGGTAGAAGTTGTTGGTGTCCAAATTTCTTTCTTTGCTAGCTTTTGGTTGTTGGGTTTTTAACTTTTTTAGAGTCAATCATCTGTTTCCATGGAGAATATTTTGTTTCTATGTGTGCGATCCTTGCGTGCTCTTGTTTTAAAAGAGAATAAGATAACTATTTAGCCTACCTGTAGAAAATAGTCTTACTTGTGGTTGTTTTCTAACAAGAGAAGGTAGAGTTGATTGTTGTGTGTTTTTAGCTTAGTTCATGTTATACTTGACTTCAAGTTTTAAAAAGAATTTATTATACTAGTGAAATATATATTGGTCCATTGAAAATGGTATCCATTAATAGTTGCCATGATCTAGAAGCTGTTATTATCAAACTAGAACTGAACTTGTTTTTCTCCTGGCTCTCACAAAAGGAAACTATTGAAGACCAAGACCAGCATATATTCAGTGGTAACTAGACTCGATCTGAAATTATTTGGTTTTGAATTCTTTCTTTTTTTGTAATCAATGCTAACCATATTCACTATAGTGCACTATCATCTCTTCTATGTAAGTATTGTGAAAAACTCTTTGTTTTTTTCAGGTCGAATGAGTGATTTGAGTATAATTGGTCATCCAATAGATTCAAACTCAAAAGAAGATGAACCTTGCAGTGAAGAAACGGATGATCAAACTGACTTTCTTACACTTTTACCTGACTTCATTGAACTAGAACCATATTTTGTAGATGAAGAAGATGATGACTGTGAAAATTCTACTGAAGTGACAACAACTCCATCTGTGCAGTATATAAATGGAAAACATCTCGTCACTACTATTCCCAAAGACCCAGAAACTGCAGAGGCCAGGAGAGGGCAGTTTGAAAGTGTTGCACCCTCTCCAAATTTTTCACACGGTAGTGAAACTAACCCTTTTGAGTTATCTGAAATGGAATCTTCCACTATATTGCAATCAAGTGAATCTAAAGAAACACTCGAGTCTTTTGAAATTACATGGAAGCCAGACACATATCGTGAAACACCAGAACCTTTTTCAGGTGGAGAATCAGATGTTTTCCCTACAGACCAACAGAGCGGGGCAACTGCTTTACATAGGACAGGGTCACTGGAAGTGGTTGAGCCAGTCACACAGAATGGTCCTGAACTTTTTAACCATTCAGATGAAAACAATGAAACAGCACCTTCATTTCCTGAAGAGTCTTCAGGTGAAGCTCTTGTCAACCAGGAGACTCAGGGAGCAGTCTTACCAAAAACTACAGAAGTAGCTTTTAAAGAAGTGGTTGGACATGATTCCATGATCACATCTGCTCCCATGACTGCTCCTGGTTCAGTATCAGTGGACATCTTGCCAGAAGAGAGATCATTTGTTCTTACAGGAAATCAGCAGGCTAGTACAATTTCTACAGTAGAAAGCTGGGAAGATACAACCTCCAGAAACACTACTGAATTTTTAGGAAATCCTCCTTTGGTTCTCATTCCAGAAGGTTCTGGATTTTTAGAAGAAGACAGTAACCAAACTTCTACAGTAGTAGCCAGCCTATTACAGCACACACTCACAGTTGAGATGCCATCAAAAAGTGTTCCCTTAAATACCAGCAAGGTCATCCCCACAGAAAGTAATTTAGGTGTTTCTTCAAGTGTTAGTTATCCAGTTTGGGAAGAGAGTTCTGTAGAAATACTGGCCACCAAATTTGAAACTCAAACTGAGGTTCCCAAATCAACATCAACATCAGCAAGCAGCATCAGCATATCTGCTGATGAAAAGAATCTAGGTGATGAAAGAGAGACCACAGGGGTCCTGGCTACATCTATGAAAGTATCATCCACACAATCCACTATGGAACAGTTAATTTTCATTTCTGAAATAAAAAATTCTGATGATGTTCAGCCTACAAATCCTGATTCCACCACCATTGAAAACAGATCCACAGAATTTGAGAACATAGTTAAATCTGACCATATCCCCAAAGAACCCCTGTTCTCAAATAAGTCTGAGGAAGAATACATAAATGAGAGCAGTACTATTCAACACAAAGTCCCAGAAAGTCCTACTACTGTGGGAGTTAGCTCTCATTCCTTCCTTCTTGAGGAAGGTTCTGGAGAAGTTGGTTCTGCTATGGAACTTACAACTGAATCATTAGCTTCATTAATTTTGAAGGTGACTAATGGTAATGAAGTGCGAACTGAATATGAAGTAAAGGAAATGACTGGTACTGTACCAACTCATATAGCATATTCTGTGACTTTTGAGCCAACTGAAGTTCTGAGTTCTGCCACAGATGTATCAGACATTGGAATTGTAAATCAAATGCCCAGGGGAAATTTAAGCACAGAGAAATCGCAAGAAGTAAGTGACTTCCTCACAGACTCTCCGTTAAAAGAAGTTGTGACTCCTGAATCTAGAGACTATTCAACAGTAGTTCATCTTCTAAATGTAGAGGAAACAGCAGCAGTAGAAGGTTCTGGGGAAAAACATTCATGGAGTCTGGAATAATAATACCTTTTGCAACAACTATTTCAGCTAGATCACAATCAGGAACTGATTCTGAAGGGTCTGGGGGCACAAAGGTTAGCTTACCAGCTCACCTCCCAGGAAAATTTCCACTTATGACTGAGGGCTCAGGAGAAGAACCAACTAAAATAAGCAGTTCTATTGATCATATATCTTCAATTACCACAGAAAAAACATCCAGTACTGATTTCCCATTTGCTTATTCAGGTTCTGGAGATGTGGACTTTATCACCCAAACTGAAGTAAGACATATTCCTTCCCCGCAGTTAATTCCTGAACATACTCAAGCAACAATAGGGGAAGCTGAAGAAGAGATTAACAGTACGGATTCTATGACTCATTCTGTTATAGTGCCACCTATCAATTTAACAGTAAGTACCAGGCATGAAGTCAACATAGCCAGATTAGGAATTGAAAGTAAAGTATCCATAGAAGAAAAGATGGCAGAACAAAAACCTTTTGAATCAGAAAAAAACACTGTTGCAACACAAGTAATTTCTGATACTGAAATATTTGCTGAAAGTGAACCAAAAACCACAGACTATTCCATTCTAACAACAAAGGAGACTTTGATTGGAAGTAAGGAACCAAGGCCCACAGATGGAGACATTTCTTTTGTTAGCACAATTGTTCCAAATTTAGAAGAAAAGGCTTTGGGCATCTTTGTTCCTCCTACAGAGGCTACCAAAGAATCACCTTCTTCCTCTAATGGTATCTCAGTGACCGAATCCCAAATATCTGAAAGCACAGGTATAAATCCAGCAATCGAAGAAGAAGAAAATACAAAACAAAGTATTCTCCTTGTTGAAAACGATCATATAGAAAACAATGGTCCTGAAGGTGCAAGGCCAACTGTTCAAGAGTTCCATACTGAGGCAGTATTTTCTGGAGAAGGATCAGGGGGTGAAGTTTTTCCTAGTCAGTCTACAGACCCTTTCAGTTTCATTAGGACAGAGGAAAGCACCAGGATGTTAACTCCTGACACACATCAGCCTGGAAGTTCAGAATCAAGTTTAGAACCTGGAAAAACTGAAGAGCAAGAAGAAAAGTTCAGTGGAATACATGAAGAAGTTAGATACTATGGTTCTCAAACAAATAATGCTTCAGAAATAAGTCACACAATAGCCAGTACATTATTTGAAAGTTCTGGGAATAATGGTGATGAGGAACCTATTTTATCACCAGTTACTCACTCCTTAAAAGTGGAAGATTCTGAAAATCAAATATTCAATGAGATAGAAGAAACTCAGACCAGTAAGCAACCAAACATCACTGAAAAATTATCTCAAGAAAATTCTTCCCAGTCAGAAAGTAGAGGAGTAACTTCTTCTACCCTATTTTTCACTAAACCTTCAAGTCTTGAAACTGCTGATGTATTTGTAACTTCAGCACCCCAAATTTCTGATCAGTCTTATGAAAACTCCGGGGAAGGATCTGGGTGGTTAGGTGGGGCAGATTCAGTTCATGCTAGTACAGTTGCTCAGAGAGCAGTAGTAGTCACCACAGTAGTTCCAAATAGCCACGAGGTAAAATATTCTGAGTTTCCAAATATAGAAGCTTTGGCTACAAATGAATCACCAACAAGGGTATTACCAACTCAAACAGAACAAAATAAAAATTTCCAAAACTTACCTGGCACCCAGCCTAATCTAATGGCATTTGAAAGTTCCACAAGCCACTCCTTAGATGGTTCCAAGGAGTTTGAAGTCATCACTTTGACACCTGAAACAAGAAAATTTACAGAAAACATTATTTTAGACAAAGAAGACAGTGATTTAATATTGCCTACTACCAAGAGCACAACTTTTGAAATACTACCTGAAATTACAACTGACAAAAACATTATCATAGATATAGATCACACTAAAACAGTATATGAAGACATATTAAGAGGGCAAACAGAAACAGATCCAGAGCTACAATCAGGTCCATATGGAAGTAATGAAGAAAATATTCAACTCGAAGAGAAAGAAGCTACAGCATTTAATCTTTCTTTCACTGAAGAAAAAATGGAAGGATCTGGCGATAATCTTTGGCCTGGCCCCACTCAGGTAATAAGCAATGAGTCAGCAGCTTCTGAAGATGAAATCAGATTAGGCCAGAACTATATCTCAAGGAATAGTATACACTTCACAACTGGAATCCCTATTCCTAGCATGGCAGCTGAACCAGGTGTTTCACTCCCCACAGCATCATCCTTGGCCATTCCTAGTATGTTTTCCACAATCAGTCAAGACATGAAAGAACAAAACTTTGAAGCCAAATATGTTGCTACTGAAAGTACCTTGGATGATCTCTTTGAATCAAGCACATTGTCAGATGGACAACCAATTGCTGATCAAAGTGAAGAAATCTCCACTTTAAGTTATTTGGAAGGAACACAGTCTGAGGATAATGGGAAGAAATTTATGAGTTCTTCTTTCAAACCAGAGACATCTTCTGGGGCAGAAGAAGTGATCAGTGATACAGTGGATGTAAATATTGCTCACATCAAATTAATTGCTCAGGATTTGACTCCTGAGGTGATCGAAGGATCAAATCCCACAGAGTACATTGAAACATCAGATGCAGCATCTGCAGAATTGTATTCTCAAACTCCTTCAACTGGAGCAACTGTTCATTTAGTTAATAGTGTATCTGAATTCCCTAAAGTAATCACCCCAAGTTCTGCTTCAGATACAGATTCAGATGTGCACCAAATTTCACACGAACAGACTTTTAGAGAAGTTAATTCAAATGCTGAAGCAACTTTCAAGCCACCAGCTGAAGTAAAATCTCAGGGAATTGATTTTCCATTCTTGGCTTCCCCTGACACTCATTTAGCAGTGGAGGAGACAGAGACGTCTGCCACAGAGGTTTTAGTTGCTAAGGGAGAAACCATGGCTCCCGAATATTCTCAAATTTATACTGATCAGATATTTTCTGGAGAAACAATCAAAACATCTCCAGGGATTAACCCAGCCAAAGATGAAACATTTCCAGAAGCTGCAGGTGAAAATGATTTAGAAGATGCTTTTCAGGGACCGCTTTCTATTCCTACTTCTCCCAACTATGGTGTTGTAGGAGATGTTCTATTGCAATCTGGTCCACAAACCACTGAAAACCCAACTACACCTTTCACATCCATAGAAATAAGCACTGAAACACAATCAGTTTACAATGGAGTAGGAAGTAATCAGACACCTGCAAGAACTCCTGATTCTGATGATCAGGCAATGATAAGCACTGAGGAATTAAATACCGAGCATATAACCTCATCATTTCTCCTTCTGGAAACTTCTAATGGAACGGATTTCCTGATTGGCACTAATGAAGATTCAGTAGAAGGCACAGCTGTATATTTATCAGGTAAGATCACAACACTTGTAGACTTGTTCCAAAAGAATAGGAACATTAATTTTGATCTAAAACATATGTATGTATATATGTACATATGTTTATACATATATGTAGCTATATTCCTCATAATATTAAAATACTGTAGTTATAAAGACAAATGATGTGTATTTCTTATAGTAGTTCAGGTCATGATTCAATAGTGGAATGTAGTGAAAATAATGGTATCACCTAAATTTGGGCATTAAAAATAAAAGGTTTTATAAAACATAGATGAGAATGCCATAATAACAGTAATTCATGAAATTTAACTGGTTTTCATTCTCAACTAAAACTCTTTTATTATATATTGCCATTAAATATTTATTTTAAAAGTGGAGAAATATTTTCTGTCATTTTATTTCCTATTGTAGATTCCATTGTGGCACCATCAAATCTTGAACAAAAATATGTTTTGCACAATAGCTACTTAGATATCATGGGAAATCCCTCATAGTTTCTACATTCAATACTCAGACTTTTCTGGGCTCTGCTTTATAGCTTTTATATGTGTTGATTTTTTTTTTTAACAATTTCTGGGTTGTGTTTTTCCTCAGAGAGACATGTATAAAAAGATCACCAAAAAGATAACTGTTGTCCATTACTATTTTTAAAGAAGATTTTGCACTTATTAAACCACTGATAATCATAGTGTTTACAGTGTCAAATTTAGTTTCTCATAGTTCTCAAACAAAATATTAGTTCATTTTGATAAAAAAAAATCAGGTGACTTGCATTTTGAGTATACATATATGAATATATATTACCAATATTTATGAATGAAGGTAGTCATTTAAATAGTTATGATAGCAGAACAAACTACT
Source organism: Antechinus flavipes (assembly GCF_016432865.1). NCBI lineage: Eukaryota > Metazoa > Chordata > Mammalia > Dasyuromorphia > Dasyuridae > Antechinus > Antechinus flavipes. Next base: position 169,137,060 of record NC_067398.1, read on the forward strand.
ATCTCCAGTTGTAATTGGCATATTAGAACAATTTAATATTCTTCCAGAGTAACACCTGTAAACAGTGTTCCTTTGAAATGAATATTTACTTATCTGATGATTTTTCAATAATGTTGAATTGTCTTTTGTATGATTTTGATTGTTCCAATAAATAATACTGCCTTTTGAGTCTGACCTTGAAAATTGGATTGATTATTTGCTTCATTTAGAGGAAAACTTTTCTTAAAATCAAAACAATTTTATAGGCAGTGTGACATAATGAATAAATAGCTGGTTTTGGAGTCTGGAAGAGCTGTTTTCAAGTTTAATCTCTAAGTTATGCTGGCTGTGTGTGACCTTGAATAAATCACACTCTTCAATGCCTTAGGGAGCTTGCCAAAACTAAATTTTAAGTCAGCTGCTATTTGCATTGGTAGAGGGAGTTTCCTCACTGGGAATTCCTTACATCAATGAAATCACAGGTGCAAGAGCAAAAAGAGAAGCCTAAAAACTGCTTGTAATATTTTGTGAGTAAATTAGATCAAAGGTAATTGAATGTTCCATTTTATTTTCTTTTGATTATACCTAATACACTATCAAATAATTCACTTGAATAATATTGATTCCCTTCTATTTGTCTAGAATTAGAATTTAAGTTAGAGAAAAAATCAAGATACAAACAAGAGCAGAACTTTATGAATGATTATGCTTGATGTGATAAGAAAATATTTGTTTTAGAAACAACTTGAGTTATTCGTTATACAACATTTATAGAGAATTAGTTTATATAAGCACCAAAACAACTTATCACCTTGATCTATTGAGTTTTTAAAAATAGATTTAATTGGTTCTTAGATTGGATTAGTTAACTGAGCTCATGCAAAATAGATTTTCTAGGCAAATATGAAGTTAGTTTCCTACAAACTTATTTTCTCTTGATAAATTTTCATCCTTGACCTAAATCTCATTTGCTTCACCTTCCAAGATAAGGACTCAATCCTGCAGAATTCTAAACTGTACATTCTATTACCAGACTCAACCTGTGAGCATAGCCATAATGGCCTTGCTTTCCCCCTTGCTATCTGCAGAACTGCAGAGTTAAATGAAACAGGCAAGATCTAAATAGGATTTAAAACAGTTCTAGAGAATGGAAAATAAAGAATCCCAGTAAAATTAGGGTAATTTAAGAAAAAGTTTAAGTATGCCTAATAACCTCTAGATAATGCAATGTCTCTAATAGTTTTCCCCTGAGTTTCTGAATATAATTAACACTCAGAAAGTTTGGTTTAGTTTTGACTGATTTTTCTTTGTGGGTATGGCTTAATGTCATCTACAGTGGTGTTTTTTCAATCTTAATGTGTTCCTTTTTATAGCTTTATAAATATTTTAACTCTTTCTTTTCAGGTACAATTACTTTAGCATTTTAAAATTGAGAAATCTGTAGATTATATTTTTATTTTTACATACATTGACTTATTATTTAATATTTTCAGCAAATATTGCATTTCCTATCTAAATATATGAATATTTTGAATTTAAATAGCTGGGTGAAGTATGTCCAAGTACACACTGATAATAAATCTAGGTTATTAAAATAAACTTTTGCCCAATTATTTTAACTGAACAAAATGTATGGTTAAAGTGTAGTAAAAATTAATGGTCTTTAGAAAAGATGTCTCTTTATAAGTACATATTTGCTTCTATATCTTATTTATATGCTAAAAGTTGAATTATGGACAACATAGGCCAATCATGTTTTCTTTTGCTTTTAAGTGAGGAAGGTATTGTATTTATAATTTGAAAAGTTGAGATTTCATTTTTAGGTGAGGTTTTGTATTTTGATTTAATCTCCTGCATTAGAGTTTAATCCATATGTTGCTTTTCTTCAAGTATAGTTTAAAGGAATACATTTGGAACGTGTTTTGGGAAAAGCATATTAATGTAGCAGAAGAAACTTCAGTGCACACTTTCGAAGAAATACAGTTTCTGGGCATTAAGTGGTAAAAGGCAATAATAATTCAAATGATGGTAACCAGCCAATCTGCTAAAAAAGAATGCATGTTCTATGTATCCAGCCATTCCACATGAACTAACCCTGTTTAAAAGAATACATTTCCATTCACTGTGCACATGTTTAATTGTTTTTGACTAAAATCAATTGCCATATCATGCCAACTAAATCTGCCATAGAGTCGCCAAAGATAGTGCAAAATTTAATTTTAAAATGATAGTGAAAATTTATCGAGAAAATTTATTATAATTTGTAATAAATACAAAACTGAAAAAAAAACACTCCAGAATGTAACATTCCTTGTGCAGTATCTCCTAATTGCTATCACAAAATTTATGTTATTTTAGGAACATTGTGATATTTGAATGTTAAAACATGTAAATATCTCAAGAATGAAACTAATATTTATCTTCTTCCATTGAACACTATAGGGCGTGATCTTTGCAAAACTAATCCGTGCCTTAATGGAGGCACCTGTTATACCAGAGATACTACTTATGTATGCACCTGTGTACCAGGATACAGTGGAGACCAGTGTGAATTTGGTAAGATGCCATTGGCTGAAGTATTTCCCTAAAACCAGACACAATTTAGCATTTAGTATTAAGGCTTCTGAGTGCCAAAAAAATCCAAATATATAGAGGCCATATTTATACTAGCAAAGAAAAGTACAAAAGTTGTTTTTTTACGTGAATTAGAGTACAATTGTTCAAATATTTCACTTTACTAGTGATGATTCAGCCACAGTGTTGATTAAATATTTTTATGTATATTTTACATGTTGATTTTTTTTTTTTTTGGTTTCATTTATGTATTAACAAGCCATGGATTATACTTTTTCTTCTCAAAATAATCATATTTGAGGGAGGACACTCTTGTTCTTTTTTGAAGTACTGAAAAACTTTATATGAAGAGAAAACTCATTTGGTTTCCTCAGAAACTTTTGTCCTAAGTGTACAAATCCCATGGGGCATTTCTTCTACCCTTTCTTCCCTCACCCCTGCCTCTCTTTCTCTTTAAAGAATTCAGGGACCCATGGAGTCTGGAAGTACTATCTTTCTCCTCTAGCTACTCCAAGAATTGCCCTACACACACACACACACACACACACACACACACACATACACGCTATGTCATTCAGGTTGTATCACTGCAAAGTAATTTTCTGTGATGACCTCGTTTAGCACCCAGAGTATTTTAAAATCAGCCTGAGTCAGGATAAGCAGAAATCCTTGATCTTTATTCTTTGTGGAGGTGAAGGGGAATGGCGATACTAAGTGAGAGCAATGGCTACATTAATCCAGCCAGCAGTGCCTCTGGCTCTCACATTCCACCCACCAAATCTTTTATGCAATCTCCTATACAGCACATCAAACTTGCACAGAGAGTGGGTGGGGCCATTCTTTCTCCAAGCATATATTAATAGAGTATTGTCCAATTGGTAATGAGCCTTAAGTGCTTGGACCTCAGTGCATCTGCTCAGCTTTAACCCATTACAATTTTCATCTTGTTGGCTCTTTCATTCTTAATTGATCTCACTGATACCCTATATTATCTAATGCAGCCCCCAACTTTGAGAGCAGGATCGTGGTAGGGTTGAAAAGATATTATTTTAAATGTAAAGAATTTCTTTCTTTTTTCACAAACAGTTGAATCATTTTAATAAGGTTAAAAAGGAATTCTATTTATAACTCATAAAATTCTAAAGAATTGTTAGGAAGAATCTCTTGGCTGCATATATGATTCTCTTTTTTTATATTTTGAATTGTGTCTATAAATATGATGGCTCTTAACAAAATGATATTCTTATTCTAATTCTTTTTAATAAAAAAATGCATTGTATTTTGTAAAATAAATCAGTGCTTGTATAGAGACATACAGACATCTATGGAAAAAAGCATATTAACAGGTTTACTTTGAAGTTATGTTAAATGAGAAAAATGTAAAATTTCAGCAGATCTTTTTTAAAGTTTTGGTTGTTATATTTATATTCATATTTGAAACTATTATGTGTGGGTGCTTCTAAAAATATCTTAAGTCTTTTATAGTTAATTCAGACATCTATAAAAACTTCATCAATTTGACTCTAATATCTTGATGCAGTAATTTGCAAACCAAACAAATCTAGCTTAAAGATGAGCTGACTGAAATGGGTTTGTTCTATCAGTCCATCTAGACATAATACTCATTTCTATTCTAGAATACTCAACATATGTTATTAAGAAACAAACATGGTAATATTCATGAAGACACTAATGATCATCTATTAAAAATAAGAATGGATGCTAATGATTGTGTGTTGAAAGAAGAAGCAGTGTGAAAACAAAGAAAAAGACAAGGTTTAGTCATTGAGAGCAGCATGATGATTAGGAATTGTAGAGCTGTGATGAAATCACTGACATCTTACTTTTACAATTCATTGAAAAGTTGTAGATAGCTTCAATGGAAATCACACACACACACACACACACACACACACACACACATACATGTTATATTTTGAATGGATAGCACATTTAACCCTGGATCCTTAACTAACATTTTAGAACATATAACTGGAGACTTTGTTGCTTGCTAGGTAAAGATGATTCCTCACCATAAAACCCATGTATTCATGGACAGCCTACAATACAGGCTCTGTATGCTGATTGATTCTCAGTTAAGAGCCAGACTGAAGGTCACTTAGAGCTCAGATGTTTCATCAAGGAGAAAGCCAATTCTACCCTCTGGTAGTTAGTGATCTCATTTCTAACTTAATAGAAATTATTTTTTCTAATTCCTCTACTCAGTACTCTGTTTTTAAAATGTGTTCTTGAGGGCTTATGTGATTTTCCTGTAGATTTTGATGAGTGCCAATCCAATCCCTGCCGGAATGGAGCTACCTGTGTTGATGGTTTTAATACATTCACTTGTCTCTGCCTTCCAAGCTATGTTGGTGCTCTTTGTGAACAAGGTAAGTTCTACAATAGTATTTTTAATTATGGTCAATTTTCATTATTATGTTTTAAAGTTTTCTTATATTAGAGGAAAATGAGTGTGAGAAGCTTCACATATATTTTTAAGTAATAAAATCACAGGTCATCTTGAGTACCTCAGTTTCCTTGCTTGCTGTGATACCATGTGACCTATGTTATTCAATAATCAATGAATTTTTACTAGGTATTTACTATGTGTCAGGCATTCTGTAAGCTCCAGATCTTAGTACTCCAACAATTGTACTGATTTTTTACCCTGCTCATACTTCTCCTTTATCAGTCATATTCCTTCCCAATGTTGCATAAGTCTATGAGAGAAGATAGATATTTTCTTTCCTCCTTTATCTTACTCACTGTAACATAACCTCATTTCAAGCATTTTAAATATTTTCAGTAGAGTAAGTACTACACAAAAACATACAGGGAAATCATGATAATAATAAAAATGTAGAGGGAGGAATTTGTAAGTTCCAAAGATCTTATTAATTAATTTTGAGTCTCTATGTAAACTATAGAAGATAAGTCCCTCAATATTTAATAAACTCCAATAGCTCTCTATTGCTTCTAAAACAAAATGATCTATTTGGGGTTCAAAGCCTTTTATAACCTAATCATTTCTACCTTTCCATCTTCTTATCAGGGGTCCTCAAACTACGACCATGGGCCAGATGCAACAGCACCCCCTCACCCAGGGCTATGAAGTTTCTTTATTTAAAGGCCCACAAAACAAAGTTTTTGTTTTTACTATAGTCCAGCCCTCCAAAAGTCTGAGGGACAGTGAACTGGCCCCCTATTTAAAAAGTTTGAGGATTCCTGTCTTACATCTTACTTCTTGCCAGGTACTCTTTATTCCAGTACCATTGACCTCAGGGATGTTCCATGAATAAGACAATCCATTCCTTGGCTCCAGTCATTTGCTCGGACTCACCCCATGCCAAAAATACTCTCTCTGCTCTATTCTATCTACTGACCATTTTGGTTTCCTTTAAGTCCCAAATAAAATGCCAACATTCACTAGAAGTTTTATCTAATCTTTCTTAACTCTATTACCTTTACTCTGTTCATTATTTCCCTTTCATCCTTCTTTGTATATATTTGTTTGCACATCTCTCCCTATTAGATTGAAGATTTCTTGAAGGTAAGGACAATCTTTTGCCTCTTTTGTATCCCCAGTATTTAGCACAGAGTCTGATACATAGTAGGTACTTAACAAACAAATGCTTACTTGATTCCTTGGACAGTTCCCTGGTCCTTTCTATTGTTATCCAGTCCACCTTTCTCTGGGTTGAATATTTCTTTTCCTTGCTGGAAAAATAGTGCCAAAAAGCTTATTTTATTTTTTGTCTTGGTGGATTTACTTTGACAGTGCTGTTATGTGTTTTGCTTTTCTAGCCACATCTTCCTTAACCCTTACTCTGGATGTGAAAGCCAACTGTCTCTATGATGGGTGCTTCCTTTTCTCTCCTTAACACCCTGCCTAATAAGGTGCCATGCCACACTTTGCATAACACTTTGTTTACAGTGACATCCTCCATCTTCAACTCTCTGGCCACGAACATTCAGAAGTTCTGTTGTTATTATTATTATTTTTTGTAGCTTCTGTTGTTTTTAGCTAGATGAGAAAGACTTTTCTTTAATTTTTTTTCTCATGATTTTTCCACTTGAGCTTGTTAGCTAGCCCTTAGCCTTGTAGTATACTCTCCTGTAGGTCTTGACTCTCACCCTGGAAATTGTTTCTCTAATGAGATCTCTCTATCTTTCTTCCCTCCTTCACTACCTCTCCTTTTTTTTCTCTCTGTCATTTGAAGCAAATCTAGACAATAATGTTTGTCCTTTGCTTTGTAGCTAAGTTGTCTTCCTAATATGGGACCTACTTATCTCCGGAAGCATGTTCTTTGGGAACATGCTAGGCCTCCTCATTTCCTTATCCTGTTTAATCTCTTTCTATGAACCTGATTTCCCCATGTTCATCCTAGACTGAATTTTCTTTCTTCTTTCACTGAGATCTTATGTGGATCTCTCTTTGCTTTGATCTAGCTAATAGAAATTAAATGACAAACATTCCCTTTGGGGCTCATAAACTGTGGACACCTGTTCTTAGCCCAGCTGTTAGCTCCAACTATTTTCCTTCTCAAACACTGCTAAGTTATAGATCATCTTCAGATTCCCGGAAGAATGAGTTGCTAGAATTTAGATTTACTACTGAAAATAAAACAAAACAAAGCAAAACAAACCCTTAAATATATTAATTTTCAGTCACATCTGACCCTTCATGAATTCATTTTGGGTTTCTTGTTAAAGATACTGGAATGGTTTCCTTCTCCGTCTCTTACATATGAGGAAACTAAGGCAAATAGGGTTAAGTGATTAGTCCAGGGTCCCACAGCTAGTAAGTATCTGAGACTGGATTTGAACTCTTCCGAATTCCAAGCCCAGTGTTCTACATATTGCATTAATGAAATGAAATATATACTATTCCATTTGATACAATAACCCCATGAATTGCTAGTATTATCTCTTTTTTAACAAATGAAGAAATTGAGGATGAAAAATGCTAAGTAACTTGTGTAAGCATACAGCTAATAAGTGTCTGGTTAAGAATTTGAATTCAGTTCTTCTTGAGTTAAGATCTAGCAACCCCGTGTGCACCTAGCTCCCCAATAGCAGCTTACAAAACAGCAATTCCCCCTCCCCTGCATCACAAATCTGAACACAACACTTAGAAATGAAACATCTAATGTGCTGAGGAGGTAAAGTGATTCATTTTTAGAACCTCATGAATACATTTACTCTGTTTATCACTCCTTAGCTGATAGATAGGAACTGAGACACCAACATTGAAAGGCAACCAGCTCATAAGGAGTATTATAACTATGGGTTATATTATTTTATATAAAAGCTATCTTAATAATCCAAGTATAGTTTAGACAATTGAGAGAACTGGGCATATGATTATATTTTTGTTTTATTTTCATAAGAGAGGAAGGCTAAAATGGATTGTTTTTTAATTAAAATTTCTGAAGAATAACCTGTCATAATATCACAATTTATTATTTCATTATTGTGGCCTTGGGGTGAAGTATAAAAGACACCTAGAATGCCATCACAATTCTATTTTACATACAGAATCAGCATCTATGTTTTGTTTCAGAAAATTCTGTGTTCAGAATGGCTGCAACTCCTGATGCACTATTATTTGCATTTTATAGCTAACCTGAGAGCGTATGTTAGGTAGTTAATGGTAACACGTCTTCATTCATCAATCAGAAACAGATTGCATTTGCTTAACACTCAACTTTGGAATTAAATTTCCTCCATGTAAAGTCAGAGTGTGTTTTGGGACCCAAGGAAAGTATGGCCTGCCAAATTTCCATTCCAGACAAAATGAAAACGTATTAGAGATTCAGACAAAGCTATCTGGCAAGATTCTTTCTTTCCCAGCATTATCCCTGACTTCAGCACAGTTAAGGGGCAGTCCAACAGCAGAGCATGTACTTCTGGGATGAATCTGTGATTTGTTTTATTTCATTGCATGGCATGTACTATTCATTTTAGAAAAATAAACCATAAATATAATCATGGCCAATATAGGAACTTCCTCTTGGGAGAAAGAATTGGGGAAAGATGCTATTAGCTGAAGATTACCAAGGGGTGAGACATTTAGATTGTATCATCCTCAGGATTCTATTTATTTATACCAAGTGATGATAGTGATTCAGCACATCTTATTTTGCTCAGTTCCACAGCAGATTTAAAGTGTCAGCTGTGAAGGGAGCACTAGACTCAGGTATTGTATGAAATGCCCCAAGTACGTGAGAGATTGTTCCTTGTCCTCATTGAACTTTCTAAGAAGGGGAGATAGTATATGTATATAAGGCTTAGTAGAAAAGTTCTCAGAAGCTTTCAAAGGCACTAGGAAATTACATGACTTGCCCAAGTTTGTATAGTTTGGAAGCATAAGAGGCAGAAATTGAACTCAGGTCATCCTGATTCCATTTCCCACTCTATTCTTTAGTCAATGCATGAGAAGTGCATCTAAATATTGCAGTGTATAGAGCCTGTGTGATCCTGGGTAAGTCACTTAGTCCTGTTTGCCTTGGTTTCCTCACATGTAAAATGAGTTGGAAAAGCACATGGCAAATTACTCCAGTATCTTTGTCAAGAAAAACCTAAATGAGTTCATGAAGTGTCAAATATGACTGAAAATTATACTGAAAAACAATAATGTGCACAAGAAATGTGTTAGCACAGCAAGCAAAATATTTTAAAAGGATAAAAAGGTGAAAGATCATTATTTAGTGGAGAGAATCAACAAAGAATTTTCAATGGTGATAACTTTGGAGTAAGGCTTTCAGCGATGCTTAGTATTCAATAGGTACAAAAGAAGGAAAAAACACTCATTTCTGGTCAAAAGGATCATTATGTGTGAGATTGGAAAGTAAAAGGCATGCAATAAAGAGAAGATCAAGTAGTCTATTTGTGGGGAATATAGAAGATGAGAGGAATCTATGTATGTGGTTTACATGGATCAAAGAGTGTAAAATATGAGGAATCGGAAATGAAAGGAGCACATGAAACTTTTATTTATATACTTGCACACAAAACTTTAGGTCATATAAGTTCTCTCTCTCTCTTTTCTCTTTCTTTCTCTCTCTCATTTTCTTTCTTTCTCTCTCTTTCTCTCTCTCTCTCTCTTTCTCTCTCTCTCTCTCTCTCTTTCTCTCTCTCTCTCTCTCTTTCTCTCTCTCTTTCTTTCTTTCTTTCTTTCTTTCTTCTTTCTTTCTTTCTTTCTTTCTTTTTTTCTTTCTTTCTTTCTTTCTTTCTTTCCTTCCTCCCTCCCTCCCTCCTTCCTTCCTTCCTTCTCTCTGTCTCTGACTCTCTCTCTCTCCATCTCCTTCTTGATTTATTTCTTTTCTCTTTATCCTCTTTCTTCTTATATTCCTACCCTCTTTTTCTCTCCTTTCTTCCTTCTCCTGTCCATCCTGTCCTGTCTTGTCCTCTCCTCTCTTGTTCTCTACTTTCCTCCTTTTTCCTCTCTTTGCCAGAAAGTTTTGTATCTCAGACATACTGACTATGTGACTCAAAGCAAATCACCTAACTTCTCAGTATTTCAGTCAGTTTCCTAAAATATGAATATATTGCTGATCTTTATTGGTAAAGGGAGTTTCCTTGTTGGGAGTTCCCTACAATAACAGAATCATAGATCAGCTCCTCCCCCTATGCCAAATTTTAAAAATAAGTTAATTTATGATATAGTCAAAGTGACTTGCTTGTCCCTCCACTATAGTCTTCTCTCAATGCTTTCTAATGGTACGGAGGTGACCCTGTGTCAGATTGTTCCAGTGGAATTTAAATTCTGGTAAGATCTACATAGCAAGAAATATTTTGAGTATGGACCTGGTGATGTACCAACACACTCATTCTTCCTTTTGGACACAGTTAGGTGAGATGCTGCATCGTTGAAGATTTATGAAATGATAGTAATTTATTTTTATCCTCCTGAAACTTCCTGAATTCCAGGTATCTGGTTCTGTCTTGTCTTGGAGCTAAGTTAAGCCTTCATCCAAATGAGTTTTTGAAGAAAAGGACCCAGACTGTTTATCAAATTCAACTATGCCCTCCTGGATTATTGCCAACACACTGGGGTTAAAATATTGCTTTATTCAGGTTGCTCTAAGTAGAAATGTTTTCTTCATTAACAGCAAAAGTTTTAAAAACAAAGCTCATTATCAGAACTCTTAGGTCAACTATCGTTGTTCTCTTATTTTTGTTTGAAAATAGTCTGAGTCACTAGGACAGCTTGTTTGTAATTTGGTCCAGTTGACTTGTTCATCTATTCACTTAAAGTCTTTTCCCCCAAATCCAGAGGTCAACTTGTCCTTTCCCCTCTTTTTACAGCTGAGAAAACTGTCCTTCAAGTTAAGTGACTTGCTTAAGACCACCCACATAGCAAATATCCAAGCTAGGATAAATATGGTGTGGAAAACACTCTATGTTCTGGAAAGCTAGCCACTGGAACTCAGATTGACTGAGCCTTACAAACTGAAAAAGCTTTGAGTATTGACCTGGTGATATATCATATGTCTCCATGCATATAGCTAAGTTTAGAGAAACTGTATGTTGGAAATGATTATCTATTTCTTTGGCTGATGGATTATTGGCATCAATATCTACTCAACTCTGGGAAGCACAGGAATGTCAGTGTACATGGGTGAAGTAATGATAGCAATTTAGGGAGAACCTCATAGGTTTGAATACTTAAAGAAGAAAAATTTCACATTTAAATGTATTAGCTTGGACTTTTGAAATAATGTATTATTTGAAGCCAAAATGCAAGATACATTTGAGCACTGAGTAGTGTTTCCTTTACAGTCTCAATACAAAGCAATTTTCTCTTTTCTTTAATTCTTCTCCTCATAGATTGTAATGGAAAACAAAGTATGCATTATGGAAATATACAAACTGAAGAAACTAAGTCTACCATTCTCCTGTATATAGGGAAAATTTTTTTAGAAAGTTGTATTTATGGCTCTTGTCATGAGCAACTGCTAGTTATATTAAATCTATCTATCTATCTATCTATCTATCTATCTATCTATCTATCTATCTAAATGTGAGGCCCAGTATAGGAATAAATCAATATACTTTTAAAACCTCATAGATGGGTTTATAAAATAGAAAACTTTTCCATATTTCTGACAAGCTATGACAAATTCACCTCCAGAGGAGCTGCTTTTCAGTCAAATGATACAGATTTCAAATCTTTCCAGATTAGCAAAAGAATGAATGTAATTTTTTATAACTCATGTCAAATTGGCACTTTTGAGTTTAGGTTGAAGGTTGTAGAATCAGTACTAATTATTCAAAATGATTACTGGCATTGTAAACATTCAAGTTACACTGGGCAATTAGGTTAAATCACCAAATTCAGACAAATGTTAGTATTTAGATAGTATGCCAAAGAAAAACTGGATATTACATCTTGTTTTAATATTTTATACACACACACACACACACACACACACACACACACACATACACACACACACACACACACACACACGTTTCCCAGTTACATTTAAAGCAATTTTACATTTGTATTTAAAACTTTAGGTTCTAGATTCTCTCCTTATCACCACTCCCAACCCCCATTAAGAAAGTACATGTAAAATTATAAAAAACATTTTCATAAAAATCATGTTATGAAAGAAAACATAAATCTATCTGCCTCATACACACACACACACACACAAAAAACCCTTTAAGGAAAATAAGAGAGAGAGAGAGAGAGAGAGAAGAGAGAGAGAGAGAGAGAGAGAGAGAGAGAGAAACAAGTTTTCCCTCCCTCTCTCTGAGAGTAATCATTGATAATTGTCTTGCTGAGACTAGCAAAGTCATTCATAGATGATTGTCCCAGAACACTGCTATTACTTTGTATATTGTACATTTCATTTTGCTTGAGTTCCTGAAGGACTTTCCAGGTTACTCCTTGTTTTAATAGAAGCTGCTTTCTTTTTTAAAAACTATTTTAGCTGGATTTAGTGTTATAATTGCCATTAACATTATTTGGAACCAATCAAAGATTATGGTGGGTCAAAGAGGTGTTGTTAATTGAATCCTGGAAGACAAAGGTGTCAAATATTCCTATAATACTTTGGAAATAGATTAAAATGTAACTGAGAAATATTTAAGAAAATAAATAAAAGTACAATAGAATATAGTTAGTGTTAATATATGCTTTTCTAAGTTAATATGTAGCTGTTAGAGAAGCTTAGGTATAGCTTAATGATCTTCCATTTGAGTTTAATTTAATACCACTGCTATAAAACATTAAATTTAAATTTGTCTTTTTTTGTGAAAAAAAATCATCTAATGATGCAAAGTAACATGATTATAGTCAAAAGAAAATAGAAAAATAGAAGCTAGGTTATACAATATATAGACTGCTGGATGTGGAGTCAGGAAAATCTGAGTTCAAATATGGCCTCAGACACTTATAGTTGTGTGACCCTGGACAAGTCATTTACCCCTGTTTGCCTCAGTTTCTTTACTATAAAATAAACTGAAGAAGGAGATGGCAACCCACTCCAGTATCTTTGCCAAGAAAACCCCAAATGAGCTCATAAAGAGTCTGGAACAACTGAACAAAAGACAAAAAAAAATCAAATTGCAGGCAGGGGGAATTATTTTGGACTATTTGTGTAGCAAAGAAGTAGGAAGGGTGATGATGAATACTGATCTGTTTAAAAAAATGAGTTCCTATTTTCTACAAAATTAATCCTAGTTCTAAGGTTAAAATAGAATGTTAATTTATTTATATGCTTCTGGCTTGGCCCAGTGCTTGATTGCATCCAAATTTCTAAAACTTGTTCTCCTCCCACATGACATATCCCCCACATACATGAGCCTTTTTTATTCTTCTAAGAGCTTCCACATATAGTTCCCCAGTGGGTAGTTAAAGGATTAGAGGCACCAAATTCCTGCTGCATTCTTACACATTGCCTATTGTTTCCATCCTAAATCTGCTTGTCATTTTTTTGTCTCCATTTCTGTGAGATTTGATGGTTTCCAAGCAAGAATTATAATAAAAGCCAAAATGTCCACCACACAGTCCTTGAAACAGCTAGTCCCTGTAACCAAACAATAATATGATAGACTAAATTGAAAAAATCACCCTATAAAAGATAAGTTACATCTGTTCCATGATTAGAGTATGAATCACTAAAATGAATAAAAAGTGAAATCCCTCAGAATGCATATTTTCACATGGTCATGGAAAGAGCACTGGAATGGGAACCTAGTCTCTATGATCACCCCCATTTTTGTCACTAAAAAGTTGAGGTGTCTGGCATATATATAACCTTTATGGACTTTGATTCTCTCATCTGTATAGCAAAAGGGTTATACCTAATATATAGGTATATATAATATATAATAAAGGTATATATAATACCTAAGGTTTCTTTTAATTCTATGATTATCCTATTTGATTACTTTTGAAATTTAATTAATTGTTGCTGTTGTTCAGCCTCCATTTTGTGGAGGATCAATGATATCATGGGGTGATATCTTCATTCACATGTGAATTGGATATTTTACTCAAGAGAGTAGTAAAACTCTATTAGAATGAAATTTCTTTCTTTTTTTATTATGTATTAAAGATTAACATCCATTTATGTCTTCTCATCCTAACAATAACAGATTTTCATAGCAGTCATCTAATCATTTTCTTAGTGCTTGTTTTTTAATAGTTAAAATCAACCATAAAAATATTCTTTCTGAGTTCCCTTTATTAATTTTTGAACTGAGAGATTAAGGGATTTGCTCAGAGTTAGTGTGTATCAGAGTTGAGACTCAAATACTTTTGCTTCTCATGACAAAGCTTGTCTATCCACTACAAACACTGCCTATTGTTCTCTCATTATAGAACTCATAATTTATTTTGGGGAAAGTAGCTCCAACTTGACACTTCCCCAATTTTGAGAAATCCCTTACTTATCTCCATATATATGTTTGGGGATATGCATGAGGACATTGAATGCCTTGATCAATCAGTAATACTCTCAATTCAGTAACAACTTTGCCCCAGATCACCTGGATATTTACCAATGTACATGAGTATGTGACTAAACCCTTCCAATCTCTTTGATTCAGTAATACTTTGTAGACACAATTTGAATCTTCAAGAGACAGCATCCCTGTGAGAGTTGCTATATGAGAATATAGTTTGACAATGTCTGAGATGAGATTTATAAACCCTGGTTTTATTTTGTTTTTTCCAGACACAGAGACATGTGATTATGGCTGGCACAAATTCCAAGGTCAGTGCTACAAATATTTTGCCCATCGTCGAACATGGGATGCTGCTGAAAGAGAGTGTCGGCTGCAAGGTGCCCATCTGACTAGTATTCTGTCCCATGAAGAACAACTATTTGTGAACCGTATGTATCAGTTAGATCTTTGGAGGGAGCATCTTAATTCAAAACAGATTAAAATTTGGTGCTACATGCTCCTTGATGACATTACTTTTAAATGTCTTTAATTTTTCTATTTAGTATGTATTTATTATTTCATTTATTCCATTGATTAAAAACCATCTGAAAAGGGAAAAAAAACAAACATCTTGGTTTTATTCTTTATTCCAGGGATTCTTATTTTTTAAATTAACATTTTAAACTTTAAAAAAAAATAGACAACACTATTTTTACATCACTGGTTTCCTTTGTAAGATGTATTTATGTTATTTATTAAGACCAAAAATAGGATAAGAGGTCCTGGATTTTCTTTTCTTTTTCCCTAGAGGACTATAGGCTATGAAAGAAGGTTAAAAATCTCTAGTCTAAATCATCCTGAATTAATTATTAACACTTTTAAACCAGGGGGAGCACTCTCTGCATATAAACAAATAATTGGAACTTGAAAGGCATGAAATTATGTTCTTGACATGTTTCATGTATCTCAAATTTAAAGTCATGAAAATGAAATGAACATCAGGTCAATTCATTAAAAGTCAGAGAAAAAACAATTTTAGGTGGTTTGTAGGTGAAATTTTTGGTTGCAACACGATTCCACGTTCATTAACAACTTCCCAGAACCTGACATCACTTAGAAACTTTGTGGCATGATATAATGAATCTTAGATTTAGAGTCATAGAACCTGGATTTGAAACCAGGCTCTCCTATTTTTTTTTGACCTGTATGATTTTGGATAAATTAATTGGTCTTTCTGGTCCTTAGTGTACTTTGTGTATAAAATAAACAAATTGGACTCGATGTCCTGCAAGGCTCCTTCCAGGTCTTCGCCTGAGGTCCTCTAATTATATTTTACAAGCTGTATAGAGTTGACACAAAATCCATCTTATTCTTCCAGATGACCAGCCCTTTGTTAAAAGTTTGATAGTTGCATTTTTTAATGGGCAGAAAAATGTTTCTTCTAGGTGTGTGTTTTCTGATTTGAAGTGAGAACAAATGTGTCACTTCCTCAGACAAAGTTGGCATGGAATCTGAAGTACAGTTTTGGGTCCCTGTAACTTTTGCTATTTTGTTTGGCCTATTTTGTTAACTAAAAATATCATTGGAAAATTTCTATTGTGACTGAGAGAAAATATTTATTTAATTTCAGTCAACTACTGAAACATTTTATTTCAACTAATTGTCACTGTCTGACATTTTAGAGTTCTACAATGAATCTGTAAACTAGCCTGCCAGTCTAACGCATAAGAGGCTGAGGAAAAAAGATAACTAGAGTTATTGCTGAGGGAAAAAAAAAGATAATCAGCATTATTGGATGGTAGCCCATGACTTCTTTTTATGAGCCCCTAAAATAGTTCCAGTCAGAGAAGAGGAAATAAGATTCATTCCAAAAATAATTTTCCTTTTGTTGAATTTTCTTCCATATATAGTAAATCAGTTAAAAAAAAGTATATATAGTATAAATATATGTGGTGTTTTCTGTTCATCAGGTGTGGGCCATGATTATCAATGGATAGGCCTCAATGATAAGATGTTTGAGCATGACTTCCGTTGGACCGATGGCAGCTCACTGGTAAGACAATAATAAAAAGGCTAATGTAATTAATTTCAATTAAATAAACATCTATTAAGCAACCACTAAGGGCCAGGTGCTGTACCAATCTCTGGGGAGCATAGAAAGACAAAAGCTAGAAACTCCCTGATCTCAAGAAGCTTACATTCTACTGGATAACTCATCAAGTACCAAGAAATTGGTACTGAAAGTGTTTCTCCTATTACATTTGAAGAAACCAAACTGGAGAGAAATCAGAATACTTGAGCAGGATTACATGGGCTTGTTCAAGATATTATAGAACATTAAGAATGAATCCCTACAACTGGCTCACTACAACCTACCCATACACATACACAATAGCAGCAGTATCACTATCACTGCTATTATCATTCTGCTTTTCTAATCATTAACACACTCTGTTCCATTTAAGAACAGAATGTATCAAATCGGATTTCCAGTAAAATGTAAAATAAGCCCCAAACTCAGAAATCGTATAGGAGTTAATTGTATACTTTCACAAATAATTACAAGACTTGCATGGTTTGACTTTCAGATGACTCAACTTTTTTTTTTTCCTGAAGCATCATAAAAGTGTATAAGAGAGGAATGTTTTCTCCATTACTTTTGAAACATTATAAATAGACACCGACTTTCAGACATGGTTCAGTTTTGTCTCCCTTTTTTTTTAAAAGGGCAATTTATGGTTATATGAATATCCATCAATCAAGATTAATTGGCTGGGTAATACTACTTTTAAATTTATTTTTCTTGTTTACCATCTAAGCTATTTCTTAAAAAAAAAAAAAAGAATGACCTTCTCTTAGCATGCCCTGGCCACAAATATATGCTATATCATCTTCTAACTGAATTAAGTTTCTTTAAATCAATCAGGGGCAAACTCAATGATGATTTAATGCTTTTAGAACTTTATGATTTGATAAGATAGCAAGAATGATGCAAACAAAATTTGTGTTTTAGATAAAAGAAATAAAGACTAAATATCAATTTGATTTTAAGATCATTCTTAATTACTTGGATTCTTTAAATTTTCTATTCTAAGTCTCCTGTCTTTAAATTATTGACCTAATAATAATTTTTCCACTCATATCAATTCTCTCAGTTTGGGAAAATGTGGCCATTTTCAAATTTTAAAGTACTGTCCACCTATCAAAGGTATTTTAACCTGGATGCTTAGAAAATCAACAGTTTACAAATCACTTTTAATTCTTAAAATCCTGAAAAATAGATAATATAAATTAATAAAATGAAAGGTTTGGGTTAAATCATAGGTTCCAATTGATTTCAAATTAGAAGGGACATTAGAGAAAATCAACATATTTTACTGATCCTCAGAGACTTTAAAGGACTTGCCTAAGTTTTTCTGACTCCAAGACTATTATTCTTATCACTGAATGAAACTTGACTTCAGCAATTCCATTGGTACATATGCATATATATAGTCCTCTCTGGTCAAGTATATGTATAGTTAATTTGTATGCTTTGTTAATTATAATCAATATATTATTATATTTATTCTGGTTGTGTGATTAATTTGAAAGTTCCTCAAATGTGGAGACTATACTTTTTATTTCTTCACAGAAAATAAAGCCTTGTCAACATAGTATGTATTAGATTAATCATGTTGACGGTAGACGTTTTTCAAATGTTGAATAATAATTTATTGAATTGCTCATTTTGAGATAGAGATAATGTTTGCTTGCAGATGGGAATATATCTAAGAATCTGAACTTTAGGCATTCTGATGAATAGGATGAAGGAAGAAAGAAAAGCATTTAAGATGCTTACCATTCTTTGTGTGTGGTATTTTGCTAAATGTTTTAAAATATTAATTCATTTGATCTTTATAATAACCTGGGAGACAGGGACTTTTGTTATCCTCATTTTATAATTGAGGAAATTGAGGTAAACAGAGATTTAAGTGATTTGTCCAGGTTCATATAGCTATTTAGCCTGGATTTGAACCTTCTTGACTTTAGGTCAAATATTCTATTCATTGTACCATCTTGCTGCCTTGTTTGTAAATAGCAATGATTACAGCTGGTAACCTATAATTATGTTAGAAGGAGAATTGGTCTTGGTCTAAGTAAGGAAGAGGTAGCTTTTCTAGATTTGTTGTTATGGTTGATAAGGGAGAGAATTGCAGATATAAAGAAAATCGCTGTCTAGCAATCCCTATAGCAGCCTTATAATTCTATGACAGTCCCCAGTCATTCTGTGCATACTCATTTTTGCTTAAGTTAATAAGCCAAAGTAATATTTCCACTCACCTGAATTCTCTTAAGTTTGGTTCTGTAGGAGCTGAGATGGAAATCAGAGAGGGTAAAACAATAGAAATATATTTTGACAAAAGGATGGGTGAACAAAAATTTTTGCTGTCAAGTAGGGGCATTATTGGGATTCATGAGAAATAAATGAATGGGAGGGGAAAGCTATATGTTAAGTGATTGTGTACTTTCCAATATATATTTTGGACAGTTTTATGCAGGCAGGATTTCTATTTCATGAACTTATAATTTCAAGAACGTGTTTATAGTGGTATAGGTCACTTCGCAGTCCTGGACTCTCATTTTGGTCAACTCATTTTTTTTCAATAATAATAATATGCATTTAAATGCTGTTTTAAGGTTTACAAGTGCCTTACAAATATTTATCACATTTGATACAACACTCTTGAGAAGTGTTGTTATTTTTATAATCATTCCTATTTTTACCGATAAGGAAACTGAGATACACAGAGATTAACTGACTTGCCAATGTCAAGAGGCAGGATTTGAATTTAAGTCTTCTTCATTCTAAGTGTACAGTTCTACCCACTTTGCCACACATAACTTACCTAAAATAAAAAAAAAATCTACCTCGTGCAAAGAAGATTTTCCTCTCGTTCTTTTAATCATATCATAGTTTATTGTCCCACCTCATTTTCCAGGTATACATGCACTTTATATCATCCTTGCTCTTTCTCAAAGGCAAGTGATTATTTATTACAGCTTTCTTTTTTTTCATCATACATCTTCCCATAATTTACTGTCACTTTTACCTGTAATTTTTCTAAGAAAGCTGTGAACCATGATCTTTTTCTATAATAAACACACATACATACACAGATATACACATGCATATCATATATGGATACATGGATGTGTTTGCATGTGTATATATGTTTGTATATATATTCACACATACCCACACATATATTTATATACTTATAAATTATATTATATATAAAATCTATAAATTATCCATCCAACTGCATTTTATAACCTGGAAATAGATATTCTTCATCTACTTGGTTTTTCTTGGGGTGTAATTAGGTTTGACTCTGTGGAGTCCTTGTACATCTTATTTAGAAAGCTTTGAAATGTTCCAGGGCTTTAATCAGTTCAGTGTGATTTGCAAGTAGGGCATCAGGAGTACTTCATTATTACAAGAAATAGAGAGGTAATTTCTTTCTCTACTTATATTTATGAATATATACACCTATATACATTCACACATGCACTCATTTATATTCAGAAATATGTTCACATGTATGAACACATATATAACATTATATATATATACTGCTACTTTTATATATATACACACACATGCACTTTCTACTCAAGATGACTGGCTCAAAGCACAATTTGCAATTTAATGGATAGTTGGTAATTCTCTTCATGTTAGATTAAAAAGATGAGATAGAATGCAGTTGAAACAGGATAACAGGATTAATTTGAACATTTGGTTTTGATTCTATATCTTTTACCTATGAGGGCATAAATTCAGTAAAATTTTGTTTCTGTTTATCTTTATTAATTAAGGAGAAAATATTATTGTGAAAAATAAACAATTTGTGAATATTTCTTTAAATGGGTATGGTTCTAGAAATGGTAGAAAAGCAAATAATGAACTCTGTTGAAAGGTGGAATCTTTGTCATTTTCTCCAAGCTATTTGTACCAATTTGCCTCCTGGAGATCACTTGAATACATACAGAAACAAAGTTCCTCAAAAAGCTCTACAATTTTATTCAGAAAAGTTAAAATTGACAGACACTTACTTTCCTCTTAATTCTTCCTTTGTGAAAAATAAAATTGTATTAATAAGTGTCCCTTAGCTTTGAACATTTTAGAGTTAGGAAAATTCATATATTTAACACTGCCTCCCCCACAAAAAACAAAAAAACAAACAAACAAAAAAAAACACCTTTTTTTTTTTCCTGAACTCAGTCCCACTTTCCTGTTTTTTAAATCACCATCATCCTCTCCCCCAATCTCCTTCCTTTAAAGACAGTCTAGGTGTCTCTTGAACTCATTTGTAGCTATTTCTACAGCTACTTATTCCTTGTAACTTATTCCATATGTGTGTCTGTTTTGGCATTTCTTTTTTCTTTTTTCCTTCCTTTTCCTTCCTTCCTTCCTTTTTTATTATAGCTTTTTATTTATAAGATATATGCATGGGTAATTTTTCAGCATTGACTCTTGCAAAAACTTCTATTCCAACTTTCTCCCTCCTTCCCCCTTCCCCCTCCTCTAGATGGCAGGTAGAGCAATACATGTTAAATATATTAAAGTATAGTTATTTTGCTGCACAAATCCTTCCAAAAATCCTTCCTTCCTTTCTTCTTTCCTCCCTCCTCTTTTTCTTTCCTTCTCTCTTTATTTCTCTCTCATTCTTTTATGTCTTTCTCTCTTTCTTCTCATCTTCTTTTTCTTTCTCCTCCTCCTCCTGTTCCTTCTCCTCCTTTTTCTCTTCTTCCTCCTCCTTCTTCTCCTCCTCCTCTTTTTTAGGCTTGAATAGTATTTTTACTAGGTAGTTCGTCTTTTACTGGGAAAAGTAGCATATGCTTTCTACTAGAATGAGTTAACTTCACTGCATTCTTTGCAGCAATGCCCAGTATGTTTTGGATTCTCATCTCCCATTTATTAATGTAGTAGAATTACTCTGACATCCTCTTTGAGAGGTAAAGTAGCACTTTTTCTGAGGAAAGTATAATGAATTTCTTTTATATTAACTATGACATATTTCCTCTTGCTGTAACTTTGTTTATCTCTATGTACAGCTGTGCTATGGATCCATAATTTCAGTAAATTCTTCCAAAGAAATCTTCAAATTACATTTCTGATAAGTATACTGAATAATTATTTTTTTGCTATAAATAACTGTGCTTCATTTCCATATTAATTAAATTATATTTGTATGTATTAAAGTATCTGCTAGCATCTGTACAAGTTATCTAAACAGTTCATCGTCTTCTCTTTTTGATTGACTCCTTATTTTTGGTCCTCTAGTTAAATTATCACTAACAAGTTCTAAAGTCTAATCATTGACAATCTCATTTAAATTACTTAGAGATTATACACCTTTTATTATTATACTTTTAAGAAATTTTCCAGTCATTTTCTTTGGAAGGATGGGGATCATATCAGGCATTTCTCAAAAGGGCACTCATGAATAAAATTAGTTCCAGGTTTCCCTTTGTAATTAATATTAAAATGAGAAAATTCAACCTTGGATTATTCTTTCTTAAAGAATTTCCATTTCTGTCACTTTTTCTTTTAACCTGTTATTCTTTAACTTGGCTATTAATCTCCAACAGGGCAACTAATGCTTTATGGTAAATTCTAACAAATAACTTCTACAATGTTTACAATGAATTACTTTAACTTGTTATCTCAGTAATAATGTCTCCAAAGAATTCCACCAAGCTAAATTAGGCAAGTTAAATATGAATTCTTATTGACTAACTTGACCACACTTGACTTATCTAGCTTTTGTTGTATCAGGTGGTTTTTACTCTCTCTTCTCTCTCTCTAACTATTGCTTCTTATTTCATTTTGTAGTTAAAATTCTTCCCTTTGAACTCTTTTGTGATCCGTATCTACAGAAGAAATTGGCTCTTCTAAAGTCACTGAATTCTTAAAATGCCAATCATTTATTTTGTAACAGACATAATGAAAGTCCTATTTAATGAGATAATATTTGTAAAAAGAGCTTAACTTAATACAGTGCCTGGCACATAGTAGGCATTATATACTGCCCCCCTTAACAAAATATACATTGGCATAATTGATTAAAGAGATTATTTTGTTATAACTAGCATATATATAGCATATTAAGATATGAAAAGTGCTTAATAAGCATGATCTCATTTTTATCTTAATAACTAACATGGACATTAAGTACTATTAATGGGATTTTTGAGACAAATAGAGCTTATGTGAATTGGTAAGGTCACACAGCTAGGAAGTCTGAGGACATATTTGAACTCAGTTTTCTCAACTCCAGGAGAACATTATAGCTTCTATACCATTTAGCTGATATTTCCAACCAAAATGTTATATTTTAAAATACATCATTATTTAAAATACAAAGCCTAAATAGATTAAAGAATTCGAGCAATAAGAGATAAGGATTTATAAAATCCTAGGTCTAGTTATTTCCTGGCACTTTACATCCTCCTAAGGAGGACAACTAAAATGATCCTAAAACGTTAGTTACTATCCCTTTCTTTAAAATAACTTAAAAAGAAGGTCTTCTCACATATTTGATATGATGATACAATGTTTTATGACTTTTTAAAAATAAGAACTGTTTCCTAATAATATTAAGATTAAGGAATGGGAGGGATTGCCTAATGGAAATCATTTGAGCATGCCCAACATTTTGTCTGATGTGATCTCATATGTGGAAGCTGAATAAATCTAATTTTGAAGTAACTAACTCTGTGCTCTGCCCACCTAGGTGCAAAGTGGATAGAACATTGTATTTGAAATTAGGAAGTCTCATCTTCATGAATTAAAATCTGACATCTGACACTTACGAGCTGTGAGACTTTGGGCAAGTCAGTGAATACTATATGTTTCACTTCCTCATTTGTAAAATTAGCAGGAAAAGGAAATAGCAAACCAGTATCCTAGCCAAGAAGAGTTGGATGTGACATACAATTGAACAACAACAACAGTTCTTTACTCTAGAATATGCCTGCCTTATCTAGCTTATCACAAATGTAGTATCACTGCTCCCATGTTGCTTCCTATTTTGGATATGGATCTCATAACAGTTCAAAGAATTTTCACTTATTTCATTTCTTTTATTCTTACAATATTATTTTTAGGTGGGTAGAAGCTAATTATTATTATTTTTTTTTACTGGAGAAATGCAAACTTTTCATTTTTTCCCCTCTCAACACAATACACTGTTCCAGAGCAGATTTGAAATATATAGTATCATACCAGCAAAAACACAAGCTAGAAACTATACATAAGAATGAACTACACCTGTTCTGAAAGGACAGCATGGAGGAGGAGAAAGAAGAGAGTAGAAAAGCAGGGAAATAGAATGGTTAACTACACCAACATCAGCTAAGGGCCTGAGTGTAACTTCTATAGAGCAGAAATGTACCTGTGAGAAACAGAACATATTTCTCCTACAACACTGTGGGCGTGGCATTCTGTAAGGACTGGGGAAAACAAAAGGGTCATATAGGGCAAAATATTGAAGCCATGTGAATCTTGGAAAAGGGGGAAATTTTTGGTGAGCCACAGGTGGCTGCGATGGAGAGTTCTATCACTTGGCTTGGTTGGCATTCTCAAGAATTGGAGCAATATTTATTGCTATCAATCCCATCTTCTTATGCTGCTGGAATGAAGGGGTAGATGGCCAATAACTCCCTGACACTGGCTGGGTTGAAGGACAATTGAGGGAGCTCTAGAAGGAATACTAGGGATTTCTATGTTAAATGGTTGACCTAGAGAGGAGAACCTGGGTGATCTCTTAGAGAGATCATTTTCCACTGGGGAGGCCAATTATTATTATCCCCATTTTAAAGATAAAGAATCTGAAATACAGTGAGTTTAAGGAACATTTCCAATGCCAGTGGATGAACTAAGTCTTGAACCTTGTCTCTGTGTTTAGGGTTTAATACAATTTTAAAAAATCTACTTCTCTGTCTTGACTAAGCAGAAATGGAAATGTTTTCCATCATCACCAATCCTTCAATTGCCCAAAGTCCAGCAGCTAGTAAGTGTCAGCTGTCAGATTTGAATTCATGAAGATGAGACTTCCTAATTTTAAATACAATGTTCTATCCACTTTTCACCTAGGTGGGCAGAGCACAGAGTTAGTTACTTCAAAATTAGATTTATTCAGCTTCCACATATGAGATCACATCAGGCAAAATGTTGGGCATCCTCAAAAAAATATGTTTTATTTCATAAACATGAAGGCAATTTTGGCAGTGTTCACTATATATATGATCATTTTAACCATTATGCCAATAAACTCAAATAACAAAACAACTCAGTCAACTATTGAATCTTTTTCAAACTTACCTTTCAATCTTTCCTTCTAATCCTTATATTCTTTTTGCCTTGCTTATCTGTAAAACATTAGTATCACTCAGATTAAAACAATAGCACAAAAGAGATACAAAAGCTTTGCAACAAAAAGTAGTAGATTCTTAGTATCTTATATTAATATTCTTTTATCTCTCCCATAGATTCTGTTGTATTTGTTTAGTAGCATAGAACTAAGTACTTTTTGTAGATGTGTTCCCTGTTTAAAGAAGTGATGGTGAGTTGAGACAAGGATATCTTGTATCATTCTGGTTTGATATTTATGCAAAGTTAACATAAATCCTAGTACTTTTAAGAACACATGTATATTTTGCATTGATTTTTACCACTGGCATTCTAAGAAAGAACAATTTTTCTGGGAGTTTGGAATGTTTATAGAATATCTTTGATATCTAAATATATTTTTGATTATTTAACTTTCATAGAGTAGCTCCCTGATATTTTTTCCAATTACAAAAGTCATTCCAATTACAAAAGCCAATATTCTTCCTGAAATCTTTTGTTCATCACAATAAGGCTTTTTTGTTATTTTTTTATTATAGAGAAAATATTAAGACTTCAAATGTTCTAAAGGTATATACAAATCAGCCTTAAATGTAAAAAAGGTTTATTTTCAAAGTTATTGGAAAAAATGAAAATGTACTCAGTATAAATATTTACCTCTGAAGCTTTTAACACTCTCACTCCTCCACCAGAAAAACATAGTCATCACAGAAATGATGTCATCGTTTTATCAATAGCTGTCCCCAGGGGCACGACTGTTAGAAACCATGTGGACCACATTATCATGAGTCTATCCTCAATTGTACTTTTATTTCCAATAGGAAAAAATAGAGAATAGAAAATGTTAAATCTTAGTTGTCTCTGTTTGGGTTACTTGGGTGCATTTTTTTCCAAGGATTGTAGCAAACATTAAAGTTAACTACTCAGTTATGCTGAAGAAAGACTTCCTCTTCTCTCCTCCCTTCCCCCTCCCCCCCTCCGCCACCAACTTTGGCAACTTTATCAAGAACAGGCACATATTCTGTAAGCAATCAGATTTTTTTTTTTCCATTTGTGTCCCAGAGTGAAATAGGGAAAATAGTCATTTCTAAATGTTTCCAGTTCTTTATTTTTTTTTCAAGATTGTTCAACCATAGATGGTTTCCTTTTTGAACACTAGTTAAGATAGAGCTGTGGGCTGCTGCCTACTTGACAGTCTCAAAGTATCATGCATTTGTTCCCATGGTTCTTCCAATGCCAGAGTTAATAAGGCAGGAAAGGTATCAATGGCGCCATTTTAAAGCCCATGTGGGTGAGTTTGATGGCAGAATCATGCTAACGATTTAAATCAAATGGATTCTCAAACTGCTGGTTTTGCTTAATTAGTTTTCTTTGTTATAAGGAAAGCCTATTCTACATAATACCATGATAAACAGAGACCTGCAAGTACTAGGGGATCTTGTCATGTTCTTCTATAAATCAATCCTCCAAAATCTCAGTCACAATCCACCAGCAGCTTTCAAACTCTTTCCTCACAAGTCATAACCAGATGTTGCTGTCATTTTCCCCTTTGATAACTGTCGATTTCAGAAGGATTTAGAGTTTTTGGGCAACATTTTCCCTCTTACTCTTTTGTAATGGGAAACTCAATTCTTACCTAGCTCTTTATCATTAAATGGTGTTTGTCAGTATCTTTACCATGAAAATCCCAAGTGGAGTCACAAAGAGTCAGAAATGACTGAAAAATGACTAAGCAACAGCAAACACTTTAAATGTACTATCTCAATTTATCCTCACAACTTTGGGATGCAGGTACCATCATTATTCCCATTTTATAAGTGAGAAAACTGAGGTACATAGAGGTTAAGGGACTGACACCTGGGAAAGACCTTAGCAAGGTCACCCACTGCATCCTGAGTCACCGCCAATTGTCTTGACTTATATCTCATCACTGGACTC
Organism: Antechinus flavipes; assembly: GCF_016432865.1. NCBI lineage: Eukaryota > Metazoa > Chordata > Mammalia > Dasyuromorphia > Dasyuridae > Antechinus > Antechinus flavipes. The sequence goes on from NC_067398.1 coordinate 169,163,851, forward strand.
TTGAGAAGAATACAAAGCTGATAAGTTTTTGTATCTCTGTCTCATTAAATCCAGTTCACTCACAAGTGGTCTTTTTTGAGAATGAAAAATGAACAATGACAATCCCACTCTAAAATAATCAGAAAGCTTTCTTTTTTAAAGTGTTTCATTGATTTTTTTTTCATTGATTTTTAAAAAAAATTCTCAACCTCATTTCCCAACATCCTAAGTTCTCAGTTAATTTCCCAACATCCTAAAAAATTTCTTCTTTATAACAAAGAAAAGTTGTTTTAAAAAACCACTCAATAGTCTGGAGAACACATACAGTGCAACATTTTGTGTTCATAGCCCACTTCTACCAATAGGAGAAAAATATGTTTCATTTTTAGTCCTTTGGGAAAGTGATTGGTCATTTTAATTAATTTAAATTCTGGTGTCTGATGTTGTTATTATTGGTATTATTGGAGCAGTGGATAAAGTTCTAAAGCTGGAATCAGTAGGTCTGCTTCAAAAATATCCCAGTTATGTGATGCTGGACAAGTCCCTTAAACTCTATGTATTTCAGTTTTCTCTATAAAATGGGAATAATAATAGCACCTGCCTCCCAAAGTTGTGAGGATAAAATGAGATAGTACATTTAAAGTGTTTATTGTTGTTGCTTAGTCATTTTTCAGTCATTTCTGACTTTTGTGACTTCACTTGGGATTTTCTTGGTAAAGATACTGGAATGGGTTGTCATTTCCTTCTCCAGTTCATTTTACAGATGAAGAAACTGAGGCAAACAGGGTTAAGTGACTTACCCATAGTCACATAGCAAGTAAATGTCTGAGATTGGATTTGAACTTGGTCTTCCTAACTCCAGGCCCAGCACTCTATCTGCTATGTCACCTAGCTACTCGTGTAAAGTACTTTGCAAACCATAAAACATAAAAATGCTAGTTATAACCACAACAATAGTTATTATTACAATATTGTTCTGTTAGTCTGACATTCTTCATTCTGTATTTGCTTATCCTATAGTGCTTATCCACTCTGTGTTTCTCTAAGTTTTTTATACTTATTCCTTATGGCACAGTCATAAAACTTTAAGCTCAGAAGTACATCAGAAACTCTTGCTATAGAAAGACTGGGACTCAATAATTTAATTGAAAGCCTGTTTGCTTGTAAGATTTATAGAGGCCATCAGAAGGTATGGTATAATCTGCAAATAAAGAATTCTGTTCTTAACTTATTTTTTAAAAATGATAACTGTTCATAATATTCTTCTTAACTATCTAAAAACTTGATGCTAGGTGTGTATTCCATCAGAAAGTGGTCATGACTACTGTATGTTGACTTTAGTGGTTATCAAGAAACTTGATAATAGATAAGACTATACTTTTTTTCTGGTGGAGCATTTGATACTCCTATTTCTTATAATCATAAAACCAAAGAAACAAACAAATAATCTTATCTTTTAGAAATATGTCAAATTATGAAGTCAGTACTAGAAAGGCAAAGCCAGCATTGCGACTGACTAGTTATGTGACTATGAAAATAAAAGTCCTTACTTCTCTAAACTATATTATTCTCATTAGTAAAAACACAAATATTTTCATTTGTATTATTAGCCGCTCAAGTTTTTTCTTTTCTTCTGTATAAAAATGAGTTATCACTCCTCCTCTCCTACTACTCTGTTATCCTTCTACTATTACTACTCTACTACTACATTTTTATTCTTGCTGTTAGAAGTAAACTCAGTGCTAGAAATCAGCATCAATGAACATTTTCCTTTGTAGTGCTAGTGGAATTCTGTTTTTGTTACTTTGTAGCAATCATATAGATAAGGAATGACTAAGTAATACAGCCCTATACTTAAAGTAACATTCTTAAAAGATGACAGGGGTTTTCTTCTTCGGTAAAAATTATTCAGCATTGACAAGTTTGCGCAAATCAAAGTTGGAGAAAAGCTTTCTTTGCTCAAGGTCTGGTAGGCATATGGGGAAATGGGATAGCTAGACTATCTGTTGTCACCCAGAGACTCCCTTTACTGTTCCTGAGATAAACTGATTTGTTTGCCAAAGGAAGTTTAGTGAGAAAAACAGCCTTATTAGAGGCAGTGAAGAAATAACCTATTACAGGATGAAGATAGTAAAAAGAGAGATAATGAAACACCCTGACTATAAGCCTTTATTCATCATTTAAGAATGTATAATCATTCCCTTTCTATAAACACAAAGGTTCTCATTTCACCTTCCAGGCCTCACCCTTTCCCTCCATGATCTCTTGTTTTAAAAAATCACTTTTAAAATATTCTAATAAGACAAATGAAAGCAGTATTTTTTTCAGTTTTTGATATTAGGTTGTGTAATATTTTAAACTTGAATCAAGTTCCTGGATTTATAGTTCTTTTTAGGTAGGCTCCTATTGTTATTATTATTATTATTTCTAACAGACTCAATCTCACCTATGATAACAGTGCAGGATTGAGTCATATGGCCTTTCCTAGTCTAGAAGCTTTGATCTATTCTGTTTTCCATCTGGATCAGATTAATCTACCTTAAGAGACCTGATGATCTCTTACTCTGGAAGGCTCATCATATTAATGTTAAAATGAGTGTGAACACTCAGTTTAACCAACAATTCCATAAAATTCTAGAAATGAGCTAGCCTTGGCCTCCTCAGTAGCACGGATTATAGGCTTGGTCACCACACCCATCAGCTTCTGTTATTTTGAAAGAATGATGTTATTTCATATTATATGGCCAAAAAAAAAGTTGATCATGTTCAGAGTTTGGCACTTGCCCTACTACACTTTATCTAGAAATTCCCAAATATCTTCAGTATATTAACAGTCAAAATTCTGTTACATGCTGTATCATGTGGTTACAGTCCACAAGTTCTGTCCTAGTGTCTGTAAATTAATTTTATTGCAAATATTCAGTCATGAGACAGTATACTAGTAATACTAAGGGAGAAACATTGAACAAGAATTTGACACAACACAGTAATAGAATTCTTGTTCATTCTTTTTCGGTCAAGTACCATGAAATAAAAAAGTATCCTTTAATTGTAGGAGATTGTATATGTAACTTAGTCTGATTCCCAAGGAAATTGAAGCTCAGAAAGGTACCCTAGCCTAATGTCATCAGCGTCAGACATTGATGTCAACCATATTGTCTGAGGTGTAAAGGATGAGTTCATGCAACAACCAACCAAGCATATACATACATGCAAACATGTCTATATGTGTATATACCTATATGCATACAAATATGCTTATATAGGTGTTATAGAAGCTATTTAAATCTCTCATATGTATAGATTGAGCATGTATATATGTCCCTCTTTTTCTTTCCCCTTCATTTCCCCTTCTTCCCTCCCTGTTTTTCTTTCCATTCCTCCTCCTCTTCCTTCTTCCTCTCTCTCTCTTCTTCCCTCTCTATCTTTTTAACTCTTTCCCCTTCCCTTTCTTTCTCTCCTCCCCTTCCTTCCTCCCCATAGATTAAAATTTTTGCAGGGTTATCTAAAAAATTGCAAAAAAGAAAGGAAGAAAGGAAGGAAGAAAAGTGGGGGGGGGGAGACAAGATAAATGATCTTATATCCCAAAATGTTTTAAGTACAACTTCATAATGACATTTATCTGAAAGAACCTTTTATTATAAGTTGGCCTATGATAAGTAGCATAGCTAGTAAGAACCAATCTAAGGGGCATTTTCTAATTAAGACACTCTTCAAAAATCATCTTATATCAGCTATGGGTATCACAGTGACTTTCTGAAACTGATCTTTGGATTTTAAATTGTCATAGGATTGAAATACTGCAATTAGTTTGGTGTAAAGCATAACCATGGGAAAGGCCAGAAAACGTGGTGTTGCTTTTGGCAGTTTTTCATTGTATTTGGCTCTCTAGTATTTCACCATTCTGACTTGTGCAAACAAGCACAGCAGTAAAGGGGTCTGCTGGAACCCTTCATGTATAGATTAAGTGCATAGAGCTACTTTGGGCTGTGCCTGAGGCCTTCATCTCACTGTGGGAGTTATTCATATCCTTTGGAAAATGCTGCTGATAATTAGTGCTTTGTATGGCAGTGAGCTCACTCTATTACACAAGATTAGTGTTGTACTAAATTGCTGGCTGGTGTCTGTGGCCAGATTGTCTGTCCTGCACAGGGGGCTGCCAGCTAGGAAAATAATGGCAGATTGCCACTTTAACAACCGTCAGGAGACCCCAAGATAGTTTTTCTTCCTTTCAGCTTGGAGCTGTTATGCTTCATGTTTGTAATACTGGACTTTGGTTGTTAGTGTTAGGTGGTGACCTCCAAACAAAAGTTTCTTTCTCCATTCAAATAAAGTGCTCTCTTTCTCTTTGGCTGTTAGTGAATCAGAGTGTTCAACTAAAAGATGACAGAAAAAACTATAACAAAACTATAACCTTCCTTAAAGAAAAAAAAAAAACAATCTTTTTCAATGAATACATGGATCAGAAGAGACTACAGCTGCCTCATGGGAAGGCCAGTTGTCTACCCAAGTTAAATAAAACAAATGGAAAAAGTGCCATAGGCAGACTGCAAACAACATGCCTATTGTGCAATGGTTATGGCCCTCTTGGGAGAAAGGGATTTCAAACTCACTAAATATTTTGATTTCAGCAATAAGTAGTCATTATGACCCCCTTGAAGATAACCATTTGACCTGCATTACTTTCAAGCATGCTGTAGGTAGCCCAGAGTGATAATTCAAACTACTTTATTTAATGGTAGAAGTACAATCTTATCATAGGATGTTTCAAGCTAGAAAGTATTCTTTGAAAAAAGAAAAAAAATCCTTTTTACACTTTACTTTTCCATTGTAGAGGCTATCTTATTACTTTTGGGTTCTTTTCTGTTTGGATTTAGACTCAAGCACCTATCACATAAAAATGGCCAAATTAGTAATAGATGATAGCACTCAAAGTTGTGATTTTGAAATTGAAGATTCCTATCTTTTACTTATATATCATTTTTATTATAGTTTTTTATTTATAAGACATATGCATGGGTAATTTTTCAGCACTGACCCTTGCAAAACTTTCATCCCAACTTTTCCCCTCCTTCCCCCCATCCCCTCCCCCAGATGGCGGGTAGACCAATACATGTTAAATATTTTGAAGACATATATCATTTTGAATAATTTCTTGGCTAAACTAATCGAGATTTATATAAAATAAACTAGCCTCATGTTAGACTTAAGAATATAGTTTTACTTTCAATATAGTTTTACAGCTATTTTAATTGAAAAGAGAAAATGTTTGATTTTTTTAACAGGACAGAAAATAAGAAAGTAAGTTGTTGAGAAAATCCACTAACATTTTAAATCAGAAATAGAGAGGAATTACACCATGATTACATGGATTGTCATATGATCAAAAATTTTACTAAATTGTTTTGTTTACAATACATCTGTCAAGCTTGGAGGGTTTAAATGGTAAAACTAGAATTCACTCCTAATACTTCCTCACACTCTACCAATTTTTGGTTATGTGCTTTAGGTAATGTAAAAATCTTTTGTTCATCCACTTTGGCCATGGGCACTGATCCATGTCTTTTCATTCTCTCTTTGTCCTAAGTTCTTTATGACTAACAAAGTGATCAAGAGACTGGGTGGCAGCTTAATTTTAATAATGGATAGACATCACCACCTAGTGGCTATCATACAATTTACCTTGCCTGCAAATTTTAACTGCTTGATATAGCACCTTCTTGCTGCCTGATTCTGTCTGTTTCATATTGTCCTAGAGACATTTCTCATGAGTTAAGCTGTTTTTGATTCAGGTTATGAGATCTCAGTGTGAATTCTCTACATCATTATAAGCCTAACCATTCAGTATAAAGCTTAAAGATTTATCAAATATGTGTTGAAACCAATGAGTGTTGTCATTTGTTTGACAAAACCACAGCAACTGAGGAAAATTTAAGAGATAACTTTCTTATCCCTTGAACTCAGACATTGTAATAGGATATAGTGAAAAGTTTTCCTTGGCCAGATTCCTTAACAGGCTCTAAACTAGGTGAGCTGGAGGGGTTGGTGTGAATGTGAAGGTTGTTCAAAGTTTTATAAATTAGCAGAGCTGTGGTATGATAGAAGAAGCAGGGAAAGCATCAATAACTGACCCATTCTATTCAAAAGAAAAACAATAAGTAGAATTTAATCAATGACTCAAAACTGCAGCTAACTAAAATAATGACTAAGATTGCTAGGAGCTTTGCACATTTCATCCTCTAAAAATCTTATGAGGCAGATGCTTGTATAACCTGATTTTCTTAGAGAAGTGAAAACTGATCCAATTTAGGAGAGGTTAAGTGACTTAGTCAAGATCACATAGATTTTTAGTGTCTGAACTTCTTAACCAAAGCTCTATATACTCCCACCACTTAGCAGACTATATAAATGTTATTAATAATATGACCAATATATTATTAATAATATGTTCAATATTTCATTAGATACATATACTACCTATATATAATATCAGGGAGGCCACAAGAAGACCTCAGTTTTCTCATCAGTAAAATTAGCATCTTGTTCTAGATTGCTTTTGTAGCCCCTTCTAGTTCTAGACTTATGCACTTATGCCAATCCTATTAACTAGTTTAATATATGAATAGCCTACTATTTGTAATGATTAACTACTTAATGAAGTCTTTTCTTAGTTCTAAAATATGTGATGCTTAGCTAGCCATTCAAGCAAGCCATGTTAATACATGCATATGACCTGTAGCCATAGTTTTCTTTTAAAAAAATAAAATTCCACAAAGATTATTTTGCTGAATTCAAATTTCCATCTCATTTCAATCCTTTGGATTACTTTACATGAAGAGTAAAGATCTGTCAAATGTTAACAGTGATGGTCTTAAACAATCTATCATTATTTCTTGTATTCTATATTTTTTTTAAGTGATTACTTGTTTGTGGAAATTCATTTAGTCTGCTGGTCCTCAGAAATATTTTACATCACTGGAGAATGGTAACCTTTCTCATTGGAATTCTAAATAGGTCTATTTAATTGATATTGTAGCAATTCTATCCCTTCCCCATATTTTGAAGAAAGTAAGTTAATTAGTGTGGATGTGGTAAGCTTTCTCTTAAGATATTTCTCCTCTTTCTGAGTTAAGGTGAGTACCACTGATTTTATATATCTCTAAGTCAAACATGTCTCCCCCATCTCTTTTTCTTATCTCTGTATAGATATAGACAGTCAACAAACACTTATAAAGGAATCTACTTTGTGCCAGTTGCTATTCAATCAATTTCAGTCATGCCGGACTTTGTGACCCCATTTGGGATTTTCTTGGCAAAGATACTGGATTGGTTTGCCATTTCCTTCTCCAAAGATACTAAATGCTGAGCATGCAAAGTAAAGGATAAAACTGTTCCTATTATCAAGAAAACTTGGAATTGAATGGATATAGATATTTATTATTGTTCAATTATACATGACTCTCTATCTCCTTGACAAAGATTTTGGGATAGTTTGCCATTTCCTTCTCCAACTCATTTTACAAATGAAGAAATTGAGGCAAACAGGTTTAAGTGACTTCTCCAAAGTCACAAAGCTAGGAAGTATCTGAAGTCAAATTTTAATTTAAGAAGATATGTTTTTTTTTTATTCCAGGCATATAACTCTTATCACTGTACTATCTAGCTGCCCTAGATATAGATATAGAATTATGTGTACTATTCAAACTTATATACAAACATATGTGTGTGTGTATATATATATAAATATAAATATCAGAATATTAGTACATATATAAATCTATCTCTATCATTGTGTGTACTTATGTATATATATGCATATACCTTCATATATATGTATATATATACAGACCCAGACCCAGACACAGACACACACACACACATATATTACTTAATTCAACTCAGCAAACAAACTATATGCAAGTCCTGCAATGTTGCATATATTGGCATCTATGAAATGTCTAGAAAGGCTGAGAACATGTTAGGTTAGCTGTTTAGGAGGACACGAACAAAAGCTGCATGAAATGAGAATGGGAATGGGTTAGGATCTATATTGGTGAGAGATGAGAGATCTATCAAGATAATGAAAAATATGGGAGGTGTCTTTTAATTGGTTCTTGAGTTTTCTGATAAACTTTAAAAGACAATGCCTCTGAGTAATAGTCTTTTTCATTTGTACTCCACCTATTTCTGCCTCTGCAACCTATGAAAAGCTATTTCCCACATTTTTGTTTAGTCATTTTTTCAGTTATGCCTCCATTTTTTGTCATGCCTTTTGGGGTTTTCTTGGCAAAGATACTGGAGCGGTTTGCCACTTTTTTCTCCAGCTCATTTTTCAGATGAGGAAAAAACCAGAATTAAGTGACATTTTAGTGCCAACTAGTTAAATATCCAAGTGGGATTTGAATTCAAACCTGAGTCTTTCTGACCCCAGATCTGACATTATCTACTCTACCATCTAATTACCCCATTTCCCCCATAGTTATATTATATAAGAGATTCTCTGGTTAAGTGTGTTTTTATAGTGTTTTATATTTTAAAAGGCAAAAAAGGAATAATGTTTTCCTATAGTCTTGCATTAATAGAAAATGCTTGATGCTTGTCCTAAAAGACCTTCTTTCAATAAATTTTTAAATAAGAAAATTAAGGCTGGTTGCTAATTTTATTTCTGGCTGACCATTTCTTCATCTTGATAGTAGAATAGAGAGCCTTTGCACAATGAAAAGGTTATCCGATTAAATTCTCTGTTCAACTTCATATTGTTTTGTGCATTTATCCCACAGATTGTCTTTTGAGTACCTTGGAATTTTAAAATTCTGGCTGTTTATCACAAAAGTTCACTTTATTTCATAGATAAAAGAATGACTAGTAACTGAATGACAACAAATATCTGAAAGGCTGAGCTAGCAGAAATTCAACTTAATAGTATACAAATGCAATCTGGTTTTAGTGAATTATTTATTACCTTTAGGATTAGAGCTTATATACTGATGGAATGAAGATTCTCCTAAGGAGGTAGAAGTACAAATATTCTTTATTAGAGAGGGTACTTCTGAGTGAGAAAGATTAGCTATCATCTCTGGTTATAATGGTTATATATGTTTTTCTTGGCATTTGATCTCCTTTCTCAGAGAAGTATTTTCTTTAAAGTATCCCTTGAATACTGTTATTCGGAACAAAAATGCTTTCTGCAGTGGAAGGGCGTTCTTGATTATTGTTGCCTTTTATGTTAATGGGAAACTCAAGTGTATTATTTTTGTTTTCTTTGAAGCAAAGAACAGGTCCTATGGAATAAAAGAGTATAAACATTTGTCAAGTTTAAGACTGGCTTTGATGATAGCTAGCTTGAATCTGGTTTGAGTTTTTCAGAATAAGAATCAGTAATAATTTCATTTATAGAGAGAGGGAGAATTCACATGAAGATATAACTATACAGCAGAGCTATTGGATTTGAGCCAGTGTTTCTTGGATCCCTTTATGGATTTGGCAACTGATCTTTTTGGACGAACATGTTGAGGGAGCAGAGTGGTGGAAATGCATGGTGACTGAAACCAATTTAGCTGAAATAATCATCTGTTTGGAATACAGTTTTATTTTTGCAGAGAGAGGTACAATGATGTAGTTGATAGAGGGCTATGTTTGAAATTAGATGACCTGAGTTCAAGTTCTACTTCTTATGTACACTGGCTTATAGGATTATAGGCAAAAAATTTAATCCCTTAGTTCCTCAGGCAATTCTCTAAGGCTACAAACTACGAATGAATCAGAATAGGGAAAATTCCCCATCCTGATATCATATCCCTAGATAAATAAATAAAATATTTTTTACTTAAATTGAATTCAGTTTGGTGAACATTTATAGCTTAGAGTGAACAGGGCACTTTATTAGGCACACACAAAATTTAGAAAAGACATAGTTTTTTTTCTCATTGCCCTGTTAAAGTGCCCTAATGGAGTTAGTGGCTTGGGGAATGAGACATTGATTTATAATTTTAGTGCACAGTCATACATGATATATATATTAGAGAGATACAGAATTAAAAAGTGACATGTGAGGTCCAACGGGAAAATTGTGACTCACCCAGTAGATGGAGGGATTAAGTTAGGCTTTGTGAAAAAGGTGTTATTGGAGTTAGACTTTAAAAAAACTATAAGAGTTCAATGGACAGAAAAGGGAAGATCAATCAAGAAGAATTTGTTAGTCTTACTATGCTCCAGGCACTATGTAAATGCTCTAGAGATAGACAGGGGAAAAAAAGCAGTCCCTTCCTTAAGTATTTTATATTTTAAGAGAGAAGACAGTATATATCTATATTGGATAGAGAGATAGATAATAAAAATTTTATTATAGGTAAATGATAGATAAGAAAAATAATAAATAGATTGGATTATAGATAGATGACAGATAAAATAGGGAGAGATAGATAGACAGATAATAGAGAAATAGACAAACAGATGTAGTAGATGCAAGTTAACTTTAGAGGAAAAACCCCTAGAAGCTCGGGGGACCAGGAAAATCGTCCTGTAGAAAATGTTAGAGTTTTTAAGGGATTCTAACATGTGGAAGTAGGGAAGGGAGAACATTCTAGATATTCCAGTGACAGTGCAAAATCATGGACACCAAGACTTCTTTATAACCAAACCAAGAGAATAATAAAGGAATTTTAATTGGATCTAATTTAAAAACATGTCTAAAATGCCTTTTACATGTAAGACATGGGATCAGGTGCTGGGGGTACATAAGTGAGAAAAACAAACAAACATATCTACTATCACAAAACAGTTTCTGATTTAGGGTGTTGCCTTGTATGACAGAACATGTTATATAAATAAGTATAATATGTGGTAAAGACGAAAAAATACAAAGAAAGAAATCAGTAGAGTTCCAAGAATATTAAAAAGGAAAAAGGGCACTGATGCATATTATGGGCAATTTCACAGAGAATGGTGATACTCAACCTAGGCTTTGGGTGAATCCAGAGACTTCTGGAGGGAATGAATGCATGTAGAATTACTTGTGACAGCTGGAGATGGCATGAAGGACTGAGGAATGGGCAACTGCGACATATAGGCTGGAATGGAGAAAAGTAATGGGAAGTAAAGAGGGAAAGGTCAATGGAAGTCTTCAAATGCCAGGTTAAGGAGGTTTTACATTATCCAAGAAGCAACAAGGAGACACTGAAGTTTTTTTTTTTTTTTTTTTGGCAGGGAAAAGCCATAGTCAGATCTATGCCTTATTTTCAGGCATAGAAGAGAGAAACACAGAGTATGTTTAGAAGTTTAATAGAGAGATTGGTTTGGCCATAAAGTAAAGCAAGTGATAGTGAGAGAAGGCACGAAAGGGGGGATTATGTTAGATTATAGAAATTTTGGGAATCTAGACAAAGGAATCTCATCACTTAGTAAAATGTAATGAACATCTAAAGTTTTTAAGCAGAAAGAAACAAGCTGTCCAATGGCCAAAAAAGATTAATCCAGTGATATGTAAATTTATTATAGAACAAAATAATTTTTTTTAGGTATCAATGCGCAATTACAAACTCATTTTATATTCACACACACAAATATACACACATGCAAGTCAATTCTTGATAATCAGCATGTGGATTATTTAGTCTGATTATTTGTACCAAATTTTTAATTTAAATTTGGTTTTCTCCTATAACACTTTTTGGACTATTCCCCCATCCAAAGAATGGATGGAGAAATTTATTTAAGTTCATATTGGATTTATATTAATTTTGGATTAAAAGGACCATTTGGTCTTCCATCCCTGTCCAAAATAGATAACTGAGAATTTAATGTATTTCTTAGATTTCATTTTATATGTATAATTGTATAATTATATAATCTGATTTTCATTTTCCCTTTGGGAGAAAGAAAAACATGAGGTCCTTACATACAGACCAGACATGGCCAACAAGCACCTAGTTAAACAGAAGGAATTAATATTGCTATTTTATCAGGCCTCTACACCCTCAACATACACACCAATGTACAAATGCTTTGGAATTATTATGAACATGCCTATGTAGCTTGAGAAGAGGAAGTGGATCTATATAACACCACCACAGAGCAGAGCATGGGGCTCTGCTCCTGTGGGAGTTTAGATTCTCCTGGGAGTGCTGCTGATTTCTCTACAATCAATCATTTTTCTCCCAAGAGTGAGAAAGTGGCAGAAGAGTTCTGGTTTACTTTGTACTCAAGAAACACATGTTCCCTGAAACAAAGGGAAAAAATAATATAATTTGTAGAACATGATTTAGTCCATCATATTTATTGGCTCCTACAATGATCATAAGTTCTTTCCTCACACAAACTCTGTGAAGTAGGTGATACAGTTTTTTAGTCTAGTTTTTATTGCCAATTAATTTTATTTCAGTAAATGGTCCATGTTTTAGTCTGTATGGAATCTTCCTATACTGAGACAGATCATAATCCTCTATACTGAGGTAAATAGTTTAAGACTATGAATAAAGATTGCTTTGCCTGTGATAAACTTTTTTTATCTTCAGACAACATCTTCAGACTATCATCCATCTTATCCTAGACTTCTTAATTTGGTAGGATCTCACAGAGATTCCATAATGCTAGCTGTCTTTTAGAATCCAAGGCAACTAGAATACCACCAGGGCAGAATTTTAGCAGTAGACTCGTTTTAATCATTAAAAAATAAAATTTCTGATTCTAAGTCACATATTAATTGTGTGTGTTTGTGTGTGTGTGTGTGTGTGTGTGTGTGTGTGTACTTATCCTCATAAGCAGCATTAATGACTATAGAAGATCAGGTGTTGCAAAGGGCAATCATTTGTTCCAAGCTTGGCAATGTTGCTGAAACAAATTAAAGCGGCCTAGCCAAGAAAAGTCCAAGCAGTGATGTTGCTGTCTGATAGGAGGCAACAACAGGGTCACGTGCCTGTGGATATCAGACATTTTTGTAAAAACCACAAAGTTGAGATTTAGTCTTGCACCACTAGGCCACAATTCTGTCAAATAACAATCCAGAACACAAGTTTTAAAGTAGCTCTTGGTGCCAAGAACAATTCCCAACAAAAGGCTATTAAACCTTTGGCCAGAGGCTTGAACGGGGCCTGTTTTATTCTTGAAAATCAAGCAATGGAGAAGTGATGTAGCTAAGTTCATTTCAGCATGAAAATGAAATCTTAATGGCTTGAAAGTGTTAGGAAATTTATGCTGCTCCAAACACTATAGTTAATTGAGTTTGATAACTAGATGCTGCATCCACTGAATGCATGTTCTAAGAAACAGTCACAATAGAAAAATTTTATATATATATATCCTTCCTAATAGTTTCATTGATTATCAAGGAGGAAAAACTTAAGATTGTGTGGTTAATTTTTTTCCATAATGTGTCCACAAAGGCCACTATGAGGTAATTTAATGATGATAGACAAGTGTTTAACTTGAAAAGTAATTTACTGGTCTATAGAAGATTCTGAGTTTTCAAATAAAATATAATTACTGTGGGAATGATAAGTCATTGACCAGAGAATGGATTAATTATGGGTTTTACACTTAATCTTTATATGAACTCCTTCTTATTTGGTCTTTATTTTTATATTGCCCTAAGATCTTTTGTTAATAACAAGATGATAACATACCAGGAAATGATTATACATTATTTTCCCCACCTTAAATTTTTTTTCTCAATTTTTTTAAAAGGGGAATATTAAAGACAAAGGCTGGGGGTTGGGGTTGGGATTGAGGGAAGAAAGGTAAACACAGTAAAATATATCCTGATCAGAAATTACTTCCTCTTGGTCCTTCCCTTGTGGCATTCTAGGAGATAAAACACCTTTACAAAGAATGGGAAGAGGACTTTATCATAATACAATTCACAATTATTCTGGCAGTCTATGATATCAGGCTTAAGTATTCCCAGATTTGAGAAAGTGGAGAAGATAGAGTGGAATTACTACCCTACAGAGGGAAACAAAACACTTATCCTTCTTGACATCTTTACCAAATCCTGTGCTTCTAAAGAGATTATTATTATTATTTTTTTTGTTTCTAGACATTGATAGCATCTTTTGAAGACTGTCTTCGCAATATTATGAATCACTTGTCTCTGACTTAAATGTATGATTTGAGGAAGGTGCATTTGTTGCATTAAAGGCAAAGGAGAGATGATAGTAAGGAGAAGAGAGATGGACAAAGGATAAGGTCTATAGGAGGGAGGGCAGTGGTAGAAAATGAATTTCTAGACTTCCTTTTTCCTCTAAGAGGAATCCAATAGCAGTTCCAAATGGCAAAGTTGTTTTGTGTTGCAAGATGGACATATTAGCAAAAGAAGTCACAGGAACCAGTAATTCTTGAATTTAATCTATTCTTTTTCCCTTAAAAAGTCAAATTGCCCCCACTAATACATTTAAATGCATGATTTTAAAAACTTCAAATGGCAATTTATGCATTCATCATTTTAAAAAAGTGACATTTTAGCTGACAATTGCCCTTGACTGTATTTAGTCTAAACTACACATTGACACAAATGGATAATGCTTCTATAAGAAAACAAAAGCATTAATTATATTGTTTGAGGTAGTAGATAAGGATATTTATCAAAAAAGCAAGCCTTTCGTGAATCTCATTTTATAAATAATTGGGGTGAGTTGAGTTTATCAGTGTAACAATCTTTTTTTGATGAAGGCACATAGAAAATTAAAACAGAATTCATATTGTGTTTGTTTCTGTATACATGAGAAAGGCAGCATGGTGTAGTGGATATAGAGCCAAAAATGAAGGGGAATTGGATTCAAATTCTATTTCTAACAAATAATTTTTGTGATACTGAGCATGTCATAACTCTCAGTGTCTTTTGGCAGCTTTCTTAGAATCTCAAGGAATTTCCTTTCCGATAATTCTCTACATCAATGATATCACATTTACAGACTAAAAATAAATGTGTACATAAACTTGCACTGACTCAAAATTTTAGAGCTGAGATCAGATCTTTGAGGGCATTTAACCAAATCAAATATCCTCATGTTTAAAATGGGAACTTGAGGGTGGGAGAAATGGTCTCTTGTCTAAGGTCAAAGATATATCCCTTACAGAACAGCAACAGGAAACCAGGTATTTTAAGCGGCCATACCTCTTTTGGAAATAACTATATGAGCTAGTGAATTACTTAAGAATACTGATAAATAGAGATATACATAATATGGCATTATATACATATACAACCCACACATATACATTTATGTCTATATATTGAATTTTTCATCAAGATATATGTCATCATGTCAATATCCAGAATCAAGATTTTTTACTAAGATGCACTGATCATTGCCAATATTTCTTAAAATTGATGTTTAGCACATCATTCATAGTGGCTGCCTATTAGTGAGATTTCCTTTTATAACATCATTTTGATCTGAGAAAATCAGAGCATCAGAATGCTGGTTTGTTAGCATAGTTCTAAATGTACTCCCCATAAAAACAAAAGGGTGTGGCTCTGAAATGCTTCTAGATCAACAAAAATCAAAAAATATTCTACAAGTTAAAATCAAAAGGTGAGAAAAAATTAAACATGGCACATTCAGACATCTGGGAATCAACTTCAACCAGGTCTCTAGGAAACGAGACATAACATGTGCATGAACAGCGATAATTGTAGATTCTAAAGAAATTCCGCATATAATAACAAATATCCCTAAAGACAAGGGATTTTATTACAGGAGCATATAAACTTGGTGAACAGGCAATTTGGGGATATTATGTATATTTTCCATTAAATATCCAAAGCTCTTTTTCCTTAACACTCCTACACGAATTTATGATGAATAGGTCTTTCAAAGCAGCATGATGTAGTGGAAACAGTCCTCAATTGGACATTAGAAGAAGTGGGTTCTAACCCTTCTCTGTTCCTATGTGATCTAGAGTAAATCTTTTAACCTTCTTGTACCATTTAGCCTACAAAATTATTGTAAGGATCTAATGAACTAGTATACATGAAAATACATTGTAGTTACAAAGTACAATAGCAATAAAAGCAATTATTCTTACATGTTCAATTGAATATCTGAATACATTCTATTTCAAATATGTTTTAAGTTTTTTTTTAAAGATAAGACTCTTTACCGATGAATTATGTGCTTTTCCCCCCTCTTCTTTTACAGCAATATGAGAATTGGAGGCCAAATCAGCCAGACAGCTTTTTTTCTTCTGGAGAAGACTGTGTAGTGATAATTTGGCATGAGAATGGTCAGTGGAATGATGTCCCATGCAATTACCATCTCACTTATACCTGCAAGAAAGGAACAGGTAATTCTCCCTATGTGAAAAAAGTATAATTTAAATTAATGTGCATATGAATTGCCATGTAGCTGGAGAGAGAATTAATCATTTTTTCAAGGCTTCATCAAAATTATATAATAGCTGGGAAACTACTCCATCCTTACTCTTCTGATACTCAGGAAGGGCTTATTTCTAGCCTCATTTCTCACTCTAACTTCTTTAGTTTTCCAGTTCATTCTGAATGATGGACCATTTATATAGTAAAAATATCTCCCAGCCATATTTGTTTTTCATAAAAACCCTTGAGAGCATATTATGAAGCATCCATTTAACTTGCTATCATCATGGTTCTTATGGTGAGACTGGTATTGGTCTTTACCCTTCTATCAAGGGTGTGGCAAATTAGATCAATTAAATTTTTAGTTAAGTACATTTTTATCCTGCTATTTAAATAGCACAGATTTAAATAGATATTCCTTTTAAATATTAAATTGCAATTCAAATATTATGCAATTATTTGGTATTCAGACTTCTGTTGTTCAAGCTACCATCGAAAAAGTTTCATGCAGTGATACTTGGAGGAACTATCTTCCCTCTCCTTTCTGATAAATTGTTCTTTTACTCACTTTTTTTGCTAAGCAATATCTATTGTGTATATTTGTAGATATTTGTGTATGGTTGTAGTGAAGCATTCCTTATGGGCTGTGGGAATATTACCACACTGGGACTAGGAGAATTAAGTCATCTTCACTTGTTCTACACTCATTTCTTCTAAACAATCAGTCAAAATGCAGTGAAAGTAACTTTATCTTCATCTGGAGATAGACACATAACAAATAAATAAGGTTTATTAGTAAGGAGAAATTTGGTAGTACAGTGGATATAGTTCTAGATCTACAGTAAGGAAGACTCATCTTCTTGAGTTGAAATCTGGCCTCCAATGCTTACTAGCTGTGTGACCCTGAGCAAGTCACTTCCCTTAAATCCTGTTTGCCTCAGTTTCCTCATATGTAAAATGAGCTGGGGAAGGAAGACTCTCTGCCAAGAAAATCCCAAATGGAGTTAACAAAGAGTCAGACACAATTGAAAATGACTAACCAACAACAAAAAAAAATGGTAATGGCAAGAAATGTCAGTTCTTTAGGCAATGGTAAAGCAGGTCACTCCTTAACTATGTCAATTAGTGAGACAAAGCTCCAAATTCTCATTTATACATGAATTATGATTGATGAATTATAATTCGGTTTGGGAGAGTAGCATTCTTCCCTTTCAAGTCATAATTGGCTTCCATCCCTTCTCTCTGGTGTTCTAAAATTCTTGCCAAAATTTCCTTTACTCTGTAACTTGCATATGCCATGATCCTTCAGTGCCTCTTTCCAAATGGGGAAAATTACACTCCTCATCAGTATCCTTGTCTATGAAAGACTATATTCATTTGTAATATCAGTATTTATGTATATGCATAATTATATATATTTATATTAGGGAGTAGTGGATGAACTTTTGAGCTTGGAATCAGGAAGAGCTAAGTTCAAATCCAGCCTCAGACTCACTAGCTCTGTGACCCTAAGCAAGTCACATAATCTTGTTTGCTTTAATCCACAGGAGAAGGAAATGGCAAACTACTCCAATATCTTTGCCAAGAAAATCCCACATAGGGGTATAAGAGTTGGCACAAAGTGACTGAATGACTAAACAATAACAATGACAACAGGAAAATTTAACAAAAATTAACTCAAAAGTACTTAAATTTTATTTTCAAGCTAAGTGTTTGATGATTTTTCACTGCATAATACAGACATTGTTAGTTTAACAATTGTTTTGTTTTTTCTTTCCAGTCCCTTGAGTTCCAAATTAATAAGACTTCTTTGTTATGTGTCACTATTGACATTTAATGTAGGTTGATGGAGGGTAGGATTTCCCAGTAAAAATGAGAAATCATAACCGATAGAGTTCCCTGTCTATTTTTTTTTTTCTTTTGGTTGACTCAGAATGCTCTTTGTTTGGGATTGTTATTTATTATTTTGATGACCAGTGTTCACTCTCTCCACTAAGGACAGAACAAGAGGAAATGGGGAATTAAATTGAAGCAGAAGGGATATTGATCAGAAATGAAAGAGGGCTTCCAGATTGTGAAGCTGTGGGCTTGTTTTATAGTCTAAGTTCCTTGAGGTTGAGGACTGTTACAGTTGAACGTGCTTTGTCTAGTACCATATGGAGGTGGGTATTAAATAAGAAAAACCTCTATCTTTGATGATGATGAAAGACAGTGATTAATCTGGAACTTATTTTTCTCTAATGTAAACGTGCTGTGGTCTGTAAGGAAAAATAGTAGCTATACTCATAAATGTGATAGTGCAGTGGAAAAAGTACCTGGCTTGTAATCAGAAGACCAGCGTTCAAATCCTGGTCACTAAACATAGTTATATAGCTAAATCTCAATTTCCTCATTTATAATATGAAAATGAAAATACTGACCCTAGTTAGGTCACAAAGTAGTTGTGAGAAAAGTGTTCTGGAAACCCACAAGCACTGCACAGAGATGAGTTATTATTATAAGTATTATCCTACAGGAAGTTCCATTGACTACTGTACTCAATGGAATCACACATTGGGTGACTTCTGTCATTTTTCTCCCTCCTCTCCCATTAGGAACAGTTTACTATGTAAACACTGGTCCACACTTGTTTATTTGAAATGTTTTCAGAACTTTACTATTTAGAAGATGAAATAAAGTTGTATTAGCACTGAACTTTATATTCCTATAACAAAAACAGAAGGAAAAATTATATAATTCATGATTCAAATTTACAGCATAAATTTCTGAACCAAATGGTTTCCTTAGTTACAGATTATTAGATATGATGCCTTAAATCCTGAGGTTGAATCATATGAAGTATATAATATTTAGATATATTTGGAAATGACTCTTATTTTTCTTTAGTTGCTTGCGGCCAGCCCCCTGTTGTAGAAAATGCCAAGACCTTTGGAAAGATGAAACCTCGTTATGAAATCAACTCTATGATTAGATACCACTGCAAAGATGGTTTCATTCAACGCCACCTTCCAACTATCCGGTGTCTAGGAAATGGAAGATGGGCTTTGCCTAAAATTACCTGCCAGAACCGTAAGTGGTCATTTAGAAAGAACGGACAACCCTGCTTTAACAACTATTAGCCACCCACAATATTCCACCTGCGGTATCGGTAGTTTAAGATACGGAACAAGTAATATTGTTATGTTCTCTTTCTTTTTTTCCTTTCATATAGCATCCTCATACCAAAGGACTTATTCTAAGAAACATTTAAAAAATTCCTCATCAGCCAAGGACAATTCAATAAATTCACCGAAACACTATCATCGCTGGAGCAGGAGGTGGCAGGACTCAAGGCGCTGATCCCTCAAATGGTGAACGTGGATTTTCATCATTTCAGCCAAAGTCCTAACTTACTGTGCCTTTCCTATCACTTTTAGAAGTATTATCAGATTGTTTTGAAATTTTGGATCAGCATCCACTAACTTTGGGCCATGATGCCCACAAAACATTTCAAATGAAAGTATTGAAGTTTAACAGGAAAGTTTTTTAAAAGGGACAAAAAGAGAAAAAAAAAAGAAAAATGAGGTAAGGAAAAAAAAAAAACTATTTCCAGCCTATTCAATTTCTTTAGTTTTTTATATGCCTCCAGTGGGGACCATTTTATAATGTATGCCAGCCTATTGTACTATTTAAACAGCTCAATTTCAGCACCAATGACAATGTAAATAAGATGATTTAATGTTGTTTTTAATCTTGTATATAAAATGCAAAGTCACATTAAGTTCAGGCATATTTAATGATGATTATATGGCCTCAGAGGCCTTTAATCATTGATTCAGCTGCTTTTATGTAGTTTGTTTAGGCTGGAAATAGTTTCAATTATCCTGTACATGTCAACAAGACTGAGAATGGCTCTTACTGGACACAGCTAAGCAAGCTTGTAGGATGCTGCACCACTGCGCGATAGGTGCAGTTTGCTTCCCTGTGAAGCTAGGACAGTAGTACATGAAGTGGAATCAAGGCTCAACTAGGGACTGCAACATGGAACATTTTTTGACTGCATTCTATCTTCATTATTCAACAAGAAAGGACTACAGAAAGGACTTTCCTATGGCCAAGAGCATCTTTAGGGGTCAAAGTGCTAATTATTAACTCATCCAGGTTCACTTTCTAATGATTTTCACAACACTAACTAGTTTTCAGTTACAGATTTCTGCATTTCAAATGGATACAGACCTGAGTCTTTTTTAAGGTTAAAAACAGCAGCAACAGCATCAATGACACACAACACAGAAATAATTTTGTACATATAACCATTTTTAATCTTTTTTAAAGTTATGAATGTTTATGTATGAATGCTGCAGCTGTGATGCATACATAAATAAATGAAGTAAGCCATACGGATTTAATTTATTGGATGTTATTTTTCCCCATGATCAGAAAATTGTCCTAGTTTAGTGGTTACTTTTCAGTGTTAGTCCCTACATTTCCCTCATTCAATTTGGTTCTGTGTAATGTATGTGCTTTGTCCCTGACAAAATAATGTGATGAATACAGTGCATCATTTGTTTATTATGAAAAGAGTGAAAAATGTGTATAGCTTTCAGAAGATGGTATTGTCCCAGTCAAAGCGAAAAGAGTATACTTGGAAATAGTGTAGGCAATTCTTCATGTTAGATGGAGTGAGCATAGGACTTCTTCCCTTATCCTTCCCCTTTCAGTCCACTCCCTTTTGTCTGGGTAGTTAACTGCTGAAGGTGACTTAGAAACATCACCCACTAAATGTAACCTTAAAAAAAACCACCCTGTAATAGAAAGAAGGCAATGGGATCTTCTCCTCCTTTAGAGTACAAAGACTGCAAGTAGAAGAGAGAACAAATATGAAATTGAAGTAGGACAGTAATTCAAACAGATGACCTCTCATTCAAGTACACCTGCCAAGGCTTACAAGAAGGTACAGTGGCTACAATAATACATCATCTTTAAGGAATTCCCACTGGCTGCTGCACTCAATGTAATCATATTTTTGGGTGTTCTAAAAGGCAATACAATCAGTGTTGACCTGTATGTTTTCTTTTCTCTTCCATTACAATGCACATAATACTTTCCTATATTTATATTATAACTTGTATAGTGTATAATGTGAATGTCTGTTTTTTTGTGAATGAAAATCTAAAATCTTTGTAACTTTTATATCTACTTTTGTTTCACCAAAGAAACCTAAAAATCTTGTTTTGCTATACTGTGATTTGTCTTGTTCTTTCATGACTCTGAATCTAATTAGGCGCCAATACTTTTACAATGCATCACCATTAACTCATTTCTAATAGGTCATGATTAATTGAAAGAGATAAATTAAATTCCCTATGCAGAGAGTTGGAAAGGAGGTTAATTGTAGCTATATCTATGATAATGTAAAGCTCAGGGTAAAGCTAAAACTCTTGTGCAAATATTTTCAGAACTTTCTCGATATCCTTCCTCTTTTCTTCTTTAACACACATTTGCCTTAGTTTTATAAAGGGCCAACAATAGATACACATAGTATAAGCAATCTTAATTTTCATTAAGTTTAGATTCTGTTGCGCATGACATTCTCATTGCCAAGCTAAAAAAATAGAATCCTGAGTATTCTGGCTGACTGATTAATATGAAGGTAATTAGTAATTATTGATTCAAGTGAACTTGTTAGGAAAAGATAAACTTCGATTCATTGGGTTTGTTTCTGGGTTTCTTTTGAATCAATATCATTATTTAACAACAGTGAAATATAGTCAAGAATATTTTCTGCAAGTGATTTTAAAAAATCTATATTTATGATTTCATCAGTATGGGAATGTCTGATTATATGTGAATTCCCACCATTAATACAGATGGCAATTCATATTATATATATATGTATATATATACATATATATATTCATATAATTCATATAATATATATGAGACAGAGAAAGACAGAGACAGAGAGAAAGAGATAGAGAAACAGAGAGAAAAAATTAGAGTTGTTTGAGGCAATAAGATTAAATGATTTGCCCACCAGGTTAACATCAGAGGCAGGCCTTGAACTAAATTTGGCCCTCTATCTATTTATGCTAGGTTGCCTCTCTGCCAATAAATAATTGCTACTGAGGATGAAAGGGAAAAAAAGGAGGAATAAACATTAATAAAACACATAATATGTGCCAGGTATTGTACTGCTAAATATTTTACAAATATTATCTCATTTATTCCTTACAGCAATCCTGTGAAGTAGATGCTAAGATTATGCCCATTTTATAGTTTAGGAAACTGAGGCAGAAATTAAATGACTTGCCCAGAGTCATATAATTAATAGGTGTGTGAGATCAGATAAACTCATGTGTTTTTGACATCAGGCCCAGAATTCGAAACACTATGCCACTTCATTGCTTCTATGCTATTATAAGTAGAATTCAATTGTATAAGTAGATTTTAATAATTTGGCAATGGAAGGAAGGGGAAACAAGGTAGTGACAACGAATGACAAAAGGGGTTCTGGTTTAAGTTCTCAAGGACAGGATTGATCTGGGCTTTTGTACATTGATAGGAAAGAGAGGTGATGGATGATAAGACAACCAAGATAAAGATGAGAAAGTTCAGGGGCTACCACCATTTAAGAAGAGAGGGTAGAAGAAGATGAGGACCAAGTGGAAATAAAGATGCTGGTGAACATGGTCCCCTCATCAACAGTGACATCAAGGAAAATAGAATGAGTGGGCAAAATGTTCACTATGAGTACTCTCTTATGGACCTCTTCAAAGAAAGGAGAACAATGTGTTTCTAATCTTGTCTATGATATTAACATAATTAAATGCTTCTAGAAGAAGACAAATAGCATAAGGTTCAGCTCTAGGCATTCATAAGGGGACAGATATTTTTTCAGGGGTGAGGGAGGGCTATGATTTTATATTTGAACAATTGTTTTGTAGTTCATATGTGTACCATGAAGTAAAATCAAAGAAACAAAAACAATAAAAGATAAAATTAAGAAAATTTAAATTACTAATGAGAAATAAAGAATGAAAAAATATAAATAATACAAAAATTAGTAAGCAAATAAAATAAAAAGTAAAATAAAAATATGCTTGAATTTTTTTCTAAAACAAATCAAGCTAAAATGGAAATTTGCAGGTTTACAAATGAATCATTTGCCTTATTTCCTTATTATTACTCATCTCTCTCTCTATTCAGAGCCCAATTGAGCTAAAAGAAAAGTGCCATAATAGTGTGAGAATGGTTATTATTGGGGTATATCCAGAACAAATAGACCCTAAGTTTTCATTGGAACTTGATTCAGATGTCTGGGCTTGAGTCATGAAAACATTGGTTTAGCATTGGAAGACAGCACTGAGTCTAATTCCCTCATTTTACAGAAAGCTGAAGCTCACAGACTGACTTTCCTAAGATCTCAAAAAAGGTAGAATTTGAACCCAGTCTTTAACCCAAAGATCTTCTGTTCTGACCACTACTCCCTCAAATGAGTCTTAAAAAAATGGCCAGGCTTCACATTTCAACCATTCTAAATGCCAAGTCTCTGGGTTAGGGATAAATTCAAATATTTGATGACCAAAGTCTGTTCACTAGAATAAGCAAGCACTAATATTGAAGTAGTCATGTTTCAAATGATTCTACGGTGGGGGTGGGTGGAAAGGGAGGGAGGATGGAATAAAAGGTAGGAAGTTATCCAAGGGAACTGAAATGGTATTTTTTCTTAAAGCTGAAAAATGAAACAAAGTTTAAATGATAAGAATTAAAAAGGGCTTTATATGGAAATCTAAGTTTGCAATGATTAAGAAAACACAATGGGGGCAGCAAAGTGACACAGTGGATAAGGCACTGGCCCTGGAGTCAGGAGGACCTGAGCAAATTCACCCTTTAAACCTTACTAGATGTATGACTCTGGGTGAGTTACTTAACCCTGGTTAATGACAAAATCCAAACTGCCCATTATATTAGCCACAGCAGAAGGAAATCAAAGGGGCAGAAAACTTTTCTTCAATTATCTACTCCAGAGAGCAATCTTAGAAGAGATTTGATTTCTAGAAATTTATGTATTAAGCTTCACTGATTGTGAGAGCTGCCTCTTGTCTAGGATGTAGTGCTATTTAATTCAATCAAACAATTCTTTTCTAATCCTAGACTTTTACAAATTGGGTTGTGGAGAAAAATAAAGAAAAAAGAGAAATATCTAAATCAGTGAGGTAAAAATGCTACATGAATCACAGATGATTGTTACTTGTACTTGAGCTTTATAACTAGGGTTAAGTAACTTGTCCAGAGTCACACATTATAAATTGTCTTATTTCATCCTCACAATCCTGGGAAACAGGTGCTATTATTATTATTATTCCATCTTATGGAAATAGAGGCAAACAGAAGTTAAACTTGTCCAGTCACACAGTTAGCACACTGTGTCTGCAGTAGGATTTGAACTGAATTCCTGACTCCATGTCCAAAGCTCTATCCAGCTATGCCATCTAGATGCTCTCCATATAAATAAGTTAGAAAATTGATTACTAAACATTGGATTGACACTAACTATCTATTATGCTTGATTTTAGACTCCTTTTCTCCACTAGAAAAAGGGGCCAAGATTTGTGTTATTTAAAAATATACAGTAAATTTAAAACCAATTGAAACCATCTTGCTTTAGAAAATTCCACAACATTCCTTGAGAAAATAATAGAATATCTGAATGGAATGTCTTAAAATTAGTATTTGGGAATTGTGACCTAAAAGATTTTTTAGAAGTACTGGTATCTTTTGAAATTCTAGAACACAATATTTTTATTTCATTTTCCCTTGTCCTTCATGAAACTGTCATTGATCATAATGACACTAAAAGTGATTGATAAATTAGGAGTTTATGATGAATGAATAATAAGTACACTGGATATGAAGCCAGAAGATTTAGATTAAATTTTTTTCACCCATTTGCTTCTGTACAGCTTCAGGAAAGTCATTTAACCTATTTCCTCATTAATAAAATAAGAATATTGGCCTAGATGATCTTAGAGCATTGGCTTTTGACTTATCATAATCAGGGAACAAAGAGGTTTAGTTATCTGCAAATAAATAAATAAGTAAACAAACAAATAAATAATGAATAAGGTTGCAGACAAACCTTTTCTTGAGTTATTGGGTTTCCATTTCCCTCAGTCTTAGAGGGATATCTACCTGAAACTTTTTCACAAGCAATAAGACTGAAAAAAAGAAACCAGTGATGTCTCCACCACCATACTCAGAGCTACAATACCTAAGTCTCATAAAAGATTGTGTTATCAGGAAATAATAATTGGTATTTGAACCTAGAGTTTCTAATTACAAATGCATCCATCCATTTTTTCTTTATCATTAATTCTATATAGTAGAATTATAATATATGTATGTATATATATATTAGAATGTCAGGAGAAATCCATAGTAGACTCCGAAAAATGAAAATGCTCTCCCCCCACTTTTTGAAACGTAATCCAAGCTGAAGGGAAACTCACATTGGATTCAGAAATAGGAGTCAAATAATTCCATAAAAGAAATCGATTTGGGATTTTGAGATGCTCTGGTTGTAAAAAGAGAATTGGATAACAAAATGAGATACAACATGAAAATCAGAACATTTAGAGAATGGAAATGCCAGATTGTAAAATCATTGTAAAAAGAAAAGACAGCTTAAAAGGAAATATGAGAGTCATTTTGAAATGTAATCACATTTTAGAAGACATAGGCTTAACTAAGAAAAATATCAGAAAGACAATTGGGAGTTCCAGCGTTGGACAAGGATTTTAAAAATAAGACTTTGGACACACCTAAGGGATGACTGAGTCTATTCCAAGTCTTAAGGGAAAAGAGGAATGGAGTAAAGATGGATACTGGCAAAAGAGATGAAAGGTACTAAAATCAAGCTAAAATCAAGTATGAGCTACAGTGTTGACCTTGGAAAATAAACCATGGCAGAGAACTGAGACCTTCATCATCACTAAATGTTTGTTTAGTGACTGCTGTATTCATCACTTCTGAACAAGCATTTAGGATAGTGAAGGATGATGTCATAGAATTTCAAAAGGCCTTGATTAAGTCTTGAATTTCAACTCAAAGGATTTGCCTGAGTGCTGAATTGTGGTGTCAGCTTGTTAGGTGGAGAGACAGGACATCTGAGGCAGAATTTAAACTGAGGCCTTCTTGGTTTTAATCCAACACTATTTAGTATCCTACCTATCTGTCTCTTGTTGATATTTAATGTGAAGTTAATGATGTTGATATTACTACATTGAAACTAAGATCTACATAACTATAACCTTCTCTCCTGCCTTTAAGAAGAATGCCATCTAGAATTTCCCATTCTAGATTCTGGATACCGTTTTATGAGTCAGAAAACTAAGTGAACCAACTCATAAAGTGAGTGAATGAAAGCTGAATGAACTAGATCACAAAAAAGTCAAAGAACTTTCTTTCTGACTAATAATGGAGCCAAAAGATAAGATTTATGGCTCTATGGTTTGTAAAGCACTCAATACCATCTTCTCTCATATGACCTTCACTATGACCCTATAGAGACAGTTGATATTATTATAGAAAATTAAATCATTTTAATAGATCATTTTATAGAGAGGTTATTTGCCATCTGATATAAGATATTCTTAAACTCTTAAATAAGACTTAGATCTTCTTAATTCCAAGCCCAATGTTTTATCAGCTTTTGCCAGAATTTAAACAAATGAACAAACCCACCTTTTTATCAACCCCCTGAATAGAAAAATTAAGTGAATAAGCCAAAACCTTTCTATGATATCATAATAATAAACATCAACAAAGTATGCTTGGAGTTCCTTTGTATTGCCGAGAGACTTAATTGTCAAAGATATTTGATCTGTAGAAGAGGAAAAAACAAAACAAAACTCATGTATAAATGTTATCCCATCAAGATGAAAAAAAAAATACTTACTTCAATTTAAAAGGAAAAGATTACCTATTACAATAGGGGGATTAAGGCAGAGTTGAACAACCCCCAATAGATCATTTTATTTTATTTAATTATTTGTATGAAAGTCTGGTATTACCATTTGATTTCTAAGTAAATTTAAATTGCAGTTTTGTCATAATATTCTAAGTGTTTAGAGACAGACTTATATGTATTCCTGACATTTATGATAATATTGGCTAGCATGGAAGGTTTGTAAGGTACTTTTACATATCTCATTTGATACTTATCATAAGCTCATGATATAGGCTCTATTATTATTATTATTAGCCGAATTTTAGAAATGAGGAAGTTGAGACTGAGAGAGGTTCAATGATTTCCCCAACCGTCATACAGTTGATATATGATGCTGAATTGAAATCCAGGTCTTCTGCATTTGAAGTCCAATACTATCCAATGTCCCATCTAGTTGTCTCCTGTAATTATCAAGTAACCCAAGAAGAATTCATGGACCACACCAAAACTGATTAATGTGTTTTTGATTAGGAAGATGAACTAATTCTCCATGGGAAATTGGCATTTGTTCCAAGAAATAGGAAGAATTCAAATTCATCTCCCACTTCAATTAACAAATATATTGATGAATCAAGAGGCCAGACTTTACCTGAGAAGTCTAGTCCAAATATTCCCAGTTTTTTTTAATACTACATTTAAATAATACAGAAAAAGTTTGTGTCTCCTCTCCCTCCCCCCATCATCATTCCTCTGTCAAACAATCATATTGAGTACTATCATGATAGGCCCATAAATGATTGTCCTGTCTCCAGTTTCTCCTTTCTCTAATCTATCTTTCAGCTAGGTATCAAAATTATCTTCCTAATACACAGATTTAATAATAATACTAACATATAACATTATACTGTGTGTCCCATGTATCCTTCATGTTTATAGTCCAACAATCTTCAATAGATTCATATTTCCTCAAAGATCAAATACAAACTTCTTAGCTTAAGCTTTAAAAAGCTTACCACAGTGTAAGTTGAATTTAACTTTTCAGTCTTATTTCATACTCCCAATCAATCAATTAATATTTATTAGAAACCTACTATATGTCAAGCACTGTGCTAAGCATTGGTGACAAAAAAAAGGCAATAGATAGTTCTTGTATTCAAGGGGCTTATAATTATGCAAATAAATAAATACAAAGCAAGCTATATACAAGATGAATAGGAAATATAAATAGAGGCAAGGCACTAGAATTAAGAGATATTGAGATTAAGAGAGATTGCACCCAAACTGTGGCATGGTATACATTATCTATCACCCCAATTTACTGGAAAACTGATCACTCCTCCCTATGATTTTGTTATGAGAAATAGCTTTTACAAGTTCTCAGTTAGCATGAGCTGAATAGCCCTAAATTAGAAGCTACAAAAATGGAACACTTTTGAGATGCTTCCATGTCAGCATTGGCTAGGTTCAGCGTGCCTTTTTCCCTATACTATTACCTTGGTATTCCTCCACAGCTAATTACATACTAAAATGCTAATTACTCAAAGGCAATCTTTTCATGAAGCTTGGCATGATAGGTAATTGAGACTCGGGTTGCATATGGATCTTTCTAAATTCTGCATTATTAAGTATCATCTATTTAAAACAAAAATGGAACTGAAGTTAATTTTTTACAGTTAATAAACTTGAAATTGTGCACTTAAATTAATCTTGGCTCAAGGAAAATTTCTCTTGTGCCAATGTATTAGAATTATTTGTCATTTGATGTTCATTATGATGGGTTAATATATCTACCTGAATTTGGTCACCCACAAATTTCCTCATGTATTTGGGATGGAAAGTCGAACATAATCTTTTAAATTCAGAAATGTAAAAGAAAACAATCCCTTCCTCTCTCTCTTGAATTAACATTTAATCTTCCTTTCTGAATTAATACTTGGTGGTTTCTAAAATGGGCCTCACAGAAAGCACATCCCTTTTTAAAAGAACATGCCATTTGGTTTTAATTACAACTAGGAGGAACATATTGTTTCAGAAAATTTGACAAGTCCCTTCCAAAGGAAAACAAGGGTCATTAGAGAAGAACCAGTTCCAACCATGAGTTACTTAAAAAGAAAAGGAGGTGGAAGCTGACTTTCCTTTTTCCTTGTGCTGATGACATGGTCCTTATCCCTCTTCAGATGCTGTTGCAACAATGACAGTTCTCAATTAAGATGATGAATTTTGCACTGAGGCAGGGGGCTTGTTGTGCAAGCTTCCATAAGTATGCATGAAGCAGTGACAGAGGGTTTTCAGGCCTCCAATTACCCAGCAGAAAAAATAGGAAGCTTCCCAATGCTCATTTCTGCAG
This sequence comes from Antechinus flavipes, assembly GCF_016432865.1. Taxonomy (NCBI): domain Eukaryota; kingdom Metazoa; phylum Chordata; class Mammalia; order Dasyuromorphia; family Dasyuridae; genus Antechinus; species Antechinus flavipes. The sequence goes on from NC_067398.1 coordinate 169,193,419, forward strand.
CCCTGAATTCCTCATATTTAGGGAATCAATTCAGTCATGGTGTCACCTTTAAAGTCATCTCCCAGGTAATTGAAGAGTTTTCCTGGAGTTTATGGGTCTCAAGACCATAACCCTTCCTTGTTTTCTCTAGCATTTGAATCTCCCCCTTATACATTGATATTCAAGAACTACTTTGAGTGTTAAATTCTACAAGAGGAACGGGGTGATTCAAGTACAGTTAAACAATTAGAATTAAAGAGAAAAAGATTTAGATCCTTACCAAACCAGGACCTTTTTTCTCTAGCTATAAAGAAGTCTCTATTCTCTTGCTAAGTCCACTTTGCTTTTTTAATGAGGATTAATCTCAGGTAGGGCCAAAGATGTTCTGGTAAAATATTTAACAAATCTTTCTGGGAATAAAATTGGAAAATTAGATTATACACTTTTAAATATAATCTGTATTATTATTTTAATTATTTTTTATTTATAGAATCTGTATTATTAACATTTTCTCCATTACTTTCTGAAGTGATTCCTACTGTTTCCTTCTATCAACATTGCTTTCTAACAATCAAGAAAATAATAAACCAAGTCCTGATTTGTATCATTTGCTAAATTCTCAGGTGTAAATACGGAAAATTTAACTGCATCCCAGCAGACTCCTGGGATAACCAAATGTTGCAGTGATAGAGCACTAGCCCTGGAGATAGGAGACTGGTTTTTCTGAATTCAAATCTGGCTTCAGACCCTTCTGAGCTGAGTGACTTTGAGTAAGTCCCTTAACAATTTTTGCCTTAGTTTCCTCATCTGTAAAATAAGCTGGAGAAGGAAATGACAAACAACTCCAGTATATTTGCTAAGAAAATTCCAAATGTCATGAAGAATGAGACATGACTGAGCAATAATTAGCTGGTTGCAGCATAACCCCGAACGCAGAGCCTTCCTAAGATAATTCTCTGGCTACTAAAGAAGAACTAATTCTAGCTGGTTCTTTAATGTCTACCTTCAACTTCAATAGAATGGCACCCTAAATTTAGTACTCCTGGGCTTGTCCCTAACTTGGCATTTCTTCCCTTTGTATTCCTTTTCCCCATTAGCTGGCCCCTAGCTTTCCCTTTTGTAAATTCCTTAGTTCATTTTGCACTTTGAAATATATTCAGCCCGCTGAAGGCAGTTGCTCTCTTCTGAGAGAATTATTTCCTTTTTTTGTAGAGCATTTTATTTTATTTTTTCCAATTCTTTAATTTTATTTAAAATTTTTAGTAGTAGTTTACTTTTCCAAGTACATGTAAAGACAGTTTTCAACATTCATTTTGTAAGACTTTGTATTCTAATTTTTTTCCTTTTATCCCTTCCTTCCCTCTTCCCTAAGACAGCAAGCAATCTGATATGTTAAATATGTGCAATCCTTTTAAACATATTTCCAAATTTGTCATGTTGTGCAAGAAAAATCGGACCAAAAGGAGGATAGATCATGAGAAAGAAAACAAACAAAAAAGTGATAATACTAGAGAACATGATTTTCTACAAAAATTAATATGCAAAACAACTTCACTTACCATATTTAAGGATCTAATTTTTAGGTCCTGCACATCTGCACAAAATCTGACATATTGTTTCCATTGAAAGTGAATTCTTAAAAAATATATGGGTCATGGAGATGACTTTTCCTTAAAACAGTTTACCTTTTGCAGAGGAATAACTAGAATCATTTAAATAGTTTTTCATGGATTCAGGGCTTTTCTTGGTTTGCTAACTTTTTAAAAAAATAGCTCCAAAGAAAGATCCAATTTTAGTTTATCCATGTTTCCTACTATTCTGGCCAACACAGTTATAACTAAGGTGAGACAACCAGACTTTTCTCATAGGTGCCAATATTGTTGAGGAAGGTATATGCTCCTTTCCCTGTGCAGACTAGAAAATTCCTTGCATCCATACAAGTCTATCATCTGAGAGATGGGAAAGATGGCCAATTGGAGAGACTAAAGGAGAAAGAGAAGGTGGAACTATGGAGTTCAAAAGAGGAAAGCGAGGGTTCAGGCCATGATTTTTATCATGTCCATACTCATAGACTGTCTTGTTTGAGGTCTCCTGACTTCTCTACAAGCCTTGAGTGGTATTGGTTAAACATATGCTTGATTTTGTAGTTCTCTCCTTTCTTACTACAATTCAAGTGAATTTATCTATCCTAGGTTCTAGATTCTAGCTATGGAAAAGCATTATACTTAAACACAGGGGGAAAAAAGTCCTGTTTCCCTTGATCTTATATTCTTCGCTAAGTTAAATGAGAATTGGCTGCCCTTGTCATTCATTATTTTCTTTTTTGATCTACTTGGAAGGAACCTGATATTACATTTCATAAGTGTCAACCAGTGTTCTGATTATTGGCCTAAATGAGTGAGTCATTGTGATACATAACATATTCTAAAAAGTGAAGGAGAGACTGAGCTGATATATTTACCTGATTTAAATTTAATATGTCATACAGATTGTTAGTAATTTTTACACATACCTTAGTAACAAGCTATATTACTTTTCACTTTCCTATTTAGAAGAAAAAAATCTAAAACAGTTTTCTTATTGTAGCAATGTTTCTGAGAAATATACATATGTATGGAATCTGGAAGAGAATTCTAGGGCTGGAGTCAGAAGATCTGGGTTCAGATTCTACTTCAAATAAATGACTGATTATGTAAACTGAGGCAAGATATAAAATCACAGATTGAGAGCTGTATGTAAAGTACCTAGTCTACTTCTTCTTTTAGCAAATGATGAAACTGAAGCCAAAAGAGCTAAAATAACTTGCCTAGATTATAAATGTCAAAGATTTTGAAATTTGAACCTAAGTCCTTGAGAGATTCAGTGTATTTTCCATTTAATTTCTCTGGGTCCTAGATTCCTTTTTTGAAAAATGAGGATCATCATAATATCTACCTTACAGGATTTGTTGTAAGGGTCAAATGAAGATAACTAATAATAGAAACTGTTTCTCAAATCTTAAAGTACTTTATAAATGTTAGCTAACAATATTATATAGTTTTTACCAGGTGATATTTGGAGCAGAGAATCTTAAGTTAGGTTGATTTCATTGTCTAATCTAAATGTTAATCTTCTTGAAAAAAAGTCTCCTTTCTACATCCCATAGAAATACATAAGCAATAATAATAATAACAACAATTTCTCTCCCCAGAAAATATTACTATGTATAACTATGCCATAGAAGTGAATCTGGCTCACCCTAGGCTCTTTTAAGAGAACAAAAGCTCTACCAGGTTCTACTGAGGCAGTTAATGATTTTAGTAACTACCTGGATTAGCCTCTGCTATCCAGAGGAGGCCAGACTGACCTAGGAATCACAATCAGCCAACCAGGAAGAAGACTAAGCATCCATTAAGCTGGACATACCAGTGATCCTTTGCAGTGTCGGCTTCCTGTACTTGGAACTCTCTTTGCTGTGACAATAGCCTCAGAACTGACTCAGATTGGATCAGGCTGACCCTTATCAACTACAGAGCCCCTAGAGACATACTATTCTGACCCATTTTTCTGTATCCGGAGGGTATCTTGTAATTGCTAAGAACAGCCCAGTTCAAATGGCTCAACCTGATTGGACCAAAATGGGATTTCTGAGAAATAGCTTATCTCAGGGGACCAATGGCTGAAGATAATTAGGCCACAGTCTGATTATGCTCATCCTTCCCATTTATAATCCCTGATGTTTAACTCCACCCAGCACTCAGTTCTAACTTCAGATTCACTTGCACACTGTCAGTGTGAGAAAAATAAAGCATGCATGCAGTCTAAATCTTTCTTAGCCCAAACTCTGAGCCTGATTATGTTACACAGGCTCTCAAAGCCTGGGTTCAGCAATAGATTTCATTTGCTTTCTGAAGGTCAGCCTAATTATACAGAGTTTCGGGACCAGTAGAGTGGCCTTTTTTGGAGAGGAATTCTTTGGTTATAGTGATCCATGGATTTGAGAAAAATGTAAAATGGCCCTAAAACCTGTGCAGTTTCTTTTTTAGTTTCATCATCAAAAAACAATGATAATTTATTACGTGATTACTTATGTACCAAGCATTGTATTAAACACTGAATATACCCAAAAAGGCAGGGACCCTTCCTGCTAGGAGTCTAAGAGGGAAGAAGACATCCCAACAACCAGATATAAGATACAATGGCAACCATGGCAGAAAAGGGGGCAGAAGGTACTATGAAATCCATTTATAGAATGCAAAATATGCAGTCACAGAGTAATATGGGAAGACATGAACAAGAGTCAGATAAGGCAGGCAACCACTTATAGGCTATGGTCTTCATCTTGGGAGACAGTATCCACATTAATGAGATCAGTGGCTTATTTTTGTATTTGAGTAATAACATTTTCATAATAAATACAAATGTTTTATTATGTGTTAGGCATCTCTACACAGGTGCTTGTATAACTGGTTAGACACTATATGAAAAATCAGATGAGATGAGCATCTTTTTAGATACCCTAAATGGTACCAAAGTATTTGTGTACCAAATGTTATTAGCCCAGTTTTGCAAATTGAGAAACATTGAGCCCAAAATAAATTAATCTGATAATCAATGATAGAATCTAAATGGAAATTCATTGTCTTTAGAAGAGATTCAAGGGAATCTCAGTTTAGTTATCATTTGTGTTGTTTTGTCATTTTCAGTCTTTTCTAACTTTGTGATCCCATCTGAAGATTATTCATTTATTTAATTTTTGCAGAGATGCTAGAATGGTTTGCCATTTTCTTCTCCAACTTATTTTACAGATAAGGAAACTAAGTCAAATAGGATTAAGTGATCTGCCCAAGGTCACACAGTTAGTAAGTATCTGAAGCCACATTTGAACTCAAGTCCTCCTGACCCCGAGCCAGGCACTCCATCCACAGTGTCATTTCACTGTTTCGAGTCAGTCATCATAAAATTTATGAGTTGGGAAAAAGATTCCAGGAATTCTTACTCTTGTGTTTGCTCTCATTTTACCACCAACCCAAAAACTATGCTCTGAAAGTCATCTATCTGTGGTAAACCTAGAGATCCCCAGTGAAAGGAAACTACTATCATAAATAGTGGATGATAAAATTAATTGAATAGTCTGGCATTCTAGTAAGAGAAGAAGGGATAAAGGTTATTGATATATTGAAAAAAAAACTTTTTCCTTAGCTGTTTTCTTGTTCAATATCTGTATCAAGGAGTTGGATGAATGAATCGGTTATTCAGTCAATAGTAATACATTAAGTGCCTACAGTATCCAAGGCATTATATAATAATATAATAGTTGGAGATACAAGTGCAATCCTAGACCAAGAGAATTTTATTATATAAGAAGCATAGAAATCATGCTTGTGAAGCCTGTAGCTGACAGAAATCTAGGAAAGATCACTGATTCATTGGATGACAGAATTGTGATTGAAAATGGTTTTGACAGATGGGGTGGATCTAACAAGCAGACACTATCTTGAATATTCATTCCCAAAACACATTTTCCATCCTATTAAAGGAAGTTCAGAGTTCCTAATAATAAAAAAGAAAAATTTGCAAGAGAAATAAAAGAGAAGATTTTCCTTAAACAGCTTTTTTGTGTGAAAGCCAATAATAGAAAATGTACCAATTTACAGATAAATGACTATCTTCAAATAACGAGGTAAGAAAAAAATTATTAAGGAGCACAGACAAAATAACTTTTAAAATCAAGGTATAAAAATATTTTGAAACAAAGTTATCAATAATTTAAATGTCAATTTTGTCACTGCCATTATGAACCCATTATACTCTTCTACTTTGAGAACTCTTAAGTTAGGCAGCAGAAGTAATCACTGGAGAACTATCCTAGTTTTTTCAAGATAGAGCTGATAGTTTTGTCCATTTTGAATGCTTACAAGGGATTTCTGATATATGGATATACCTTATAGCATTATTTAAGAATGGGTAGATTTCTTGATGTTGAGATTGTCTGTAATATGTAGATTCTTTAGTTTGTTACCCAAGACATTCCCATCTATCTCAGCATGTTGTTTTTAGATCAATGTTTTCATAATACAGTGGATCAGAAATCTTAATGATATGAGTTTTCCTTCTATTTGGTGCAAAGTACAATTCATTCATGATTCTTCAATCTGTGGGATTTCTGTCTCCATTCTTCCAGGGATTTTCCAGTGTTGGAAACATTCACCCAAATCTTCTCATATTTCATGAATACTGGTAGAGCTTTTGGCTCTTCATCTGTTACCTCTCACTTTCAGTATTTGATCAGGCTACCTCCTTTTCCCATCAGACATTTCCTCAATGATGTTTCCCATTCCAATTCTTGTCATCATTGGAATTAGACATAAGCCTTCTTGCACCTACTATGTACCTTTCTCTTTACCTTTAGTTAAGTATAACTTTTTATCTTGTAGAAATCAGTTATCCAAGATTTTCAACCATTCATCACTACTGGGAATTTTAAAAAGATGAGTCTTTTCACTGAAGAGCAACTTGGTTTTATTAAAAGCACTGATGAATTTCCTAAATGTAATCATTCTCTTCTTCCTTTTATTTCTAGGCCAATATGTTGCTCTTTATCAGTGTATATTGATGTGCTATCTCAATGGCATAGCCATCCAATTACATGCCATAGTCTGGAAAATTTTTCATCAATTTTGACTTTTTTATATGAATTTTTAGGCCAATATATAGGATATTCCAAAAGTTTTGGTGCAGTTTTAAACTTTTTAATAATGGAAAACTAATGGACTAAATAAAGTTTTTGGAGGCACTACCTAAATTTTCTTGAGGTCTTCTAATGCTGGGACTTGATATGATTTATAGGAAATCTCTTTTTCCCCCAATTTAAATCTTGTGTAAAATATCTTTTTTGATAGTAATAAATGCCTTTGATATACTTGTCTCTATTTTATTGCTTGTTTAATTTTTATAATTAGAGGGTCATTAAATAGTGATTTCTCCAGTTTCGTGCATCAAAAAATCTTGTATTATCTTAACTCCTTTCTCTATTTACTAGTTCCTTCCTTAACACTTTCATACCAAAGTTTTTTTTTTTTTTAATATTTGCTAGGCTCTAATATCCCTCAAGTTATCATCCTCCTCCCTTTATCAATTAAATACTTTGGGAAAAAAAACCAAAACAACAAACCATCTGTATTCTCTGCTTATTCTCTGCTTCTACTTTCTCTTCTCTCACCCATTCTATAACTCTTCAAAATCCAATTCTGATTCCATCGTTCAATTGAAAGTGCTGTCTTTGAAGTTATCAGTGATTTGTTAATGATCAAATCTGAGGGTTTTTTTCAGTCCTCCTCTTTCTCAGTTTAGTTTCTGACACAGTTATTTTTGATTACCCTCTCTTCCTGGATACCCTTTGTTCTTTGAGTTGACATTACATTATTCTTTGCTTGTTCTTTTTAACCTTACTCCTCAGTCACCCTTGCTGCTCTATCATTGGTATTGTATCCCTTAACTATTTTCTATAGGATTTTTCTATAGGCCTTCTTTTCTTCTCTCTTTATATACTTTCTTGATAATTCCATAACTTTAATTATCATCAATATTTTTAAAAAGCTTACAAATATATAACTTGACCTCAACCTATCTTTCTAGTTCCACTGGGCAGGATTTCCTTTCCAAATTAAGGAATAGATCTTTTGCTTTCCAAAGCAAACCTCTATTTATGTTCTTTTTCTCTCCCAACTTCTCTAGCAAGTTACTCACACTATCATCCCCATTTTTTCCTTTTATTTTGTCTCTCCCTATCAACTGATTTTTTTTTTGCTGTCTACAAATATGCTTCCACATTCTTAAAAACTCCTTTCATCTGATGATTCCTACTATCATTCTAGATTTCTCCTCTCCTTCATGGCTAAATTCCTTGAAAAAGCTATTGAAAATCAGTTCTTCCACTTCTTCTACTCTTTTTAAACCTTTACTATTTTATCTTCTGATCTCATTATTCAATTGAAGTTGCTTTCTGCAAAGTAATCCATGTTCTTTTAATTACCACATTAATTTTTTTCTCAGTCCTAATCTTCCAAATCCTCAGCAGCATGTAATTCCATTGATCTCTTGTTGAATGTCCTTTATTCTCTAGATTTTCATGACACTTTTATTCTGATTGTTCTCTTATTTGTATGACATCTTTTTCTTAGTCTCTTTTGCTAGTTCTTCATTCTTGTCACACTCACTAACTGAATGTCTCCCTTGCCTTTTCTCCAGGGTCTTCTCTTTTTTTCCTCTATGCTCATTCATTCTGTGATTTCATTAGTTCCCATAGATTCAATTATTTCTATGCAAATGATTCCCAGATCTATATATCCAAACTAGTCTCTCTCTTGGGTTATATAGTTATAGATGTCCAAATGCCTTTTGAACATCTTAAAATGAATGTTTCATCGACATTTTAAATTCAATATGTCTAAAACAACATTTACCATATTCCCTAACTTTTCACTTCACAGACTTTCCTATAACTGACAAGACTATCTTTCTCTCCCTCATCCAGGTTTGTCATTTCAATAAAACCCTCAACTTATAACTTTCACTCAACCCACATATCAGGCTTGCTAGATCTTGTTATTTTTAACTTCACAACATTTTTCCATCATACAACTCCACTCGTCCATTTTCACCTGTCTTTAAACTATTATTCCTCCTTCAAGTCTCTCCCCAGCTAATCTAGCCTCTTCTAATTACTTTCATTTACCTACAGAATCATTTATAAACTCCTCTGTTGGGCATATGTTCATCTGTTCCTTTATAGAATTCTAATCTTTTCATTCCTTCCTTCCTTGCATAAGTTCCATAACTTTAGCCTATTTATATCTCCTCAAACTTGTACAATCAACTGTCTCCATTTCTCATTTCCATGCCTTTGTTTGACTATCTCTCATACCTGCAATGTTCTGTCCCCTCACCTCTTTTGTTTCCTTTAAGACTCAGTGCAAATCCTATCTTCCAGAGGAGGTCTTTCCTTCTTCCCATTGGGGTTTAATAATGCTTTCTCTTTTTAGATTATCTTTATTTGTTCTGTATATATCTTGGTATATATACCAATGTATTTACATTTTGTATTTCATAGTAGATTATCTGTTCCTTTGGGTATGGATTTTTTTTTTTCTACTTTGTCTCTAGAACTTAGGTCATATAGTGCCTAGCATGCAGATAGCACTTCATAAATGTTTACGGATTGATCACTGACTTCTACATTTTGCATTCCAACCAAACTGTTCTCTTTATTCCTCAGACACAGCACTCCATCTCTGATCTTCATTCTTTTGCCATCTCTCATTTACAGAATGCACTGTCTTCATGTCTGCCTCATAGAGTCCTTCTCTTCTCTTAAAACATAGCTCAGACATCATTTTCTGCATGAAAACTTTCCTACTTCACCCAGTTCTTGAGCCTTTCCTCAAACTAGCTTTTATTTATCTATTTTGTTGTTTTCATTTAAAAAAAATTTTTGTTTGATTGATTCTTGATGTCCCATTGAGTCAAGCTTCCACTTGTCCAATATGTGTGTGTGCATATAATTTTTTTCTCATTTCACCAAATCTAGTTTTTAAGGAGTTTTCTTTAATATATTTTGTGCTTTCTTTTTCCAAACTGTTGACTTTTTTCCTCATAATTTTTCTTCACAGCTCTCATTTCTTTTCTAAGTTTTTCTTATGTCTCTCTTATATGATTTTTTAAATCCTTTTTGAGCACTTCCAAGAAAACTTTTTGATCTTGAGATCAATTCATATTCATTCCCCTTTGAAGCTTCACATATAGGTATTTTGCCCCTGCTGTTCTTTTCTGGGTTTGTGTTCTGATTGTCCCTATTCCCATAGTAGCTTGCTATGGTCAGGGCTCTTTATGTTTTTTGCTCATTTTAAAAGTTGAGCTCTGAATACCAGACCTGAAGTCAGGAGAACCTGAGTTCAAATCTGATTTCAGACATTTAACACTTCCTATCTGTATTACCCTGGACAAGTCACTTAAGCCCAATTGCCTCAGAAAAAAAAAAAAAAAAAAAAAAAAAGAGCTCTGCTCCTGGGGAACAGGGGACACTATCCTAAGCTTCTTTTGCAAGGGGACAAGGATTTCTCAATGACTCAGCACTAGGATAGAAAGTGCTAGCAGCTTTCCCACTACACTGGGTTGGCCTGGCCTGTTGTTTTGGGGTTAGGGGGATTCACAATTTGCCTTCTACACTAGGACTGGAGTCTTACTGACTAACTAAGCCAGAGCCAAGGGACTTCTGCTGCTGATTTTGTCTCAGGTAAGAACCTTCCTCTTGGCTCTTGCCAGTATTATGACACTTTACTCTCTATCAAGTGAAAATGACCTTTCCTGAAGTCCTTCTATGTTTTCTTTTTTAAAATTTTAAAATGATTTTTAATTATTTTTCAATTTTTAGAAGTTTTTTATTTTCAAAACACATGCATGGATAATTTTTCAACATTAACCCTTGCAAAATCTTGTGTTTCAGTTCCCCCCTCCCTCTATCCCTTCCCCTAGATGGCAAGTAATCCAATATATGTTAAACATGATAAAAATATATATTAAATCCAATATATGCATGCATTTTATACAATTATCTTGCTACAGAAGAAAAATCAAATCAAACCAAAAAAAAGTGAGAAAGAAAATAAAATAGAAGCAAACAACAACAAAAAGAGTGAAATACTAGGTTGTGATCCATATTCAGTTCCCACAGTACTTTCTCTGGGAGTAGATGGCTCTCTCCATCACAAGATTATTGTAACTGGCTTCAATCGTCTCATTATTGAAAAGAGCCACATCCATCAGAATTGATCATTATATAATCTTATTGTTGCCATGTATAATGATCTCTTGGTTCTGCTCATTTTACTCAGCATCAGTTCATGTTAGTCTCTCCATTCTTCTCTGAAATCATCCTGTTGGTCGTTTCTTACAGACAACAATATTCTATAACATTCATATACCACAATTTATTCAGCCATTCTCCAACTGATGAGCATCTGCTCAGTTTCCAGTTTCTTGACACTACAAAAAGGGCTATCACAAACTTTTTTTGCACATGTGGGTCCCTTTCCCTCCTTTAATATCTTTTTGGGATATAAACCCAATCCTTCTATGTTATCTTAAGTTGGAAAATTACATCATTCCAAATTTTTGTAGGTTCTGTCATTACAGAATCTGTTTGGAGGGTTGATTTTGGATCCTTTTTGAGGGAAAATGGATAGAGCTCAGGCAGCTTCCTCGCTTCTCTCTACCATCTTGGCTCTGCCTCTATTATCTACTTTGTATATATTTTAAACTATTCATTTTATATTTATGCTGCGTATATGACTATCTTTATTTATCTCACCGGTTAGATATAAGTTCTTAGTGTGTAGGGATTGTTTCATTCTTTGTACTTATATGCCCAATGCCTAGTACATTGCCTGCAGGCACAAAATAGGGACTGCATAAATATTTGTTGATTTATTAATGAGATTTTCTCTTTTTGAAAACAAAAGAAACACCAGAGGTCACAAGATTTTTACTTATCTCTTTTCCTATGGAGCATGGAGTGTCCTTGACTTTCCTTTGTGCTGAGTGTCTTTTCTCAGCTCCTTGCTGAATTATTGTATATAGTTATAGTATATGGTTAATAAACGCTTGTTGATCAACTGACTTCTATGTTTATTTGAGGGGGGAAGATTGACATTATTATTTTGCTTTGGTGAAGCAGTACATGAATAAGCCTCTGGGAATACTAAAAGCTAAGAAATTCATAGGATCATAAACCAGTAAATATCAAATAGTCAAAAGCCTCAAACATCATCTAAGCAAACTGCCTAATTTTGAAACTGGGGAATTGAATACTAAGGGAGGTTAAGTGTTTTGCCAAGGTGACTAGTACTTTTGCTGTTGTTTGATCATTTTTTTTCTTTTTTCTTTCCATGTTATGATATATTGCTTCCAAATACAGATTTTTTTGGGGGTGTAAATTAAGCATAGATAAGGGGAAACATTCACAATCTTCCAAATACAGAATTTTTTAAAGCCTATGTATCCTTTTTGTTGATAAGATTTGCCTTGTAGGTTCAGGAAATGGTTTTAACTAAAAACATCAAAAGCATGTGAAGTTTTACTAAATAAACCCAGATTGTGGAATTTGAAAACTGAAAAAAAAAGGTAATTTGCAAATGGAGAAGGGATATTTGCTCTAGAACATCAAAATTTGATATGATAAATTTCTATGTGAGAATATTTCAAATATAAAATGTTATAGGGCAGTTTTTTTTACACATCAAAAAATATAAAAGCATATGCAAATTCATATAGCAGTGATACATACTCTTTCTATTTTATTTTTTGTAATGAGCAATCTGCAACTGATTTTTTTCCATCAGTTAAAATGGTTTAAAATGGGAGATGTTAACATACCATAAAAGTTCTTTGTTACTTAATCTTTTGTATAACTGAAAGGCAAGAACATAAAGAGTGCTTTGAAAGACACTTTGGTCTTGGTAATTGTTCAGAGATGTAGTGCCAAGACATTCTCTTTGCATTCAAGCATGAAAGTGAGCCAAGAAATGGTCTATGGATACGATTCATGTGTTTTTATTATACTTTTAGGGGAAAAAAAGGCACAATCAATGTGATGATGTCCCAGAAAAAAAAAACAACTAATTTTAGAGTGGGCATCCAGATGTAGTGCTAATAGAGAACATGATGATGTACATTTCTCTAATATGAAGTGAGTATGCTGTTTAAAAATACCATTTAAGAATTCCTGTATTGATAGACTGAAAAATCCAAAGGTATGTATTTTATATTAATGTAATAATTTCCACAGTGGAAGAATATGCTGACTATCCTCTATTTGAAGAGAAAGTTTGCCCATTGTAATCACATCCCTTACATTGGGAGACTTGGTAAATAGTAGAAATAACATGGAAAATTTTCCTGTTAATCCTTAGAAAAAACATACCTCTCTACCTTATTATTGCTTGAGAATTATTGCTTAAGAATCTTCATCTTAGACTAAACTCACAATGCTTTTCAGGACAGTGAGGGGAAATTCCTAGCATCCTAAAAGTACTAGATAAAACATAGGAACTATAAAGAAAATAGGCCATCAAGATAATTTTCCATCTTTTTTTTTTATAATAAATTTTATTTTATTTAATAATAACTTCGCATTGACAGAATCCATGCCAGGATAATTTCTACACGACATTATCCCTTGCAATCACTTATGTTTCGTTTTTTCCCCTCCCTCCCTCCTCCCCCCCCCCCAGGATGGCAAGCAGTCCTATATATGCTAAACATGTTGCAGTATATCCTAGATACAATACATATTTGCAGAACCAAACAGTTCTCTTGTTGCACAGGGAGAATTGGATTCAGAAGGTAAAAATAACTCGGGAAGAAAATCAAAAATGCAAATAGTTCACATTCATTTCCCAGTATTCCTTCTTTGGGTGTAGCTGTTTCTGTCCATCATTTCTCCAATGAAACTCAGTTAAGTCTCTTTGTCAGAGAAATCCACTTCCATCAGAATACATCCTCATACAATATCGTTGTCGAAGTGTATAATGATCTCCTGGTTCTGCTCATCTCACTTAGCATCAGTCCATGTAGGTCTCTCCAAGCCTCTCTGTATTCATCCTGCTGGTCATTCCTTACAGAGCAATAATATTCCATAACATTCATATACCACAATTTACCCAGCCATTCTCCAATTGATGGGCATCCATTCATTTTCCAGTTTCTAGCCACTACAAACAGGGCTGCTACAAACATTTTGGCACATACAGGTCCCCTTCCCTTTTTTAGTATCTCTTTGGGGTATAAGCCCAATAGAAACACTGCTGGATCAAAGGGTATGCACAGTTTGATAACTTTTTGGGCATAATTCCAGATCACTCTCCAGAATGGCTGGATTCGTTCACAACTCCACCAACAATGCATCAATGTCCCCGTTTTCCCGCATCCCCTCCAACATTCATCATTGTTTTTTCCTGTCATCTTAGCCAATCTGACAGGAGTGTAGTGATATCTCAGAGTTGTCTTAATTTGCATTTCTCTGATCAATAGTGATTTGGAACACTCTTTCATGTGAGTGGTAATAGTTTCAATTTCTTCATCTGAAAATTGTTCATATCCTTTGACCATTTATCAATTGGAGAATGGCTTGATTTTTTATAAATTTGAGTCAGTTCTCTATATATTTTGGAAATGAGGCCTTTATCAGAACCTTTAATTGTAAAGATGTTTTCCCAGTTTGTTACTTCCCTACTAATCTTATTTGCATTCGTTCTGTTTGTACAAAGGCTTTTTAATTTGATATAATCAAAATTTTCTATTTTGTGATTGGTAATGGTCTCTAGTTCATCTTTGGTCACAAATTTCTTTCTCCTCCACAAGTCTGAGAGATAAACTATCCTATGTTCCTCTAATTTATTTATAATCTCGTTCTTTATGCCTAGGTCATGGACCCATTTTGATCTTATCTTGGTATGTGGTGTTAAGTGTGGGTCCTTGCCTAATTTCTGCCATACTAATTTCCAGTTATCCCAGCAGTTTTTATCAAATAATGAAATCTTATCCCAAAATTTAGAATCTTTGGGTTTGTCAAACACTAGATTGCTATAGTTGACTATTCTGTCTTGTGAACCTAACCTTTTCCACTGATCAACTAATCTATTTCTAAGCCAATACCAGATGGTTTTGGTGACTGCTGCTTTATAATATAATTTTAGATCAGGTACAGCTAGACCACCTTCATTTGATTTTTTTTTCATTAATTCCCTTGAGATTCTCGACTTTTTATTGTTCCATATGAATTTTGTTGTTATTTTTTCTAAATCATTAAAATATTTTCTTGGAAGTCTGATTGGTATAGCACTAAATAAATAGATTAGTTTAGGGAGTATTGTCATCTTTATTATATTTGCTCGGCCTATCCAAGAGCACTTAATATTTTTCCAATTATTTAAGTCTGACTTTATTTGTGTGAAAACTTTTTTGTAATTTTGCTCATATAATTCCTGACTTTCCTTTGGTAGGTAGATTCCCAAATATTTTATGCTATCAACAGTTATTTTGAATGGAATTGCTCTTTGTATCTCTTGCTCTTGGATTTTGTTGGTGGTGTATAAGAATGCTGAGGATTTATGGGGATTTATTTTGTATCCTGCTAGATAATTTTCCATCTTTGTTTGTTAAAGTATACTTGTGTTTCTATTTTTAGTCTCCCATCATGCAAATCTGTCATTTCTTCTTGTTATTATTTGGCTGTTTCAGTCACATTAGACTCTTTGGGAGCTCATTTGGGTTTTATAGGCAAGGATTTTTAAGTAGTTTGCCATTTCCTTCTCCAGATCATTTTACAGATGAGGAAACTGAGGCAGATAGGGTCAAGTGACTTGCTCAGGGTCACACACAAGAAGGTTGGAGCTATCAGGGATTATTTCATTAAATAAACAAAGGTGACATCAATTACAAATTGCTCAAGCATGATAGAGTCTTTCTCTTCATATATAATAGGGTAACATTAAGGATGGTGTGAGGATATAAAGGGCAGTTCCCATACTCTTAAGTTACATATAATTTCTGGTTTATTTTCATTTTCTATCCAATGACAAATCATTTTTTTTAAATTGACCACTGCTAGCAAATTATTTGAGCTTTATATTGACAAGTAAAGAACTTGAATGTACAAAAAATTGATATTTTTACATATCAAGAACTGAGCTAAGTGCTAGAGATACAAATATAAAAGTAAAGATAGTCCCTGCCTTCAAAGAGTTTGAATTCTAATCTGTGGAGGTAGCCCATAAAAGGTGCATAAGATTTTTCACAATTCCTTCTTTACCCAGAGTCACGTTGCAATCAATCTGTTGTACTTCACAATTATGCAAAGAAATATTTTTCATATGGAGTTCTATGTCACTTAGCAGACATTCTTGCTGGCCCTGGTTACCCTTTATAGTTATCAGTCTGGCAATTCACAGATATTTATTTTGTTTGGCAAGTAATCAGGATGATGAACAGATACAGAGGGAAGTAGATTGACACACACTTAAGAACAGTAATGGTACATTCATGTGATTATCATCCCAGAACTAGAAAGGAGAAGGGGCAGGGAAGGTTAGCAGTGGGAAGGTACGGGCATGGAGGCAAGGTGATTAATAAAGAGAAAATTAGGTTGCAAAGTAGAGTATAAATATATCCAATGTGGTCCAATATAATGGATTTACCATTTACCAATCATGATAGTGGAACTCTAGATTGGGAATTCTAGAGCTAGAACAATTTAATAAAATAGTAAGCATTACTAAACACATCATAAGTAAGCTATCCCAATATCCACAACCAAGCAAGCTATCTCATTTTCTTTAAGTTCACCAGAGATATAAGTATCTCAGTCCAATCCCTCAACAACTGCACTCCTACTTTTTTTGTGGGAAACAGAAACTAAGCAATCAGTGGGGACTTACTCCCATTCCTTCTCCCATAAAAAAAGAAAGAAAAAAGAAAAAGAAAGATCTGTCCATTTCTCAATAAAGTTGGAAGAGAGAAATTGACCAAGTTTTTTTTAATAGGCTGGTATTCAGAACAATGTTCTTCACAAAATGGGTTATGTTAATTAACAGGAATTTCTGGTGTTCTTAGTTACTCCTTTTTAGTTGTCAATCAGGAAATACAATGAAGACATTTATTGAGGTAAGCTATCCTACAGATACAGATACAGATACAGATATCCTCACCTATAGAGATGAGGATGCTCTGTTTTAAGCCTAAAAGTGTTTATAAGCTCAGGCGGAGAATCATTATGGCATGAATCATGGTCATCATGGAAGATCCTTGGACTGGATTCATGAAAATTCTGGCATTGAATTCTTCTCAAACTAACCAATTAGATGAACTGGAGCAAAACTCTCATCATGTCTTAATATTACCTTAGAGGGATTGTCAGGTTCAAATGGAATATTAGAAATGAAATGCTGATTGTACCATGTAACTATGGATTGTTATTGCTCTTGTCAGAGATTAGGAGAGACCAAGCATACATATGTTAAAAACAAAAAACCAAACAGCGTAAATGATAAATCACCATTTAATATGCCTGCCACAGGAATTAATAATGATAACACTGTGCCTTTTTTAAAATATTTTTTATGTTTTTATTAAAATTTTTTATTTTCAAAACATATGCACAGATAATTTTCAATATTTATCCTGGCAAAATTTGTGTTCCAAATTTTTCCCTTCCTTCCCCCAAGTTGGCAAGGAATCCAATATATGATGAACATGTATAATTCTTCTACCAGTATACATATTTCCGCAATTATGTTGCACCAAAAAAATCAGATCAAAAAGGGAAAAAATGAAAAAGAAAACAAAATGCAAGCAAACAACAACAACAAAGTGAATATTATATTGTGAACCACACTCAGTCCCCACAGTTCTCTCTCGCAGATGGCTCTCTTCATCACAAGACCATTGGAACTGGACTGAATCATCTCACTGTTGAAGAGTCATATGCAATGGAATTGATCATCGTATAATCTGTTGCCTTGTACAAAGTCCTCCTCATTCTACTCACTTCACTTATGTGCTAAAGACTTTACAAATATTTCACTGAATCCTCACAACAACCCTGAGAGATAGATGTTGTTATTATGCCCCCTTTATAAATGAAGAAACTGAGATAAAGAGAAATAAAATGACTTACTCAAGAATACAAAGCTTGTAAATATATGTGGATGGATTTGAATTTCGGTCTTCCTAACTCCATGTTCAGCATTATTCACAATATCACCTAGCTGGCTATTTTTAGTTCAGAGAAAGGAGAGGTTGTTTGTATTGGGGTCTTCAGAATAAGTTTCATGTGCAAGATAGGACTTGAACTTGAATGTAAAGGATAAGGACCCAGCATAATATAATGGAAAGAAATGATCTTTTCTGCCCTTGACTTCACATAGCATTTTGCAGCTGTTGTGCTCTTAATATATTCTGATACATTATAATTATTATATAGTATTGTTTAGTGTTGCATATTTATGAGAGTCAGTCTCTTTAAAGGCATGTAATGGGATAAAATAGTCCTCTTCCCTCACTCTACACCACATTCCTGTTTCCCTGCCCACTTTGAAGCAGGTACAGATAGTCTCTGACAGTTTATTGTCTGTTATGAGGATTGGTCAGTAGAAGAAAAACTTTTTCTCACCAGAGCAGACCCTATTGAGAATTTGGTTTCTTAGGCAAACCTGTGTCAGGGATGGTGTTACCTCCTCTTTATGTTTCCTTTCCCTTTGGTATGAGGCCTTAAGCTCATTCAAAAGCAACTGGCTTCTTCCATCTTTCTTGAACTAGAGCAGTGAGTTTCCTGAATGAGTTGTAGCAACAGCAGCATTGGCCAACTAGCTCAAAAAGAGAGAATATAACAGAGAGAGAAACCATCAGAAAAACGTGGTTATTTGTTTTTTGGTTTTGAATCTTTAAAAAATTAATTTTTTAATTTTTTCCACAATTACATATTGAAATAATTTAGTTTTTTAAAGTTTTGATGCCAAATTCTATACTTCCCATTTCCCCTCCACCCCACCCTGAGATGCTAAATAATACAGTATAGCTTATAAGTGTTCAATAATACAAATATTTCTATATTAGTCATTTTATAAAACAAGACTCAAAAAAGAAAGGATAGAAGGAAAGAATCAAGGAAGGGAGAAAGGAAGGAATGAGGGAGGAAGGAAAGAATGAAAAAAAAGTGAAAAATAGAATGCCCATTTGTTTTTGTTGAGACTGTCCTCACTGTAGGTAAAATTAAAAATAACCAATGAATATTTCAGTTCCAAATATCCTAATAAGACTTACATGCTTGTCTTTCAACTAATTAATTATAATGAGGCTTTGCTTCTTTATTACTTGTATTACCCTTCCTATGAAGGAATATACTTTTCCTATTCTATTCCTGTTTCATATTTATATTCTGGCTATTTTCTAAATTTTCAACATCCTCCCATCTCTCACTGCAGATGACTTTTAGACTAGATTTAAAACTGAAATTGTTCTCTTGAGGGTAGAATTGGAGTGGTTCTGTTGATGATATAGACAATACTAGAGTAATGACTTTAGTGCAAACCTTGAAAGAAGAGAAAGAGAATGAAGATTGGAGAGAGTGTCTAAGACCTTTAGTCTCAACCTTGTGGTGGTACCTGATTAGCTGCTGTGTTCAATATCAATCACATTCCAGTTAGCAATTATTAGTAAAATTAGCAATGTTCAAGCTCCTCAAAATTTTGTATCTCGCCTCCTGCCAATGTTAAGATATGAAAAATAGTAAATGATTGTTGAATGAGTGAACTAGGTTCAGTCCCCACTCTGCCTAGCTCTGTGAGCTTAGATAACTTTAATTCATTTCTCTGTTTCTTTCATTTTTCGTTTTTTAGTAATATCTTCTTGCCTACATCACTAGGTTGTTGCACATAACAATAGGCTTGATAAAGGCCAGGACTCAAAGACATTACCAGCTGATTCCTTAATTTACCTCTTGCCTAACTTCTCCATCCATTTTTAACATTCTTTTACATATATCTTCCTCATTAGAATATAAGCTATAAGAGGTAAAACATTGTCTTGCTTGTTTATATTTGCATCTCCATTACAAAATATAGTACCTAGCACATATTAAACTGTATAAAATGAGTGTTTTAATAATCTCTCTCTCTCATCTTTTTCTCTGACTCTAGTATGTTATTTGAAAGTGTTTTGTAATACATATTCTTGTTTAAATTATTTTATCATATAAATACATCCATCAATCAACAAACATTTATTAAACAATATGTGCCAGGCATTGTATTATACATTGACGATTCTCATACAAACAAGCAAGATAGTCCCTGCTCTCAAGGAGTTTACATTCTGATAGGGAAGTCATCATGTATATATATTGGTGAATACAGGTGAACACAGAAAAGGAGAAGATAAATACCTTAAAGAGTCAGCAATCTTGTGTGCAAGCATTTTCATCATGAGAGCACCAGAATTCTTCCAATGCTTCTGATCTTTTGATTCTTGCTCATGATTGTGTCTTTCAGTGCCACCCAACCCTTAAATCTTTCAGAGTATCTACCCAATCTAAATTTCATTCCTTCCTTCCTTCTTTCCCTTTTTTCCTCCTTCCTTTCCTCCTTCTTTCCTTTCTTCCTCCCTCTCTCTCTCCATCCCTTCCTTCCTATCTTCCTCTGTCCCTTCCTCCCTCCCTTCCTTCCTCCCTTCTTTCCTTCCTTTTTCCCCTCCCTTCCTCCCTCCCTTCCTTTCTTCTTTCCTTCCCTCCTTCCTCCCTCCTTCCTCCTTTCCTTCCTATTCTCCTCTGTCCCTCCCTCCCTCCCTTCCTTTCTTTCTCCCTCCTTTGTTTCCTTTCCCCCTCCCTCCCTCCCTTTCTCCCTTCCTTCCTTCCTTCCTTCCCTCCTTCCTCCTTCCCTCCCTCTTTCTTCCTTCCCTCCTTCCTCCTTCCTTTCTTCTTTCCTTCCCTCCTTCCTTCCTTCCTTTCTTCCTTCCTTTCTTCCTTGCTCTCTTCCTTCCTTCCTTCCTTCCTTCCTTCCTTCCTTCCTTCCTTCCTTTCTTTCTTTCTTTCTTTCTTTTTCTTTCTTTCTTTCTTCCTTCCTTCCTTCCTTCCTTCCTTCCTTCCTTCCTTCCTTCCTCTCTTTCTTCCTCTCTTCCTTCCTCCCTCCTTCCTTCCCTCCCTCCTTCCTCTCTTTCTTTCTTTCTTTCTTTCTTTCATCTGTCTTTCTGTCTTTCTGTCTTTCTTCTTTCTTTCCTTCTCTCTCTCTCTCTCTCTCTCTCTCTCTCTCTCTCTCTCTCTCTCTCTCTCTCTCTCTCTCTCTTTCTTTCTTTTGCCTGCACACTCACTTGCCTCCCACTTTTGTTAGATGACAAACCTACCTCCTTTTTCAGGCATATGGGTACATTGGTAAAGTCTTTTACACAGTCCACATGTAAGTCATCATTGGTAACATGATGCACTCTGCTTACACCCACCATGTGTTTTTCCATTTCCTTTTGGGTCCCTTATAATTTTGATTCTTCTGAGATCATAGTGTTCTATGATTTGCAGCCATATAACATCACCAGGAGAATATTAGTCTTAAAAAGAAGGACTTTTGGAGCATTGGACAGCTTTAATCATTGAAAGCACTACATAATTTCCTAAATACAATCCAGGCCATTTTCCTCAATTCAGGGATCAGTTCATTGTCCATTTGTAGTGCTTGTCCATGACCCATCCAACTGCTTGTTGTAATTTGGGCAATACATGTTTTTCATCAACTTTATATTTCCAGTGTGGATAATGAGGCCTATTTCTTTAAGTGATCATAGATCTCACTGAGGAAGGCCTGTGGTGCTTTGGAGCTCCATTCAAGTAGTGTCTGAAAACATGGATATCGGGAGACATCATCACTAGTAGTGAACATTTCTTTTGTTTGGAGTCTGTAAGACGTCCATGACATTGAAGATCACTGTCTTCAATGAGTATAGGTCACCCTATTTGATGTCTTGATAGATGCTGATATTTATCACAATATTGAACAAAAATGTCATTGAAGTGAAAGGCACCTAACTGGCTCAATGGATAGACTGTTGGGCTTGGAAACCAGAGGATATGAGTTCAAATCAATGTGCAAGTTACTCAATCTATGTTTGCCACAGATTCCTCAGTTGTAAAATGGGAATAATTATAGGAACAATCTTCTAGGGTTGGTGTGAGGATCAAATGAGGTAATACTTCTAAAGTACTTATTAGCCCTATGTTTGATATCTAGTAGGTGCTTCATAAACATTTATTTTATTATTATTGTGAATTCTTATATGGTTTAAACGTATACATATATTTTAATATCTAGATATTTTCTTTGAGAAAATATTTAAAACTGAATTTTATTGCACCAAATATTTTTTGAAATTATCAAACAATAGACATAAAGGGAGTGTAGCATTTTGTACATTTCTGTCAGTTATGTGCCTATGAAGATATAGTTTTTATAGAAAACTCTGGGAAAGAACACTTACTTCATTTCCATGCTTTCATCAAGTATTATCTCTCCGCATATATAGACCATTCTCCAGGGGATTTTATATAGATGAAGACAAATGGGATCAGCATTTATTAATGTCTTTTGATAACTTTTTTTTTTTGGATTATCAGGACAAGTCCTATACATAAGCTTTTTCATTCTTTTGGAATAAGATTCATTTACAAATGTTTTTGGGGCAGTCTACTTAGCTGGATTTCATGTGGTGTTCTCCCAACAGGATCACTTCTCCCTTAAATACTTTCCACTGCTTAATGAATTAATTCTGGCTATAATTTTCTATCATCCTGTTCTATAATGTTTTGCAAATTAGCTTGTATTATAATCCAGTGTTTCCTTTGTTTGTCATGTCTCTTTGATAGCTGAGTTGATTTCTGAATTCTTTTTGTCTCTTGTTATATGACTATTTCAAATCTGTTAAACTTTTCTAAGAAATGATGATGGAATTCATGTCTTTACTTCACCCTTCCCACTATTTCCCATTTTTTCAGTTTACTACTTTCTTAAAAGTTTTAGTTGGAACTGCTGTGTCTTCCTATTTTTATCCTTTTTAATTTTTAATTTGGTGATGATTTTGAACTTTGCTCTAGTCCAGTATATGACAGCATTTAGCTGACTGAAGTGAAATGAACCTCTTATCAGTAACCAGTTATTTACTTTCACTTAAAATATAGTCAATGTCATTTTTGGTGATATTTAGTTCTTATCACATCTAATACTTTCTGATTAATTTTTTGAAGAAAGATATTCATGATCTAGATCAAGGGGTTCTGGGTAGCAAAATTCTTGAACAGCTGAACCAGATTAAAATGAAATATTTATGCAACTATCTATTTCTATTTCTGTTTTTGTCTCTCTGTTCATTCTCTATCCAATTATCTATCCATCTATCAATCAATCCATCTATTATTTATCTATCTGTCCATCTGTCTGTCTATTCACTATTTACCTATTCCTAATGGTAAAATGAAATAATTAAATATCATATGAAAGCATGTAAAATTACATTTTAATTGGGAAATATTTAACAAATGAAATAAAATACAACATAAATATGTTAATTTGTGGTTTTCTAAGTCAATATGCTACCTACATAGAGGTTGTTTGATATCATTGTTAAATATGTGTATATGTTTATATATAATGTATGTAATATACATATATGCATATCTATTCATATATAAATTAATAGATAGATATAGATTGATAGATGTAGATGTTTCTGTCTGTCTATCTGAAGCTTCATGATGTTTGTCTGTCTGTCTGTCTACGTAAAGCTTCATGCAAGTCTGGATTTTTACATTTCTTTTTCTTTTCTTTCTTTTTTCCTTTTTATTTTATTTTATCTATTTGCTTGTTTGTTTATTTATTTATTATGAGGCAAGTGGAGTTAAGTGGCTTGTTGGGGGGGGGTGTCACATTTTATTTACATTTCTTACTCCTCAGATTTATTTTTCAAAATATTGTCCACGTTCCCTTGTATGTCTACTTTCAATTTAACTCAGTCTTAAAAAATACTGTCAGGTTCTTTATATAATTTTTCAGTTTCATCTTTTGTAAGAGACATTAGAGTATAAGTTGCAATGACACAGTTGGTGATCTGCTTGCAAAGGCTAATCACGAAACTTGCTTACTTCACTACTAGTTCACATTATTCTTTGGATTTCTTTCTTCAACAACTGTCTTCTCATCTCGGAGAGATCTCTGCCCTGAGGCTCTGCTCTCCTGACCTGTGACACCCTAGACTAACCCATCATATCAGTAGGGGCTCTAGCAATATTTACTTCACTCCAGGCTTAATAAAATATAAATTTCTCTGCCTTCCCACTTTATAGAGAAGGCTTTGTCCAGAAAGTTACCTTCTTCTGACTAGTAACTGCCTAACATAGACCACCATTTCTTGGGGAAATCCAGGTAAACTTACTCCTCAATCCTGGCTCAGTTTATACTCTGGACTTCTCTGCTTCCTCTTGTCCCTTGTCCCTTGTCCCTATCTAGACACTTCCCCCCTCATATTCTTCCTGCTCCCTTTCAAATGTGATCTACCCCCATTAGGATATAGTCTTATTTGAAATGAGTATGTTTCATTAGCTTATGTTTGTATTTATAGTGCTTAGAATAGTGCTTAATACATTATAAGAACTCAATAAATATTCTATCTTTCTGTTCATTCCATCCATCTATCTATATCTGTCTGTATATCTCTTTGTCTATCAGTCTATTCATCTATTTTTGTCCCTCTGTCTGTCTATCCATCATCTACTTATCTATCTGCATCTGTCAGTCCATCTCTGGTTCTGATGTTTTGTTTCTCTGTCTACACATCATTTCCTTTCTTTCTCTCTGACAATCCATCCATCTGTCTATTAATCTATCTTTTTGTCTGTCAGGACACCTGTCTATTGCTGACTGTTTCTCTGTCTATCCACCACCTGTTTCTGTCTCTTCTCTCTCTCTGTGCAACTATAATCTATTGCTGTTTTTTTTTTTCTGTTTTTGTCTCTCTGTTCATTCTCTATCCAGTTATCTATCGATTTATCAATCTATCCATCTATTATTTATCTGTCCATCTGTCTATCTATTCACTATCTATATATTCCTAATGGTAAAATGAAATAATTAAATATCTTATGAAATCATGTTTCTGGTTACTTTTATTTTCAAAAGGAAGTCAACTTGAGCAATTCCTTAAATTGTGTACTTTTAGTTGTTTCATGAGATGTTTCAATACTTTGTGAGTAGGTTTCTGGAATGAGCTTCTGACCTCAGCAAGATTTTTAAAACATGCCTAGGATAGAATACTCAAGCAAACAGGTATGATCCATGCAAAGCAAAGTATGGATGTACTATCATTTCCCTTCCCATGTTCTACATACTAAGTCCCTCTTAATGCACCCTGAAATTGTATTAAGCTTTCTGAATGTCATAGATTGTGAGCTCCTCAAGGCCAAGGACGATGTTTTGCATTTCTTTGTATTTATCCTTAGTACTTATCATAATTCCTGGCACATAGTAGGCCTTTAGTAAATCTTTGACTGAGACTGCTAATGCATAAGTGACTTATGGTTCACAAAGACTCCTACATTATTTTCATTTATCCATTCTATAGTCATGCCTCATCCATCTCGTACTTCTGAAGTTGACTTTTTGAACACTTAAGTGACTTTGCAATTATTGTTTTTAAATCTCATTTTTGAAATAAACTTAGTTCACTGTTCTAGGCTTTCAAGATCATTTCGAATTCTATTATGTCATCCAAAATGTTAATTATCCTCCCAAGTTTGGTGTCATTTACGAATTTAATAAGCATGGCTTCTCCACTTCCCTCTAAGTCATTGATAAAGATAATAAATCTCACAGGTCAGTGGAGATTCCCTGGGTATTTCTCTACCACTCTATTAGATTTCCAAACTGACATTGAGTCATTAAAATGACTACTCTTTAGATCCGATTGTTAGTCCAGTTAATCAAATTAATGATAACTGACCTTTGATATTCAAATCTCTATCATGGACACCCAGAGGCCATGAAAGACTTTGTTGAATGCTTTGCTAATATTTTAGAATACTCAATTATAGTCACCCTCTCCCTCCTCCCTCTTCTCCTTCTCTTCTTCCTCCTCCTCCACTTTCTTTTCTTCTTTTCTTTTTCCTCCTCCTTCTTCTTGTCCTTAGGAGTTACATCTATCATTTTCCCATATAGGAATGCAAAGAATTTAAACTTATGGAATCCCTTAAGAGTACTCTTTCACATTTACCTTTGTGCTTTTCTTGAATCTTGTGTTTAAATGACAGTTTTTCTATTAAGCTCTGGTCTTTTCATCAGCAATGTTTGAAAGTTCTCTATTTCATTGTTTGGTTTTTCCTTCAAAGTATTATACTCAGTTTTTCAGGGTAGACTACTTTTTGTTGCAATTATAGTTCCTTTACCTTCTGGAATATCATATTCCAAGCCATTAATGAGGAAGCTGCTAAATTTGTTATTTCTTTCTGGTTGTTTGAAGTATTGTTGCTGCTGTTGCCATCATGTTATGTGCGGGGTCTGAACAGTCTTCATCCAGACTTCTGCTGACCTCTTAAATTTTCTTAGGCCCCCAAATGCCTTACCTTGACTTTTGTTGGCTTTTCCACTCCAAAATTTAATCTGAGTCATTATTTTAAAAGTGTTGGAGGGGAATGCTGGGAGAGTTTAGCGAGTGACTGCTCCTAATCTTCCATCTTGATTCTGTCCCTATCCTTTAAAGTTAAATTAAAATGCAACGTTTCTGTGAAGTCTTCAATTTCATGGAAACAAATGACCTTCATCCTCAGGTTTCACATGGCAGCACTTGTTTTCCTCCTCTCTAAAATATTTATCATGTAATATAGTAACTATACTATGTGTGTTTATACCTTGTTCCTCTATCAGATTATAAGCTTCACGAGATATGTTTTTCATTCAGACTTTATGTCTAGTCCTCAATATCTAGCCAAGTTCTCTTTTCATAGCAAATATTTAATAAATATCTATGATCTAATTTAATCATATTCAAGAGAAACAAAAAGAGAAATGAGTCCATTGGTTTAAAATTAGCCAGTTAGTCTATGACAGATGTTGTATTAGAATCCAGGTTTCCTAATTCCCAGAACTCTCTTGATTTTTCTATTTTTTGCACTGCCTCTAGGCATAAATATCCCTCTTCAGATAAAGTCCAGGAAAGACAGAATCAACAGCTAAGTACTGTGCCTGAGATCCTATCAGATGGATTATACATTTCAGTGAAATCTATAGCTATGTAAACAAACAAACAAAATCTCCTTATTAATTACCTACCAACTGAAGTCATACTAAATTTAGGGTGGCCTCCTTCTTCAATGTAAGATATTATCTGCTCCAAAAAAGCTTGAACCAGATCTTCCTTCCTATTCAGAAGAGATTTGGTATAAGAAGTAGAGGTAGAATTCAATTCTAGAGATTTGGTATAAGAAGTAGAGGTAGAATTCAATTCTTTTTCTTTCTTTCTTTCTTTCTTTCTTTCTTTCTTTCTTTCTTTCTTTCTTTCTTTCTTTCTTTCTTTCTTTCTTTCTTTCTTTCTTTCTTTCTTTTCTTCCTTCCTTCCTTCCTTCCTTCTTTCTTTCTTCTTTCTTCCTTCCTTCCTTCCTTCCTTCCTTCCTTCCTTCCTTCCTTCTTTTCTTCCTTCTTTCCTTCCTTCCTTTCTTCCTTCCTTCCTTCCTTCCTTCCTTCCTTCCTTCCTTCTTTTCTTCCTTCTTTCTTTCTTTCTTTCTTAGGCAATTGGGGTTAAGTGACTCGCACAAGTGCACACAGCTATTGTTAAGTGTATGAATTCATATTTGAACTCAGGTCCTCCTTACTCCAGAGTTAGTGTTCTATCCACTGCACCACCATCCAGTTACCCCAACTTGGGGTTTTCTTGGCAAAGATACAGGAATAGTTTGCCATTTCCTTCTGTAGCTTATTTTACAGATGAGGAACTGAGCAAACAGGGTTGACTTGCTCAGTGTCACACAGCTAGGAAGTATTTGAACTTGTCTTCCTGACCTCAGGCTTGAAGCTTTATCCACCTAATTTCCTTTAGACACTCTGGCTTTGACACTTGCCTGAAATTTAAAGTTTAATCCAATACTTGTTAGCAGATAAAATATTCTTTTTATAAACTTTTTATATAAGCTCATATGTTAGGATCAGTTATTTTCAATTTAAGTATAATTTCTTTCAGACCTGGAACATGAGCTAATTAGCATTACTGGGAAATCTTTGGGAAAACCAGGAGAATTGTGACAAATAGTAAGAACCATGTTTTCTTTTCTTGTTAAGAAGGTGCCATTCAGTTATTGTGCCACTAGATGTCACCAGCAGGAGGTGTACTGTGCTGCTGACTGCTTGAAGCTTTTCCCCTGTGAAATAGCCATGCATTTTCAAACTCTCTTGATTTTGGTGGTCCAGAAGGGAATAATAAACTTCCCAGACCAAGACCCATCTCATTGGGATCAGAGGAGTGCTACACTTCCCTGCTACTCCCATGAGTACCAAAGAAGAATCCAGGGAAAATTCTGTGACTGGCATTATTATGCGGCTGCTATGAAGGAGCTAAAGAGAAGATAAACCAATGGGACTCAGTGACAAGGACAAAAACCAGCTATTTGTTGTCCTGTTTGTTATCCTCGGGATGTCCTAAAGTATCTGCCTATGCAGAGCAGAAGAGGCTTTCTGGCAAATATTACAGCTAGAGTACCTAAGCATAATGCTAACTCGGGGGCCAAATAGCTTATATTGTCCTCCTATATTATCAAATTCCCAGCCACTATCTCTGAAAGAACAATTAAGTGAAGGCAGAAAAGGAAGCACTCATGATAAATGGAAGCTAAGCCCAAATATGATTATGCTGCATTTGTATAATGCTGAATAGCATTCGGGTCATATCTGGGGAAATAATTTTCTTAAAGTGTCAGCTACTGCTAGCACATTATTTATATTTAGAATTAAATATGGATCACTGGGATTGCCTATTGAAGTACACCTCTCATTTTCACAAGGTCTTTTATGGAGACTGTACTGGCGTAGGGCTACTCTGGTAAATGGCAAAGAGCTATAAAAACAGCTGTGGGGAAGACACACAGAAAATAATAGACACCATTGAATGGTTTGAAATCTTGCCTTTCATTGTTTGTTCTTAAAATTTTTTTAAATCAATAGTGAGAATAGTGAGGATGGATGGAGGTTGTATATGGAGAAAAGAATGGAATATTAATGTGTTGTGCCAAATTGGAGCACATTGGAGCATAACAAAAAGTGTTGTCTTTTCTCAGGGTTCAATGAAGGAAGTTATATTATGAATCTAAAAGTGAACTGACCTATTCTCTCTCCTAGTTTTGACTAGGACATTGACTCAATACTCTACTTTGGTGTGGGAAGAAGACCTTGTAAGGAAGTGATATCAATATTTCAAAGCAGATATAAATGACTGACCCTTATTGATAGTTGCCATCTCTATAATGATTTCAGGCACAGTGAAATAGAGCACTGGGCCTGGAGTCAGGAAGATTTGTCGCAAATACTAACTAGCTGAAAAGACTGAAAAACATCAACAACAACAATAAAATATGAGGGCTTTAAGGTTTGCAAAGCTGACTATATGCATTGTGAAATAAATACTAATGGTTTTATTATCCTCCTTTAACAAATGTGGAAACTGAGCCTCAGCAAGATTAACTGATTTGCTCATGATTAAAAGCCAGTAAGTAGGGAAAGCAATATTCAGGCCTAAGTCTTTACTATTAGCAAGTCTACTGTTCTTTTCACTATCTGTCTGGAGTTCTGATTAGAATTTCTGAGGGAAAAATAGAGCAATCTATCTGTTCTTCTAACAATTGGTTGGAGATGTCATACATGAACTTGATAAGAAATAGAACCATAGTACTCTGTTCTGGAACTGTATCTGGTCATGGAAAAGGGCAACAAGCATTGCTTCTTGGAACATGAGTTTTTCCAGATAATCCAATGTCTATATAATGGAGGCTTAGCTTTCTCCCTGTTTTGTGGAAGTGAGAAACTGGAGGGGAAGACTGAATCATTGCCATCATCATTATTACCATCATCATAACTATAATCATCATCATCATCATCATTAGCAGCAGCAAGTAGCAGCAGCAGCTAGATGTTTAGAATCATTACTTAAAGGAATTTGGAGCAGTTTGAGGGAGAGGGAGGGAAAATTCCTGCCTTTATGCCTCCAACTTGGCTTTACCTCCCAGTAGTAGCATCTATGTGTGAGTGGTAAAATCATACTATATAGTCAACATGGTATCAAAGATAATGCTTCAGTTGAAAAGTTCCCTTTCTCTTGTACTTGTGCAACTGCTTTATAGGCTTTCAAGTGCAGGAAATTTCTGCATATAAGACTGGTACCTCTTGACAATGACACCATACTTTCCTTTTTTCATTATCTTCTAAGTTAACTGTGGCACAGTCTTTATTTCTGAGCATGTATGGATTTCTGACACCATTACATGTGTGGCTTTCCTTATTAAAAACAAAAACAAAAACAAATAGGTAGCTCTGGTAGCTAGAGAAACTGATTAGCCCATGTAATATTGTATCCTTTTTTCTGTGTATATACAGCTGATGGCTTATAAATCATCAATAAATCTAATAATTAGCAAATAAGTATAAAGGCTCAACTTGATGCTCTGATGAATTCACAGAATATGTAGCCCAAATCTAACACTAGAGGATAATTTTCTATTTCAATTTAATTATAAATTAGTACCTATACAAGATCTTGAGGATATAGAGACAAAAACAAAAATAACTCCTAACCTCAAGAAGCTTATATTCTACCAGGAGGAAATGCTTTTGTTATTGTCCTGTTACTTTAGAAGTAACAGTTTCATAGTCAACATGAAGATGATAAAATACATCTATAAAGACCTATGAGTTTTGTATGACATAAGCTTCTGACTTTAGATGGAGTAGATTTTAGTACAACTATATGATTCCTACAATATGGTAAAAATGAATATGGTAAAGAATGGATAATCCCTAAGAAAGTATCTCTTTCATGGGGTTCCTCTAGCAAAGCTATCTTAGATTCAAAGCATTCTATGGGTCTGCCTTCACTCAATCATAACTCCTAAGACCCAACTAATGTATTTCCTTTTTTTTTCAGTCAGACAGAGATCATGTTAATTCAGAATCAAAAGGCATTAAGTTCAATAGCATAGCAAATAAAATGACAAGAAATGATTCTTCTCATTCCAATTCAATATTTGCTCTTAGGGCATGCTATTCTCTTGGCTGCTATGGGACATTTCACTGGATGTATATGGACTTTTCTGGATGTTAGTCTTCTGATCACAAGGTTGCATTGGGCATTTAATCTCTTTAAGCTAGGGTGCAGTGAAATGGTCAAAGGATATGAACAGACAATTCTCAGACGAAGAAATTGAAACTATTTCTAGCCATATGAAAAGATACTCCAAGTCATTATCAATCAGAGAAAAGCAAATTAAGACAACTCTGAGATACCACTATATACCTGTCAGATTGGCTAAGATGACAGGAAAAAATAATGATGAATGTTGGAGGGGATGCGGGAAAACAGGGACACTAATACATTGTTGGTGGAATTGTGAATACATCCAACCATTCTGGAGAACAATTTGGAACTATGCTCAAAAAGTTATCAAACTGTGCATACCTTTGATCCAGCAGTGTTACTACTGGGCTTATATCCCAAAGAAATCATAAAGAAGGGAAAGAGATCTGTATGTGCACGAATGTTTGTGGCAGCCCTCTTTGTAGTGGCCAGAAATTGGAAACTGAATGGATGTCCATCAATTGGAGAATGGCTGAATAAATTGTGGTATATGAATATTTTGGAATATTATTGTTCGGTAAGAAATGACCAACAGGATGATTTCAGAAAGGTCTGGAGAGACTTATATGAACTGATGCTGAGTGAAATGAGCAGGGCCAGGAGATCATTATATACTTCAACAACAATACCATATGATGCCCAATTCTGATGGACCTGGCCATTCTCAGCAATGAGATGAACCAAACCAGTTCCAATGGAGCAATAATGAATCGAACCAGCTATGCCCAGTGAAAGAACTCTGGGAGATGACTAAGAACTATTACATTGAATTCCCACTCCCTATATTTTTGCCTGCCAGCATTTTGGATTTTCTTCATAGGCTAATTGTACAATATTTCAGAGTCCGATTCTTTTTGTACAGCAAAATAATGGTTTGATCATGTATATTTATTGTGTATCTAATTTATACTTTAATATATTTAACATCTACTAGTCATCCTGCCATCTAGAGGAGGGGGTGGGGGGAAGGAGGGGAAAAATTGGAACAAAAGATTTGGCAATTGTCGATGCTGTAAAATTACCCATACATACATCGTGTAAATAAAAGGCTATTAAAAAAAAAAAAAAGCTAGAGTGCAGTGAATAGAAATTTTCTCTCTCTCATCCTCTTTTTGTTTTTCTGTCTCCCTTTCTGTCTCTGTCTCTCTCATTCTCCCTATATTTCTCTTTTTCATCCTCTGAATGATAATGTTTATTTGAGAGAACTACTTGACTTATGGTTAGAAGTTCCTACTTCTACTTAACACACAAATTAATTTGAAGGAACAAAACTAAATGAAAAAGGCAAACTCATTTTCCTTTCATCCCAGCCCACATTTTCATTTTGTTTGTGTCCATTTGTCAGAAGAAAAACCGTCTGGCTTGATACTGTTATTTTTATCAATAAAAAGTCTTCTTGTTTCTCTCCTCATAAGTTGGCTGAAGATTTGTATTGGGCCATTCATCATACATCAAATTTAGGGAACTGTTATTGGAAGGATCCATGTTATATTCCAAACTAAAAGTGATCTTGAAACATATATACTGAGAAATTTCTCCAAATTGCAATGGTAAAAATGGACACTGGAGTGCCTTGAACTTTGAATATAGAGTACATCATTTATTTTAAATTTATTTTTAAATTTAGCTTCATTCAAGAAGGCACAATTCTTTGCAAATTGTAGGCACAGGGATGCAAAGGCAAAAGTGAAACCATTCTTTTCTTGAAGTGATTACAATGGGGATGTTATATAGTAGCATAATCCATGAGATTTTTGGTGACTTGCCAGAACCCAAAGAAATAAAATTCAGGTATTTCCTATGTTTCCTATGGAGACTGTTAATGTCACCACACTAAAAATAGTGGTTGAGTAGTGGTAGTAGTTCAGGTGCTTAATAATCTGCTGGATTGGTATGGAAATGAAGGTTGTAATAAACATTTGGAAAAAAGTCAGTGATGATTTCCTACACAAGTAAATATTATGTTGTCAAATAGAAAGAAGTCAGGGATAGGATTTGATGGGCTCCTGAGATGATGTGACAGATAAGGCTGGGGGAATAATGATACTGTCAAAGAAGAGTATAAAGAAAGGCTCACAAAAGTCTAATGGCAAAACTTTTGGAAATGCCCATCTCAAGTTATAGAAATGCAGATGCCAATGAACGAGATAGAGAAGGAATGGTTGGACATTTAAGAGGTGAACCAGGAAAGTAAGCTTTGAAAGACAGTCTATTCCTCAGTTCTTTGCATTCACTCACCCTGTTTATAGAATTTAAAATAAAATTCTATAAACTTTTTCAATTACATATAAAGAGAATTTCCAATATTCACTTTTATAAGATTTTGAGTTCCATTTTTTTTCTCCCTCCTTTCTTCCCTTTTCAAGTCGTCTGTTATATATGTCTCTGTGTACATGTCTACTTATCTGGTGGAAGGCCATTGTCATCTTATTAATGGACTATTTCAATAGCCTTTTGAATTGTTACCATGCTTTAAGTTTCTTCCCAGTCCAATCCATTTTCTATTTAGTTGTAAAAGTGACTGATTATGTCATTCTATCCTTTCCCTAGCTCAATAAATGCTAGTGACTCCCTATTATCTCCATAATAAATGGGAAATCATATATTTGTCATTTAAAACCCATTTCAACATGGCTCCTTCTTGCCTTTCCAGTTTTCTTCACTTTTATGTTCCTTTGTCTTGTAGGGGCCTCCATGCCTAGATGCTCTGCTTTCTCACCTCTGCCTCTTAGTTTCCCAAGCTTTAGTCAAGACTCAGTTCAAATTGTACTTTCTGCAGGACTCTCGTTTTCTACTACTAATGCCTTCCTTCTGAAATTAGCTTTCATTTATGAAATATTGATGTCAAAATAAACATATGCACACACAATATATATCTAGATCACAATATATCTACGTGTATGTAAATATATACATATATGTGTGTGTCACAAACATACACACATATTGTTGTTTGTCCTTTATTCTTGAAGAAGACCTTGACATCAAGAAGGTGTTACCATGACATATAAATGAGGGAGGACTGTGCAAGATCACCTTCTTCACTTTCCCTTGCAGAACTATTTGGGTCCAGGGGCAAGATATAGATCAAAATGACTAAAGATGACCCTCAGTGAAATGGGAGATCCTGACCTTTTTAAGCTAAGGTCTAAGTTTGATTAAGGTTGTACTCATTCAGTGATTAAGTCTAGGTACCTATAAGGTAAAGAATCTTCTCTTTCATCTCTTCCAAAATAAATAAATAAATAAATAGTGAATGTATGAATCTAGGAGGAGAAGACCTTCAAGGTTTCTGGTCAAAGCAGAAATGACTGCTATTTACATTCTGTCTGAGTCCATCAGGACCAAATGGGGCTTGGCTAGGACTTATTGGTGGCCAATTATATATGTTGGTTTACTAGCCATATATATAGTAAATTATCTAAATTCAAGTCTATACGTTCTCTCTACACAGTCTCTTTTTAATCCCTTACAATTCTTCCTTCACCACTATGCTGAAATTTTTTCAGTAAAATTCAATCAATGATTAAGTATTTATTAAATGTTTAGAACTAGGCTAAGTACTGTGGATAAAAAAAAAAAAGGCAAAATCACAGTCCTTGCTATCAAGAAACTTATATTATACAAGAAGCAATATACAAACTGTATATACCATATACACATATGTATGTGTGCATATGTCTTATGCAAGCATATGACATATATGTATACATGTATCTCACGTGTACTATATGCATTGTATATGCATAGTTGTTAGTATATTGAATGTAGAGGATCCTGCCCCCCCCAAGATATTTCTGTGAAGAGGTAAATTGGAATAGAAATAGAATATCAATAATCTAACCCTTGAGGAAATGCTCACTCTAGATTGGGGAGACAGAAGGATATCTATAGGCAGATGTAGGGGGTTATACAGAGGTGAAGGTGGGTGGAAATGATTTAAAACATAAGAGATAGAAGAGATGATTGCTGGATCAAGGCCCTAGAGGATATAGGAAGAAATGGTATCAAGAGCACAGGTAGAAGGATTAATTAGCATTATAAGGAATAAAGATATCTTCTGAGAAAGAATAGATAGTAGAGAATGGGTGAAGATGCTGACACATTTTGTGGTATATGTCAATAGCTCTGTGCTCTTTGTGTGTATAAATATAACTATGTATAACTATAATATGAAGAAATAAATATACATATAATTTTTATACACACACACACACACACACACACACACACACACATTGGGTCATATGCTGTAAAAAGGAGAAAAATGCCAAAGTTTTTATCTATTTATTTCCTCCTTCCCCACTTTTATTTTTACTGAATATTATTGTTTATGCTCTGACATTGTCAGCAGATTTAATTTAGTAAAGATATATGAAGTGTCTACTATATATATAACACTGTGTTAGGCATTGAAGAAGATATGTAATATCTTAGGTAATACAAATTTGCTTGAAAAGTATATTTAAAAATTGTGAAGTGATAACAAAAAAGTTAAATAATGAAATAAAGTATATTTTATCCAAATTTTATCAAAGAAGTGAATTGAAAAATCATATTTTGTTTTAAGAATTTAAAGCATTAGCTGAATTCAGAAAACTGGATACACAGCTAAAAACTTTTCAGTTTCATGAGGACAAAAAAAAGGCATGGTCAGCAAAGGACCCCCTCCTTCTCCTTCCCCCAGTCCCAGTCAACAAGTCATTAACACAATCTAAAAAGTTTATAAATATTCAATTTTTTTTTGGACTGGAAATCATTTTTTAATATTAATTTATTATAATTATGTAATAATTATATTTTCTTTATAACTGCTACAATTTTGATCCCTTCCTTCATTTTATGATCTATCTAATCACCAATGGGATGCTAATCACATTTACACATATTATTTGTGCATTTTTTCAATAATATCAATTCATATATCTTCTGAAGAAAAACATGTAGACAGAATAAAATATAATCTGAACGCAAAGTCAAACAGCTACATTACTCATCAAGGTTCCTTGGAGTTGTAGAAGCTTTTTACTCTTTAATAACTTGGCCACAGAATCATAGAAATAAAGCTAGAAGGGATTTTGGAGATGATCTAGATCAATTTCTCATTTTACAGGTGAGGAAACTGAGACCTAGGGACCTTAAGTGGCTTATCCAAGGTCTTGCACTTTGTAAGCAGCAGAAATGGAATTTCAACACAAGCTCTCTTACTTTGTTACACTGACTTCTCACAGAAGTCCTTTAAATCACAAAGCTTAAATTGGTTGTTTCTAGATACAGTCTCATTCTAGGATTAGAATCTTTAGATAACTTTAAACTTTTTATTTGAACTCAGTCTAGATAGTTTCATTTTCTAACAGCATGATAACTGACCTATCTTTTATTCCCACCCAAAAACAATTGAATATATAGAAAAGTCAAGCTTTATTTTTTCATCTTTAAAGTGTTATCTGAATTCAGAGCAATGGATCAGAAGAGATATCACAGACATCAGTGACAAGTCAGTTCTGCAAGAATTGAAAACAACAAGTATCAATCAATATAGAATTTTAACCACATTTTTTCATTTTGTTTGGATGGCGGATTTCTTGGCTAGGCTGCTAAAATGCTCTGTAAGACTATTGGTACTTAATAGAATGTACATTGTTCTTATTCAAAGCAATATGCTAAGTAGACATAGTCTCAGGTAATGAGATTGTATTCCAAGTGAAACATTGTTATTATTCATTGGCAAAGGTTAAAACTCAAATAAAGGTTGAGAAAGGTGACATCTTCAGAATTTTTTTTCTGCATTTCAGTAACATATTGTAATGAATGAACATTAGGAAACATGTTTTCAAATGGATCTATAAAGCCTTGACAAAGAGGCTACAAATGTGGCTGGAAAACAAAACAACTCCACTCAGACACATTATAGACTGCTGAGCCCATGGGCCAGAGAAGGCAAGACTAAACATCATAAAGGTTATTTGTAAGTTGTGGCTCTCTCCAAAAGAATAAGACATTTGGATCTTTTGCCCGAGGCAGTTTATCTGTCAAATAAAATTATTAAATAGCCTTTTAAATAATTCAGGGCTGGGGGATAAAGTTACAAGAAGTTGGGAATTAGATATCGAATAGTGGGGGATTGAATTAAGTCCATGAAATTTAAAAGGGCCATGTTGAATGCAGTGCTTTAGATTCAAGGACTAAATTATATACATACATTCTAGGTATATTAAATGTGTTCAATATGCATATATGTGCATTACAATATACACATATGCATGTATGCACATGTGCGAATGTGCATGTGTACAGATACAGGCAGATAGGCATCTCAGTAGATAAAGTGCCAGGCTTTGAGTCAGGAAGTTCAAATCCAGTCTCAGATACTTTCTGTGTGTGACCCTGGACAAATCACTTAACTTTTTTTTTAATCTGTAAAATGGGGATAATAATAATAGCACCTACCTCCTAGGGATGTTGTGAGGATCAAATGAAATAATTATAAAGTGTTTAGCATAATGCCAAAAAAGCAAGCAAACAATGACAAAAATGGTAAAAATACTATGTTGTGATCCACACTCAGTCTCCATAGTTCTCTTTCTAAATGCAGATGTCTCTTTCCATCTCAAGTCTATCGGAATTGGCCTGAATGGAGCTGGTAATTCCTAAATGTATCTCTTTCAGAGGCATCATACTATAGTGGAAAGAATATTGAACATGGTATCAGAACGTGGCTTGAATTTCAGTTCTAGATTTATTCCTTGTCACTATAAATCCTGCAACAAGTTACTCTGCTCTCTATGCTTTAATTTTCTCATTATAATTACATATTATGATCCATTTATTACACAGATATATTGTAAGATGTGGGCTTTGTAAACTTTGAATGCCTATAGAAATGTGATTTGTTTTTTCAGCTGATATTTAGACTTCATGTATCAGCTCTTATATCACTATTATACAAGTGTTAGAATAATTTAAAAAAAAAATTCTTCCTTTTTTTTTTTTTTCTTTTCATCTCTAGTTTCTTCCCTAGACAATTGAGAAACCAATTACCACTGGGTTCAATGAATAATAAATACTTGTTGGACTGGATTGTGATATACCTCTATTTTTTATTTTTCTTTCTTTTTCTGGTTGATTACTTTGGGCTTTTACCACTTCCCAATACAGGTTAAAAAAATACATATCACGATGGTGGTAAATTGTGCTATTTAAATGTCTATTACTTGGTTTGTTAATCTGAACATTTTATAGTTCTGTAAATATTCTACTTCATTCAATTTGTAAGAGTTTTTTTGCATTTAGTTATGAAAATAAGTTTCTAATAATTTCTTCTTTTGCCTCATTGTTTCCTTTTGATAATACCAATGTGTTTTTTCTTCTTAAAGAAAATCAAATTAGCTAATGATATCTCTATTATTGTTTCCCCAATTCTCCTAATTTCTTTGATTAATCCTGATTTTTTTTTGCTTTAAATTCTATTAAACTTTTATTTGAGCTTTATAATTTTGCTTTTGTTATTTAAAGTTCAAAAATTGTGAACTTTCTGGTATTTTTTCTTGGATACCCAATTTACTAATTTATTCTTTCTCAATTTTGTTAGTGAAAGTATTTAGAGAGATGAAAAAAAAAATTACCTGTAAGGAATACTTTTGCTTCATCCACAAAATTCTCATATTTTTTCTCATTGTTGTCATTATCTTT
Organism: Antechinus flavipes; assembly: GCF_016432865.1. NCBI lineage: Eukaryota > Metazoa > Chordata > Mammalia > Dasyuromorphia > Dasyuridae > Antechinus > Antechinus flavipes. The sequence goes on from NC_067398.1 coordinate 169,232,041, forward strand.
AATAATATTATTTATTATTTTTTATGATTTGTTTTTTGATCCACTCATTCTTTAGGATTAAGTTATATAGTCTTTAATTAACTTTTAATTCTTTAATGGATCTTTGTTGAATAAAGCTTTATTACATTGTGATTAGTAAATGATCTGTATAATCTTTCTGCCTCTCTGAATTTGTTTGTGATATTTTAATCAGCTTAATTCCCCTACCCCTGATCTTTTTACCTCACCCAGTATCCAGTTACAGACTTTTGCCTTTTCTTTCTTTTGAACCTCTCTTTATGATTTTACCTCTGAACATAGCATTTGTTTTATTTATGATTTATCTCTTCCTTAATACGCTAAATTATTATTTTTTCCCAAGTCTTCTGGAACTCTCATTTCCCCCAATTCTTTTTTCTAGAGATTGCATTTCCTTTATAATAAAATTTTATCTCTTTCTTTAAAAAAAACCAACTTCCTTGCTTTATTTCTCAAATAAATTCTAGTCAATTTAAGGCCAAGTAGTATTTTTTTATTCAGATTTTGCTTGTAGCCATTTTGGAATTATTCTTTTCTGCTAGATTTGTGTCTTGGGTATTCTTGATTCCATAACAACTCTTTATCATGGAAGTAAGTTTTCTTTCAGAGTTACTTTCTGGATTAAGATTTTGTGTTCAAGTCAGGCTCCATCACTTTTAGAGAAAATATTGGAGCCTTATTTAGTCCTGCAGCTGTTTTTTTCTAAATAGTAGCAATATCTAACTGGAAATAAACATGTGACAAATTCACAAAGGTCATTCTCTTTACCAAAAGGAACATTTATTTAAGAAAAGAGGTTATAGACAAAATGAAAAGGTAAAATAGGCACCAGAAGTGGTAAATATGAAATAGAGTTGGGAGAGCATATAATTAGACACTATGAGACATGGAAGGCAGGGAGGGGATGAGAGGAAAGATACCATCAGGCATGGGAAGATAGGTGAGAAGGACATTGCAAGACAGAATCTGTAACAGATTTACCAAAAAGGGATTTAGCCAAAATGGCTGCGGGGCTACCTACAATCTCCATAGGAGGGTGGGATTGTAAGGTTGAGCTGATCTCCACCATGGTCCTTCCCTTTTTGCCTCAAGAAGTAATTTTATCAGTACTTCAAGCTTTCTTTGCCAACCCCACCCAGACTCAGGATCTCATCAGTAGGTGCTTAATAAAGTTTATTTTCTTCTCTTCCTTTTCCCTGGTATAATTAAGAATTATGTGTCTTAGCCATAGCCTTGAAAGGACCCTGATTTCATTCTCTCCTAATTTTTTTTTAATGACGTGACATTTAATATTAAATGGTCAAGTGTTTATTCAGAAATTATTTTGGCACCTTATTTAGACATTGGCTAAACCTATTTTCTACTAAATTGCTATTCAGTTTTCCCAGAAGTTCTTTTTGGAAGCATTTTCCAAGGAGGTCATGTTCTTCAGTTATTGAACACTTGGTTACTGAGTTTTATTATTTCTGATTTTTCTCTATCAGTCTAATTTATTCTTCTAATTTTCTATTTTTTAATCAGTACAATATAATTCTCATGATTTTTTTCTTTGTAACATATTTAAAGGTATAGAAATTCCTACTATATTTTATTATTTGCCAAAAAAATTCTAGATTGTTTCTGCAAGTATTTTTTTATTATTTTCTATAGTTCCTTAAAACATTCTCTAGGTTTTGACTTAGGATTGAATTTATTAATTAAATTAAGTGAGACAGGATCATCATTTTAATTATATCTCTGGAGCCCATCAATAAGCAATATTGGGCTACAGTGATTTATTTGCCTTTTTTTATTTCTGTGAAATCTCTTTTTAATTATATTTTTTATTTCTTGAGTGTGACATAGTATATAGATACTGAAATGTTTTATGCATTTTGTAGGTATTTTAAATGGGGTTCCTGTTTCTATAATTTTTCCTGGTTTTGTTATTTCCATGTAGAAATACTAATGATTTTTTTTGTTACTTTTGTTACTTTTATTTGTTACTTTTATGGTTTGCTGGGGTTTTCCAGATAAATTATAAACTGTCCCCCTTCTTTACTGATTCTTATGCCTTTAATTTCCTTCTCATGCCTTATTACTATCACTAGTATTTCTATATACCTTTTAAATTATAGTAGAGAGAGAAGAAAATGCTTGTTTTATCCTTACATTTGTTGGGGAAACTTTTCCTTTTCCATTGCAAATAATGTAGACATTTTGGTTTAAATATATACTTTTAGGGAATGAGATGGTATAGTGGATAATGAGCTGGCTTTGGAAACAAGAAGATCTATGACAAAGTCCCACCACTGAATCCCTGAATTTTCATCACTGGGTCACTCTACTTGATCTCTCAATAATCAAGAAAATTCTCAAAGACTGAATTGCACAGAAGGTGTCAAAACAGTGTTAGAAAGAATTTTATGGATGTTCACTATAACCAACAAATCTGGTTTTTATTCTTATACACTATATGCTTTTTTAAATCACATTGATAAACTAAGCTTTTTTTTTTTTTTTTTTTTTTTTAATAGTACAAATAACGTTACATTTTGTCACCAGGTTGTTCTGTATTCCCAGAGCAATATTTTTTGAGACATCTCCCCAGTACCACCCTCCCTTCTCCAACACGATTCTTGGGAGTCTAACTAAGGCAAACTTGCCTCCTCCTGCAGAAAAAAGCCATTAGTCAATTGTTATTTAATATTTTTCTAACATTGTTTGATCCAACTTTCCATAAAGTAGTCTTTCCTAGCTCAGAGAGGTCAAAATGACAGCAGAATACTTTGAAGGCAAAGTGGCTGCAGAACAGCAGATTCCCTAGACCATCCCTTAAATTTTCTAAGAGTTGGCATTGAGAGGGATTAGCACTTTCTCTCCCATCTATTATCTAACCCAACAGAGGAATCCCAATTCCATTTCTGTAATTTAAGGTCTAGTCTTAGAAGAGACTCTCACTGTTACTAGCTACATATGATGTCCACTGTGGTTTTCTCATTTTCTTTCCTGATCCATCTGATGTGAATGCCTAAACTTTCAACCCAGTCAGATTGGGACAGGATGAGATAGATCATTCATCCTGGTCCCATTGTAAAGGAAAGGGATTAGACTCTTCTCCAGTAATGATTAGAATGCCCAGACATCTGTTATCCCTACTGTTCTTCCTTCAACATGGCTTCTCATCTCTATCTCTCCCTACCTAGACCCGGAGCTTAGGGAAGAAATCATATATATTATATAAGTCAATACATTATACTATATAATTATATAGTATATATATATGGAGAGTATATAGTATATAGATATTGCCTTATCATTGCCTATCATTGTGAGAAACATAGAAAAAGGGAACATATTTTTATCCAGAAAACTAACTGCATTAGATTCTTCTCTCTTTTTAAAGGTAATTGTATCCTTAAGTCTACTGAGATGTTTTCTTGTGACTATTCATAGGGCCTTTTCTGTTCTGTATTTCCAGTCTTAACGTAAATATATACATTTTCTAAAACCATGGAAAGCGAATATTTTTTAATACTTCATACCATTTTTTATACTCTGAATTATACAATTACCTTTTCAAATGTGCTTGGAAAAAAATTTAATTAAAAAAGATTAAAAATAAAACAAAAATAATCATAGGATTTTAGTGTATTTTATTGTATATTATTCACTATGCTAATTGTTTTCCTATTGTTGAATTTTATTGAATGTCTACATAAATCAAACTTGACCATTGCAATTTTTTTTTTTTTTGGATTTGTGACTGTGGAGCCTGCTAGAATGTATTTAATAATGTGTCAGTGTCATTTAATAATATGAGCCTATACTTTTTTCCTCTGCTCTATACTTCCTTGGTGATGGTGTTAGAAACATATTAATCTCATAAAAGGCATTTTATTCAGTACTTTTTTTTTCAATTTTTGAGAGTATTTCATAACACTTATTAATGTTTCTTACAATTCATTTGTACTTAAGTCATTCTGATTCCAGGCCTGACACTTTAGCTACTATGTCACCTAGTTGCCCCAGACATCTAAGCATGGCATTTTAATTAATTTCTTGAAACTGGAGTAGTAGTAATTTCATTTATTGTTTTGTTAGAGTATTTTATATGTAATTTTAATATATATTTGTATGTGTAATTATTCATTTCTTTTTAGAGTTCAGATTTTGCTTTGTGATCCAATAAAATTTGATTCTTGGATCCTCATACAGACTGTTTTATTTCTTGTCTTTGTAGTTTTGCACTGGCCATTTCTCATACATGTAATGCACTTTCTCCTTATTACTATCTTATAGAATCCTCTTTCTTCAAGATGCAGTTCAAGCTTTTACTTGAGGTTTTTTTGCTTATCTCCCCAATTACGAGATCCTTCCCTCCTAAACTATCTTGTTCTTAGCTACTTTGTACTTATTTACATTTATTCTCTTAATGTTTATTTTATATGTACTTAAATAGATGAACTTATACCCCTTAGATTTAAAACTCCTTGAGAATAGAGATTGTTTCATTCTTGGTAGTTGTTGTCAGTGCTTAGCACAGTAATTAGCACATAGTACTTTATAAATGCTTGTTTTGATAGATTGTTCACATGAAATTTTGGGTTCTGATAATTCTTTCCATTTTCCTTGTGTTGTGAACTCCACTTGTTAAATTTTTTTTTATTTTGGTCATTTTCTCTTTTCTTTTTTCCCTTCTCTCCCTCCTTTCTTCTGTTCTCCCTTGCTTTTTAGTTCCTTCTCTTCTCTTCTCTTCTCTTCTTATTCATAAGATTAGCTAAAGATTTTTCAAAAAAATTGTCAATCTTTTAAAAAATATCAGTTTTTCATCATTTATATAGTCCATTTTGTTTTATTCTAATTTTCAATATATCTTCTAAGAATTCTTTAAAAAAAAAAAACACCAAAATTATGCTCAATTCAATGCTGTGTTCTTAATTGGTTAAGATATATTTTAAAACTATATCATTTTCCTCAGAAATGATTTAACTGCATCCCAGGCATATTGATAGGTTTCTTATTGCTATCTTTTTTTTGGGTATAGTCTGTTTTTATGATTTTTTAAAATCTTTGACTTATTTACTTCACTATCCAATATATAATTACTGTCTCCATTCATATTTTCATTTTTTACTTTTATTCCCTGTATCATTTTATTGCATTATAACGTGAGAAAGACACTTTATTATTGCTGTTTTTTATTTTAATTTTATCTTTTCTGGTTATACAGGCATGTTCTCACAAAAGTAATATGATATTAAGAAATATTTATTATTGCCCTTTATTTAAAAAAAATGAAACTAATAATTTTATTTTTAAAATTACATGTAAAAACAATTTTTAACACTTGTTTTTTAAAATGTTGTGTTCCAGATTCTATTATTACACTATCTTGATGAAGCCCTGGCTACTTAAGATACTTAAGAAGAAGCCTTTTAATAATATTTAACTTTTTAGGTTCCACCCTGATGGACTTCAGCTTAAAAGCAAAGAACTTTTGGGTTGGGATCTTTTTTTTTGGGGGGGAGGTCTGAGGAAATTGGGGTTAAGTGACTTGCTCAGGGTCACAAAGTCAGGAAATGTTAAGCCTCTGAAGTCATATTTGAACTCAGGTCCCCCTGACTTCAGGGCTGGTATTCTATCCCCTTCTCCAACTAGCTGCCTCAAGCAAGGAACTTTTAAGTGAAAATCTATATATCTTGATTTATTTGCATTTACCCAGTCCAAAAAGCGAAACATTTGAAGTTCATTCAAGACTGAATATTTAATTTCTAACAATGACAACCCACCAAGATAAGGAACAGCATTCAAATATTATGACATTCAAGGAGAGCAGAAATAAATAGTAAAGAAACAAATATAATCAGCAGCAAATCCACAACATTATTGAATGAAAACTATTATATTCTCCTTCTTCAATCCACTTTTACTACTTTTACTTTACTAAATGACTCATGATTCTAAAAGGGCCAGTTCTGTTTCTGTCTGTCTCTGTCTCTCTCTTTCTGTCTCTATCTCTGTCTCTCTTTTTCACATATCCACACCCAGCCCCCCTCCCCCTTCTCTTTCACTTTTTATCTAATGCCATAAAAAAAGATGAATTACACTTATTTTGTTTATTGAACTACTGGACAGTAGTCTTTGACATATATGTGTTAATAATATGCTTGTTTCAGCCATAGATTTTTTTTTTTTTTTTTGGCAATTTATGTCAGGGTCTAAAGAAATGGGCTTCAAGGAGCATTTTAGTAGCAGTATAGCATCATATTCTGTTAATTCAATCAAACTCAAAAAGCAACCATATAATTAAATAACCATTCAGTATATTTAACATAATCATTTTTGGGGCAGCTAGGTGGTGCAGTGGATAGAGCACCAGTCCTGAAGTCAGAAGGACCTGAGTTCAAATGTGATTTTAGACACTTAACACTTTCTAGCTGTTATAACTCTGGGTAAGTCATTTAACCCCAATTGCCTCAGGCAAACAAACAAACAAATAGAAATAATCATTCTTACTCTTAAAGAGAAGGAAATATTTGGAAGTGCTGGACTTTGTCCTTGAAATCAAGAAAGACAGAAAAAGACAAAAGCACACACATAGAGACAGAGATGGAAGGGAGAGGAGGAGGAGAGAAGGGGGAGGGGAAGGGGGAGGAAGAGGGGGAAGGAGGGGAAAAAGGGAGAGGAAGGAAAAGACACAAAAGAAAGACACAGAGAGATAGAGAGACACTCCAAGAGATGGAGAAACACAGAGATAAGACAGAGATAGACAGACACGCACACCCACACCCACAGACAGAAACAGAGAATGAAAAAGAGAGACCAAGACATACACAGATAGGGACAGAGAGACAAAGACAGACAGAGACAGAGATGGACACAGAGTGAGTATTGGTGACAATTTCATATAAATAAATGAATAATACCCCATCAATTTATTTTATTAATTCTTCATTTCCTTCCTTATCAAAATTGTTTCTATTGATTCCCTCCAACCAATCATGTGATATCCCCCCCCCCCAATCTGATTTCATTAAATTATGTATATGATTCTCAGGCCTGAGTCTCACAATAACTCCTATAAAGAAGTAGTTAGTATAAGCATTATTCTGCATTTTGCCCAGAAAGAAACTAAATTCAGAGATTCTTAGAAAGGTTAAGTGACCAAAGTAATAGATAGCATTAAGAGGTAAAAGAGAAATAGATTTGACTTAGGTTTTTTTATTCCTAAATCCAATACTTCTCTACTCTGTCTCCATTTTAGAGACAAACCCTTCCCTTTTGAATTTGACAGGCAAAGTGACAGTCTGTAAACAATAATTCTGATGACTCAACATCTTCTCTTGCTTAACCACAAACAACACATAAACATTAAGTTACATAACACATTTTGGACACATACCACTATGGTTTTTCACCATGTTGATAGAATTTGCTTTCCTTTAGAAGATCACATACATGAGAAGAGGAGAAGCTCACTTATTTTGAAATTAAAGGAGATTAGGTGGAGCTGTCTACATTTGCCAGCCATCTGGAGCAATAATAACCTCCCCTGGGAGCCTGAGCACATTTGCAACTAAAAAGAATTTGAACTTGAAGGACTTTTAATTGAAAAATGTAAATGTAGAAAATGGGCTTATGTATTTTGCTTTATACAGCTCAAAACAGTAAATTTATCTGTGTTTTATGGGAAAGAAAAGTGTCTCACAGTCTTTGGTCCCACATAGTCTTTGGTTCTAATTAAAAGTAACTAACAAAATTCTATGAGTTCAATATCCTATTAGTCAGGTGAGAAAGCTTAGACCAATTAAAGGTATAAACTAAGCTAGAACAATCCTACTCACCTCTGCAAACTTAATTAATCAAAGGTGTAAACGAGGGATGAAGTGAAAGCTTAGATCAATTAAAGTATAAACTAAGCTAGAACAATCCTACTCATCTCTGCAAACTCAATTAATCAAAGGTGTAAACTAGGGATGAAGTGAAAGCTTAGACCAATTAAAGTATAAACTAAGCTAGAACAATCCTACTCATCTCTGCAAACTCAATTAATCAAAAGTGTAAACTAGGGATGAAGTGAAAATTTAATGAAATCAGATGAAGATAAAAGGACTTGTGGTTGGTTGGAAAGAATCAATAGAAACAATTCTGATAAGAAAGAAAAGATAGAGCTGACGAGAGAATGATGAAGTTGCATAAGAAACTTAATAGTCTGCAAATTAAGACAATTCTGAGATACCCCTACACACCTGTCAGATTGGCTAGAATGACGGGGAGAAATAATGTGGAATGTTGGAGGGGATGTGGGAAAACAGGGACACTAATACATTGTTGGTGGAATTGTGAATACATCCAATCATTCTGGAGAACAGTTTGGAACTATGCTCAAAAAGTTATTAAACTGTGCATACCCTTTGATCGAACAGTGTTACTACTGGGCTTTTATCCCAAAGAGATTTTAAAGAAGGGAAAGGAACCTCTATGTGCAAGAATGTTTGTGGCAGCCCTCTTTGTAGTGGCCAGAAACTGGAAACTGAGTGGATGCTCATCAATTGGAGAATGATTGAATAAATTGTGGTATATGAATATTATGGAATATTGCTTTTTGGTAAGAAACGACCAACAGGATGATTTCAGAAGGCCTGGAGAGACTTACAGAAACTGATGCTGAGTGAAATGAGTAAGACCAGGAGATCATTATATACTTCAACAACAATACTATATGATGATCAATTCTGATGGATCTGGCCATCTTCAGCAATGAGATGAACTAAATCACTTCCAATGGAGCAGGAATGAATTGAGCCAGCTACTCCCAGAGAAAGAACTCTGGGAGATGACTAAGAACCATTACACAGAAGTCCCAATCCCTCTATTTTTGTCCACCTGCATTTTTGATTTCCTTCACAGGCTAATTGTACACTACTTCAGAGTCCGATTCTTTTTGTACAGCAAAATAACTGTCTGGACATGTATACTTATTTTGTATTTAATTTATACTTTAACATATTTAACATGTATTGATCAACCTGCCATTTGGGGGAGGGAGTGGGGGAAGGAGGGGAAAAATTGGAACAAAAGGTTTGGCAATTGTCAATGCTATAAAATTATCCATGCGTATAACTACTAAATAAAAAGCTATTTAAAAAAAGAAAGAAACTTATTAGTCAACTTAGATTTTTTAAAAGGCATGAATGACTGAAAAAATATTTATGAAGTACTTACTATGTGCCAAATACTAGTGAAATAAATAGAACACCAGTCAGTCCCTGTTCTTTAGAAGCTTCCATTTCTAATTGACATATTAGAGAGTCCAGTGCAGAGAGGATGACAGTGGTACTTAGGGACAGAAAATTCAATGGTCCTTAGAATATATTAGAAGGTTTGTTAACAATTTGTGGGAATCCAGAAGGCAGAGTGGCAGTTTGGAAATCATAATTTCCTTTTATTTTATTGCAAGATCATAGTTTGTGACCCTGATAATCCAAAGGTTATGAGGGACCATAGCTACCCAACAGTAGATGAGAAGTGAACAGCAGGGTTTGACCCTCTTGTAGAGAAGTGAAAAGTAGGCCTTATGGTCAGAGTGTAATGAGAATTTTGTATTCTCTTTTTACAGATGGGTTGGTGGGTTTCAGGAAGCACCTTCCTTTGAATAGTTTCGAAAAATATAAACTGTTATGTGTTTTGGAAACATTCCCTATGTTTAAAAAAAATTAGGAATGCTCTCCTCTCCCCCTCCCCAACTAGCTTTACCCCCTAATCTTGGCTGTATTGAATTTGTTGGTGCAAACCCTTTTAAATTTATTTAAACAAAGTTAAATGTAAGAAAGGGTGTCCCACAGTTTTCAACTCTAAAGAATGTAACTAAAAAATGCTTTCTTTTTTTCTCCCTAGGAGGTAGGAAGAAGAAAAGTAAATATTTGAGAACTGAAAAATTAAAATTATTTAAAATAACAAAGATAACAGTGAGGACAGGTAATTTAAGATTAATGAAAATGGCATAAGTCTATGTGAAGAGTGTCAGAGCTGCCAAATCTCACTATGAAGTGAGTCTGGTGAAGAATACTGAGATCAATAAAAGATTAAAAAAAGTAATATTGAAAAAAAGATTATGAAAGAAGAGATATAATTACTTCTTAGAGTGGACAAGTTGATAATGAATAACCAAAAGAAGTAAAAAATAACACAAAAATTTACTATCTCTTTCAAGGTAAATCATCTTTGATCTGGAAAAGATAGGAAATATGACTAAGGAGGAGTTGAAAACTAAAATGAGTATTCAAATTCCCAGGTCCAGACCAATTCTATTACAAGATACTGAAAGAGCTATGGATGTTTTTGCTGAAGTTCCATCAATAATCTTAAAAAGATTGTAGAGATGGCTGGATTGTGAGCAGTTAAAAAAAAAAAGGAAATGGTGATCACAAAGAACCACCATTTTTACATCTAGAAGACATTATGTTATACTATTATTATTTCCTTATTTGATGAGATTTCTAGATTGGTCTATTGGGAAATATTGTAAATACAATTTTTCTAAATTTTAAGAAAATGTGTTTCATCCAATCTTTGTAGTCAGTTAGCTCCAGTGGAAGGGGCCTAAGGATCTGTGCTTGACTTGGTACTATTGTGCATTTTTCATACAACGGCATGGATGAGAAAAATACTGAAGGCAAGATTATTAAATCTGGAGATGAAGTGGAAGGAATAGCTAACATGTTGGATGATATAGCCAAGAGTCAATATAATCATGAAAGATTAGAATGCTGGGATTGATTAAATAAAGAGAAATGTAGTAGGATAAATGTAATATCTCAAAAATACAGAATCACAACTTTACAGAATCTCAGAGTCTTATGATCCATCCAGTCCAATCTACTCCCAAGCAAGGTCATCTTGTATTATATAGCTGGATAATTATCATTCAATCTTTGGGAGAAATGACCTCCAGTCATGTAATCCTTATAAATAATATATATGATTTTATACATATGTACATTATAATTATGACTCAAATATTTGGTAGTATTTTAATATAAATTTGGAATCCTCACATTACAATGTCAGTCAGTTGATAAACATTTATTAAGTGCTGATGATATACCAGGTACTCAGTGCTGGGGTTACAAAAAAAAGGTAAAAAAAATTTCTACCATTAAGAAACTCACACAAAGACAGTATGTGGATAATTGTGTTTAAACAAGATATATAGAGGATAAATTAGGGATAATCACAGAGGGAAGGTAGTAAGATTAAAAGGGGTGGGAAAGGCTTATTTAAAAGGATATTACTTCAGCCGAGACTTGAAGCAAATCAAGGAAAGTAGGAGGTAAAGATGAGGAGGAAAAGCATTCCAGGATTGGAGTAGGGGGAGATTTGAGATAGGCTAGTAATTGATAGTATCAAAAAATCAAAATTGATAGGTCAAGAAGGATGAGGATTTAGGTAAAGTCACAGAATCATGAAATTCAGAGTTGGAGAGGATCTTAGGGTCCAGCTGGTCTAATGTATACTTGAATAAGAATCACCCCTTGAATATAACTGATCAACTGTTATCCAGAACTTTCTTTTTTCTTTTTTTTTAAATAACTTTTTATTGACAGAACCCATGCCAGGGTATTTTTACAACATTATCCCTTACACTCACTTCTATTCCGACTTTTTCCCTCCCTCCCTTCACCCCCTTCCCCTGATGGCAGGCGGTCCTCCTATACATGTTAAATAGGTTACAGTATATCTTAGATACAATATATGTATACAGAACCTAAAAGTTCTCTTGTTGCACAGGGAGAATTTATCCAGAACTTTCTTAAAGACTTCTAATTAGGGGAAATATACATGTGCTGTTCTGAGCTGGGCTACACCCAGGCCAGCCATCTGATGGTATAAATTTGATGTTGGACAAAATGAGACAGGGATCATGCAACAATTAAAAAAAAAAAAAGATTTACTTAGGCATATCAGGGGAAAGGATATTCAATATCCTTGAGGACACCTCAAGTTGATTCATCTGTGCAAAATTCTTTTGCCTGAGGTGCCTATAGGGACTCACTAGTCAAGCATAGAAGAGAGTTCCTGGAGTACCTTGTGGCTGTTTTGTATTCAGATGACCAGGAAATGCTATCACCAGACTGAATCTATCTACTGAGTCAATTAAATATTAAGGACAGTTTCAGTAATAATAGCTAGTATTTATATAAGTACTTTAATGCTTGCAAAATATTTTACAAATATTGTTTCACTTTTCCTTCACAACAATCCTGAAAGACAGATGTTATAAATATCCCCATTTTAGAGCTGAGGAAATTAAGACAGTGAAGATAAGAGAACTAAAGCCACAGAACTAGTGTCTGAGACAGAATTGAACTCAGGACTTTTTCTTTCCTTCTTTCCTCCCTCCCTCCCTCTCTCCCTTCCTTCCTTTCTTCCTTCCTTCCTTCCTTCCTTCCTTCCTTCCTTCCTTCCTTCCTTCCTTCCTTCCTTCCTTCCTTCCTTCCTTTCTCCTTCCTTCTTTTCTTCCTTCCTTCTTTCCTTTCTTCCTTCCTTCCTTCCTTCCTTCCTTCTTTCTCCTTCCTTCTTTTCTTCCTTCCTTCCTTCTTTTCTTCCTTCCTTCCTTCCTTCTTTTCTTTCTCCTTCCTTCTTTTCTTCCTTCCTTCCTTCCTTCCTTCCTTCTTTCTTTCTTCCTTCCTTCTTTCCTTCCTTCTTTCTTTCTTCCTTCCTTCCTTCATTCCTTCCTTCCTTCCTTCTTTCCTTCCTTTCTTCCTTCCTTCTTTCCTTCCTTCCTTCTTTTCTTCCTTCTTTCTTCCTTCCTTCCTTCCTCCTTCCTTCCTTCCTCCCTGCTTCCTCCCTGCCTTCCTTCTTTCCTTCCTTCCTTCCTTCTTCCTTCCTTCCTTCCTTCCTTCCTTTCATTTTCTTTCTTTCTTCCTTTCTTTCTTTTCTTCATTCATTTAGTCAAAATAATTTCCCCAAAGTGAGGTCTCACCATGTCACTAAATAAAGTCTAGTGTCTTTTTTATTGCCTCCAGGATAGAATCCTGTTTGACTTTTAAAGACCTTTACAACCTTCTTCCCTTTTCAGTCTTTCACAAACATTTATTAACTGACCACTATGTGGCAGGTCCTGTGAAGACACAAAAACAAAAGACAACATACTCTAGAGTTTGGTGACACTGCTCTTCTTGCAATTGTTCCCATGTGACACTATTCCCTGTCTCATCTTTCTTTTGGTGTGTCTTTATGCTTGCAAAGTTTTCCTTCCATACCTTTATTCCCTGGTTTCCTCTAAAACTCAGTTCAAATGTCACTTTCTGGGTGTCATCCTCAATCTTTCTTATTTTTTACCCCATATCCAATTTAATGCAATTTCACCTTTGTCATATCTCCCACATCTATCACCTTCTCTCCTGTGATGCTGCCACCACACTAGTACAGACCTTCATCATCTCTTGCCTGCATTATTGCAATAACCTGGAGTGGGATATGCCTGTCTCAAATCTTTCCCACTTTAATAGTTTCTCTAATCTGCCAACAAAGTACTCTTCTAAAGCTCAGGTCTGACCATGTCACTTCATTATTTAATAAACTCTATTGCCTTTCTACCATCTCCAGAACTGAACATAAAATTCTTTATGGTATTTAATACCTTTGATAACCTAGCCCTCTTTCCCCCCCCCCCATCTTTCAATCTTCTTACATTTTACTACTCACAATGTACTCTTAAATCCAGTGACACTGGTGTCCTGTCTGTTCTAAGAACAAGATACTCCATCTCTCTTCTGCTCTCCTAAAATTGGGATGTTTTTTTCTGTCTGTCTTTTGCATCTAGATCACTTTCTTTCCTTACCTCTGCCTACAACCTTTATTTGGTTCTGTTATGTCTCAATCCAAATCCCATCTTCTGCCTTTCCCAACCCCTCTTAATTTTAGTGCCTTTCTCAATTTAAATATTTCCTATTTATTCAATACATAACTCTTGTATAATAATTTGCTTGTTGTCTACCCCCCTTAGATTGTGAACTCCTTGAGAAGTGAATTTTCCCTCTTTTTGTATCCCCAGTATTTAGCAGAGTATCTGGTACTTAGAAGTCCATTAATAAATGTTTATTGATTGATATATTGACCTTTTGCAGGAGGTCATTCTTTGTTGGCCATACTGTTAGTGCCTTCGCTCTTGCTATTTGTGTCTTATCTATCTTCCTTCCTTCCTTCCTTCTATCTATTCCTTCCTATCTATCTATCTATCTATCTATCTATCTATCTATCTATATTTTTTTTTGTTGAGTCATTTTCAGTCCTGTCCACCTCTTCAAAACTCCATTTTTGTTTTTGTTTTTGTTTTGTTTTGTTTTTGTTTTTGTTTTTTGTTTTGCTTTTGGCAAAGATACTGGAGTAGTTTACCATTGCCTTCTCCAGTGCATTTTGCAAATGAGAAAATTAAGGCAGTTAAATGACTTGCCTAATGTCACACTGTAGTAAGTGCCTCAGGCCAGATTTGAAACAAAAAAATGAGTTTTCCTGATTCCAGGCTTTATCTACTGTGCCACCTAGCCTCTATGTACACACACATACACACACACACACACACACACACACACACACACACATTCCCACCACTCTTACCTCATTATTGGACTATTACAATAAGTTGCTGGTAGTTATCTATCATTTATCTATCATCATATTTTATATGCATAGTCCATCTATCTATTATCTATCATATTTTATGTGCATAGTTGTTTGAATGTCATCTTTCTCATAAGAAAGTAAGCTTGTTTAGGGCATCTTCCTGGCACATAGTAAGTGCTTAATAAATGATTATTGATTAATGTCATAATTTTGTAATAATCAATGTATGATTGATTGATTGGAGGGGATATGGATAGGTTGTTATCTGTCTTGCTAGAAGGCTTGACTACCCATGGGGATGATATCACAGATTTGCTAAAGTGTCCATGCACGTGAAATATTATATTTTTGTGAAGCCATTTGCTAAGGAAAAATCATATATATTCTTCTTAATAATTTATCAAAATTTAAAAATCCATCCATTTTAATTTAGAGAAAAATATATCAAGAAATGACGTGAACAAAAAAGCCCTCATATTACATATTTTAAAATAATAATACAAGTTAAGATTTATATATGCTATTATTCCTTTTTTACAGAAGAGGAAACTGAAACATGTGGAGGTTCAGTATCTTTCTCAGGGCTATATAACTGGAAAGTGAGGCAGGATTTGAACTTAGTTTTCTTCTCTCCAGATCCACTATTACAACTAGCTGGCCATTTAATTGGTTTAAACACAAGCATTTATATCTGTATCCCATTAATGTCTGTTAACACTAAAGATCAGACATTTATGAAGCGTTTCCTCCTTCCCCATCTCCCTAGCTTAAATCTGTTAGGGCTGTATCAGATTTACTTAAGAGCTCATTGGATTTCCCCTTTGGAAACATGTCTTATTAATAACATGGGCAGAATGTGAGCATGAATCATATTTCCTTGCCTTTCCTAGCATTTCTAATGGCTTAAGGAATTTTCATCTCCCTTGTACATAATGTCCAGTTTTTGCAATCCCTGAGTCCTGAGGATAAGAAAGAAAATCCATTTTTTATCCCCTTGAAGATTTGACCCTCATTAGACCAGCAAACATCTTCCCATGAAACAAGACAATTAAGTCTGGCAGAACTTAGACATGGTTAGAACAGCAACAAGCTTTATTTATTTCTTCTTTCTGTCTACTGCAATCATTTTATTTTCAAAATAAAAAATGAGTGGTTATGTTGCTCATTTTGGAGTTTCAAGGTTCTCATAGTAAGACAAACTTTTCTAAATCCTTAAAACCTCAGATTTAGGTTTGCATGTTGATTTGACCATATTTCACACGAATTTCAAATCTTCAGAGATTTCAAAGGGTCATAGAATTGTAGATTTTGAACTGGAAGACTTTAGAAGCCATCAGGTACAATTCATTTAATTTACAGATGAGGAGACTGAGTCACAGAGTGCTTAAGTAATTTATCACAAAGATAGTAAGTGAATGAGACAGGGTTTGAATCAAGATCAATCCTTACTTCATTTTGGCTTCTGTAAACCATGCTGTCCTTATGACATCTCCCTGGCTATTCCATTTACCCAAATAAATCATACTCCTATATTCCAGTATATGCATTCATAGGTAGTTTGATGACAAACTTTGGCTAAAAATATTCATTGCTGGTTACAAGCATAATGGCTATAATGTCCTTTACAAACCTAAAAGTATGAGATGATAATAAAACCCAGCACTTTAAGATTTACAAAGCACTTTTACATGTTATCTCATTTGATCCTCACAGCAACCTTGAGGGTTTTTTTTTTTTTTTTTTTTTTTGGTCAGCAATCAGTGACTTGCCCAAGAGTCAATCTGTATTAGCTAAAAAGCTAATTAACTAGGAAGAGGCTGTATTTGAACTCAAGTTTTCTTGATTCCAGACACAGTGCTCTAACCACAGTATCACCAGGACAGGTGGTTTTAATAGTCTAATTATAGAGATAAAGAAACTGAGACTGTGAGAAGCTGTGATTTGTACAGGGACCCACAGTTATTAAGAGTCTGAGGTAGGAATCTAGCACAGAATAAAACAATAACAATAAATAACATTTAGTATTTATAGAATATCATTAATATATCAATATATTATATCAATAACCAACCAAACAAAAACCATATGATCATCTCAATAGATGCAGAAAAAGCATTTGATAAAATTCAACATCCATTCCTAATAAAAACACTTGAGAGCATAGGAATAAATGGACTTTTCCTTAAAATAGTCAGGAGCATATATTTAAAACCATCAGTAAGCATCATATGCAATGGGGAAAAACTGGAATCTTTCCCAGTAAGATCTGGAGTGAAGCAAGGTTGCCCACTATCACTATTATTATTCAATATTGTATTAGAAACACTAGCCTCTGCAATAAGAGTCGAGAAAGATATTAAAGGAATTAGAGTAGGCAATGAGGAAACCAAACTATCACTCTTTGCGATGATATGATGGTATACCTAGAGAACCCCAAAGATTCTACTAAAAAGCTATTAGAAATAATTCATAATTTTAGCAAAGTAGCTGGATACAAAATAAATCCCCATAAATCCTCAGCATTTTTATACATCACCAAAAAACCCAATAGCAAGAGATACAAAGAGAAATCCCATTCAGAATAACTGTTGATACCATAAAATATTTGGGAATCTATCTACCAAAGGAAAGTCAGGAATTATATGAGCAAAATTACAAAAAAGTTTCCACACAAATAAAGTCAGACTTAAATAATTGGAAAAATATTAAGTGCTCTTGGATAGGCTGAGTGAATATAATAAAGATGACAATACTCTCTAAACTAATCTATTTATTTAGTGCTATACCAATCAGACTTCCAAGAAAATATTTTAATGATCTAGAAAAAATAACAACAAAATTCATATGGAACAATAAAAAGTCGAGAATCTCAAGGGAATTAATGAAAAAAAAAATCAAATGAAGGTGGCCTAGCTGTACCTGATCTAAAATTATATTATAAAGCAGCAGTCACCAAAACCATTTGGTATTGGCTAGGAAATAGATTAGTGGATCAGTGGAAAAGGCTAGGCTCACAAGACAGAATAGTCAACTATAGCAATCTAGTGTTTGACAAACCCTCACTTTATGGATGAGGAAACAAAAGCAAGCAGCTGTTAAATGATAAACAATCATTAAGTATCTGAGACTGCATTTGAATTCAGGGCTTCCTGGGTCCTAGTCCTGGTGCTCTACCATTGCCTCTTAGCTGCCTGACATATTAGCTATTATTTTTGTTAATCAGTAAATAATATTTCTGAATTTAACACACAAATAAATCAGTTTTGGTTCTTGCTACCAAGAATAAATAAAGATCTAATCCTCCAAGTGAAGAATTTTTAGTTTGATAAGGTTCATCAAGAATTACTTTTTATTGAAGAGTTTCTTATAACCTGGTATCACAATATACTAAATGATTTACAATTTATAAGTGATTTTTACTATTTTCAAACTCTCTTAAGTTTCTTACATCATTTGCTCATTACAGTTTTTCTATCAGATAGATCTCTTCTTATCTGCGACTCAGATGTGACATACTCAGGATCCTGTGAGTAGTGTCTCAAGACCTTTCAGATCTTAGTTTTTCTGACTATAATGTTGGCAATAATCCCATTGTACCAAGATGCTTTCACTTTCTTCATCTTGATCTGTCTTCTGTAAGCATATGTCTTATAGGCTGAGATCCAAGAAAAATACAACCTTTGACAAATATTTTAAGAAAGATGATTATCTAGGCTGTTACAGCTGCTTTTTGGGAGTAGGGTAGGGTGGGGAAGATAGTTGAAATTCTTACAGAAGATGCAAACCAGCAATAATGTTAAAAGTTTTGGGTCTTCATGACAAGTGTACTTTATCTCACATGAGGAAAGGCACCTAACTTATGACATCTTGAGCAAAGTAAATAAGGAGGGGGCAAGATAAGATACACAAGCATAATAGCCATCTGAAAGACATAAATAATACACTGCATCTCCAAGGAAGTATAAGTTATTCTTGACTTGGCCACTGAGGGAGTTCAAGTTTTGGTTGAGATGATATTCATTCTATAGAAGAGGGGAAAAACAATAATTTTGTAGAAAATACAAATACTGGCACCTAAACCAGAAAGAGTAAAAACTGAAAAAAAATTATAGATCATTCTCCTTAATGAATATTAGTGCAAAAATTTTAAATAAAATATTATCATAGTAGGATTTATGCCAGGAATGCAGGGGTGTTTCAATATCAGGAAAAATATTACCATAATCAACCTTATCTATAACAAAACCAACATAAATCATATGATAATCTCAATAGATACAGAAAAAGCATTTGACAAAACACAGCATCCATTCCTATTAAAAACAGCACAGAACATAGAGATAAAGGAAGCTTTCCTTAAAATAATAAACAATTGATAAAACCAACTGCAAGCATTATTTGTAATGGAGAGAAACTGGATGCATTCCCAGTAAGATCAGGGGTAAAACAAGGATGACCATTATCATCACCATTATTCAACATTGTATTAGAAAATGTTGGCTTTAGGAATAAGAAAAGAAAAAAAATAAAAGAATTACAATAGGCAATGAGGAAATAAAACTATCATCTTTTGCAGATAATATAACGATATACTTAGAGAATCCCAGAAAATCATCCAAAACCAGCTTTAACAAAGTTGCAGAATATAAAATAAATCCACACAAATCATCAGCATTTCTATATATTATGGACAAAGCTTAGCTGCAAAAGATAAAAAAGAAAATTCCATTTAAAATAACTGTAGACAAAATATTTGGACACCTACCTGCCAAGACAGGCTCAGGAGCTATACAAACACAATTAAAAACACTTCTCACACAAATAAAGTATATCTATATACAATTGGAAAAATATCATTTGCTCATAGATAAGCTGAGCTAATATAATAAAAATGACAGTTCCTCCTAAATTGATCTACTTGTTCAATGCCATACCAATTAAACTGCCAAAAATTATTTTATAGAACTAGAAAAAAATAATATCAAAATAATCCATCCAGAAGAACAAAAGGTCAAGAATATTATGAAAAAAAATATAAAGGATGGTGGCTTAGCAGAACCAGATTTAAAACTATATTATAAAGCAGCAGTCATCAAAGCCATTTGGTACTGGTTAAGAAATAGAATGGTGCATTGATGGAATAGGTTAGATATATACATATAACACAATAATCAAGATCTATTTGATAAACCCCCAACTCCAACTTCTGGGACAAGAACTCAGTATTTGACAAAAACTGCTAGGAAAATTGGAAAATAATGCATCAGAAACTCAGCATAGACCTACATTTCACATTCCATACCAAAATAGCATCAAATTGGGTACGTGATTTGAACATATAAGGTGATACTATAAGCAATTTAGGAGAGCAAGGTATAATTTACCTATCAGATCTTTGGAGAAGGGAGGAATTTATGAACAAAGAAGACCTAGAGAACATTATAAAAGGCAAAATGGACAACTTGATTATGTTAAATTAAAAAGTTTTTGCACAAACAAAAACAATAGAAACAAGACTAAAAGGGAAGTACAAAGCTGGGAAAAAATTTTTACAGTCAGTGTTTCTGATAAAGGTTGACTCATTTCTACAATATATAAAGAATTTTGTCAAATTGATAAGAATACAAGTCATTCCCCAATTAATAAATGGGTCAAAGGATATGAACAGACAATTTGCAGATGATGAAATTAAAGCCTGTAGTAATATGAAAAAAGCTCTAAATCACTATTGATTAGAGAAATGCAAGTTAAAATAACTCCGAGGTACCACATCACATCTGTCAGGTTGGCTAAAATGACAGGAAAAGAATGATAAATGTGTAGGGGATGTGGGAAAACTAACATTGTTAGTGGAGTGAAATAATCCAACCATTCTGGAGAACAATTTGGAACTATGCCCAAAGGGCTATCAAATTGTATATACCCTTAGACCCAGCAGTGCTATTGCTGGGTCTGAATCCCAAGGAAATCATAAAGAGGGAAAAGGATTCACATGTGCAAAAACGTTTGTAGCAGCTCTTTTTGTGGTAGTAAAGATTGGAAAAGGAGTAGATGCCTAGCAATTGGGGAATGGTGAACAAGTTTTGGTATATCAAGGTAATGGAATATTATTGTTCTATAAAAAATGATGAACAAGCTGATTTTAGAAAGACCTGGAAAAATTTACATGAAATAATGCTGAGTGAAATAAGCAGAACCAGGAATATACACAATAACACAAGAATATGTGATGATCAACTATGAAAGACTTGATTCTCTTTAGTGGTCCAGTGATCCAAGGCACACCCAATAGATCTTGGATAGAAAATACCACCTGCATCCAGAAAAAGAACTATGGAGATTTAATGTAAATCAACACATGCTATGTTCACTTCTTTTTTCTGTTTTTTCCTCCCCCATGGTTTTTCCTTTTTGTTCTTATTTTTCACTCCTAACATGATTCATAAAGCAGCGTATATTAAAAATAAACAAACAATAATAATAACAATAATTTTGCATATATTTGGCCTCTGGACTTGGTACCTGCTACATGCCATTGTCATTTCTCCTCAATTTGTTATAAGTATACTTATGTTAGTCTTCCACAACAGGGTCCATCCTTAAACAGAAAAGATCACTGTGTTTTAAACACAAAGACACCAGTTTCTGGGATAAGAATGCATTATTTGACAAAAATTGCCTGGAAAATTGGAAATCAGTATGGCAGAAACTAGGCATTGACCCACACTTAACACCGTACAACAAGATAAGGTCAAAATGGGTTCATGATCTAGGCATAAAGAATGAGATGATAAATAAATTGGAAGAGCATAGGATAGTTTACCTGTCAGACCTGTGGAAGAGGGAGGAATTTATGACCAAAGAAGAACTAGAGATCACTATTGACCACAACATAGAAAATTTTGATTATATCAAATTGAAAAGTTTTTGTACAAACAAAACAAATGCAAACAAGATTAGAAGGGAAACAATAAACAGGGAAAACATTTTTACAATCAAAGGTTCTGATAAAGGCCTCATTTCCAAAATATATAGAGAACTGACCCTAATCTATAAGAAATCAAACCATTCTCCAATTGATAAATGGTCAAAGGATATGAACAGACAATTCTCAGATGAAGAAATTGAAACTATTTATAGACATATGAAAATATGCTCCAAATCATTACTAATCAGAGAAATGCAAATTAAGACAACTCTGAGATACCATTACACACCTGTCAGATTGGCTAGAATGACAGGGAAAGATAATGGGGAATGTGGGAGGGGATGTGGGAAAACAGGGACACTGATATATTGTTGGTGGAATTGTGAACACATCCAGCCATTCTGGAGAGCAATTTGGAACTATGCTCAAAAAGTTATCAAGCTGTGCATACCCTTTGATCCAGCAGTGTTTCTACTGGGCTTATACCCCAAAGAGATATTAAAGAAAGGAAAGGGACCTGTATGTGCCAAAATGTTTGTGGCAGCCCTGTTTGTAGTGGCTAGAAGCTGGGAAATGAAAGGATGTCCATCAATTGGAGAATGGTTGAGTAAATTGTGGTATATGAACGTTATGGAATATTATTGTTCTGTAAGGAACGACCAGCAGGATGAATACAGAGAGGACTGGCGAGACTTACATGAACTGATGCTGAGTGAAATGAGCAGAACCAGGAGATCATTATATACCTCAACAATGATACTGTTTGAGGATGTATTCTGATGGAAGTGGACCTCTTTGATAAAGAGAGCCTTAATTGATCAAAGATGGACAGAAGCAGCTACACCCAGAGAAAGAACACTGGAAATGAATATAAACTGCTTCCATTTATGTTTTTCCTCCCGGGTTATTTATACCTTCTGAATTCAATTCTCCCTGTGCAACAAGAAAACTGTTTGGTTCTGCACATATATATTGTATCTAGGATATACTGCAACCCATTCAACATGTAAAGGACTCTTGCCATCTGAGGGAAGGGGTGGAGGGAGGGAGGGGAAAAATCGGAACAGAAATGAATGCAAGGGATAATGCTGTAAAAAATTACCCTGGCATGCGTTCTATCAATAAAAAGAAAAAAAAAAGATCAATGTGTTTTATGGGGGGGTCATATTATCTCACTTGTTTTAATTTTCCCCCCTACCTCTGATATCACAGGAAGGTAGATCCCAGTTAGATAGGGAGTTGGAAGTTTCTAGAAAGGGTGAATCTCAATATGGGCAAAGGAAAAGTTACTGTCATTGAAAAGAGCAGGAGTAGAAGTCTGTCTATAATGCAAATGTCCTGAAACAAGAATGTTTAAGATTTCCAAACCATAAAAGTTTTTAGAATATCCTTGTAAAACAAAGTAAAATCAGTCCTTATATGTGTTATATGGAATATGAGGAGAATCCCAATGATAGGACTTTAAAGGAATAAAAAATTCAAATCACTACTTTAAATATCTTCTTTTCCCAGCTCTATAAAAGGGAAAAAAAATTCAATTGGTTCCTCCTTAGGTAATCACAGAGATTGAGTTCTTTCATGACACTTTTCTGAATAGATGGTAATTAAATGATCCATTAATGGGAAGGAACTTTTAAAGGATCACTCCTTCTCTGGCGAATCAGGGGTTCTAAATAGAACCAATGGAAGGAGATACTGAGAAGGATGTGATCTGGTGGAATCTAGAGAAGTATAATCAGCTCCCCTTCCCAGGTGCTTTCAAAGAAGAGACACTATAATAACTCTAAGAATTCAGTTCTATTATGGGAAATGAGTGTGAACCACAACATAGCATTTCCATTCTTTCTGTTGTTTGCTTACATTCTTGTTTTCTTTCTCAGATTTTTTTTTCTTTCTTCTAGATCCACTTTTTCTTGTAAAGCAAGATAACTGTATAAAAATGTGTGTGTGTGTGTGTGTGTGTGTGTGTGTGTGTGTGTGTGTAGGATTTAACATATTTAATATGTATTGGATTACCTGCTATCTAAGGGAGGGAGTGGAGGGAAGGAAGGGAAAAGTTGGAACAGAAGGTTTTGCAATGGTCAGTGTTGAAAAATTACCCATGCATATGTTTTGTAAATAAAAAGCTATAATAATAATAAAAAATATAAAAATGTGTCACTAAAAAAGAAGTCAGTTCTAATTATTTGAGTTGCAAGAAGCAAAAGAACAAATGATAATTCTCCCTTTTGATTTTGTTACCACAGATATGATAAAACCAAGCA
Source organism: Antechinus flavipes (assembly GCF_016432865.1). Classification (NCBI taxonomy): domain Eukaryota; kingdom Metazoa; phylum Chordata; class Mammalia; order Dasyuromorphia; family Dasyuridae; genus Antechinus; species Antechinus flavipes. Next base: position 169,255,861 of record NC_067398.1, read on the forward strand.
GGAAAAAAAAAAGTCCCCTCAGTTTTTTTCTTTGCCAACACATAGGTTCCATAGGGGGAACTCATTCATCACTTACACTTGGCCAAAGTGGCAAATGATTCCCTGGCTGTTAGTAGCCTATGCAACTGCCAGATCTCTGGCTCTGCTTTTATCTTTTTCTCAGAAAAGTCAAGAACAGCAGTCTCCAGGGTGCCTAAGCTTGTCACTACTGTGTTTTCAGATTCATCACCTGATAGATAAGTCCCAGATGTTGCCCACTGAGATTTAAACATGTGGTTTTTCCAAAGGTGGTGATTTGTGACCAGATTACTATCTCCTTAATCCCTAAATCATCTTCCTTCCACATATATTAATTAAATCATTTTATGTTGCTTCTATAGGTTATATTTCTCTTATGTAGGTGAGAAACTGGATTTAGTAGTTTTGAGTAAAAAGCCCACTGTCTACACTAAGGTGGGGCAAACTAAGGAAGTTTGGAACTCTTTGGACCAATTGAGGCTGTTCATTTTTTAAGGTAATTACTGTGTTGGAATAGCTATTTACTAGTGATACCTACGTACTAGTGATACCCTGATGAACAGGGGAAAAAAAAAACTAAAAGAATTTCCCACAATGCCAAACTTCTTTTCAAAAAGCAATGTTGCTGATGGAAGTTCTGAATCAACAAGTACATTTAACATACTTCAGAAAGAAATTATCACCAGTTATGGACAGTATCCACTCATCTAATATTTGCACTGTGAATTTGTCAATGTGTCTTTTTGAAGGCATTAAAATTATATAGAAAGTGATGTCATTCTAGGAATTAAATCCTAGTCTGTGCGGAGAATGTGCTGAGCTTCATTAATATTGTTGAAAAAAATTTTAGGTGGTAATAGGAAAAAGTCCATCTGAAAAGCAAACATCAAAGATAAAGATTTGATTTTGTATTAACCATCAGTCTTTTCTTCTCTAGACTTGGCACTCTATCCACTTAGTTGCCTGTTTCCCCCTCCCAAGTTCCATCTCCTTATTATTTTAAACAGTTATTTTTCAGTCATATTGGACTCTGTGTGACTTCATTTGGGTTTTTTCTTAGCAGAACTGGTGGAGTATCATTTCCTCTACAGTTTATTTTACAGATGAGGAAACTGAGGCAAACAGGATAAAGTAACTTGCTCAGGATCACATAGCTTGTAAGTATCTGAGACCACATTTGATGAAGATGCCTCTTCCTGACTCCAGGCCAGATACTCTTAATGTTATTTTTATTTCTTGTTTTCTCAAGAGGTGTGGGAAGACTAAAGGAGGGAGAGAATTTGAGACTCATGATTTTGAAAAATGAAGCTAAAACATTTTAAAATGTAATCAGGAACTATTTGATAAAAGAAATAAAAAATATTTTTAAAAAAGAAAAAATGTTTCTTTTGACTTGGGAGTAGAAAGGTGAAGGAAAAGATTGAATTACTGGAAAAAAATCATCTTTTATAAGAGTGTTATCTATTCTTCAATTAATTCAAACTTAAGTAGCTTCATTTTTAATTAGCTAGATAGACTAAATAACTTTCTGGGGCTTATTCTCTGATAAATATGATTTGAAATGAAATCAAAATAAAAAGAAAGTCTAGTGGATCTAGGAAACTTTCCCCCAGCAGAGATTTTGTTTTAATTTTATAGAAACTTGGGGGAAATTCATTTGATCTGGTACACTTGGATAGCAAACATGGTAGCACTTTCAAAGATGAGTTAAATGTCTTTCTTTTAAATGTGTCCCCAAAGAGTTCGAAATAGACTAGCTTAGATTCTAACAATTCAGAAGAATCAAAAACAAATACTGCAGCAATACAACATTCACTTTTAATATTCTTTTCACCAGCTCATTGTCTCTTACAGAAAAATGAAAACATTTTTGGTTATACAGATTGGTTTTTTACCTCAGAAATTTTTACTGGAGTGCACATTAAAATGGCTTTAAATGCAGATTTTCATTTATTCAAATATTTTTATGGTTTCAGGTTCTTAATGTTGTAGTTTTTTTTTCCTCTTTCTGTGTTGTACACCATTGCTACTCTGGCAGTAGTGAGCTATGATACAGTAAACTTCCCAACAGAAATGTGTCTCTAATCCATTTATTTATCTCTATGTGTTCCATGCTGAAATATGATAAGCAATTCCCTTTCTTCTCCCCTTCTGTAGTGGTCAACTACTCCATGAAACCACCATCTTTTCTGGAGCACTGGAATCAAGAAACTCAACATGGCTGCCAGCAACCAGATTGAAGTCTCCTTTGAACCAGGGTCAAATTCCCAACAAAATATGCTACTACGATATCTGATAAAATAAAACTCTAATAGGTACCGGCCCCTTTTCTATGAGAGAGATTTTAAATTACAAATTCCATATCTGACTAAAAATTACTGTGGTAAAAGATGGCAGCAGTCATTAAAAGGTGGTATATAGTGTTAATATGTACGACCCATGTTGCCTCCTATATACCACCCTTTGATGTGTTAGCCTATTTTTTCTCCATAGCATTATTTTGGTTGTTCAAGTGTAAAAAGCACAATAAAATCTGTACATCCACTTTGTTCCTGGTGGGGATGACAAGAGTTCCATTAGGATATAATGATCAAAAAAAAGGTTTCTTTGACCACAGCCTCTCACTCTATAAATGCTCCTTGTCTAAGGAGCGATTTTGATTTTTGGCAACACTACCAATCTTCTGTTAAGAGTTTTACTATATTAGTGTTCCTTTTTTAGGCCTCTCTTCAGTGGATCACTTCAGGGAAAAAAAGTTGAAGAATGGGTATTAAATAGGAAAATTGCAAGTGGAGAACTTTAGAAAGATCTCATTATTGAATTCAGAGTCCAGAGGGCATGAAGGTGAACATGCTGCTCAGCAGTATTCATTCTAATGCTTTTGTTTTCATTTTAAGAAAGAATGAAAAATGGTGTGGACACTTGGTATAGTTTTTAAATAACTAACAGTCTTTTCAGAGGTTTTAATCAGCACCAATTCCTGTACTAGTAAGTTTATTCAAAAGTTAAGAAAGGTTACTAGGCTTTAACATTATAAAGGTAGACTGGAGCTCTGCAGCAATAGCTGAAAACTACATGCCTGTTCCACTAGAAATTTCTTTCACACTTTCATTTTTAATAAAGTGCTTGTAATATAGGTAATCGCTCTTTATTAAGGGCTCCTTCTAATGAGTTAACCCCCTTAATCAAAATGAGAGAGATGGTTATTTCCCTAGTTACCTGGAGATTTTCCTCCTTTGTGAGACATTTAATAGGACAAGAAAAAGATCAGTAGGTCCTGCCTTTCTTTAAATAACATATTTGTCTTATCCTAGCTCTTTCAGATCTCTCTAAGCTTAGGAGTGTGAGTCTGATTTCTAACTTAGACAGTAGTATTTGGGTTATAACTTACAATCTCTTTGGACATTTATATCTTTTACATGTTGTATATCTAGACTATTTTTAAAAATTGTGCATGCATACATTTTCCTCTTTCAATATTACAGCATCTGATGATTTCCAGATATCCTAGCTTTTGATGAAGGAAATGATATACTTTTATTTACAGTAGTCTCTCTAGATAATATATGAACTTATTTATGATTTCCTGGACTCCAAAGGTAGTTCTATACCTTTCAGACACAAAACTCTACATTCATAGAATAAATTTATTGGAATTATTACAGAGCTTTAATGCAACCACAATCAGTTCAGGAAATAGGTTTATTTACTCATGGCCATGGGAAAGAATCTACATGAGAACATTCATGAAAACATACCAGCTGTGGCATACTTGGATCACACTATTAAATAAATCCCATTTATCAGAACTAGTTATGGAAACAATGGGAAATGGAAAGATAACTTAAGTACAAATATTGGTCCCTGTGGGTTCTCAATGCTCTTCAAAAAATAAAATAAAGGAAAAGGGAGAAGGGACAGAATTCTGGTTTCTGTTTTGATTGAAACTGTGAATATATAAACATCTTTCTCCCAACCCAGAGCTAACATCTCTTTTAAAGCCCTGAAGATTTCTTGAAACTGTGATTAACTTCACTTCAGTATTTCATTAAGCTTGATGTTGATTAATTAACTAAGAAAAGTGACATAATTAACCATATTTTCAATTTGGAGAGTTTATAATTGTACTTTTTCCTATTTAAAAAATCCCCTACCATGCATGCCAAATAAGATTTTAGTTACCTCCACTAAAAGGAAGTTCCTTGGGAACTCGGGCAAGCTTAGTTATTTTGAAGTATAAGTGTTAGCATTTTTTCCCCCTTAAAACTTTTAAATATTTCCCTTATGAAATGTAAATAAGGAAGAAACATTAAATAGTTTAGTAATTTTTTAAACACTATAACATTTCATAGGTTAATATAAAATTGAGCTGCTAAATTTTACATTTTTTTTTCTGTCCAGCAGTTCATTTATGTAACTGCCCTGAGTAGATATGACAGTAAATGCTTCTTTGCAAACAGCCCTTGGAATTTAAATATAACCCAGTAAAGCTACTCAAAAAAGTAATAGAAATCCTCTCAGGCATTCTTAATTTGAGTTTGAAGAAAAGAGGGCTCATTCATTGACTGGCATCTGCTCTTCAACATTTCTCTCATGATAGAAAATTATTGAAGGGAACTAACTGTGCTCGTTTTCTATGCAATGTTCTCCATCAGAAAGGTGAGATTTAAAATAGTAAAATAAAACTTGTCTGTTAGTATTCTAAATACTGACTTTTAGAAAAGTGTCTATTTGTTCCCTTGTGAAATTGTTTTGTTTTGCAACCTCACAGAGGCCCCGGTATGAAAAGATGACTGGGCCTCACATCTGCAGATCTGATTGATTTCTTGTAGTGCATTTCAAAATTGTACAAAGGTGGAAAATTTGTGCTTGTGTAAGCTGCTGCTTTGAGTAGCCTTACAATTCCTTAATTTAGTTAGTCCTAGCAATCCTCAAGCTATTGCATGCCCCATTCCTGAAAGCATATTTGGTTGGGATGATGTAGCTTAAACAGTTTGGCTCTAAAGCTTTATATAGAGCTTCCATTAAAATTATATTAATTTATAATATATATTGAATGATAGTTTTACAAAAACAAATTAATGTATTGGATTTTTTTTTTTATGAAAATGACTCTTTACAGTAAGTAAAAAAGGGTTATCACAGTTTTGGTAAATTGCATGAGTTCATATTGAAAAGAAATCTTTCACATGTTCTGAATGACTTTAAAATGGTAGTGCTCTAGGGTACACTCAGTTGTACGCTCTGAAGCAGTAGACACCATACAGCTTGTGCTTTTTATCCGGGAAGCCCGCAAAGCGCACAGCTGCTTCGGTAGGACTGCAGCGTCTCCTCGGCCGGGAGATGGGGTAACGAACGCTGCCGTCGGCCAGCCAGCCTGCATCGCATCGGTCATAACCCAGGAGTTTCCAGGCAGCAAACATCTGGCCCACTTTAGCTATCTGAGCACCATCGTTGAGACAAGCCTGGACTGCCTCATCGTAGGTCAGCTTGGTTGGATGGATTAGGTAGTAAAAGCGACCTGTGGAAGAAGGAAGGAAAACGTTGTGAGTTGGTCGAGAATTGGACAGTAACTGAGAAGTAATAGCGGGTTATAAACAGGCATTAAGACAAGAAATGGAAGTGTTTCTTACTGAAGATGAAAGGGGAAACACTATTAGCCGGGATGGCTCTGGAACAGTAAATAGCTAATTAATTGTAATACCCCCAGGTTGCTTTCCATTAATAAGTTTCTTTTTTCCTGTCCTGCCAAATGTGTGTTCAGATGTGCCCTTTTAAGAGCAAATGGAAACGACAGATGAAGTTTCAGCTAGTTAATTAGTGACTAAAAGAACCATTATTGAGCACTGGAAAGGCTGTGGTACATGCTAAGTATGAGATCTATTTAAATTTGAAGCTATAGCAAGACTGAACTTCAGCACAACTTTCCAGGAGGCAAAATTTGAATATGAAAAAGGATCAAACACATTCTTCCCATAAAAGTTCATTGAAAAAAAATCAAAAGCTCTCCAGGTCTTTTCATTACAGGTATCAAAAAGAGATTATTCTCATCTAAGAATACAGTGCAAAAATAAAGATTTAAAGAGACCATGTAAGAAAATACAAAAACACAGGAAGTTACTTGCAACCAATAACAAGTGCTTAGAATGTAAATGCCAATTCATTTTATTCACAATAAAATGCCTGAATTTCATTTATTCCTCTTTTTCCAATTCATTTGAAGCCTTTAAAGAAAACCCTAATACCTAATTACCACATCTTTCTTCTTTTTTTAATAACAAAGATTTATGATTTACTTATTGGATATTAAATTTCTAAGATTCTTTTCGTGAATAAACTATAACATGAGCTTAAGCACAGATAGAATAGTTTTAATATATTTAGCTTGAGTCAGAAGACAAAGGATTTATTCTCAATGAATTTTATCCCCAAATCTAAATGATTTAGATGTGAGTTGATTCAAATGTGTCTGTCTATTTTGAGGCTGCTATGATATGACTGTGAGGGTGAAGTAAAGTATGTAGAATGATAAACAATGGAATTTTAATAAGTGCTTGTTGAATGAATAAATGATCATTATAAGGGTCGTCTCTGTAACTGGTACAATGCTTCAAACATCACAAGTGTTCAGTAAATGTGTGTTTATTTGAATTTGTTGAATCACTTGACCTTTATTATTTTTCTGCACATTTCTTGCCTTTTCAATCGCCTAAAGTAAAAGTAACACAAATAATGGAAGTAATTAAGACCTTAGAGATATATCAATATATCTATAACACTTAACTATATATCTATATATCTATATCCATTTCTATGGCAGTTTAAATTTTACAAAGCACTTTACTCATAATGACTGCAGGTACACAAATGGCATTATCTAGCATGTCAATAACACTGACTCAACTATCAGCCTTTCTGTCTCTTTGTCATATATAGGAAATAACAAATGTAGGAATAACAAAATTGTTTATCTTTGGCTGAATCATATATTAATCATTTCAAGAGAATTTCCCCCCTTTAATTTTCCTTATGTTAGGAAAAGAACTAATTTTATACTTTTCAAAATCAACCTTAACCTAGAATCCATTAGATTGCAAGTTTTTTGAAGAGGATTCTTTTTCTCATGCATATTTCTTAATGCTTAGCATAGGACCTGAAACACTGTTGTAGTTTAGTTACATTCTACTTTTTGTGACCTCATGGACTTTGTCCATGGGATTTTCTTGGCAAAGATACTTATTGAAGTGGTTTGCCATTTCCTTCTCTAGCATGTCTTCATTTAACAGATGAAGAACAGAGGCAAATAGGAGTTAAGTGACTTGCCTATAGTCAAAACAGCTAGTAAATCTCTGAGGTTGAAATTTGCACTCATCTTCCTGACTCCAGGCTGAATGCTCTATCCTCTGTGCCATCTACCTATCCCTATAGCAGAAATTTAATATATGTTTATTTATTTAAATATTAAAAATATATTTAAAGTGGAAAATTGAATTCAATTAATCATAGCCTTGGGACTAGAAGGAGAATTAAAGGTCATCCTCTTTATATCATAAATGAAGAAAACTAAAAAGTTCAATAACTTGGGGCAAGCAATAATTTTGATATGGTATCATTCTATGACAGCAATGATTAGGGGGTTTTGCTTCTCCTGACAGTGAGTTGATTCAGTACATCTGATCTTGACAAGATGAAATCAGACTGAGTTGTTTTTCCCACATTTAATTAATGCCCTGGTAGTTTTATGTGAGCTTTTCTTTTTCTTTTTCTTTTCTTTTTTTTTTTTTGCTGCAGATATGTATTTTGTTGTTCTCTTCTGTTATGTTTCTTTCTCCTTTAGGACTGGATATTACTTCAAGGAATCTACAAAAAATTGTAGCTTTAAAGAGCACTAAATAGTTACTACTAGTGATATTGTAGTTGCTATTAGTGTAAAAAAGCCATGTTTTTAAAGGATGGCTCAAGCCTACAATGAAATAGGATCAAGTGACACAAGAGTGCAAAGAAAAATTTGGTTGTAACAAAAGAAAAAACAATGCCAGGAATTGAAAAAATTATTTCTACAAAGACTTTTAGAGAGATCTACTAGCTAGATGAGTTGCTATTGATTCTTCTATAACAGTAGGCATCCTGCAGTTGGAAGAACACTAACATATAAAAACAAACAAATAGGTGTTAATCTTTACTAGGAAGGAAAAAAAAAACAATAACTCTATCATGGGCAAGATAATTCAAAGACTAGATTAATAAAGATGGGGGAAAGTCATTTTGATGATATAGTTCACTTATTAATTCAAAACTATATAATAATTAGTACAAGAAGTTCAGATGAGACAACAAGATTTGGTTATCTTCACTAGGCTGTAGAAATTTTTCTGAGGGAGTGGATTATTAGTAGTGGATTGTAAAATAATGAATTCTCATGAATATTTTAATATAATGAGAATCAAAATTGTTCCAAAATTATTGAAATCCTTATGGAAATGGAACAAGATAACATGACTTACACTGTGAGATGTCATAAAAGGTTAAAAAATGTTTTCAAGAGGTAAATATAATTCAATGGCCATTTTTACATGATTTAAATTCCACTGAACACAGAAAGGCTATATATCACCAAGAATAAATTTTGAAAGATGAACATTTATTCAAAGTTTCTCTTAACATCTAATAACAAAACTGTGATTTTATGATAAAGAATTGAATGATGAGATTTAAAATAGGGTGCAATCATTGACAGATTGCTTAAAACAATTTTACAAATTGTGTAAAACAAAGTATCCTTCAGCAAAAGAAAGAAATATTGTACTTTTTTCCAATATGTAAAAGGTTGTAAGGTTTATTGTATAGGTCAATAAATTTTAATATATTACTTTGTCCCGGGTTATTATCACATCATTCTAGTAAGTGGATGATTGGAGAATCAAACCAGATTCTCTGGACCATATTTCCTTAATATATAAATCTCAGTGTTTTAAATTATGGTTGTTAAAAAAAATGCATAGTCCAATATTTGCCATAAACTTCAGAGCTCAAGGGTGGATGTTGTTCAGTAATAAATTAATTTATTTTGAATTACCGAATTAAATGGCCCCCATAAGATCTAGAACTGGATGAGACTTTAGAAACCATATAATCAAATTCCCTATTACCATTTTACAGATTAAGGTAGATGCTCAGGGAAATGAGTAAGTAGCTCAGAATCTCAAACTATATATCAAGTGCTTTATATAAGAGTGTATATGTATATATAATGTACATATTCATGTATATATCGATATACACAGGTACATATAAATGAATATATTCATGTACACCCACATATATAATGTATATATATTTATGCTAAAAGATAGGCTTTATGATTTCATTAATAAAAGGAAACTTCCTTTACCAGTAAGATTTCTCCTTTGCACATTTAGAGTTAGCTGGAACATTGAGAGATTGTGATTTGCCCTCTGTAAGATTTGAACTCAGACCTTCCTGATTCTGAGATTGCCTCTTTATTTCCTATACCTTATTACCACTCATCTACTGTAAGTAGGCAGCTAAAGAGTCCAGTGAATAAAGTAAAGTATGGATCTGGAATCAAGGAGACTTGAGTTGAAATCCAACCTCAGACAGTTAATATTTGTGTGACTCTGGACAAATCACTTAACTTCTCAGCCTCAGTTTCCTTGTCTATAAAATGGTGGAAATAGTATGTAACTCAGTATTATGAGAATAAAATACTATATTTTTAAAGTGCTTTGCAAACCTTAAGGAATTATATAAGTATTATTAGGATTGACTCTTACCATTGAAGTTGGATGTAAAACAGAATACATCATATCTGCTTTTATCCTTATCCCAAAATCCATAATTCCTGACACCAGGCACTGTGTTTCTCCCTCCACAAGGTTCTCTAGGTTTAGTGATGGGATACTGCACAGATCCATCACTGAGCCAGCCAGCATTACACCAGTCCAGCCCTGCCCTCCAAGCATCATATAGTTGGTCGAAAGAGGCAATCACAGAGTCCTGGTCCAAGCAAGCCTGTCGAGCCTCATGGAAATTGAGATTGTAGCGTCCCAGTCGTGGAAAATAAGGAAAGACCACACCTGTCCAAATGGAAAGGGAAAAAAAAATCAATATAATCCAAGAGGGCATAAAAATAAAGATTTAAAGCAGCTATCATGCGGAGCAATCAATCACGGTCATTTGACAAGGGCCTCCTTTTTGATGAGTGGCCTTTCAGCCTTAGCAGTGAATTAATTCTGATTTGGTTATTTAGAGATCATTGAGTGATTTGATTCCTAAGCCAATGGCTTTCAGTTTAACTCAAGAGTCAAACCACTCTTGCTGAAAATGACTAAGCTATGTGTGGGCCAACTCATTCTATTGTGCAGATAAGCAAACTGAGATCTTAGAGTGATGGAGTTTGCCTGTGGTTGTTCAGCCAACTACTCACAGAAATCAGGATTAGAACTCAAGAAATATTTCCCTTGGTACAGGCTAAAGGTACAGGCTAAACTGGGTCTCAGTTCCTTTTATAAAAACGAAGGTTTTTAATTAGATGATCTATATGGACACTTAAGGTCTAAATTTTGGATCTCATCATACATAATTTAAAAACAAATCTAAAAAAGAATCAATTGCATATCATTAACTTCAAACTGCCCTTGCACACTTGCTGGGACAGCTAAGTGGCACAGTGGATAGAGCACCAGCCCTGAAATCAGGAGGACCTGAGTTCAAATGTGGTCTTAGAACCCTAGGTGTGTGACTCTGGATAAATCACTTAACCCCAATTGCCTCAGCAAAAACAACACCCCCCCAAAAAATAAAAAATACCCCAAAAGACTTGCTGAGCTTATCCCATGCTAATTATTCACTAAGCCTGTGAAAGATTCCCTCTTTAGCACTCTGCATCTGGGCAATAGCCAATACCCAGCATGATTCTTGAAAGAATGGGGGGTAGTAGTGGTGAGAGAGTGGGAAGATGACTTTGTAGAGAAATTGCTTGACTATCTCATAATACCCTTTTTGGTAATGTTTCTCAGAAAAGTTTCATTTTTTTAGACTTTTTCATATATCAAGGAGTTTGCTAAAGTGGTCACATGGGGACATATACCTCCCTTTGTATATTAATATTCATGAAAATTGCATTCTTCTTTTCTTTTCTTTCTTTCTTTTTTTTTTTAAAGAATCCTACTCTTTGTGATTAGGCATATCTGCCCACAAACTTCTATGCACATCTATGATTACATTTTAAACTGGGGTGGTGGAGGAAGTTTACAGGAAAAGAAGGAGTAGGAAATTACTTCCTATGTAAGGGACCCTATGATGTTAAATATTTCTATAACATGAACAAACATTTCTTATTTATCTTTATATAAATTGATTTTTTTCATAGGGCTTTGTTATGGTAAAGCACACAATTCAAATACACAGATATTCAACGTTATATGCATCCAACTTTTGACCATCATATTTTGGTATGCACTCCAAGTGCAGCCTCTAGGTTTTTGTTTATTTTTGTCCCCCCCCCAAAGTAGTACATGGATCTTTACTTCTAAGAGCCTCAATAATTTAATATTTCTGTTCTTGCTGAGGATTCTCATTTTTCTGATTATTCAAATAACTAGTATATTGATTTATTTTATTAAAAAAATATTCCAGACAACTATCACAGCTTCCCAATGGTTGCCTTGCACATCCTGGGCACTGAGCATCTGATCACTACTGGTTCTAATATGGGGGCATGTTACTAAATATTTCTTTTCCTTACCAGAATATAATGACTCTTACTTGGCTCCTGACTTTGAGCTGGAAGGAGTAATAGCTTTCAGAAGCCACTAAAAATGTTTTCATTTCCTTTACTTAAGTAATCAAGGTTGTTTTGAGGATATAATCTTTTTGCTTGTGGCTCACTGATTTAATGAGTTGTGACATGATAAGCATTTTGAGGTAGTAAAGTCCTGTCATCTTATTTCCAGGTCAAAGAGATACATTAAAAGCAATGATTTTTCTAAAGAACTACTAGAACTTACTTTAAACACAGGAAACTCTTGGCCAAATATATAAGTATGTTGGATAGAACTTTAGTTATATTATTAACATAAGTTTCAATAGCACAGAATTGACTAAATGATTTTAACTAGAACCCAGGTTTATGAGTAGAGGGAAATTGTGGAAACCTTCTTTGGGCATCTCAACACCACATAAATTATTTTCCTTACTGTCTTTTCTGTTGAAGATTCCTGAAAGTCACTATTTTTTGATTTGGGTATGATTTTCACATCTCTAAGTGGTCCATAACTTTAAGCTATTGACAGCATAAATTATGGATATAGAATTAGATGGTTCCTCACAGACCATCTAATCTATCACCCTCCCCCTCTCCCCCGCAATGAGGAAGATTAAATGCTTTGCCCCAAGGTCACTGAGATAATAAGTATCAGTAGTAAGATTTGAACCCAGATCTTGTGGCTCTTGAGCCAGAATCTTTCTAACTTTTCTGTACCATGTCACATTTGCCTACTGGAGAGCAAAGTCTTTTGAGAATGGGATAAAGGATGAAGGTTGTGAAGAGTTTGGAAAACCACAAGGTACAAGATGGACCTTGAATGAAGGGAAAATGGTACAAAAGACCTCCTTATTGTAGGTTATGCTTTTGCCTCCCCCTTACCCAAATAATTAAAGATGTTTTTGAACATATGGTGTATTTAATCTTATTCTGTTGATCTTATTTTGTTAGTATATCACATATGCTATTTTATAAGAAAACTCATACTTCTAAAGACAAATGCAGACTTATTAAAGCCACAAGTAGTACAAAGGCAAAATTATGTATATACACACATATTTTAATGAGTGGATCCTGGAAGAATATGAAAGGAAATGTAATAGTATTGACCAAGGCTTGTAAGACACATCTGTCCCTCTAGGACAATCTAGTTAGAAGCTTTATCCAATTGGCCCAGACCCAAGATTTCTTCCTCATCTCACCCCCTCTTCTTGGACATGTAATCTGAAAGCTGAATTTAAGCCAAGAAATGAGAATGAGGCTTTGCTGGCTCTCAATGACCCCTAGTGGGATAGAGTAAAAAGAAAGATGGAAGATTGTTCAGTCTAACATTGACAACTCCCACATATAGATATCCAAAAGGCCATGCTTCTAGTTGTTTTTTTTTTCCCTTATCCCTTAGCAGTATGACTCTCCTGACCATCCCCCAATATTCTCCTAACAACTTTTGGAACCATTTATCTGAAGAGTCTGAAGAAAAGGAAAGAAAAAAAATCCTCAGTTTATATGGAGACATTTTTTGACTTCAAGCATCGTAAAGGAACATCTTAGAAAAGCTTGGAGAGCTGTTTGGTCCAACTCCCATTTTCCAACAGACCCAGAAATGATAACATGAAAGAATGGATATGATATTAATTCAAAGAAAAACTTTCATAATGCCTGGAAAACACATTCTGGCTTAGGTTCTCTGAAAATGTGACTCTTATGGTGTCAAATTTGGCATACTCCATTTATTCAGTTTTAAAAATACCATGTCACATGATAAATTAGGGGAAGGTAAAAAGAAAAAGAATAAATTATGGATTTAGATCTATAGTTTTTAAATCTAGAACATTTCAATGATGTAGTAATTGTGATTATTTAGTGATTCCACTAAAGGGAGTTTTAATTTCTACTCGAACACAGTGATGAAAGGAAGCAATTTCAGCAAAATATTGGTAAACTCTGTCTTAAGCCATGAATTTTACTGGCTGACCCACATTTGGTGCACACATTGTAAGGATCAGCTGTTCCTTACTGACAGGGGCATTCCTAGAATTACATACTTTTGATTCTCAGCCAGATCACTTTTTCTGATGTCAGCATCTACCAATATCTAGGCAAAAGACTTCCTGAGGAAAATCTTGTAATTACCTAGCTAAATTAGGGCATGGGTAGTGACTGTCAATTGGCAACAGTGGGGAGAAAAAAGGAAACAAAAAAGACAAAATTTTAGGCCTGGGAAAGAAGAGTGTATGCCTTTTTCCCAAACTCTACATACTCATTTTCCCACTCTACTTACAGGTCAAAATCAAAAATCAAAAACTTTTTACTGAACATTTTGAATTATTTGAAGAATTAGTATACACAACTACAATTGACTGAATAAATATGCTATATCATAGGAAGTACTAGAAGAATGCTTCTCAACTTGGGGTCCATGAACTTGTTTAAAAAAAATGATAACTGTATTTCAACATAATGGATTTTCTTCAAAATCCTACAAATTTAATTTTATCCATTTAAAAACATTATTCTAGAAGGATCCATAGGTTCCACCAGACTGCCAAAGGGACTCTATGCTGCAATGCACTGATAAATATTTAAAAATCATCTCTTTGAATGAAAAAATACCAATCCACCCATGTACACATAGCACATTTTAAAATTTAATCTGCATTAACAACATTTTCTCCATCATTTTCTTAAGTCTATAAATTAACAAAATAACAAATCAAGTCATGATTTATTTGTAATTATTGATTTCTGGGACATAAATGCTCACACTTAAAATATAACAACTGTTTTTCATGAGCTGGTTCTAACTAATTCCCGAACATCCTTGAACCCATTACCCAAAAAAGGTTAAGAACTTCTGTAACTAAATCAATATCAAAATGATGTGTTTTTAACCTATTTCTATGTCTTTTTTCGTTGGGGAGACTTAAGGAATAGGAAGGAAAGTATTTCTTCAGTTAGTATCTTAAACATCACAACATGTTCTGAAGATTAAAACCAATTTGCTACTCCTGGTAAACTTTAACCTACTAAGCTACTTGTTGGACAATTCCAACAAATAGATATGTTGAGGTTTTGTTTTTATTTTTTGTCCTAATACAGACACAGTTTTCAGTGGAATTTAACAATTCAAGAGAGACAGTGTTTCTAGATTATAATCGTCTTGAATACAGGAACCATATGCTACATATTAGTATATACTCCTAAATACCTAATATGGTGCTAAATACATAGTAACTTCTCAATAAATATCTTGAAAGATTGATGCAATTGAGAGTAGCAAGAGAAAAAGAATAGCAAAAGTAGCAAGAGAATAGCATAAAGAATAAACACTTTGGGGAAAGCTACAGTTGTGGACATCAGACTCTTGAAATAAATGATGAATCCAAAAGATAGTTTCTATGTAATTAATAATCAATTTATTAATTAGGCCAGCTAATAAGCAATAAATTGATGGTCAGAGGTTTCTCTCAGTTACCAAGACACCTAATGGAGATACTGAATGCCTTAAATATTTCTTTTTGAAAGAGAATGTCCCTGACAAGAGAAACCAACTGTTTGATAGACATTTAAATGAGGAGGTGGGTTAAAAGTCTTCAGCTTCCCCTGTTTGAGAACATGACTTGATTATGAAATTTGGCTGTCTTAGTTTTCTCTTTCATGAGTTGAGTCACTCTAAACTCCAATGATGGGGTACAAAGACATGGGTTTATTCTCTCAGGGCAGAAATTTGCCTATATTAAATTCTGTTTATACTTCAAACAGAAGGTCTCTTAGTTGGGTGGGGTCTGCTCAAGATTGAGGAACATGTACCTTGAGGATTAGGGCAATCTCTTCTACAAGGCATGCTTTTGTTGATGGACAAATTGACCTACAGGGGCTAGTTCCTGGATGAGGAAAGAAAAAGTCTTGATCCTGATGAGTTAATAATAGGTTAATAATATAATAGAAAATAATAATTTCTCTCAATCCCATATACCTTTCCAAAATCATTCAATTCTATACATTCTAATTGGGTTGCATTATTTCTATAGTTACAAATGATAATTCTCCCAATCCTAGCTAATCCTGCTTCTATTGATTTTTAAATCTCTCAGTCTAACACAGACATACCTCATTAGCCCTCCTTAGCTGAAGGATTTCTAAAGAGGTGAAGATAGATGAGAGATAGCTCTATGCAATAGCAAAGAACACTCTAGGAAATAATAAACTGGTAAAGTAGTCATCTTTTAAGGGTAGTTCCCACATAATCTGATGGAACAATCCATCCCATTCTGGATTTAGGAATCCATTCTGTCATTAGAGTGCTGAGGCTTCTAGATAATGCTAATAGCTGGCATTTAATTAACACAGACAGAATGATTTAGTGACATATCACATTTCCCTTGTCCAAGAACTAGAGTGTGCCTCACCTGAATTAGAACTGATGACTGTCATATCATGACATACTTAATGAAGGTGCTAGATGCTAGGCTGAAGACTGGTCAGAAACAAGAAATACATATTTACTTTTCTGTTCTTGGTTTTTAGAGAAATAGTATAATGGATTGTGTAATTTAAAAAAAAAAAAACTTAAGCTCTCTTTTGATCAGTTTCCTTTTCTGTAAAGCTGTGATATCTGTAGTACCTCACAGGGCTATTGTGAGGATCAAATGAGATGATGTATGCTGTTTGCATAACTTAAATCACTATATAAATATCAGAATTAGCAAGAGAGAGTTAAAAACTTTGATGCTGTCCTACTACTCTGTATGACAATCCCAGGAGGTTAACTGAAATTTCTAGTGACTTCCTGATGTTAATGGCATCCAGTACTTCTCATTTAGGCATTCAACTTTCCAGAAAATTCAATCTAACTGTTCTGAGGGAGCTAAGTAGTACAATGGATAGAGTGCTAGAACTTGTATCAGGAACACAGGACTTCAGAATTGGCCTCAGATACTTAACCAGCTATGTGACCCTTGGCAAGCAACTTAATTTATGTTTGCCTCTCTTTCCTTAACAATAAAACGAAGATAACCTATTCATAAGGTTATTGGGACAGCAAGGTAACTCAATAGGTAGAGCACCAGGCCTGGAATTAGGAAGACCCGAATATCAATATAGCCTGAGATACTTATTACCCACGGAAGGTCACTTAACCTGTTTGCCTTAAGCCAGTGAAGAAGGCAAAGGCAAACCACTCAAAGAGAATCCCAAATGAGGTCATAAAAAGTCAGACATAACTGAGAAATGAATGAATAACAACATAGGGTTGTTGTGAAGGTCAAACAGAATATTTGTAAAGGGCTTAGCACAAGTGTGTGGCATATAGTAAGTGTTTAATAAATGCTCATACCCTTTTCCTTCCCTTTAAACTTGGTTGTCAATGCTCTCCAACATCAATCATTTGCTAAACCAGAGAAATTTCCTTATTCTCTCTGGAACATACTTTCGTCCTGGACACTACTGAGACTGTTCATATTGATATTGCCAGCTGTAAAATCTTACTTCTCATCTCCCTCTTACTTATTTAAGTTTTATCTATGCTTTAGGACTTCATTCATCTCTTCTATGAAGCTTTCTTTAATAACTCCAAGCTACACTGATCCCTTTCTTTTTCTGAAATCGTGTGGCATTTATTCTCTGTTCTATATAATTAAAAACATGTAAATTATTGTTGCTTACATACTGTTTTCCATTTCTTTATTAATCTTATCTCCCAACTGAATCCTAACTATACTCCTTAAGGGAATTCAGTCACTTAAGCTTTTCCAGTCCTCATAGTACTCATCACAATGATGGACACATAGGAGGTACTGGATAAATACTTGCTGAATGGATCTTCAATTTCATGAATTTTTTCTAATTAAGACAACTACAAATTCCTATATTCATTTTTCCCATATGGAGATTTATCTGAGTATCTGTAAATGGAGAATTTCTCATTATCTAAAAACATCATCTAAAAACCAAACAAAACCCAAAAGAACAACCAAAAAAAGTAGACTGCGTGTAATCAGGAGTTTAAAATTTAAGAAAAGAGAGAAAAAGGAAAATAAAATAGAAAAATATCAATATGAACTATTTGTTAATAACTTGTCAGTCAGACCTAACTGAAATGACTGAACATCAAAACTAATAAACTAGATGATTAAGTAATGATCCCAAAATATCCTGACAGGTCAGAAAATTGGGATGAAACCAATAGCATCTAAAAGAGATAAATGTAAAGTTTTGGACTTGGGTTGAAGAAATTTACTTCACAAATTCAGTATAGGGGAGAAACAGGGAGACTGAGACAATGATGAGATTTATTGGTGTCAAATCATTTTTCAGTTGTGTCTGACTCTTTGTGACCTCATTTGAGTTTTCTTGGCAAAGATATTAGAGTGATTTGCCATTTCTTTCTCCAACTCATTTTACAGATAAAGAAAATGGGGCAAAGAGTAATCCTCTTTGACTTGTCTAGAATCATACAGTTACTAAGTATCTTACATCAGATTTGAACCCATGAAGTTGAGACTTCCTAACTTCAGTTCTGGCACTTTGTCTATTGTGCCACCTAGGTGCCACCTAGTTGCCTCCCTTCCCTCCATTCCCCATCCCAACTCTCCATAGAATATAGCAAAGTAAATAGTTAATATAATTTCCTGAAGAGAAGTAGAGGTCTGAGGTCCTAGGTCCTAGGAATGGGGAAGTGATAATCTATTCTTTCTTTGTTGAAGGAAATCTCTGGAATATTGTGTTCTCAATTAATGTTTGAGCACATTCTTACATTATCATCTGGTCTATATTACTCTGTTCCAAAAAATTAGTATGAAAGAGTTTATCAAAGACTGTGCTAAAATCTAAATAAACTAGTTCTAGCATACTCTGGAGAGTGGCCAGAGGATCTATGGTAGTAGAGAACTTTAGATCCTTGTTATCAGAGAACAAATTAAAGAATCTAAAGATGTTTAATCTAGAGAAGGGAAAGTTGGGGTGGGGGACAGGAATGAAAGGATGTCATGGGAGAATTGAACTTGTTTTGTGTGGCTCTTGAGGGCATAATCAGGGACAAAAGTAGAAGTTACAGATTCCACTTTAGGTTTGATTTTTAGGGAAAAAATTTTTCCTAAGATTTTTGAACTATCTCTATGTTAAAGAATCTATCAGAAATTTCCCTTCCTGGCTGATTTTCTTTTTTTTTTTTTTTTTTTTTCATTTCAGTTTCCTCTTTTATAGTAAATTCTTTTAATATATATTTTATTCTTAACTTGAGAAAAAATCACTTCCATATCATAGAAGAATAGGAAAAAAAAATGATTGTACATGAAACTACAAATCTGCTATGTGCAATTTGTATGAACTGGATTATAATGGGATTTTGGGGAATTGGGTAGGTGGGGAGGTTGTCTTTTTATAATTGCTAAATTCCCTTCTAATTTTAAAATCTAGGATTTGGTTATATATAGTATATGGAACTAAAAGAAATTCCCACATATACAATGGAACATAATAAATGAGACAGAAATCTTTATTGCCCTGCTAGCAGACAAATAATATTTTTGTTTTGTTTGTTTTTGTCCAAAAGTTGTGTGTGTAAAGAATCTCTCTCAAAATGCACATCAGAAAGTTTATGAATCAAATATGGTATTAAAAATGTTCTACTTTGCAGTCAAATTATTATTATTGCCATTTTTTTTTGCTAAAACAAATAAAATTTGTTAAATGGAAGATAGTCATAGTTTAAAAGATTCTGGATCAGTTTTTAATTCCTTTTTTGTACAAAAGGTCAAAATAAATCCAGAGGCTACTTAATTGTTAAATTAGTTTCACAACCATTTCATAGAATAAAATTAGCATGCATTTATGTTAGCAGATGTTTGCTAAAAAAAATTACCATTATTCTGAGACTCAGTGTTAATTTTAGGATCTTGCCTAAAGAGTATCCAATCTGAATTTCTCAATAACCACGAAATGGGATTTAAATTTTAAAATAACATGAAACTGATTCTGAATATTGCTAATTCAATTCCACCACACGTTTCTCCTGGTTACAAATAGCCTCCATTATATGCACATCAATTGTGTGCACATTTCAAACTTGGAAAAAAAATAGAATTATAGACTGACTGAAAAATAAGAACCCATGCTAAAAAAGCACTTCAGAGTTAGATGTTATCACCATGGCAACCATTAATCATTATTATGTTGGGGGAAAGCTTATTATTATTCCTATATTTAATAGGCTAGGTGACTACCTACCTTGTAGATCCAAGGCTACTACTGCTGTATCGTCTTCTAATCCTTCAATCACCTCACATTTGTATCTCCCATAATCCTCCAGGGTGATGTCGGTGATTACAAGGGAGGCATCATTGTCGCTACCTCTATTCAGAAATACTCTCCCCTGGTAGTTGCCATACGTTTTCTTGTGGTATCCCATGGAAACAAAAACATCTATTTCCTTGAGGTAATCTGAAGTGAGCTTGGTCCACTTGACTCGGATTTTGTGGGTTCCTGAGCCAATCATTGAGGGGTCGCGGTAAAATTTACATGGCAGTGTGACATTGCCACCCCGGTGTGAGAAGACTTTTGCCTGCTCTGCTTCCACAAGTAGACGGGGGCCATTTTCTGCTGTTATTAAAAAAACAAAAAACAAAAGTATCATGTTACTCCATTGTTTCATTTTTATAAAATGGAATTTGGCATACTAAATATTAAACAAAAGATGGGTTTGGATGATTAGGTTTTAAGTTGTAAGCTATAGTTACTCACTGAATTCAGTTCAATTCAATTAAACAATTGCACAATGTTCCTTAAGAGAGAGAGAAAATTTGTATGATACACAGTCTTTTCTTTTGTGGAGCTTACAGATTCATCAGTCTTATAACATCATTGGTTCATAAATGTAATGCTCAAAGGGATCTTAGAGGTTACCTTGTTTAACCCCTCAATTTAAAGATGCTGAAATCCCAGAGGCATTAAAGTGATGGCTCAAGGTCACACAGGCAGTTAAAAAAAAAGAGTAGAAATTAGAATTCAGGTCTTTCAACTCTATGTACATTCTGCACTATATTGCTTCCCAATTTTTGTATATTGGTCTCACCCTGGTTCAAGTCTCTTTAACAGATAGGCCCAAGACATAAATGCATAGTTTACATTTTCCTCTTCCCTTGTCCCCTTTAAGAGGGAGAGGAAATGGAATAAGAAGGAGGTTACACATTTATTTATGAATATGCTGCACTTGTGTTATATGCATGTGATTAGACTGTAAGCTCCTTGAGGGCAGAGACTGTGTATTTTTTCAAATATATTATTTTTTATATTCCTTATACCTAGCACACAAGCTCACCTTGTGCTTTCTATGGCATAAGTAAAGCACATAGGATATATTAATTGAGACTTTTTACTTATGAAAAAATATATACACACATGTAATTGATATTTACTTCATATGTTTACTTTAAAGAATCTTGGACATTAAGAATAAAATAACACTTAAAATTCTAAAAGTATGGAGCTTGAAAGTCATTATCAGTTCAACTCATTTTGCCATTTGTTTTCTTAATTTTCAATATAAAAATACAAAGCATATCACAAAGTAAGGTCAACAGACAAGTCAAAGTTAAGTAATTGTTAAAAACAAGCAAAAAAAATTCAAGTAAAGGGATCCTTTTCACCCACACAGAATCTCTAGTATAGTTTTGGGAGGTATCTAGTAAAAGTATGAAATCTCAAGATTTGTTTTCACAATGATGTACTAGCCTAAGAACTCAAAGCATTCATCATCACATTGCAGTCACTTACAGTTAGGTATAAACTTTCATAACTTTGTGAGACATACCACTGGAGATTTTTATTTTCTTTTTTAGCAACATGCATCTCTTTGCACAGGAATGCTAAGTATCAGTCCCAGAGAGCTATTTAAAAGGAATGATTGTACCAAATATTTAGAATACAAAATGGGTTTCTCAAATTTTGAGGACAAAGGCTATGCAAAACTAAACTCTTGTCCCAGTTTCTGTATTCTTTGATTTATTCTTTCATTCCCTCTAATCTTTAATCTTCAGAGTATTGCTAGTTTCTGTAGTCATCTAATCTCTATCACTTCTCGTTTTTGTTGCCCTTGTTTTCATTCATGCATCCTTGGTTCAAGGTCTTAACTGTCTTCAAAAGAGACACACTGCTGCAGTCTGCAACATCAGCAGGTCTGCAGCTTTCTGGAGAGGCTGTGGCTGCTATCTTCAGATCCTGGCCTGCCCTGGGATTTCCCTTGGTGAGTAGCATTAGAGAATGTGCTTTGTGCTTTGACCTTGAGAAGGCCTCTTGAGGATGCACAAGGTATGTAGATGAGAAAGCTGCATAGGAACTCCTGTATTTATGCTTCCTTTGTTCAAGCACAGCTTTCCAAAGCCCACAAGGCTCTTTTCAAGACAGGACTGCCATTGCCCTTGCTATCTTAGGTCATTAGGGCTCTTGAGGAATGCTTAGTAGTGATTCACTTAAGATACCAGAAACATTAGAAAGTAGCAGTCATTCTCCTTCAGAGAGTTCTTGAAGCATCTATTTAATTGTACACCTGTGACTTACCTAAAAAAATGAAATACATTTCTATATGCCAGGTGTCATATTATTCCTATACCAAGCTGAACAAACATAACAACATTTTATTGTTATAACAACAACAAAAAACCAAGCCCCAATGCTTCCTTTCACATATTACTAATCATTTGTTCTCAATGTCTAAAGCAACTTAAGTAAGTGAAAACATACATTTAAATGAGGGAACTATATAGTCTTAATATGGAAGTGACTTTTGAGATCATCTAGTCCAATCTTTTCCTGTTGCAAATTAGGAAACTGAGGTTTAATCAAATTAAGTGACTAAGGTCACATGATAGTAAATGGCAATGCCAGAATATAAACCAAGGCTTTCTTACTCCAAATTCAATATTCTTTTATTCAGCATATGACTGAAATCATATCATAAATCTACTTAATCTTTATATTTCATATGGACTCCATATTCTCTTTGGACTTCTCTTTTTCCTTTCAATTTCTCCCTGTTTATTGTATTTCTACTGTCCCTAATAGTAACAAGAAGGAGAAATAGTGGTAGGCACTGTGAATTATTATTCATTGCCCTGATGACAGTTTCATCTGTGGCAAAAACAAGTAGAAGGAATGGATATGCAGAGGATAATCTGAATATTAGTACAGTTAATGAGATTCATTTCTCATCACTTGTGAAATTCTGAAGAAGATAAGCCTTGGTGGAGAGATATTATGGTAATGGTGCTCTGGGAAAGGTAATCATCTCCTGGGGCCCACCTTCTCCAGTTCCAATGGAGATTGGGGGCAATGGTTTTCCTGAGGGTAGCTGCATAATTCTATGGTCTAGAATTGGTAGTGTGCCATGAAGTAAAGAGTAGGGATTTAATCTAGTTTGAAGAAGAAACAAACCATTGTATGGAACAAGATGTCAGTCCTCTCTGCCAAAATTTTATTCATTTCATGATAGTTACCACTTTGGAGACATTTCTGTTCTCAGAAGAAGTGAATATAAACATAATATCAAATCATAGAGTGTTCAGGTTTTAATTTTCTTTTTAATTGTCTAAATTAGAACCAAATTCAGTGCTCAGCTATATGAATATATCTTCTTAAGATCCTGACAGTACCTATTTACTCCAAATGTTTCATTTCATCTCTGAATATCTTACTTTACATTATTTTAACTTAGAAGTCATCTCAATATCTCTTGAAAACAGGCAAGCACTCAATCTTAATAAAATTAACCTGGTCATTTACATGACTGAGCTCTAGAGAGGATTCTTTATGCAATCAAACATTTATAAATTATCAGGATGTGAAGAGATGCTAGATCCAAAGGTAAAGTTGCCACAACCTTTAGGGAGATAAAACACATGCATCAATAAGAATGGCACCAAGTAGATCATGAGAAGGACAAAGGAGCTCCTGTTTCCTGATCTGTAAAAAAGGTGATGATGGCAACTATAGCAACTGCCTATGATGGGACATGGTATGTAAACTTTTTTGGTAAATCTTGGCACAATTAAAAGTCACAAAATAGTCAGCTAAATTGGGGACTCAGTGAATGAGTGGTAATTGAACAAAGAGAGATGGATAGATGGACAGGATATATTGATTTTTCCTGCACAAAAAAGCTACAAGACTGCATATGTACCCTGAAAAAAATAATTAGAATCTTTTCAAAGGATTTATTTTCTTAGCAAATATTCCCTAAGCAGTAGATTGACCACACACACACACACACACACACACACACACACACACACACACACACAAAAAAACACAAAAACTTAGTGGCTATTTGATTTTCTTTGTGAGGTTCAGGGGTCAATTTCACAAGCCCACTTACTTCCTAATCTTCATGGATTGCTCTTGTAGGTAGCTTAGTATGACTTTGAGCAGGGTCTTTGTATCTATTCCAGCCTTCGTAAAAGAATCCCCCATCCTAAACCCAAACTGTACCCCCTGACGGAATAGTAAACACACATCAAGTGAATAAAAGGACAAAGGCCTGGAAATATCAGTGTAGGAGTTAAGAGTAATAAAAGCATGTCCTGGTCTAGCTAAAAGGTATTGATGTTTTATTTATAAAGAATGATAAATAAATAACTTTAAACATATAAGGCACATTATTTCAAGGAACAGAGACATCTAAATTTTTCTGTGACAAAATTAAAGAGGATTTTTTTTGTAGTCTCATATGCAATCCTTTTTAAAATTATTATCATACTATGTTATGGAAATGCTTCTTTTATTCTATAAATTAAAAATAATTTTTTAAAAAAAGAAATAATATAAGCTCTCAGCAAGAATTTAATCTTTTTTTTTTAATCTCTGTATTTCTAAGCTTCTACCTGACTGTCCTGAATCTAGCACTGCAAATTCTTTTCATTTATTTATCTTTATAAAGCCTTTTACTTTCAAAACATATGCATAGATAATTTTCAACATTCACCCTTGCAAAATCTTGTGTTCCAATTTTTTCTCCCTCCCTTTTGACATCCCCTTCCCTAGAAAGTAAGTAATCCAATATATGTTAAAATATGTGCAATTTTTTTATATGTATTTCTACAATTAGGTTGTACAAGAAAAATGAAATCAAAAAGGAAAAAAATGAGAAAGAAAACAAAATTCAAGCAAAGAACAACTACAAAAAAGTGAAAATATTATGTTGTGATCCATACTTGGTCCCCATAGTCCTTTCTCTGGGTGTAGATGGCTCTCTCCATCACAAGATCATAGGAACAGGCTTGAATATATATATTTTTTGGACAGTATTCTAATAGTGACTCAGTCCCCTTTTGGAGGCCCTATTTATCTGAACACTTTCTGTTGTGAAAAAGGAAAAATAGATATCACAGGACAGCCTTTTGCTCTTACATTTTTAGTGAAAAAGTAGATTTTCTCGTGAATTTTTGTAGTATTAGGCATGGAGGTGAAGCATTGAAACAAGTTATATATACATACATATATATATATAGTCTTGGGTTTTAGTTTTGATGTTCAGTAATTTCAAAGGGTACCCCAAATGCCCCAGATATTTGAAGATGTATCTATATTATTTAGTACAAAGAGTTTCAAAATAGATTCCTCAAAACTTAAAGAGGGTAGCCTGGGTAAAGTTAGCTCATCAACTGCTTATCACAATACTTGAAATTCTTCTCATAAGACTTCATTCTATTGTGAGAAGTCACAATGCATTTCTAGGAGTTGCATTTTTTTGATGAAATGAAAATATACTCAGGAGGAATACCACCTTAACTCACTGTCAGTCAGAATGATAACCAGATGAATTTGATCTAAATGTTCAAATAAAAATGATTGGATCAATAAGATGGTTATAAAATCCATGAAGTGTGAAAAAAGCAAAATCAATCCTTATTCTGGAGAAGAGAATGACTAAATTTCCCTTTAAAATTACAAAATGTAAAACTAACTATGATACAGGTGGATGGTTTCTCCATTTTCTTTCCAGTATCAAATAACACATATAGACATTTGAATAATACCTTATCATAATTGTAACCAGAAAGGCCACTGAGATGACAAATTACCTGGAAAACTGCATATCACATTAAAAACATCTGGAGGGGAAATAAGGGAAGCCACCATAATAATTTCTGAGGATGCCAAAGATTGCTATTACAGTTGCAGTGGTTGATGACTGAAACTTGAAAGATGTGATATCCTATGGAGACCATGGTTTTCTCCAAGGGGAGCAAGCTGGCATGGTGAGAACACTGATGTAAACCTACTGAACCATTATGGTTCTCATTATCATTTTAAAAACTGCTGTGAAATATGGAGAACACAAAGGAATTAGTTTTAATAAATAGTGAAAGCAATATAGGTAGTTGAATAATTGCTTTTCCTATGGGATAGTTGATTTAGATATGAGGCCTTTAAACAATAGAGGGAGAGTACTGAGATACATTTAAATTCTGCTCCTTCTGTGACTTTTCAATCACAACTTAATTTTGTTACCTCAAGCAAATGAAGAAAAATCTTGGGCCATCATCCCTAATCTAAGCAAATAATTTTTTTTTGTTTTGTTTTGTTTTTTTAAATAAAAGACATCTAGAAGAAAGGTGTCAGGCAAACAAACAGCTGCATGCCAGTTGAAATTTGAATTTTAAAAAAGATCTGGACATTGTTCTAAATAACTGTCATTAGTATTGACTGCTTTGTTCTCTGATACACAAAAACTTCATTGACATGTTCTAAATCAGCCCAGCTGTGAAGTGTCAGGAAGGTAAGACACTTGCTGAATTGCAGTGCTCCTGGTCTTTGTAAAACTTCTCTATCTTCTCTTAATCTTTCTCCCCATTTAGTAGTTCCCCATATGTCCTAACTAATGTGCTCTAAGTTTCTGCCATATCAGCAGATAGCTACCACATCAATATTGTTGAGCATGTAATTTGGTTTATATTAATATTAATACCTTTACTAATTTTGAGCTTTTGCAATCAGATTTTTAGAGCAGACTTCCCTCTTTTAAAGAAACTTAAAATGGATTAGGTAGGTGGTACAATCAATAGAATGCTGGGCTCAAATACTAGCTGTGTGGCTCTAGGCAAGTCACTCAACTCTATTTGCCTTAGTTTCCTCATTTGTAAAAGGAAATGGAGAAGGAAATGGCAAATTGCTCCACTATTTTTGCCAAGAAAACCCCAAATGTGGTCATGAAGAGTGGGACATGACTTAAAAAAAGACTGAATAAATGGAAACAATTATCAAATGGTGCCTGTCTCTTGGATGGAAATTAATGCATGTTGCCTTGTACTAAAACAATACATGGGCCCATGTTATAAGTCTTTCCATAAAACCTTGTGTCATCTCACTTCATACGTCCTATCATTGACTAGCACCATGCTTTCTTGTACTTTGGTGCTCAATACATGTTTAATAACTTGAGTAGAAGATGAGGTGCTAAGTAGTTATAAAATGATGTCTCTATGCATTTATGTTAAATTCTTTTATTTTACAAGAACCCCTTTTACTGTACCAGATCAATTGCTATTTGGAAATTGTTTCTATGAGGCAAGGATGTGTTTATTTCTAATTAGATCTAAAGGGATGTAATGGCCTATTTTGGGTGTCATTGGGAATATACTTAAAAGACTAGACCCACTATACTAATAATGAGTATATTAACTCCAAATCAACTTAAAAAAAGCTTAAGCTTTTAAAGCTTACACTACTGATGGTACAATTACTTATCTCTTATCCATTTGTGTAAAAATAAATTATTTATGTGAAGGTTTTCCTATGATCTGGGGAAAAAAAGCTTCTACTTTTAGAGGCTGTCACCATGCATGGTTCAGTCTCTTTGCCTCACTGAAAGAGATACCTTGGCTCAGAAAGGGAAACTTGGCCCTTATTGATATATAGTATACACTTTCTACTATTGCTGTTTCCTATAGACCACGTAAGTGGGTTTGTATGAAGCTGATCTTCAGGGTAGTATGTCACTTGCTTGCCCTTTCTCACTATGATTAACTTCAGTTTTCCATCAAGCTGGTTCTGGGCAAACTGCTACATGGGTAGAACTAATTACTACTGAGCTGGTAAGCTAGCATGATAGCTACTGTATGGTATATGACTATAAGTGAGGCTGATCAAGAAAGAAGATAGGATTTTTTTCTTTAGCATATTCAAGTTTCATATTTTTAAAACTGTTGGATTCAATTACTTATATGGACCTTCAGCTTGATGTCCTGGATATTTCAAATTCAACATGTACAAAACTGAACTCATTATCTTTCCATCCTTAACTTTTCTAAATTTTCTATTTTTGTCAAAGTAGTTATCATTCTTCCAGGCTCATAATCTTGGTAGTATGCATGTCAACTAGGTACACAGTATATAGAGTTCTGGTCTTGGAGACAGCCAACATCTGAGATCAAATCTAGTCTAGATATTTATTAGCTTTATGATCTTGGGCAAGTCCCTTAAACTTTCTGTATCTGAGTGTCCTTATCTATTAATATCGTCATCTACAAAATAGAAAATCTGACTCTCATGGTTGTAGTGAAATAAAATGATGTAATATTTGTAAAACTCTTTGCAAATTCTAAATGTATTATATAATTGCTCATTATTATTATTGTTGAAAGGGGCAGCTAGGTAGCACCAGGTCTAGAATTAGGAAGACTCAACTGCCTGGCCTCATACACTTAGTAGTTGTGTGATCCTGGGCAAGCCATTTAAACCTGTTTGCCTCAGTTTTCCCTCTATAAAATAGGCTTAGAGAAGAAAATGGAAAATCATTCCTACCTTTACCACGAAAACACCAAAAGGGATCATAAAAAGTTAGACGCAATTTAAATAACTCTACAACAATCATTGCTATCCTCAGTTTCTCATTCTCCCTCATTTAACATATCCAAGCAGTTGCCAGATCTCACCATTTTCCAAATTTCACATTTGTCCTTTCTCTCTCATTTTGTGATTAATTATTCAACCAATCTAGTTCAGTCAACCAATCAAAAAACATTTATCAAGTACATTAATGTCATTTCTATCCTAAAATATTTGGTCTTCTTTTAGTTTTCTTTTTCTATCATGAAGAAAATCTAGTGAAAGATAATATCCCTGTGCAATTTTAACAAAAAATCTTTGGTTTCCTTGGTATAGATGAGCATATAACTATACTTCTGGGTAGGTAGCTCAGTTTCAGTAATTGTGTTAGTTAACAATTTATCATTTTGTGGCTGTTCCCCCTCCCCCTGTTCTTCTAGAAAAATCATCAATTCTTTGATGATTAAAGTTCTGTCTTTTGATGACACTCCTAGTCCACTGGAAACATTTTCTAGATAACCAGAAATAGAGACCAACAAAAGCTTTTCAGTTCCTTGTTACATCGTGTGGTCCAGCTGGGTAAATTAGATTGTATCAAAAATGATGTGTTGTATGTATCTTTAAAGTGGTGATAGGAAGAGATTTCTTTGGCTACACCACCTTAGAATGTTCTTAGAACCTTTGTGAACAATGACAAACATTTCCAGAGGCTAGGGTTTAATATAAAATCATCTATTCAATTTGCCAGGCTTATAGGAAAATATAGTTAGGTGGCCTGATAATTGTCAAGAATGAAAAGGATCGCCAAATGAATTATACAACTTTCACTAATAGAGCAAGTTAGATTCTTATTATTAACATTTTCCCCTCTAGAATTTGTGTAATGATATAGATATATATCAAAGGACAAAGGAATCTAAACATTAACCTGAACTGTGCTTCATCATTAAGCTCTAATTAATGTCACATGATTTGATTCTTGGAGATGCTCCTTAATGGAGTTATGATTAAGCCTGAATCTGCAGAGACTATATTCTCTTTATGGGCAAAAGGATAAGTGAGGCATTTCAATGATAATATCAGGAAGTAGAAAGATTGCTCAATAGATAGAACACCCTGGCCTTGGAGTCAGGAGAACCTGAGTTCATATCTGTCCTCAGATACTTATCAGCTATGTGACTCTAGGCAAGTCACTTCACCCTGTCTGCCTCAATTTCCTCAAATGTAAAACAAGGTGGAGAAGACAATGTCAAACCATTTCAGTATCTTTGCCAAGAAACCCCAACTGGAGTCGATGAGTGTTGGATAAGAATGAATCAACAACGAATCAGGAAGTAAAAAGTCAAGATTATTTCGGCAATTATTTATAGGAAGAGATCACATCTTTGCTGGAGATTTTTTTCTAACTCTATATTAGCTAAAGACGTGTCTCTATGGAGCCAAACTATTAGAGCAAGAAGGCATTCCTGGAAGTCATGAAGTCCCCAAATCTCATTTTACTGGTGAGGGAAATGGGCTTAGAGAAATAAAGTGACTGTCCAAAGTCACAGCAAATTGATGGCAAAGTCTTCTAGAGTGCTCCTTTTCCCATACTGCATAGATGAAACTCACAGGTGAATTATAAAGCCATTTGCTCATTTAATAAGAAAACTTTCCATAGAAGATTAATCCAACTAATAGTGATTTCAACTTAAAATAAAGGCCTTTAGCATTAGTTTTCAGAGTATTAAGAAATGTGATATATGAATCTTTACATCTAGATTAAGTGTTTCTTATTGGTTTAACCTGAAACTATAACTTGTGTTTAATTAATCAAAGACAAAAGAAATAAAAAAAAAAGAGCTCAGGTGAATGGATTTAATCATGAGAAAGCAGGCTAAGCTGAATTCCAGGAAATTTAATTTTAGAATATATTTTAGTTTTTATAAACTATGGGCACTCAAATATTACCAAATGATTTCTTATGAGTTATTTAAAAAATAATTTAGTTGTTTTCATATGGAAACTTTTAACTAAGGGCATTAATATCTAAATAGAATGACTTCATTAATGGAACATTACAAATAACTAATTCATTTCCTCAATGAGAAAACTATGCGATCATACACAGTTTTCTGAAAGATATAGAGTGACAGAAATTTGCAAAATCTCACCTAACTTTGCTTGATAATTTTTTACAAAATTATCTTGGACAATAAGTTTTTAAAAAGCTACTATGAGGTACTTTGAGGGGCATTTTTAATAATTTACAACTGAAACATTACAAATTTTTAAAGTCAGAGGCCCTTCAACTCTTTCTTTCTTTCTTTCTTTCTTTTTTTTTGGTTGGTCATGATTTCCTTTGACACTCTGCTGAAACTTATGGACACCTTCAGAGAATAATGCTTTTAAATGCATAAAATAAAATATAAGGGTTTATAAAGGAAATTAATTATATGGAAATATAGTACATATATATGTATAGTACTGTATGTACTAAATATATATATGCTTAACCCAATTGCCTAAAGTCACACAGCTAGTAAGTGTTAAGTGTCTGAGGCCAGATTTGAGATCAGGTCCACCTGATGTTAAGGCTGATGCTACCAAAATATTTTTAAAAAAGAAATCCATGGACCCCAGGTTAACAACTCTATGACCTAAAGAAAATGCTTACTATTTTCTACTGATGTAATTGTTAATCAATGGAACATAACATCATTTATGTAATTTTGGAAGATTTGGCAATGAGAAGTTTTTCTCTTCTGTATTAACATCCTCTGGTGGGTGACTGTGTAAAAATGATTATCTTTTTCCCCCTAAGGGCAGAAGCTTTTAAGTTGGGGTCTGATGACCCTGTAGTCAGAGATTTCAGGGGGTCTGTAAATTTGGATGGGAAAAAAATATCCTCTTTTCATCTCACACTTCAATTTAATTGGTTTCCTTTGTAATTCTTTGTATTTCATTTTAGTATTTATTTAAAAGCATTTTTCTGAGAAGGGGTCCACATGCTTCACCAGATTGCCAGAAGGGTCTATTATACAAAAGAGGTTAAGAACCCCAGTATTAGAATGTCTGAGGCTTGTGATCCATTCAATCTAGAGCCAAATGTTTCCATTGCTTTCCAGGAAACAGTCCAGCCAAAGATGCCAGGCCAATTCTCATAGCAAAGAGAGTTCTTCTAAAGTGGGAATCTTTTCACTTCAAGGAGTTTGTGCTTCAAATAAGTAGTGGAATTTACATGAAATAACTGGAGAAAAGGTGATATTTTCATTTTCCCACCTTTCCTGTCTAACCTGATCCAACAGCTTTTCAATAGTCAAATACTTTTTCATTTGACCTGACTTGCTGATGAGGACATAATTGTTAGCGTGCCTGTGTCTGGATACACATCTGCCCAAACAGACATCTGCCCAGCAGTTGCCTGGTGTACAATGTCATCTTTGAGAAGGTTACCAATGCAGCTTCTCCAACTTACATTGTACAGTATCCAGGTCAATATCCATTCAATGACAAGGGATTTGATGATTCTTTTATCTTGCCCAGGTGATAAATAAAATGATCAATATTTTATCCAGTAAAATAACCATCAGTTTGAAGGCAACTATTTGGGGAATTGGAGTAAACAATAATATAAAGAATCTTTGAATAATTTTAAAAATTTAGGTTAAGCCAAAAAGACCAGTTCAGAAGACCTCTTAACAGCTTATTAGTGAGACTTTTGGTTCTCTCGTTTTTTTCTGATGTCATGCATTTGAAATGAAGTGAAATTAAAGAGAATATGACCTCTCTTTCCTACTTATTTAGATTTGTTATTAAACTGATTTGAAATCCTGTGGTTCCAAGAAATCATGAATTCTTTCCAAAAACTCTGATATATGTATATGTATTATGTATGTGTATATATACATACATATTTGTGCATATAAATATATATATACACACATATATATGTATGTGTGTATAAAAACATATATATATATTTCAATGTGACCCTAGGCAAATCTCTAAATCCCCAGAGGTTCTCAGACCCTCTCTAAGATTATAAATCATAAACCAGGAGCAAAGTGTTCTGCATACTCTTGACATCACTAGTTTGATCCAGAAAATAAAAGAAAGCTTCTTTGCCAGCTTGCTGGATTCAGTATATTAAGATGAGCTAAAAGCCAAATTCTGTTGCTGTACTGTTAATGATTTTACGTTGTTCATTTAAAATTTTAAAAGTTCAAGTGCTGAGCCAGTAGATTTTATTCTCCTTGGCACTTTGTAAAACCATGGAGAAATGCTGTGTGTGAGTTGAAATTGCTGGAATATCGAGCCATTAAGCTGGCAGTCAGAGCTCCAGCTGAGTCAACTTTGCGTCTTGCAGAGTTACAACAAAAGGGACACTCTCTGTTCCCTAATGGATTTACTGGATCTTTGGTGATGGTGGGGGTGGGGAGGACAGGGCTGCTGTTGAACAAATCAACTTCCTGAATAGTGTGAGGATGTCCTTGTGCAGGAAAGAAGAAAAAAGAACAACTATTCACTAGGGATCTCTTAGTGCCTGACGGGATTATTAGGTCCAGATTTTCATACCTGTTGGCATGATTACAAGAGCTCAAATTAATCTGGATGTTTCAGATTAATCTGGAATATTTTGTGGGTAGTTTGAAGAATTTCCCAGAATTTGTAAGGAGGTTCAAAATAGTGTATTTGCTATCAACAGGTTTGTAATTCAATAAGAGGCATAGAGAAAGGAGGAGAGAGGGGGATGAAATATGAGGATAGAAGGAATAGGATCCACATAACTTGTTTTAAAAGTTATTGGAAGTATATCTCCTGAAGGAGATACAGGGAAGTAAATAAGGCTTATTTATTATGAACAGGGAAATTCCACATCTGCTCTTTCTTGCTTTTGCCATATGTTTGTATTTATTTATATATGCATCTGGAAACATTTATTTTAAAAGGTAAAATGGTATAAAAGGACTTGGAATTGTCTTAATATTGATACCTACTAGATGTGTGACCCTGTACAAAGTACTTAATAACTCAGTGTTCTAGGCAAAATTCTACTAATTAAAGAGAAAGTGACAACCTTCATTAGTTGAGGAAATATACTTAATAAGAAGTCCCTTATGTCAGTGGAATTACCGGACCATACCTATTCATGCATACTCACACACATATATATAAATACAAAACACCCTCTAAAGCAGATTCTAACTTCTCTGTAATTATTTAATCTATCAATCCATACATATATCAATCTATAGAATAAGCTATTTTATATGCATATATATCTATACACATGCCTCTATCTACAGAACACCAAGTACACACATGTTAAATATGTTTTATACATTTACATATATATACACACATATGTTGTTGCTGGTTTCTGTTCAGTTGTTTGATTGTTCCCGATTCTTTATGATCCCATGTACCACAACATGCCAGGTCCTTCTATATTCTCTCTCTCAAAAAATCTGTACAAATTCACGTTTGTTGTTTCTATTTTACTATCTTGTCCTCTGTGATTCCCTTTTTCCTTTTCCTTCAATCTTTCCCAACATCAGGATATTTTCCAATGAGTCATGTCTTCTTATTATGCTTCAGCTTTGAGCTGAATATTTGAGCTTCAGCTTGAGTATTTCACCTTACAGTGAATATCCTGAATTAACTTCACTAAGTTATTGACTGACTTGAACTCCATGCTGTCCAAGGGATTCTCAAAAGTCTTCTCCAGAATCACAATTTGAAAGTGTTCTGTAGGGCCCAGCTTTTCTTACAATCCAACTTTCACAACCATACATGGTTACTGGAGAAACCATACACACATACCCATATATTTGTATGTCTATATACATATACATGTATATACATATGTATGTGGAGAAAGAGACACACCCACACATATCACAGTGGTTACTATGTTAGGCCTGGAGTAAGACTCATCTTCCTGAATTCAAATTTGGCTTCAGACACTTATTAGTGTGATTCTGGACAAATCACTCAACCCTGTTTGCTTCAGTTTCCTCATCTATAAAATGAACTAGAGAAGGAAATTGCAAACCATTTATCAAGGAACCCCACAATGACATCATAAACCATGTACAGGACTGAAAACTCAATGAAAATAACAAAATAAAAATGAAATACACAGAATTGTCATTCTTCCTAGTATCTTTCTTAGAAAAGAATTACACCAGTGTGGCCAAAGACAGAAGAGGAAAGGACCTGAGGGTCTCAGACCACTGTAGCTTCACTCTCTCAAAAGTCCTATCTTGAGATTGCGAAAAAATGCATAAGTTCTAGAATCAGCAAATCCCATCTCTGAAGTCCCTGAACAGCAGTTGTATAACCTCTCTGGGCCCCAGCTTCCTTATATAAAAGGGCTTGAATGCAATGATGAGCAATGATTCCAGAGGACAGAGATATCTCCCAAAAGAAAGGTGATGGACTAAATGTTTCAGAATGAGATGTGGTTTTTTTTTTTTTTTTTTTTTGACATGGCCAACATGGACATTTGTTTTTGCATGACTATACATATTTGTAGTACTTATTTTGTTTCTTTTTTTCCCAGTGGGTGGGTTAAAAAAGAAAATAGATACTTGCTAATTGAAAAATAAAATAATTAAAAAAGTAAAATGAAGTATTTAAAGTCTCTTCTAGATTTAGGATCCTTGCTTCTTCTTTCCTTTCCCTTCCTTAATTCCCAACCTACTTACTCAAAGAGAAGATTGGGGCTGATATAGGAAACTCCTCCCATCAAATATACCACTTAACCCTGGTTAAATGCTGGTGGGAAGGCACAGAGCATATCTAAAGATAGTGACTGACTTTGTCCACCTCCATCCCCCCACATGAGGGTCTGCTGAACTGCTTGTAAGGCTGTTCTTAACAGGAGTCAGATAAGCTTGAAAAATAGATTTGGGGAGTGGGAAAGAGATGGTGCAATGGTTCTTATCTTCACCATCTGGCTCTGTGGATGGCTTGTGGTCATGCATTATTAAATCCCCTCCCCTCCTTTTGATCTGCTCTCTGCACCACAGGATTCCTACTCTGCAGTTATTACATAAGGTGCAGGGTAGTGTTGCAGAGACTGAATACAAATCCAATACCTCTTATAGCTGCACATATCTAGTTGAAAGTTTACAATTTCCCAGGTCCATAGACATTTAGAAGACTCAAGGAATTTGGTGTGGGGGATCCTGGCCCTGTTCAGACATGACCCGAGTGCTACTCCAGTCTAAAATATCTCTTCCTCAAACATCCCTCAGCCAGATGCAAAGAAAGTCTGCTTGATACTCGCAGGCCACTGTCCATTGAAAGGACTTATGATAATGTGTTGGATCTAGTAAGCATTAAGCAAAAGCCTATTAATTGACAACTGGAACTTGGAAGATCTCATGAATCACAATCTTATATCGCAATCTTATATCACTTAGAGATGAACCCTGTGATACTTTTGACTTTTGCTACTTTTAAAATCTAATTTCAGACCAGATTTAATATTCTTTACCTAAAATGGTGAAAGTAGACCAAGGTTGCAATTCTAAAACAGTTTTTCCATTTGTTTGATTGGATCTTTTGGTGCCAGAATTTTAGCTATTTATTTGCTGCCAAACATAGAAATCTCTTTGTAGTAAGATTCTAGAATTCTTTTGGGCACTCAGCTAAGTGGATAGAGTACCAGGTCTGAATCATGAAGATCTGAGTTTGGATCTAGCCTGGGGCACTAGCTAATGGACCCTAAGCAAATTACTTAATCTTAGTTGCCTCTGTTTCCTCATCTGTAAAATGAACTATACAAGGAAATGGAAGACCACTACAGTATCTTTGCCAAGAAAATTCCAAATGGGATCACGAAATATTGGACACGAGTGAATAATAACAATAATTTTATCATTTGAGTAATTTCAAAAAAATACAACTAAAATTAGGTGATTTTTAGTGGTAGAGAGAGCTTATCAGAACAGCTAACTTTACTTTTTATAAAAATTCAATGAACAAAGCTATAGTTCATTAGTAACATCGCTTTAAAATATATGTTTTCTTGTTAATTATCCTGTGTGTTTCTTTTTCTTCTGATAAAACCCAGGTACCAACTTATCAAGACTTCAAAGCCACGACTGATTCCACTCCATGCATGGGATAGAATTCTTATGGTTCTCTGTTACACATCTGGGGTCTCTAGTTTAAAAAGTGAATTAAATTGTTTCTCTGATGTTTGCTTGATAACTTAAGAGGATCAGTAAGTAATTTTTTAATTTGTAGATTTGAATTGACCCGAGTAAAATGTGTAACTCTAGCAGATTTTTTTTTTCACTATAGTTTTGTTTTAAAGAAAGGCATGTGAAGGAATAAGTTTACAAATCCTTCCACAAAATTCTATTTACTAAAAGAGTAACAACAATGTTAACTGAAGTTATTTATTATAAGAACCACTACTTCCAGCATTAGGAGTGAGATTTGGGTGCGGTAGTAGAAAGTACAAATGACAATAAAATCATGGACCTTTGAATGATATCACTGGTAAATGGAAGAAATTTATTTTCTTGGTATGAAACTATTTTTTTTTAAAGTCAACTCCTTTCCCAAGGTGTAAAACCCCAAATTTCATATAGAATTTCTTTTCTTTTCTTTATGCATAGAAAAACTAAATTCAAGAGAAAGTCCTAGGAGTTGGAGAGGAAGTTATCTTCTTTGGTTTTCTGATACTGCCTCTGTCTTCTAGAACTATTTCCCAATTTTCTTTCTCAGGGTTAGTGTTCTTTTAATTATCTCCTAAGTATCCCTTTGGTCTTCCAGACATGAGTCAGATTAAACGTGCAGCAAAATAACTGGAAGTGACCTAAAACTGTGAAGAATCATTAGGCAATTCCTGTTGGCTGTGATATAGGAATGTATTGCACAGAATTAGGAAATGTTCATCTTGTTGGATGCCAAGGGGAACTAGGATCTATTTAGGACCTCCATGTTTTATTGGCATAGACAATAAGAGTCAAAGGTGAAGATGCTTGCCTAAGGGCATATAGTGAACAGTCAGAATTGGAATCTCTATCTTTGACCTCAAATCTGGTATTCTTTCTATGAAATCACTCTGCTATGGCATGATTTAGATTTTACCACTGAGAACAATTGGCTTATCAAGTACCAAGTAATAATAAAAATGAATAATAACATTTAAGTTGATAAAGATTTGAGGATCAGCTAGTTTAACCCATTAACATGACTTGCCACCATCATACAAGTAGAATGTAGTAGAGTGGGGATTTGAACCATGTCCTTTGAGTTCAAACCTAGGGATCTTTTTTGGGGGGATAGGTGGGAGGGAGTAAAAAGCACTTTGTTATCAATTGGTAATTATTAAACATAGTTCTCCAATACCTCGTAACATTTATATTGCCTTTATCATTACAGAACTATTGATTCAATTTTATATTCATAGCTCTCTACAAGGTTTCTTTATACAATCAGTAAGTCAGTCAGTCAGTCAATAAGCATTTACTAAACATATGCGCTAGAGGCAGTTTTTGAGTAATTTGGGGGATTTTACACATTCTTATATCTGGGGGATTTGGGACTCAGATTTTCTTTGAAGGAATTATTTTACTTAGGCCATATAGCTCAAATTTATAAGGGAATATATGGTACTGATAGGTAGTTCAGTTCAATTTAAGAAAACAGATGTTTATAAATTCCTACTGACCGCAAAGCAAAAAGGAAATACAGTTCTGTTTTGTTGATGACCCAGTGCCTTGATGTGCTTTGCTTTAATTTGTCCTTTATTATTAAGCTTTAAAAACAAAAACATAGTATAGAGAAGCTGTTAGTCTAGTTTCCAAGAAGTTCTGAGTAATATGTAAATCTGTTTTGAAACCTATGACATGGGGAAACAATTCACTATTAGTCATTTGGAAAATAGTTAGAAGGGAACTGAATACTTGAGTAAAGTTTTTCTTGAGGGGTACAGAGCCATAATCCTGAGATCCGCTCCCACAAGACAACTGGCCCCCACTAATTCACAGAATCAGAATCACAGAATTGAAAGGGATTGGGTCCTCTTGTTTAGAGCATCCCTAAGAAGCATTGTCCCAGAGCTTGAGGGACTCTTCACAATCAGTGTGTCTTCTAAGACATTGTATAACCAACATTGTATAACTTTAAAAATGAAGAAACATGTCACATAACACTAAACTGTTGGAATGCTGAGCTACCATCCATTGAAAAATCCTTTTGTTTAAATCTTAGTAGCAGATTGTATCATATAGAATTTAAGAAAGTAAAATATAATTCATAGCGATAGATATAGTTCTTATTGTGTAATCTGAATCTGGGTCCACCAAGGACAATTTAATCCTGTAATGTTTTTGCTTTTCATTTTAATCTCTCATACTTTGGTTTTTGATAATATTTTAATTACTTGTGGAATTTAAACAAAACAGCAGAAAGTGTGAAAGAAATAGTACCTAATCAGAATTGCTATTACCGTTAAACTTTGGTTTACCTATCTGCTGGGATGGATTCATCCCTTTAAACAAAAGGTAAGAGACACAACTTCCTATCATAAACTTCTTGGCACACTTGGTTTATAACCACCCAACTCAGTGTTAGACAAACAGCTTTAACTTCTCTGCATTTATTAAAGGAAAAAGCTGAGTCAGCAGTTGGGGAAGTAATATTTTCTATTACATAATTTTTCTCTCAAGGTTCAGAAAAAAACAATTTCTTGGAAACTTATAGGATGGAAGTACTTGAATGAGATATGTCCACAATTGTTAGTCAATGTCAAATTGAGAGTGATTTTTTATTTATTTTTTTCATGGTCATAATACATACAGCTCTCAGGTTAGAGAGGACACTTCCAGCTACATTTATTCTATCATTTGACCTTCAAAATACCGGTTCTTTTGCAGGGAGCACAATTTTCCAAAACTATACTTGTGACCTTGAAGATAAAACTTAGTGTTTTATGCCTATTCAAAAACTCAGAGCATAGGTTGCAATTCAGTTCCTCAAAAACTGAATCAACCACACACCCAGAATAAACACTATCACGCCTTTTAAAAGGACAAACTCAGTTTTCCTTTTTTTTACTTCATCAGCCTGGAGATGGAAGGCAAGAAACCCCAGCTCCTTTGGTTCTGCCTGTTCGGATTGCATAAGTCTCCACTTTCCTCAGGCAGGATGACCCTCATCTGAAGCTGGGACTGAGAAAATAGCTGCATTGTACTGCAGCCTTCTATCCTGCCACAGTTATAAGCTTGAAGATGCAAAGGAAGTCATCGGGATCATGCAAGGGCAATAGAATGGCATATGTGAATCCAAGCTTTAAAAAGGGGCCCATTTATTCTGGGGTAAGCTACTTCTGTACCTAAACTTATTTGCTTTTTATTTTTGGTTGCATTTTTCCTTTTGAAGTAGCCAATCAGCCAGCACTACATGCAATTCTTAAGCTCTCCTGAGCTAAATTCTTTCATCATATCTATTCTACAATAAAATGCACTGAAGTAAACTCCATGCACTTTTGTCTAGTTAGACAATGAGTTACACTTAGAAGTCCGGCAGTATAGCACCAACTTATTGTAGTTTGGATACAATTAGGCTGCATAACTTTGATTATTCAGTTTTTCTTATCAGAACTAAAACAACCAAATGGGGAAGGACTGAGGTGTGGGGAGGGCAGTATTTGGTCACAAAAATCCTAGTGGGGGAAGGGTAAAGGGTAGAGGAGTCAATGCAGCAGAAATGAAAATCAAGCCACACTAAGCCAGCATCTCAACTCTTTCTAAGTGACTCAAAATGATGTGTCTCTTACCTTGGATGTGGATAATTCTGTCATGCTCCAGAGTGTAGTTGTCAGTAAGATGATCAGCCCAGGAGAGAGAAATCAGCACCAGAAAAAGTAGACTCTTCATCTTGACAGCCACGAGATTCTTCTTCACTGTGAGGGCATCAAATACAAACAGACTGGTGAAATTGGGAAACCTTTATAGGGTTGCACTGCACAACTTATCATCCTATAATGGCTCTATAAAAATAGTTAACCCAATCTGCTCAGAAAGTTACAGGAGCTGTCCTGGGAGAGCTGAAGACTGCAGCTTTCACAACTTCAGCCCCCCCACTCCCAGTGGGTGAAGCCAGAGAACAAATGGTGTTTAACTCTATCTTTGCAGAAGTATACATCTGGGAATGCAGAATGCTGTCTTTCCACACAGAGAGTTGCAGGGAGTTAAACAAACAGGATGGGTCTGTGATGAGAGAGAGCTGTTTTAAATCCTGTGTTGTTATGTCTTTGGGGTTTTATTTAATTGCTTTAGCTCTGTCACATATGGAATTGCAAAAACAACTTTGTCAGTCCATACTTGCTCATTTAGCACCTAGTCTGATGGAGAAATAAATAAAAATGCAGGGCAAGTGAATAATATTTGTATGACATTTCCCATGTACCTTAACAGCTGATTAAGCTGACTCCCTAACAGGATGTTAAGTTAGCTAGGGCTAAGTAGGAAAGAGGACATAAGGTTTCTGCCTGAGGACAAGCAATCCTTTTTTTTTTTTTTAATCACAAATTTACTTACTTACCATCTTAAAAACTGAGTCTATGGTGAACGGTTGAAAAATCATGCACAAATTATGCTGGAGTTGTGCATGCTGCCACTGCAGCTGCACTGATTGATTTTTCATTCATTTCTACCTAAAATGCTGACGCACCAACTTGGTGCGTGTGCCAGGTAGGGTCTCCGCAGTGAGCAGAGCTGAGGCTGCAGGGAAAATCTCTGCCAGGCTGGCAGGAGTAATTAGGCAAATGAGGACCTGGAATAGATCAAGAAGTGCAACACCTGAGGTGGGACAGAAGGGGCAGACTTTTTATGATTGTTCTCTTCTTATGATACTTACAGTCATATTGAAAAGGGATTTCTAACCCTCTCCCATCCATTTGGAGGCAAAGGATTGTACCAAGAAACTCTGAGAATTAACAAAATGCTGAGATTTGCCTTCTGTACCCCCCCTTTTTTTTAGCATGGTGAAATCCAGTTCACTTCTGTTATAATATAAAAGTTGAAACACTCTTAGAAGAGGTATTATCTTTCTTCTACTTTTTCTCTCACATTGTAAATCAGTCATAAGAAAATGATTTATCTTGTTCAAACAGAATTCATCCAGCACTAAATTGTATTTCCATTTTTTTTCTAAGAACCCCAAAATCTAAGACATAATAAGTTCAGAGCTGTTTCCTAGAGTTCTGGTCAAGTAATGCCTCTCAAGTCAAGAGTGATGTGGCAATTATACTTTCCCAGAAGATTTTTCAGGTGGGCTACATTAAGTTCCAGGATTTTCTTCTATAATGCAAGTCAATCTGATGAATACTTATTAAATGCCTGCTGTATGCAGAAGATTGCTTTTGAGACTTCCTTCTACTTAAAGACCTGAGAATGTTAAACATCTATGCTAGATAGAAATTAAAATTAAGTAATGAAGCCAAAGACAGACTTTCTCAGAGGACTAAGTGTGTTGGCTTCAGTCAAATATTGCCTGTTTTGATTTTTTCATGGATTCAATTAGTTTCATTTTCAAATGCTTAATTTGCATGTTTCTTTTAGAAAGTTCTATTATTTGTGGTAATTTAATTCATTTAAAATTGATTAAGTTTATGTAATTTATTATGTGTTAAATATGGTGGTAAGTCTTGCCTTTGCTCTTATGAATATTATTCTCTAGCCAGGGATATCAGACATAGATACAGTCTGAATACAAAACAGATCATAAGTAATGGTAACCAATATGTACATGGCACATATAAAAGCTTATAGAGTATTTTCCTCGTTTGAACTTTACAACAATCTTGTCAGGTCAAGGGAGCTAGACTTGCAGGTTTAGTGAACTCCCTATGTGAAATCTCCCTCTAGTGATACAGATCTAGCAAGTTATCAGTAACTTGTAAAACAGGGTCCTTTCCAAGATGTTTGTGGGTAGATTTCAAGAATGGGGAAACAAAATGACATTTTTTATTTTCACTATCTTTAACTTGTATTTCGTATTTCCTTCAATTATGAATGCAA
Organism: Antechinus flavipes; assembly: GCF_016432865.1. Taxonomy (NCBI): domain Eukaryota; kingdom Metazoa; phylum Chordata; class Mammalia; order Dasyuromorphia; family Dasyuridae; genus Antechinus; species Antechinus flavipes. The sequence continues at coordinate 169,298,512 of NC_067398.1, forward strand.
GCAGTAAATATTATTTTAAGAAGGGGTCCAGAAGTTACACCAGATTCCCAAAAGGTCCATGGCATGCATGTGCTCCCAGAATGTGCCTCCTCCTCCCTCCCTCCCCCCCCCCCCCGGTGAATTACCCCACAATTAAAGATTTGTTTGGAGGCAATGAGAAGTTATAATTTGATTGATGAATCAGAAGCAGGGAAGCTATACTATCTCTTTCTGAGATAGATACTACCAATATTACTCTATTTCAAAAGTGAATTAGCTGAAGGATTGAGAAATTGATTCGGCAAAGAAATCAAGAACATAAAAATGCCACTGATTTTCATGATTATGCTATCATAAAATCAACAAGTATTTATTGACTTATAAGAGGTCTATTGGCTCTTTTTATTCTTCGATGTGTCCTTAACTGGGCTCAGGCTTACATGGCTAAGCTTCTTAACTTTTAAAGCATGTCTACTTTACATCTATTTCTGCCTCTCTCCCCACAACCTCCACTCTTCTCTGCCTATATCCCAAAAGAGACTCCAAAGATAATGAAATGGCAGAAGTGAAATTTGGATTGGAAATAAAGAACTGGAAATATTTGAAATAGGAAAATATAGAATTTAGATGACTGAATAGGAGAAAGGATATTCTGAGAGAGGATGAGAATGATTAAGCATAACTTGCAGATCCAGATGGGTGGAATATGATCTCCATAGTATGATTCAACAGCTACAAAAATTGTTCTTATTCTCCAATATTAATTTCTGAAATTATACTGTTAGAGATTCATTCCACTGATTTTACAAAAGTTGTAATTTAAAATCAAAATATATCAAAAAAGGAAGCATACAATGTGCTATTGTTATGCATTCATACCTTAGGATGATTTAGTTTAAAGATGCTTTCCTCCTCCAGATAGCTGAGAGCAGTGGTTGGAGAGATGGGATGTTATAAGGATAGAGAATAAGAAGGTACACTTTTGAAATATGCTGTTTTCCCCAGGAAGACAGCACTATTTAGGCAGCCTACATGGGGAAGGGAACTTTGCTCATTGAGCAGCAAATGATAGGCCTGAGGTCAGAGAGAAGAACAGAAAAAAAAGAAACAGAGAGTGTGATAAAGAGAAACTTTGCCCTCTTAAGAACTTAGCTTAGAATCTGATTTTTCTTGTGCAGCACGATAACCGTACAAATATGTACACATATATTGAATTTAACATATACTTTAACATATTTAACATATATTGGTCTACCTGACATCTGGGGGAGGGGGTAGGGGAAAAGAAGAAAAAAGTTGGAACAGAAGGTTTTGCAAGGATCAATGATGAAAAATTACCCATGCATATGTCTTGTAAATAAAAAAAAAAAAAAAAAAAAAAACTTAGCTTAGAGTAAGCTCTGATGGCATGGAAGAAGAATGGTTGGGGAGCGAAAAGAAATACCAACCTGATTAGAAGGAATATTGAATCTGGGATATCCTGATAACTAAAGTTATAATTGAATAAGATCATAACTGACAGTTGTCCTCTGTGATGGTCACTTTGAAGTCCATGGATCAAGAATTAATCCATAAGATGAACGAAAAAATTCTTACTGTTGAAAATTTGCCAACAGGTAGAGGAAAGACACCATGACAAAATGAGATTATAATCATAATGGAAGATATTTATATGATTTCTAAGCACTTTACATGCATCATCCCCTTTAATCCATATAACAATCCCATGAAATAAGTAGAAATATTATTGTCCCCATTCAATAGAAGAGGCAACTGAGGCTCAGAGAGGTTAAGTGATTTGTCTATAGACATACAAGTAATAAATGTAAGAACCAGGTTTTTCTGAACAATCCAAATATATGAGCTTTATTCTTGGCTCTGCCTCTGACTAGTTCTATGAATGTTGAACTTTGTCTTGGCTTTTTTATCTGCAAAATGGCATCAGTGTCTATTCTATCTCATGAGGATTTAGTGGGGTCAAAATAAGATCACAGATAGAAGACTTGATCCTTTTTGTTTTCCTCAATGCTTTACATATATTGAGCACTTAATAAATGTCTGTTGAATTGACAGATTGATGCTTTCTTAGAGCTTTTCTTTGCATACTGTGACAGATTGATTTTATATTCCTTATCTCATTTGATCCTTACAACAACCCTGGGAAGGAAGCAACCCAGCATTGTAGATGCAGAACTGCTCTGGTAATCCTGAATCTGGCCATAGGTAGGTATATGCTGCTGAGCAGCTACTGTGATGCATTAAAAGGAAATTTCTTGACAGGAAATCTCTATGTTAATGAAACCACTAATTCAGTAACCTCTTTCTCCCTTCCCCTTCCCTCCCTCCACTAAAATATCTTCAGTTAGGTGGGACATTCCTTAAGAATAAAGACTGAATTCTTTTAATTTTTTTTATTCCTACTCCAGTGACATGTATGTGTATATATATATATATATATATATATATATATATATATATATATATATATAGTATATATGTATATATATATAGTAAATAGCTCAATAAATAAGCTTTTATTAAATGTTTTTATGTAACAAACACTGTGCTAGATGTCGGAATTAGAGACAAAAATGAAGAAATCTAAAAAAAGTTTGTTGACTTGAAACAAGAAAGATAAGATGTATGATCCAATATCCTATATCTTGAGTAGGTCTTTGCCTGGAATCCAAGTCTCTTGACTCCAAGCTCTTCCCACTATGCTACACTGTAGGTCTGATCATCCGTTTTTGTTTTTGTTTTTGTTTTCCAAGTTTATAGCTATAATACCTTGAAGAAACCTTCTACTTCTAAATTCTGTAGCCTTCTTACCGACTGACTGATCAAGAATTACTCATTATACATTAGAAATTACTCATTTTCCCCCCTAGAAGTAAGAATTAAGTCCTTTAATTTTTCAATTATCTTTAAGATATAAGTATATGTTATATGAATATATACCCATATACAATATATATGTGTGCATTTATTGAGAAAGAGAGAAAATGGAAAGGGAAGGGAGGAATGGGAAGAAAAGAACAGGAAAAGAGAAGAGAAAGAGAGGACATAGAGAAAGCATTAACTTCAAAGCCCTAGATTCAAGTTCATCCTTTGACAGATGCATTCTATATGATACAGGGCAAATCACTTAATATTTTTTAGTACTTTAGGAAATTGTCTACAACTATGCATGGCAGAGAAGGTGACAACCTGCATTGGTAGAGAGAGTGTCTACAATTATGTACTGGTAGAAGGAGTTTCTCACCATGTAACTTTCTATATTAATGTAGTTAGAAGTCCAATCTTTAGCTCTATATATACAAACATTTGTTGCTGCTCTTGATATGTGAGTAGCAGTACCTGCTACCCTGGGGAACCCAACAGACTAGTCCCAGTTGGGCAATGCTACTTTTTTTTTCTTTTTCTTCCTCCTCTTCTTCCTCCTCTCTCTTTCTTCTGTCCACATAGAGAATCACATCTTTACATATAAGACCTCTGTCCAATGGAACATAATTTTGATCACTTATACTTTCCAAGATATCTTGGGGCTTAGGTGCTATTTTTTCTTCCCCATTTATTTATTATTTAATTTTTTAAAAATTGGGACAAATAACTCTTTTGTCTCATGTAGTTTTCATTTATGATTTCTTGAAATATAGTTCTAGAAAACCAAACTGATAAAAAGCCCATCAGGATTCAAATGGAGCTATTGATTATGTCTTTAAATCCAAGCCCCCTGGCTCTCACTGTTTGGCCTAGGTCTTAGTCTGATCCTCACTTGCTCTTTGTTTGGATTTTGATAGCTCAGAGTGAGTATAAATGTGTTTCTGTACTGGCCAAGAACTCTGAGGATCTTCCCTTTGAAGATTGATTCTTTTGTGAAGGCAAAGTAAAATTTTTTTACCTCAATTCTTACCTGTGCTGGAACTATTGAATGGATATTGCCTCAGACAAACTGGGAACCTGGGAAAGACCTTAGCTTAAAAAGGCCAAAGACTCCCATATACATCACTGGACCTTCACTTGTAGGGTTTATCTTTGCCTTATCACTGAACTCTGATAACAGTGATTCTGGAGAAGAGAGTGAGGTTAGTAACTTTGTACAGCCCAGCCTCATTTAAATCCAATTCACTAGCAGGTCAAGATATCACCATTTTGATGTAATTGTTCACCCCTGAGAACTAAAGACAAAGAGCAACAATTATGTTGTCTAGCCATCTTAGTCAGGTCTAACCCCCATTTAGGGTTTTCTTGGCAAAGATACTGGAATGCCATCCCATTTTCTTCTCCAGATCATTTTACTCTTGAGAAAACTTGGACAAACAAGGTTAAGTGGCTTGCTTATGGTTACAAAGCTAAGTGAATGAGATGTATTTTGAACTCAGCTCTTCCTGACTCCAGAGCTACCCCCACACATAAATACACACAGAGATTTATATAATTTGGCACATTTTTTTAGTGAGATTGATAGTTTGTCACCTTAACATGTGAGCATTCACACACATCACCCACAAAATAAACGCTTTTTTATGTATGCAAAGTTAGTCTGACACTTGCTATTTTCATAGCAGAGTTCTTCTCTGGCTTACTTACAATATCATTCTTGTTTCAGAATAGGTGATAATAACATTGTCTTGGAGAGAGAACATACCAAAGAGAAAATCCTCAATAGGTTTTTAAGAGCCAAATGAATTTATAAATCAAATAAATGTTTTGCACTAAGAGTGAAATCATTTATCAGTCAATGCTTTGTAAGTGCTTCACACAGCCAATAATCTGTCTTAGTAAGACAGATGTGAAATAGACTATACTAGCTTGGCAGGACAAGCATCAAATTGCCCACCTAAGTCAAGAAACCAAAAAACCCTCCAAAATAATAAAAAATCCTGAATCACCCCTCTAAAAACAACATCCAGAAACTGGGCTTTAATCAACTATCAGTCTACTATCTATAAAACATCCATCTCAAAAGTAAATTCAACATTTAGAAAGTAATGATGATGTTCATTCTAAAGGGTTGTATGTGAGGCTTGGACTTGTTTTTACCTAGAAAATGTTTTTACCTGAGGCTTCAAATCTCTTTTACAATCTTCAGTTGTGATAAGGAGGGCAGAGCAGGATGCTAAGTGATTTTTACATGAGATAATTGGGAACACCTGAATTATAATTCATAATCATAAATCACTGAAATATCTTAAAGCTGCATTATTTGATATTATGATGTGCTTTAAAACAAGATTAAAAGTGAGATTTCCTTCCATACTCAAAATCAGTCATTTGATTTACTCTTGTCATTAAGAGTAGTATTAAAAATTAATTCTTTATCCAAATATTCATTGAGAAATAAAGCTCTGACCAAGTCAAAATGTAAAATATTAATTTATACCATTAACATAGTAAAAAAAGAACATTGTATTTATAAATAAAGCACATGAGTTTGAATCCTGAGTTTCTTGAGTAAACTATCTACCTTTTCTTAAGTACCTGGGACAAGGGGCATAAGGTGCCAGACTTGACATCAGGAAGATCTGATTTCAATCTTACCTTGGACACATTAGCTAACAGGATCCTGAACAACTCATTAAATCTTTTGTGCCTCAGTGTCTCCATTTGTCAAAATGGAATAATAAATAGTACTTACCTCAATAGTGGGATTTTCAAGATCAAATGCGATAACACATATAAAGTATTTTGCAAACATATTAAAAAAACACACAGAAATTATTATTATTAATTATCCAATAAGGAAGTCAGTGTTCTCCTAAGTAAGTGAGGGAGTAAGATTGGATGTTAAAGTTGATTCTATCTAGGGAAAGTGCAAAAAACTCCAGGCTGAGAGTTTTAAAACCTTTTACTTCTGACTTTGCCACTAAGGAGCTACAGAAATTTTTTAGCAAATTCTCTTTGCTAGTTATCTATAAAATGAGGGGGTTGGACAAGATGACTAGCTCTAAAAGAGCTATAAAAGACACCTGATATGTATAAAGAATTATTGCATACTAGAAAGAATAGGGCTTGATTTCATTTCATGTGTATAGGGAACTCTGAGGTGAGGAAATACCTTGTCTGAAATTTAAAATCTTGAGAGTAACCTGGGGCACTAAGAATGTTTTTCACCCAGAATTACATAACTATACCATGTCAGGAGTATAACTGGAACTTTGAGGCTGACTCTCTAGTCACACAGCCTCTCTATATTAGACCTGATGGATGAGTATAAAGGCAAAGGAAAACCATCTCTATCTATAAGGAGCATTAAGTACAAGTGATGAGAGTACCCTAAAACAACTTGGAAACACTTAAAAAGCAAATGTCTCACAAAAGGAGCAATATACTAATAGTATGATTGGGAGGCTGCAGAGCCAGGAGTGATCCTAGCTCTGGGATCTTACTGAAGGGATGCTGCAGGAGCATTTTGAGCCTGTTGAAGAAGCTGTTAGCCCTGGTTTGGAGATAAGAAAAAAGAAGGGGAGCCAAAAGAATGAAAGTAAGGACTGAAATGTTTCAGGTAGACTGGAAAAGCAGTCTACAGAATAGCAGAAGTGGAGGTTCTGAGTGAGAGACTATAGCTGTGTTGTTCAGTTATATCTGATTCTGTGTGAATTCCTGCTCCAGCTCATTTTGCAGAAGAGGAAACTGAGGTCAACAAGGTTAAGGGATTTGCCCAGAGTCACACAATTAGTTAATGTCTAAGGACAGATTTAAACTCCTGATTCCAAGCCCAATGCTCTATTCACTATTTAGCTGCCCTAGCTGACTAGGTGTTTTAAAGTTTGGAAAACCTTGCAAATATTATCTTATTTGGCCTTCACAAAAACCCTAGGAGGTAGGTATTATTATTATTATTACTTCCATTTTACAGATGAAGAAATTGAGTCTGAGAGAGATTAAATGCCTTGCCCACCTATTTTAGTTCAGGTCCTCCTAACGTTTTTTCTGGACTATGGTAATATTCTCCTAATTAGTCTCCCTATCTCTAGTCTCTTCCTTCTTAATTCCATCCTGTCACTTCTCAGATCCTTCAGATCACCTGAACTTGGATAGTTGTGATGTTTGTGGAAAGAAGTTAGTATTAGAGGTAGGATTAAAATTCAAGGCACTGTGCAACCTAACTAGGATACACTGAAGAAAGTGAAATGAGAGCCAGTTGATTGAGGGCTTTGAGTGTTAAAGACATATCCTAATGTCTTGCTGTGGCACTCATGTGAATCTGTGTTCTCAAAAGCTTAAACAATTGAGTACAAGTTCTGACAGTTTCTACCAGCTAGAAGCCCTTCAGGGCAGCCAGAACTTTATCCCTCAGGAGCACCTAAAGGGATAACCATAAAAAACATCTTTGACAATAATTGAAAGCCATAATGATCTTAAGAAAAATGTAAATTTAGAGTCTGTATCTTATATAAGAAGACACAGAATACAGTAAGTACTTTGGAAAATCTTTCTATTAAAATAAGAAAAGTTTTGATGTTTAAAGGAATAAACTTTCAGGTGTCTGGGAGGATTAATTTCTTGGGTTCCAAGTAATCATTGTCAATATTTATTTAGCTCATCATAATAATGTTTTCAAAAAATGCTGCTCTAATGTATCATCATTACATGAGCATGATGAAGAACAAAAAAGGTCCATCAAACAAAAAGAACAAGTAATTATTTAGTTATAGTGTTCAAGATGAAAACTTCCTTGATGAAGGTGGTGGTGATAGGGATATTGATGATAATAATAATGAACACTTTCGAATACTACTTAATGGTTCCAAAAAGATGTTCAAAATGGCCAAAGCTATACCTTAGATCTAATATATGTAAAGCACAAGTTCTGAAGAAGTCAATCATATTTAAGGAGTTTTAAAACAGGCATAGAGACTGCATCCACTGTTTAGGATTACACTAGTGAAATAAGGAGAGGCATATAACTAGTAGTCCATAATTTCTTTCCTTTGCAGTAAAATCTACTTTATCTTGTTCATTTAAAAATAATATTCTGAAAAAAGGTCTATAATTCTCACCAAACTTTGCAAAGTGTTTAAGATTAAGATCTTCTGTTTTTCATTCTGAATGTTAGAGAGGAAGCCATGAAGAATGGATATATAGCCTCAGAATCAGGAATATTTGTGTTCCAGTTTTGCTTCTGCCCCATACTGGCTGTATGACCCTATCCAAATCACTAAATCTCTCAGTGCTACTGGGTGCTCTTTAAGATTAGAACATGCATTGGTAAAAGATCTTCCTCACCAGGGGATCTCTATATGAAATCATATGTCTAGTCTCTAATCTTTTCTCTTTATTCTAAATGTAATGAGGAATTGCTAACATCCTTAGAAGCACTTGTGGTATGTTTTGTTTGATATATATTTTGTGAACTTTCTTTTGTGTAATGGAGGATCTTGTCCTCTACTTTGGAACATTGAAAGTATTCTATGACTATTTTCTCTCACTGAATGGTAAAGAAGAGCAGTTAATCTAGAAGCAAATATCTGTACAAAAGATCCTGATCAGTCTACTTAAATTTAGAAAGATAGATTGGAGCCAGATTGTGAAAAAATTTAAATGCCAAACAGAGGTGTTTGTATTTTATCCTAAAGGTAAGAAGGGGAGCTATGGTTAGACCTATGGTCTATGAAGAAAAGTTTGGCAGAAGTGGAAGGATAAATTTAAGAAGGAAAAGACTAGAGATAGGGAGACCAAGTAGAAGAGTATGATCTTAGTTTAGGTGAAAAGTTAGAAGGGCCTGAACTAGGACAGTTGTGTTGTTTATAGAAAGAAAGGGGCAATATTAAAGTTATTGAAGAATAGACAAGACTTGGCAACTGATTGGAGATGAAAAGGTGAAAATAGATAATTGAAAGTAACTTTTAGACTATAAACATAGGTAAGTGAAAGAATAGTAGTCTTAAAAGAAATAGGGAAGTTAGAAAGAGGGGTAAGATGTATGCAAACAGATAATGAGTTCTATTTTAGAAACGTGATTATCTTGAATATATTTTGTTTGTACAAAATTGTTTGCATGTTATCTCCTCCATTAAACAGGATCTTCCTTGAGAGCAGGGGCTATTTTTTTTCTTGCATTATTTTGCTTAGCAGAATGCCTGGCACTTAACAGTGCTTAATAATTAGTTGCTGACTTGAGTTCCAAGGCTTGAGTTAACTGTGGAATAGGTAGAGATGCCATGTGAGCAGTTATGAGGGCCTGGAGTTCAGGAGAGAGATGAGGCCTATAGATCTGGAGTCATCTTTAAAAAAATGATAATTTAATTCACAGGAGTATAGAGAGTATAGAGAGAGAAGAGGGAAGAGTCCAAAATAGAACTCAGGAATATACCACTTATGAGGAGCACTTTATAGATGATCCAACAATGGAGACTGAGAAGAACTGTTTGGATAAATATGGAGAGAAGCATTACAGAACAGAGTCAGGAAGATCAAGGGGTCATAGGATATCCAGAAGGAAGGGGATGGTCAACAAGTATCAGATACTGCAGAGAGATTCTTAGTCTCCTCTTCTCTATGCAAACTTAAAAAAAAATTCCTGCTTCATTTTCTCTTCTCTTTTCTCTCTCTTCTATTTCTCCTCATGAATGCCTCTTTTGTCCTGTTTCTCCTCTCCTTCTCCCTCCACTCTATCTTTCTTTCACTGTTAATTCTTCTTCAAAATTGTTTTTCTTATCAGGATTTTTATCCATCTTTTCTGCTTTATTATACATTTGTGGTCTAGCCCTTCTTGCAAATTATTTCACAAGTATTTTTAAAAGAAAATAGAGCAATCACACCTGTTTTAATAACATGTTAAATAGCTTATTTATTTTTATTGTTTTGCTAGAAAGTGATACTGCCTGGTCTTTTAGGAATATGAAACAACGTTTGAAATAAATCCTTTATTCCCTCAATGGATTCTTTGAAGTTTGCTCAAACTATTTATTGGCCAGCAAGTTTAGGTCTTTTTTCTTTGGATTAATTTATAATGCTGATGTTAATCTTGCTCCCCTAAGCTAACTTTACAATACTGTTACATAACACTCTTTGAAAACTGAAAAAACGTCAATAAACTTCTAAATTAAAGCACTGTTTTTATTCTGTTTATTGTTCATAAGTTAAAGCTGTGATATACAAATATTACAAACCTATAAAAACCTTTAACTTTTTTTTTTCTAATTTCTTCTTGAAAGAGATGAACTTTTCAGTCAATACTCCATCTTTCTCCTTGGTTGGGCTTCTATTTATTACAATTTTCATAGTATGGACTAGTGGATAGGGATATATATCCAAGGTTAAAATAAATTACCTATTTCTTATAGAAGTTTTTTTTTTGGCCTGATCATTCACTTTACAAGCAGATGGTAGCCAATATATATGCCATTAGAAGAATAGTGGGGTGCCTAATTCTTGTCATATTGAATCAGCCATATATTTGGATCAAAGGATAATGGCCACTAGGACATTTCTCTTCTGACATAATTGGAATGAAAGGTCATTCTTACATTGAGACAAATTTTCTCCTTATTCTTTTCTCCTTTATTTCTCTTCCCTTCCCTCCTCCCTTTCTCCCTCTTTCTCTCCCTCCTCCCTTCTCTCCCTCCTTCCCTCCCTCCTCCCTTCCTTCTTTCCTTCCTTCCTTCCTTTCTTCCTTCTTTCCTTCCTTCCCTCACTCTCTCTCTCCTTTCCACCCTCTCTTCTTCCCTTCTCCCTCTCTTCCCTCCTCCCTCCCTCTTTCCCTCCCTCCCTCTCTCCTTCCCACCTTTCTTTCTTCTTCCCTCCTTCTCTTCCTCCCTCTTTTCCTTCCTCTTTCCATCCTTCCCTTCCTCCTTCCCTCTCTCCTTTCTTTCCTTCCTTCCTTCCATCCTTTCTTCTTCCTCCTTCCTTCCCTCCCTCCCTCCTTCCCTCTCTTCCTTCCTTCCTTCCCTCTCTCCCTATCTCACTCAGGCTAAAAGTACAATAGTCCCTTTGCTGGTACATATTGAAAATTTAACTTGCTCTACTTTTCTGACCTTAGCTAGTTCACCTCTTCTCAGGCATCCTGGTGACCCTCCATTCCTAGAGATTTACCATATCAATGATATATATATATATATATATTATATATATATATATTACTCCTTCTTATTGAATCATGCGGGCATCTGAGTATGACAGCTGACAAAAGAATTCTATGGCTTCCAATTTCATGGCTATAGTAGTGATGGTAACAGTAGCTTAGGAATAGTTTTTGTACTCCAGACTTCACTGTGCTCTGTCAATGAATGAGTCAGGGAGAAGTACTTCGAGGAAACACAGCACTTTTGGAGGATAATTCTGAAAATCTACCTTCAACCAAATAGATAGAAATGCTGAAGTGTTGCATTCAATAAATATGTGTTAATAATGAAGACAATATTGCTTTTAATTAACCCAAACATTTCCATAAATCAAAAGTCCATATTTTTATTACCAAACATTCTTATGGAAATGCTGAATGGCTGGAAGTCATGGAATAGCATTGTTTCTAAAGAATTGAAATTGAGGATCACCAAAGAGTAATGGGAAGACTTGTGGTAGGCAAGTTGCAATATATTACTAATAATGAATCATGTAGGAAAAGTGGAAAGAAGATGTCATTAGAGAAATGAATAACAGGGGGAAAAATCAGGCCAGTTATATATTGAGAACAAGAGACAATCAATAGATAGTCTTTTGTTATCTCTAAAATGTCAAGAGAATTTGAGGAAGACTCTCTTTCTCCCCCATTTCCTCCCATGACATTGGGTGAACACCCTATGGCAAATTTATGGTGAGGGTCAATGGACAAGATTTGCATTGAGTAAGCAGGAATGGATGGATTGTAGTCTGCATCACCTGCAAAGAATACTCATTAAAATGCATTTAAAAAATCAGCATCATAGAGAAGCCATTATAAATCTATCTGTCCAGCTCAGCACAGGGCCATTCTTTATATGAATGTATTTTATTAGCATGGCAAACCAAAACCAAACCAAAACAAAAATAATGACTGTTGAGGTCCTAATTCTAACTTCATCAATTCTGGTTGTGTGCCCTTGAGCAAATAACAAACTCAGAGCCCCACATTTCTATCTATTAAAGAGGGATACTGTGTTTCCTACATTACAGGGGTATCCTGAGGGTCACATGATAAAATGTATGTAACTATTCTTTAAATGAAATATGTTCTATGTATGGAAACTATTGTTATTATTAACCAGATATTATGAATCACTGCTTGAATCACAGAAGCTTAAAATGTAGATGCCAGCTAATATAAAAAGCAAATCAGTATGCATTCTTAGCAAATAGAAAAGTAGCATTAATTTTTACCATGGCATTGAAAAAATTCACTAAAGCAAAATTTTTTTCTTGAACAAATCTCAAAATATGACTATGTATGCAAATGAACAATTCTTCTATTTCTCAGGCTAACCTATGATTTCTTTGTAGTCCATATGCTAAATGCTTACATAGCATATTGGCAGTATATGAACAACCAAATTATATACTTCTTGTTGCTAAGGAAACTTGTGATAGGAAAGTTAATAAATCCACATGCCTGGGATAATTTAGTCTAAAACAATTCATTACTGTCAACTTTCCTTTGTTCCTGGCCTCAATTCATTTCCTTTTCAAAAAGAGATATTTAAGGGTTGTTCTACAAAATATTCTTTCTTTTAAAATGAATGATGAATGTGTTTCCCATATAGAACTTCACATGAGAGATATTTCAGAGATTAGTTCTGATCTGAAGCCATAGACTAGGATCTTAACAGTATCTACAACGAAGGTCTGTACTCAATAACAATAAAATTAGACTTAAATTTTTTTTCCAGAATGCATAAAATGAAGTGACTGCTTGTCATTATCTGTAATAATAAATGTTTCATGAAGACTGACAGGGAATGTGGCAGGCTATTAATGGCTCTATAAAGGTCGACAGGATTTCTTCCCAAGTGACTTTCAATTTAAGTCAAGCTTAAACTCATGCATGTTAAAGAGCTTGGTACATTTACAGACTCAATTTTCAACAACACAGTGAGACAGCTACAATTCGTCTCAAACAACAAGAGAGAGAGGGCAGGAAAAAGGATGAAGAGCCCCTTCCTAGGACTTTTAGATTGTTTTTGGATTGTTTCAGAAATGTGGAAAAATACCAATCCAAAATAGGATAAAGGCAAATAAAATAAAACTACTCTTTCCAAATTTATTGATTTCACCAAGTAAAAAAAGACATCTGGGAGGCTAGAAGATGGGAGAGTAGCCATTTGATTAATGCCCTGAAATTTAGACAGGCAAAAATGTCTTATAGCTGCCTTCATCATTTTTGAAGTGTGAATAGCTTCCTTTTCTAAAGATTTTTTTTCCAGATTTAGCTTATAAGCATACTGATGAAAATTCATATAAATCCTCAGTGCTATTTTATATTAAATATACAATTAAAATTTTTTTAGCATGAATATTTTTGAAGAGTGATTTTTCTGTACACACAACCCAGAAAACTAACCACACTATTATTAAATTAAAGAATTTCAATCATTCAAGCTTAAGTTAATAAAATGTTGTTTTAATAATAAGTTCAACTAAAAAAAACATGACAATTGTGATAAATTTCTATTTTTTATCATCTAAAACTCAAACATGACATTATCATTGATTATGATAATACAAATGGCAAAAACATCCCCAAAAGCAGCCTCTGGTATTATCAAGGTACTGACACTAAGCTAATTCAATCAGATAAAACAAAATTTAATCTGAATCATCATGCAAGCAATTCTAAGTTAGCTTACCAGAATCAGGCAATTCACAGAGATTCCAACCAGTGAATAGTTTCTGTAAAAGGATAGAAAGAATATACATCTATCCCCAGCTCTGGATTCTGACTGAACACTGCAGAACAAAGTGCTATTGCCAGTGGTTTGCGAAGTTATTTAATTGTGCCAAGTTAAGATTGAAAGTAAAAATAACTCCAATTAGAATAATGGTTCACAACAGCAGAAACTTCCCCTTTCTTTTCTCTGCCTAATGTTGTCTCAAAATTCTTTTGGCTGTCACTCTTAAGATATTTTCCAAGATCCCAAATCAGGTTTACTATTGGTCCATATACTATTTCAAAATATGATCTCATGCAGGATTCGGCTCATTGGCTTACAAATAACAATACTTGTTGCTAGCCATTAAGGCTGGGTATGCGTAGTCCCAAAAGTACCAAAAGTGAAGATAAAATGTTGTCATAGAGAAAGCATGGCTTTGAAATAAGAGGAACTGTATTCTAATCCTGGCTTTGTAATTTACCACCTGTGTTGATCTGGAAAGATCAAAACATCTCAGGTCTTTAGTTTCTTCCCCTTAAGGAGAAGGAAGTTGGAATACAGGATATTCCTTCCATTTCATAAATATGTGATTCCTATGGCTCTGTGCTCTAAGAAAACAATTTTAAATAGATTTCACATTTTAATCAATCTCTATATATTATTTGAAACCCTTTGTATTTAAATCACTTGGTAATTTTTAATAATTGTATAATTGATTTCTAAAATTTGAACTAAATGATTGTATTTATATAATGTATTAAGGAATTCTAGTCTAGCCTTAGTTCAGTAAATAACATTTCTGTTAGAAGATTAATTCAACCAACTAAACAATATGCTTTTATTAAATGTCCATTATATGTCTATAACCTGTATAAACTAGGGATAAAAAAACAAATTTAAGATTATAGCTATGGGTCTTTGAAGTTTTCAAAGCAATTTTCTTATAATAGTACTGTGAAGTAAGCAAGTATAAGTGAAGTAAGCAAGTAAGTGTTAATATTGGTTACACAGATAAAGAAACTGAGACTGAGGGAAATAGAGTAACTTGCCTGTGTTCATCAGATACTAAGTAGAGGAATCAGAATTTGAACTCAAATTTCCTGACTCCAAATCTAATCCCCTTTTACTACAAAACACTCAATTTCAGAAAATTGACATAATACTGAAAATTTTTTCTCCTAAAGATGCTAAACCTCCTAATTTCTGTTACATATAGACATTGAGATTCTAATGTTTTCAAAATAAATTCATTAATTATATGAGGAATCCAGAGAAATATAGACAGAGCTAGTATTTAGGGTGAATTGCTATAATCCAATGAACTAAGGGTATACATATTTAAGAATATCAATGATCTGCCAAATTTCTGCCCTTCCTTCATGACTGTAGTCTCTACTATTTGTATCATCAATCAATCTGCTGTTGAATAATAAAAATAATAACAGCATTTCCAGAAGGCCACTGACAGTAAAAATGATCATTTTCATCAGAGCTGGAAGGGACTTAACAAGCCATCTATCTAGTCTATTCCATCCTCAGTTTTACAAATGAGGAAAAAAAGGCCAGGAAAATAAACTCATTCATCCAAAATCTTTTAGTCAGTCAGTAGCAGAATCAAAGGTTTCTAACCCTAATCTAATGCTTTTTCCATTCCATTCCATTTCATGTTATGGGGAAGGGCAAGTACATTAACACAAAATAGATAAGCTGATTGTCACCTTGAAAAGTAGAATACATCTGACACACAGACATTAGTTTAAAAATTGACTGAGTAAAAAAGTGGCCATAATTGGACTGTCCTGGAGAAACATCATAAAAGACAATAGGTGAATGGTCTAGGTGTCACATGGCAGTCTGATGGTGGAGACTAAGGAGACAGGTGAGAGGGTTTCTCAAATTGGATAACTAGGGGGACATGAAGAAGAGTTAGAGCAAAGAAGGAAGAAATACACTAGTGACAGACTTCACTTATCTGACAATTTGTCAAAGACTATTT
The DNA here is from genome assembly GCF_016432865.1 of Antechinus flavipes. Classification (NCBI taxonomy): domain Eukaryota; kingdom Metazoa; phylum Chordata; class Mammalia; order Dasyuromorphia; family Dasyuridae; genus Antechinus; species Antechinus flavipes. Next base: position 169,314,274 of record NC_067398.1, read on the forward strand.
GTGAATCTCAAATTTTCAATTCCTCTTAGTCATCTACTAATTAATAATGATCTTGCCATGAAAAATGTTTTAGTAAGGCTTCAAATTCTAGCATATCTTTAAAGAACTGTAGGCTTGCGAGAAATTGCTGATAGGGCAACAGAAATGAATTTTAAAATTACTGGAGGCAAGAGAGGGCAAGGAGTTGGAACTTATATACTATTTTCAAGTTAATAAAGCAGCTTCACATAGGGCACAGAGGACCAGCCTGGGAATCACTAACACCTGGATTCAAGTGTTTCTTTTAAGACATTCTAGTTATATGACTAAGGACAAATAAATTAACCTGTCAGTGTACCAGCATATCCATAAGACTATAAAGTTATAGACTAATTTCCTATATGCATCAATGGAGAAAGTTTTCATGTAAGGAGTTCCCTAGACTGAGAAAACCATGAAGTGTTCTTATTGCCCAGGAATAATTATAAAGCCTATCCTTCAGTGGCATTAAAACAGCTAAACATAAGCGGTAGTAGAAGAAAGAGAATTAAAAAATAAAAATAAGAAAAAAAGAGGATAAAGATCAGAGGTGATGATGAATGGAGCAAGAAGAAAATCACTAAAATTGGACAGAAACAACAGAAAAGAATTCAAAAAGTCATAAAGGGTGGAATTCAGCACCTATATTATGCCACATGAAAAGATGTGAAGGATATAATAGTGGTTGGTTGGAAGGAGGAACGAGAATTTCTTTGTCAGTGCGGCTTTGAGGACTTTTCCTAGTACTCATTTCCAACACTTATAAGAGTGTCTCTCACTTTACAGAGAGCATAATAGTAGGATAGCAACTTTGCCTTAGTGCTACAGGGATGCCATAGATGAAGTAGCCCAAACAATATTGCTGTACCTTTTTAAATCTTTCTCTCTAAAAATGTCACCTAGATACCAGAACATTTGACTCTTGGATTTTGATGTATAAGACCACTGGAGGCTCCGTCTCATAACAGTGTTTTTGACACTGCTATGACTCTGGGACTAACGGGTGATAGTGGAATGAATTATGGGTGATATTGTAAACATGTCAAACATGCTTTTCCCTGGTCAAATTCCACTCACAACACTCTTGGGTGTGGCCAAACCAGATTAAAATGTTATTGGAAAATAGTTAACAAAATAAATAAAAATGTAATTAAATTTACTTCACATTTTTAAAACCAAGATCAATATGTAGTCTGCAAATATCCTTATATATGGATTGTTTTCTCCATTCTATTTTAGCTTGAGACCACTGCTGAAAAGCTAAAAAATGTAAGCAGCCATTTAATTTCAGACAATTTAGGAGCACAGGAAGAGTGGCCTCTTTTCAATATCTGTTAAGATCTGTTACTCATTCCTGATTCCATTCCTCATTCTGATACCATTAAAAACAACAACAATCTAATGTGAGGGGGAAAAAATCAATTTGACAAATATTTAATAAACACCTATTATTTATGAGTACTGTTTTGGGTTCTGTGCATACAAGGCAAAAGCAAATGAGGGACTCTTCCCTTAGGGATCTTACAATAGAGTTTAACTAATTAAAATTAAAAAGAAGAATGTGATAAATCTTGGGAGATAAATAAAAAAGATAGTAAATAATTGTGAAATATAGTACAAGGGAGTTTAATAAAATCATGGTGGTTTTTTAAAATTTTATTTTAATATGAATAGATGAGTAGAATCCAAGAATTAGAGATTAAAAGAAGAAGAAAATTAGCTTATATAAAGTAATACCAAAGTAATCTCTCTTATTCTGTGCAAGAAGTAATTTCCTAAGGCAAACACATTTAACTTATGGGCTTGCCCTTTGTCTAAACAGACCTACATTCCATTCATTCATTCAGCAAATATTTAAAGAACATATGAAATGCCTCCTTGCTCCTGAATTTCTCCCCCACCAGCCAGAAAATGTGACTTCTTAGAATATAAAAGTTCCCCTTCAAAACTGGTATCTGGGAAAAGAAATTCATAAAGCCATTATTCTCTATTAACACCTTCCCATGGATAAGTCAATCAGATCAGAGCCCAAAGTGATAGGATAAAGAATTGATAAGCTACAGAAGTGAGACAAAGTTCTAGAGTTTAGCAACTGGCCTTTGAAGGTTACATTATAGTGGAGTTTCTGGTAATGCACTGAGAAAACTGAGTTTCTGAGCACAGGAAAGAAACTTTGCCTATTTTCTAAGTTTATTCCCCCCTCCCCTTGATTTACATGCAAAGATGCAACAAGGGAGACCATCTTATACTTGGATGGTCCTTTGGTTTTTCCATCAATGCAGTTCTCTATGTCTCAATGGGCTCTGCTTGTAAATATTTAACAACTGATTCTCTAGAGAAAAAAAAATGTACCAAGACATTTTAAAGCTTAATCTGCAGTAATAACATTTTTTTTATCATTTTTTTAAGTCCAAACAATCCATAAAATGATATGTTAAGGCTCGATTTGTAGTGTTTGCTAATTTCTGTGGTACAAATACTTACAATGATAACAACTGCAAGCTCTAATTCCAGTCTAATCACAGTGGGTCCCATGACACCTTCTCATCTGATTCTTTTCTGTCTTTCTAGGAATTATTCATAGAAGATTTACTGAAAGAGCTAGAAAGTTTTATTTCTATTTTCTGTATTCTTCAGGGAACTAATACAATACTTATCTTTTTTTTTTTTTGCTGATAGAACAGCAAGTAAAGTTTGTTACTATGTGACATCATTGAGAGAATACTGATATTAAAGATATTGGTTTTGTACACAGCAACAAAATTATATGATGATCAACTCTGATGGATGTGACTCTTTTCAGCAATTCAGGCCAATTCCAATAGACTTGTATTGGAGAGAGCCATCTGCATTCAGAAAAAAGGACTATGGGGACTGAAAGTATAGTATTTTCACCTTTTTTGTGGTTTGCTTTTTTTTCTTTCTCATTTTTTTTTCTTTTTGATCTGATTTTTCTTGTGTAGTATGATAAATGTGGAAATATGTATAGAAGAATCACACCTGTTTAACATAGATTGGATTGCTTGCTATTTAGGGGAGGGAGTGAAGGGAAAGGAGGGAGAGAAATTTGGAACACAAGGTTTTGCAAGGGTGATTGTTGAAAATTATCTTTGCATATATTTTGTAAGTAAAAAGCTATTATAAAAAAGATATTGGTTTTCCTACAGGGGCTAACTTAAGATGATCAAAAACATTTTGCCTTTTCCCAAATGTTTTCCAGTTTAATGTCTTAGTGAATTTAATTATGAACCAAATATGATATTAACTGCAATTCTTGCCAAAGATAAATATATTGCTATCTATTTTAATATAACTAACAAATACATTGCTAAAATGAAGATAATTGTTGATGCAATATACATATTGATATAACTGATGCATATAGTGATATAATACATTGATATAATGAATTTGATGAACTGCTTATTTAGCTGTATGTCATAATTGGTCAATAAGCATGTTTCATTCATCTTCTTCCATTGTGTACAGTAAGATCAACTTCTTATATATTACTGTGAATTTCACTAAAGAGTTTCTAGGAGGTTGATGCTATTAGCCATTATGAAGACTTGCTATCAATCAAGACTTCCATATTTTGTTTGAACTCTGAGCACAATATCTTACAAGATGGGGAACACTTTTTCATTCATCTTCTTCCATTGTGTACAGTGAGATCAACTTATATATTACTGTGAATTTCACTAAAGAGTTTCTAGGAAGTTGATGCTATTAGCCATTATGAAAACTTGCTATCAGTCAAGACTTCCATACTTTGTTTGAACTCTGAGCACAATATCTTACAAGATGGGGAACACTTTAGGTGAGCATAATCATCAAGCCACTTATTAAGTGCTTACTGTTAACTCTTCTAGTTTTCCATCTTGTTTGACATTTGCATATAGCATAATGCCAATCCATAGTTGCATATGTAGCTACTCATATCATTATTAAGTAATGAAAGACATATTGACTGAAGAGGGGCTTTATCTTTTCTAATCAAGTCAAACATTAAAAAATGCAAATAATGTCTATCCATTTATTCAGCAAGAATCGTTGAGCCTTTACTAAGTTCCAGAAACTATGTTTGCTAACAAGGACATAAAAACAAAATAAAGCAGCCTCTGCTAAGAAGGAATTTACATTGCATTAGGAGGAAGAGAGAAGAGAACACCATGTGTGCAGATAAAGAGATATCCAAAAAATAAAATAATATTTGCACTGATTTAATTGCATACACGGTGGTCCTCCCTCTCCTGCTGTAATATAAGTTTCTTGAGGGCAGAGACTTGTTTTTTGTTTTTGTAATCTCATTGTTTAACATAAAACTTGGTACATATTAACTATGACAATAACAACAAGGAAAATGAGGAGAAACTTCTTATTGGAGTTTGTCTTTTGTGTTGAAATGAGAAGCAAGTGAATTCTAAACATGGGGAGAAGAAAGGAGGAACAGTGTATAATGTGTAAATGCTCCAGAAGTGGAAGGTGGGATATCATGTGAAGGATTAATATAAATCAGGGGGGCTGGAGAACGAGTAGTTGAGTAATAATAATAAACCTGGAAAGGCAGGCTGGAAATGGATAATGAAGAGGTTTAAACTTCAATCTGCTTTGCATTTCTTCTGAGAGACAAGAGAGAGACTTCCTGGATTCCTGAGTAGCAAAGTGATTAAATCTCTGTTTTAGGAGGATGAATTTAGCAGCTCTGTGAAGGAAAAGTTAAAGTGAGAAAAGAGTGAAGACAGCCAATTAGAAAGTAACTGGAGTAGTTTAGTTAAAAAATGAAGAGAACTCAAATTAGGAACGATTGCCCATAAATCAAGAAAAGGGGAGAGATGTGAGAACATTGTAGAAGTGAAACACACAAGATCTAAAAAGTGATTGGATATGAGGAGTGGGGGGTAGGAAAAGTCAAAGATGACTATAAGATTGTATATCTGGAAGATTGTGATATATGCAACTAAAATAGAGAAGTTAGGAAGAGAAGACCTTCTATATGCAGTTGTGTGACTTTAAGGCACCTAGAATGGGACTTGGAGAAAGGAACATGGAGAAAGGAAGACCTGAGTTCAAATTTTGCCTTAGATACCAGCTGATTGACCTTGCATAAGAAATTTAACTTTTCTCAGCTTTATATCCCTCAATTGTAAAATAAGGGTGATAATTACATTCACCTTGTAGAATTGTCAAAAAATGTAAAGCATTTTGCAAATCTTGAAGTGATGAATGGACATTAGTTAGGATGATGATGATTGTGATGATGATGAATGTAAACGGCAGAACTCTGGAGAAATATACGTAAGGCTCAGTATGATTGATTTAGTCCTACAACAAGGTGTTAACTCAGTGGAATTGATAAGACAATGGTTATCTAGTTTAGCATTTGAGTTTTCTAGTTTAGTATGATTGCCCTAGTGATGTAATGATTGGTTTATACTCAGTATACTGTAATGATGTAATTGTAATAGAACATATAAACTGGGACCAACTTAACCAGAATCAAACTCAGAAAAGACATAGGACTGGAGGCTGAAGCTCAAGCTCTCCGACTCAGGAAGACATTCCATCTTCATCAGCCTCATGGTGGCTCTCCTGTTTCCTGAACTTTAACAAAGAAGACTTGACCAGCCTGCATTTCCTCTACTGAGACCAAATCCCATCTGAAGGCCCTCCAGAAAGTTAGCCCAGCCCCAAGCAAGGAGATAGACTGTGAAGGAGACAATAAAGAATTTGGACTTTATCCCTGGCTATTCTCATGGTGATTACTATGAATCTGAAAGGAAGGCTGGTCCCAAGACAACCAGAAAGCTAAACCAGAACATTACAGATGATGATGATGATAATGACGATGATGATGACATCTATTGTAGATGATTCAAAAGTTTTTCTGATAGTTTCACAGGGAACAACACTGATTTATACAGTGATGTGTGAATGGAACAAAAATTTTTAGAAATGAGAAGGCAAGCACATGGATAAGAAGTTGACCTCTATGTTGCATTTTTTCCCCAAAATATCTTCCATATGATCTCTTCAATTATTTTAAAATGGTTTGGACAATATTTAAAAATTGATAGCAGAGTATATTTAAAATTATATAGTATAATTTTCTTCTGTATAGTTCAAGTACAGCCACTTCCAGAATCATATTCCAGATTCATCAACAAGCATATATTAAGTGTATTAAGAATTCAAGGTGCCAGGTACAATGGATACAGTCAAAAGTGAAAAAGATCTTTAGACTGTTTTGTATTTTAAGTGAAATGTACATTTAAATAGAAATCAAATATTAATTTATTCAAATTAAAACCTATGAAAAATATAAAATAAATATAAATACAAGATAAGCTGAGAGGGAGGAAGCATTAGCAATAGGAAAGAGCAGGAAAAGTCTAGTGAAGAAATTGATATTTATGTTGAGTTTTTAATAAAATTAGTGGACCTAAGAGGGGGTGGTGAAGAGGCCATTCATTTTGCATAGACATGTAAATTCCTAACATAATACATGTTAGTGTATCAATAGAGGTGATATTGGCTGTTGCACTGCTAGGGCTAGTGGTTGAATAAGGAGGCTAATTGTTTGGATGATAATTAGTATGGGGATTAGAGAGGTGTTGGAGTACCTTGTAAGAATTACTGGGTTTGCTTTTTTAAAATTAAAATCTGCTTTCGCCAAACTTTTTTTTTTTTATTGTGGAAATTGATTATCTGAAGCCTCATATTTTGTGTGAGAATTTCATCAGATGAGGAATCACAGATCAGGTCCCTAGAGGGTAAACTCCAGATATGATGATACCTTATCATTGCTGCAGGTTCTTTCTTTGTTTCTCTGCTTCTTTTTCCCTCCCTCCCTCCTTTCCTTCCTTCCTTCCTCCCTTTCTTCCTTCCTCCCTTCCTTCCTTCCTCCCTTTCTTCCTTCCTCCCTTCCTTCCTTCTTCCTTCCTTCCTTCCTCCTTCTTCCTTCCTCCTTCCTTCCTTCCTCCCTTCCTTCCTTCCTCCCTTTCTTCCTTCCTCCCTTCCTTCCTTTCTTCTTTCCTTCCTTCCTTCCTTCCTTCCTTCCTCCCTTCCTTCCTCCCTTCCTTACTCCTTTCCTTCCTTCCTTCTTCCTTCCTCCCTTCCTTCCTCTCTTCCTTCCTTTCTTCTTTCCTTCCTTCTTCCTTCCTTCCTCCCTCCTTCCTCCTTCCTTCCTCCCTCCCTCCCTTCCTTCTTCCTTCCTTCCTTCCTTCCTTCCTTCCTTCCTTCCTTCCTTCCTTCCTTCCTTCCTTCCTTCCTTCTTTCCTCCCTTCCTTCCTTTTTTCTTCCTCCCTCCCTTCCTTCCTTCCTTCCTTCCTTCCTTCTTCCTTCCTTCTTTCCTCCCTTCCTTCCTTCCTCCCTTCCTTCCTTCCTCCCTTCCTTCCTTCCTTCCTTCCTTCCTTCCTTCCTTCCTTCCTTCCTTCCTTCCTTCCTTCCTTCCTTCCTTCCTTCCTTTCTTCTTTCTTTCCTCCCTCCCTTTTCCCCTTCCTTTCCCTCCCTCCTCCCTCTTTCTTCTTCTGCAGTTTTGTCTATCTTATTCTTATCTGCATCTAGAATCAAGTTCTCTGAAAGCCCATTTTCTAACTGCTTTTCATTGTTTTGGAGGAATTTTATGCTTGAAGTTCCATTATCTGTTTACATAATGATTTTTATATGAGCAGTTTCCCTAAACCAGAGTTGTTTTTGACTAATAGATTTCTTTGATTTGCAAGAAGATTAAATGTTTGAGACATTTCCTGGATTCTTTTAGTCCTTTATTGTGATGACTGTATCTTGGTCATGTGACTTATGAAACAGAATCAATCTTAATTAATATATTAATAAGTTTTATTAAGTAAAGCCAATTAAAAGAATCAGCAGCACATACTACAACTCCAGAATTCAATTGTTTATAATTTCTTATTCACATATTGTCCCTTATTACTTAGGTTAATGTAAACTAGATTACTATAGAGCCTTTGTAAATTATACAAGTTCTTTTATAATATGTTTTCAGTGTTAAAAAACACCTGATCAGACTGCATAGGAGTGAAAACTGGGTTTGAAATCAGAGGTGCTTAGTTTACATTCCTACTCTGTCATGATCTTAGATAAGTCATTTAGCCTTAATCTCAGTTTCTTCGAGAGAGAGAGAGAGAGAGAGAGAGAGAGAGAGAGAGAGAGAGAGAGAGAGAGAGAGAGAGAGAGAAGGTCTGATTAAGTGACTTTCAGATTATTCTCTAGTGCTTTTTTATGATCCTCTTATCTCTAGATATGGTTGTATAAAAATCAAATACCTGAAGAATAATTCTGCAGTAACAGATTGTATGAAGTAATGGAAAAAGCCATTGAGAAACAAAATCTATTAAGACTTGCCTGTTCAAAAGTTGCAGAATCAGAACATCTGGTAAATAGTGCGCTCTCTCTCTCTCTCTCTCTCTCTCTCTCTCTCTCTCTCTCTCTCTCTCTCTCTCAGTTAGTCCTAGATACTGCTGCCAATCACAGTTGTTCTTGACTAAATCTATCAGTCTTTCTATGGCATATTTTCTTGTAATAACCTTGCCTGAATTTAAAAGTTAACTAGAATGATTAACATTATCTTATTTCAGTTTTCAAACTCATCACTTTACTCCCTCATAAAATATCTCTTCTCTATTTCTTAAATCATTTTGTTATCTTTTTTGATTCTTCCCTTTTTTGCTATCTCCTGCATCCTATGGGCTCAGTTTTTTTTTTTTTTTCTTTTTCAAAATATCTTTGGAATTTGCCATGTTTTCTCCATTACTTCTGCTACTATCCTAATCTATGCTATCATTAATTTATGCCTGCATTACTGGAATTGACCTTCTTGCTTCCAGTCTCTTGTCACTAATCTGCCTAATATATCATCACCAGACTATTATTAAATACAGCTTCGACTATTGCATTCCCCTCCTCAAAATTTTATAATGAATGCTATGGTAAAAGTAATGCTCTAAATTCATTCCCACTTTCATTTGAAAGCTAGGATAGAAAATTTTTTATGAAATATTATTAAGATGATCCTAAAGATTCTGTTGGCTCAAGAAACTTGTGGCTTATGCTGTTGACATTACTTCTTGGTTGCTTGACTGAAAAACAGCCATGAAGAGCTCTAGATATACTGTGGTGTTGATGGATACTGACAAGTAATACAGACAAAGGACCCTTGCTCAGCTCAATCAATTTGAAGTATCTTCAATGCCTATTCTTATTGAATATCCTTCTCTTGCTATGAGTAAGTAAATCTGTTAACTGTTGAATGAACTCTGAGTCTCTAATTTAGTTCCAATATTGAACTTAAACTAACAGGGAATTGACCTGAGTTAGACTCAGTTAAAAAATTTTTGCACAGAGCCCAGAGAATTCTTATTTTCTTTCCAGATTTTCAAAACCCTTCCATCTGGTTTCCTTTTATCTCCTCCGGTTCACTGTCCACTGTTCTCAAGCATCACCTTCTGCTATTCTGGGACTACAAGGTTCTAGAAAACATGATGCTGTTTGTCATCTCTGTACTTTTGTTAAACCCCATCTCTGCTAGTTCTTGTTAGGGCCTCTGAAAATAAATATGTATTTGCATCATTTTCACCTATCCAAATCCAATCCATCTCTCATAGCACAGCTCATAGCCTCACTTCAAAAAGAAAAAAATCCTGTTTATTTTAGCCCTGACTTGGGCAAAATCCAAAGATTTAAAAAAAAAAGAAAAAAAGGAAAAATGGACCCATAGATATGAGAGATGGCAAAAAGGAAGAAACAAAAAAGAGACTAACAATGATTAAAGAAATAGAGAAAAGGTGTTTTTATGAGGGATAAAAGTAGTGTTTGAAAAAGAAAATAAGATTATGTTAATCCTTCTAGTTACTTCTTAATTTCAAGCAAGAATATTACAAATGCAACCCATTCTTCATGGCTTAGATCAAATCCTCACTTCCTAAATAAAGCTTTCTTCCTGATTCTAGACTTCACTATTGTGGTTGACAGACTTGGCATCAGGAAGACCTAAGTCTAACTCTTAACTCAGATACTTGCTAGCTATATGGCCCTGGGAAGACCATATGATCTTTCCAGCCTTCATTTTCTTTAAATTAGGAGGTTGAACTTGATAAATTCCAATATCCCTTTTAACTCTTAATTTATGACTCTTCTTTGAGTTACTATTATACTTATGGTAAATATTATATAGTTTAGTACTTAATTACTTTTCATCTCATATCATTCTCAGTCTAGACACTTCATTCTTGTGGGTCTTCATAGTATAAGCTTCTGGAGTATAAGGGCCATTTTTTAATAATATTTTTTTAATCCCAGTGACACTTTTTCTAGGCACTAGTATGCATAAAGAGAATCTTGGTGGCATAGTGGATAGAGTGATAGACATGGAGTCAGGAGGACTCAACTTTATGAGTTTAAATCTGATTTCAGATGTTTATGTCACTTCACTCTGTTTGCCTCAGTTACCTCATCTGTAAAATGAGCTGGAGAAGGAAATGGCAAATCACTCCAGTATCTTTGCCAAGAATATTTAAAATGGGAACACAGTGATATGGAGATGCCTGAAAATGACTGAACAAAATACTTTTTGGTTGATTTATTTTACTAGCCTTCATCTATGAGAGGACTCTTACTCTTTAAAATAACAGTATTTAAAATAATAGATGGTGCCATTCATTTAGGAAAGATGTATCTATGACTGCCAATAGTCAGCCTCAGATATGATCTTTTATTTCAATAGAATATTTGAAATTGAAGATTTAATGATGTACACATGCTTTTATTTTGCTCTTGGGATCAATTGAGAATGAGAAAAATGCAATAGGAGTGGAATGAGTTTGAAGCTAGGATTCAAGATTTATTAGCTTTATAATTCTGTCTGTCTCTGTCTTTCTCTGCCTCTCTGTGTCTCTCTTTCTCTCTGTCTCTGTCTCTGTCTCTCTCTGCCTCTCAAACTCTACACAACTCTCTTGAAGCTTCAGTTTCCTCATTTGAAAAAGAGTGCTAATGATACTGTAGTGTTTATAATACCTCAGAGAGTTGTTATGCAAAAGCCTCCCTTTTAAAGCTTATAGTGAGGTAGATAGGTGGCCAAGTGGACTTGGGCATCAAGAGACTCTTCTTCATGAGTGTCTGGCTTTAGACACTTTCCAGCTGTATGACCCTGGGTAAGTCATTTAAATCTGTTTGCCCCAATTTCCTCATCTGTAAAATGAGCTAGGGATGGAAATGGCAAAACACTTCAGTATCTTTGTCAAGAAAACCCCAAGTGAGGCCCCAAAGATTTGGATATAACTGATCAACAGCAACAAATCTTAAAGTGCTTAGAAATATGAGTTAGCAAATGACAGAATCCCAGAATTTAGTGATGGAGGAGATCTCAGAGTGCATGTTCTACCTTAAGTCCTGCCTCATTTTTTTACTTATTATTTGATCCTAGGTAAGTTTCTTAACCTCTACCTGCTTCAGTTTCCCCAGATGTAAAATGGGGATAATAATTGCTATCTATCTCCCAGAACTACTGTGATAAAATAAGATAATTATAAAGTGCTTAGTATATAATGCTAAGCCTTATACATAGTGACATTTATTAAATGTTTATTTAAAAAAATTTTCAAAGAACCTCTCACACACCTCTATAACATACTCAAACACACTATTATTCAACTTCTGTTTCATTCTCTAATGAGTGAAAGCAAATTGTTTCTAAAGGCAGATTATTTTAGTTTAGAATTTCTCTGATAGTTTTGCTTTATTTTTTCTTTTGGCATTAAGTTTAAATGTGTTTCTTTGTAACTTCTGTCCATTGATTCTGGTTCTGCCTAATCCATCCTCTCCATGACAGCCCTTTACACACTTGAGGACAATTATTATCTATCATCCTTTCTCTTTCTATACTCCAGGCTAAACATCTCCATTTCTTTTAGGCAAACCTCATATTACATAGACTCAAGGCCCTTTGACTTCCTGGTTACTCCACCTTATCACCACCTTGTCTTCCTTAAATTATGGCATCCAGAATAGAGAACAGTACTTTAGATGTTGTTTTATAAGGGCAGAGGATAGATAAACTAAAGTAATCCAAGATCACGTTAGTTTTCTGACTGCCATATCACACTATTGCTGGCTCAGATTGAGCTTGAATGTACTAAAATCTTAGGTTCTTTTCAGACAAACCATTTGACAATCTGTACCCCAGCCTCTAGTTGGGAAGATTATTTAACAAAATAAAACTCATATATAATACTTTATATTTATTCCTATTGAGTATCATCTTATTGTATTCAACCTAAAGCTATCAACCCAACTTCACAATCTATTTTGGGTCCTTATTCTGCAATTTAGAGTTTTTGCCATACTTCTCAGCTTTGTATATTCTGAAAATTTGATAAGCACATCATCTATGACATTACTAAAGTCACCCATAAAAATACTAAATGATATTGGGCAGATCCCTGGGGCATTATAATCAAAACAACATCTATCAAGTTGACATTGAAGCATTACCAATTAATCTCTGAGTTTAGCCAACCAAGCAATGGTGAATTCATAGAATTGCATTGTAAAATCCACACTTGAATTTCCACAAGAATAATAGGATATATTTTATCTAATGCTCTTCTAAAATCTAGGCAACATGTATGTACAACATTCACCTTGCTAGCATTTAATAAACTTGCCAAAAATGGAAGTAAGGTTAGTCTACCATATTCTGTTCTTGATGAATTCATGTTGGCTCTGGGGGTTTCACTAACCATATCTTTAGTTATTCATTCTAAATTTTGCCAGAAATCAGTCAAGTTCATTGATTTGTAAGTGTTTTTCTCTTCCCTTTTTTGAAAATTGGGACCATAAAGTTTTTTTTTAATTTGCTAGATGTAGACAATATTAACCCTTCTCTCTTTTCTCCTTCACTCCTTCCTTTCATCAAAGTTAGTCTCCTGTTCCCAATAAATCTGTTAAACTAATCTATACTCATGTTGTGATATATGATGATAGGTATCAATAGACCAATAGGCTACATTAGAGACTTCCTAAAGAAAATCTTTTAACTCAAGGAAATGACAACATAGAGGAATGAAGAGGAATATGGCAGAAAGGATTCAGATTTATAATCAGTGGGATTGGTTTTAAATCCAAGTTCTGCCATTTATTGCTTGTGTGATCCTGGACAAATCATTCAGTTTTCAGATCTAATTATTTTCATCTATGAAATAAAGTAATTTGACTAGATAACTTCTAAAGTTCCTTTACACTTTTAAATTTGAGATATTAAAGACGCTAGTGATAGGAATACCAGTTACAGCAGGAGATTTATTGTGGAAATGCTTTGGGATAAAGTTGATTTTCCAATGCCCCTCAAAGAATCTTCTGTGTGTTACTCCAATGATACAGAAAGCCAACACTGCCTACAGCATTCCCTGAGTAGAGCAGCACTGTTTAAAGCACAAAAAATTCTCTAGTTCTTTTCATGAATTGATATCTTTTAAATATTCACAATGTATTTGGCATGAATTCATTGGCAAAATGTACTGCAACATTTTATTGGCATAGATTGTGCTCCAAGAAATTCTAATTCCTAGCGGTGAATTGAAGTTGCTTAAAAATCTCAGTATTACTGCCAGATGAAATTCAGGTCAATAATTAAATGCCCATGAATAGTGAATGCTTGCTGACCTCTCCTGGGGAGAACTGTTATTCTGCATGTGTGCATGCATGTGCATGTATATATATATATATACATATACATATTTGTGTGTGTGTATTTTCCTTTTGTTAGGTTGTTGGGGTTAAAGTAATGGCAAATACAGGCATTGAATAGGCTAGTGATTCTATTCAGTCTATAGTTTAGTTTAGAAGCATGAATATTCATAGGAAAATTTTAAAACGAGAGACAAAAATGTAGTAAGAAGAGTTATGGATGCTACAATACAGGAGATGGTGCTCCTAGTTAAGATGAAAAGTAGAAGCCTCTTTATGGTGGGAAAAACTACTTTTAATCAGTCCAGAGACAAGTAAAGGAAGAATCCAGCAAATTACAATGGCATTATAATATCCCACTTTAACCAGGGAACTTACAAAAAGAAAACCAGGAAGATGATGAGGGGAAAAGAAGAGGCTTAGCCTATCCATGACTCATTATCCTATAATAATTGGGATTATGAGTCAAGAATTAACAAATAATTTATCAGTCATGCTGAAATGCCTTGGTAGACTGCAAAATTAGACAGCATCTAAATATCCAGCCTGTAGTGCTAAAGCCATCACATAAATTGTTAGCACCAGACCAAACATCCAATCAGTCAATAGTTTTATGGAAAAGGAAAAACTAAATACTTAAATTTCTTTTTTGTACTTCTGGACCAAAGTTTCACTGGAATAGTGAAATATAAAGTGGTATATATAATATATGAAAATATGAAACATAATATGTAAAATGATTCGTGTTTTCAAATAATAATATAATAATATATGTGTGTATCTCTTTCTAATCTATCTATCATCTATCTATCTATCTATCTATCTATCTATCTATCTATCTATCTATCTATCTATCTATCTATCTATTCCATGACTGACATTACTTTTATAACTCCCAAATTACTCTTATTTTCCCTAACTTTTATGGGTTTGTTTGACCTCTGACTTCTTCTTAAACTCAACTTGTTCTCAGGGCAAAGTGGGAATCACCTGGGGATTCTTTGTGTTCCTTTAGAATTGGGGAGCAGATGTGGAAACTTTAGAATTGGAGAAATTCTAGAGTTAGATAATTTGTGAAAGTGATCTATTTGGTATCGAAAATCAGTACAATATGGAATGCTATGTGGTTGTAGTCAATTTTCTAACATCTATTTATAGCATTTGTTAATATTTGAGCTTAAGAATTGAGATTATATCTCCTAGTTATTCTGTGCCATGTCCCTTCCATTCTACTCCTCTCATCATAATTATGATTACTTTGTTCACACAGGGAAATGTAGATTATTGTTCATAATTGTGATGATTTATCTATGCCTTCAAGGAACAACATGACCACTGTGATATTTTACTGCATATAAAGGAATTCTTTGGCATGAAACAGCTCCTCTACATAACTAGATTCAAGTGTAGAAGGGAAATCCAAGTTTCTAGAATTAGGAGAGTCTAGGAAGGAATATATGAGGCCCTCTAAATATTGCATGTTATAGGGATACTGAGACTGGTCTTTCTAGTAGTCTGTGTCACAAAGTCCTGTTTTTTAATAGTTTCAGTAATATTTGCCTTCATGATCCCTTTTAGAGTTTTCTTGGTAAAGATGCCAGATTAGTTTGCCATTTCTTTACAGAAGAGAAAACAGAAAAATTAGCTTAAGTGACTAATCTGGTGTGATAAAGATAGTGTCAGAGGCTGGTTTTGACACAGATTTTCTTGACTCAAGGATTGACATTCCATTCATCACTCTTCCTAGCTACCCAACAGAAGATTTTGTGCCACAAAATCCTGTACTCTGCATAATTAAGAAGATTGTCTAAAAAGGGGGGTCTCAAGATAAAAAATAAGAAGTGCTGATCATGCTCACTCAGTATTTTGTGAGGTTTATTCATGCATCACAGAAATTGCTTGTGTCCAATCAAAAACACCACTATTCAATTCTGCTTTTAGTGAGAATGGAATTTTTTTTCTTTTTTTTAATTTTCTAGTATTCAGGTACAGGATGGAGAAAAGTTCAAAGGTTATCCTTCCTGAATCTGAGAAAGCTGACATTATTAGAATATATACTTTTTGTTGTCTTTTTAAAGATTTTTTATTTTCAAAACATATGCACAGATAATTTTCAATATTCACCCTTGCAAAACCTTGTGTTTCAATTTTTTTCCTGTCCTTCCTCCTAGCCCCTCTTCTAGACAGCAAGTAATCCAAAATATGTTAAATATATGCAAATTTTCTATACACATTTCCACAATTATCATGTTGCTCAAGAAAAATCATATCAAAAAGGAAACGAGAAAGAAAACAAAATGCAAGCAAACAACATGAAAAAAGTGAAAATAATATGTTGTGATCCACACTCAGACACCACAGTCCTCTCTCTAGGTATAGATGGCTCTCTTCATCACAAGACCATTGGAACTAGCTTGAATCTCTTTGATATTGAAAAGAGCCACATTTGTCATAATTGATCAACATACAATCTTGCTCTTGCTGTGTACAGTGTTCTACTGGTTCTACTCACTTGACTTAGCATCAGTTCATGTAAGTCTCTCCGGGCCTCTCTGAAATCATCCTGCTAATCATTTCTTATGGAACAATAATATTTCAAAACATTCATATGCCATAACATATTCAGCCATTCTCCAACTGAGAGGTATTCACTTAGTTAACCAGATTATTGCCACTACAAAAATGGCTGCATTTTTGCACATGTGGGTCCTGTTCCATTTTTTATGATCTCTTTGGGATATTGGCTCAATTGAGACACTGCTAGATCAAAGGGTATGCACAATTTGATAGTCCTTTGAGCATAGTTCCAAATTGCTCTCCAGAATGGTTGGATCAGTTCACAACTCTGCCAATAATGTATTAGTGTCCCAGTTTTTCTACATCCCCCCAATATCCATCATTATCTTTTCCTGTCATCTTAGCCAATCTGAGAAGTATGTAGTGGTATCTCATTTGTCTTAATTTTCATTTTTCTGAATGAAAGGATGTCCATCAATTGGAGAATGGTTGAGTAAATTGTGGTATATGAATGTTATGGAATATTATTGTTCTGTAAAGAATGACCAGCAGGATGAATACAGAGAGGACTGGCGAGACTTACATGAACTGATGCTGAGTGAAATGAGCAGAACCAGGAGATCATTATATACCTCAACAACGATACTGTTTGAGGATGTATTCTGATAGAAGTGGATCTCTTCGATAAAGAGAGCCTTAATTGATCAAAGATGGACAGAAGCAGCTACACCCAGAGAAAGAACACTGGGAAATGAATATAAAGTGCTTGCATTTTTGTTTTTCTTCCCGGGTTATTTATACCTTCTGAATTCAATTCTCCCTGTGCAACAAGAAAACTGTTCGGTTCTGCACACATATATTGTATCTAGGATATACTGCAACCCATTCAACATGTAAAGGACTCTTGCCATCTGGGGGAAGGGGTGGAGGGAGGGAGGGGAAAAATCGGAACAGAAGTGAATGCAAGGGATAATGCTGTAAAAAATTACCCTGGCATGCGTTCTATCAATAAAAAGTTATTAAAAAATTAAAAAAAATTTCATTTTTCTGGTCAATAGTGGTTTAGAGCACTTTTTCATATGACTAGATGTGGTGTTTTCTTCTTTTGTATAATATATGATGGTTCTCTGTGGGCAGGTTTCTTGCGGAGGTCTTCTGGAGGCAGCCTTAGTTTCCATTCCAAGTAATAATCACTTCAAACGCAGCCAGGAGTAAAATCCAGTCCTTTATTGTGTCTTCCAAAATAGCCCGGTAAGCTTTCCTTGTTCCCGAGAGCTCTTGTTGCTAGTTCTTTAGCTCTTTCAGCTTCTGCCTATCTCCAACTGATGCTTCCCCTCTCAATCTTTTCAGCTGAATTCTCCTGACTGAGCTCAGCTGTTTTTATTCTTGTTTAGAGGTGTAAACTAAAAGGTTGACTCCTCCTTTGAGAGTGGGATTATAGGAAGTGTGAATTTGGATATCTCATACTGAACCCTGAAATCTCCCAAACATGTGAACTAATGTGTGAACTCTCAAAGGTGTTAACTTAAGCATTGTTTCTATCAATATTAGTGACTTAATACCTTGTAAGGATTTGCTCTAATGTGTGAACCAATAAGCACTGTATCAATTCCATTGAGTTAACCCTAGGATTCTAACAACTAGAAGTAGTTTTAATTTCTTCATCTAATAATTGTCTATAGAACATATAATTTAAGTATGTAGCTCTCTGGTTGATGAAGATTACACATGCAGAATTACAATCTTCATAAGATTGCATATTAGTTGTTATTCATCAGTTGGTAACTAGTAAATATCTTAATAAGGTAATTTTGCAGAAGAGGAAATGGGTTAATAGATCATTTAAGTTCTTAACCTGTTTCCTCTTCAGTAAACTAGGTATCATAATTCTTGAACAATATAACTCACAATAGTATGTATGTGGGAAGTAAAATTCTATTTAATCATGAGTAAAGTTATAGAAGTAGAACAGTGATACCAGATGCCCCAATTCTGGTGAATAGGCAAAATTCAGCTGTTAATAAACTTTTGTAGGATCGTAATATAATAATGTTAGAGCTGCAAGAGGTCTTAACGGCCATAATGTCCAACTTCCTAATTATACAGATGAGGAAGCTAAGGCACAGAAAAGTTAAGTTAAACTTATCTATCTAATGAGGATTTGAGGCAGATTTTGAATGCAGCTCTTCCTAACTCCAAGTCCAAAGCCTTACCCATTATACTATGTGGGCTCTCTACCTTTCCAAAAAGAGGAATATATAAAAAATAATATTATATTAGGTGTTTTGGTCAATAAGTGTTCCTCTTCTTTCTGGCATCCAAGTATATGGAAGTAGCAAAAAAAATGATATTGTGGCTCCAGCTACCTGACCTTTGGTTAAGCTTCAGAGAAGCAGGGGTATGTTGAAACTAAAAAGTCCTATGCTGAAGTACATTATTGAACAAAAGCATTGCATTTACACAGCCATTCATGCCATTTACACAGAGATGTTCTAGGATGTTTGAATGCCTTACTTTATTTGAATAGTCTATTTACTTTATTTAGAGCTGTAAAACCATGATCATTAGCTGGTTCCAACCACTAGTCCATCAGGTAGAATATTAGCCCAAACTTTTTCCCCCCAAATGGCCCAAATCTAGGTTTTTGGCTAATTTTTCTCTCTCCTCCTCACAGGAATGAAAGGGAATGGAATGGTAAAGTGAGAGAATGAAAGTCAGGTTGAAACTGAACATTTTGAATGACTTCTAATATATCAAATTACAGATTTTCCATTTTTTCCTATATTGTAGACACTGTGAAGGAGACTGCTAATATTAGTTCCCATAACCTCACCCAGATCTATGAATTAGCAGACTTAGTAACTGTCTACATAAAGTTGTTTGAAGGGAACCCAAAGACCTTCCTGCTCTCATGTATTTTTTTTTCCTCTCTAGCTAAATTACCTACAGGAGAAAAGAGAGGCTTTGGAAAGGAATAATTTTGCTTGGGAAAAGAGTTCATAGCCTGTGGTCTGTGAATTTTGATAACTATATTTCAATATAAATAGTTTATTAAATCTATGCATTTTATTTGAAGGACAACTCCATGGTTCAGTGGATAGATTGAAATATCTAGAGTCTGGAGTTAGGAAGACTTTATCTTCATGAGTTCAAATTTGGCTTCAGCTATTTTACTAGCTGTGCAATCCTGGGCAAGTTACTTAACTGTTTGCCTCAGTTTTCTCATTTGTAAATGGATCTGGAGAAAGAAATGGCAAAGTATCTTTGATCTCTAGCATCTTTGTCAAGAAAATCCCAAACAGGATCATGAAGGTTCAGTGGCTAAACAACAATTTTATTTTATGTTTAAATATTTTTTTTCTTTTAAGAAGGAATTCATAGGATTAATGAGACTTCTAAAGGGCTTCATGATGCAAAAATAGTAATGAACCGCTAGCTTACGGCTCTAAGCAAAAATTTAGGGAAAAAAAATCTGGGAACGGATACAAATGTGGATATAAATGATCAGAGGACAATAATAATCCTACAATCAGAGCTTTTCTACTCATTAAATATTATCAGTTATGTAAGGGTCCTATCTCTAGATAATATTATGCTCCCACAATGCTTTGGGATATGTAAGATTTACTTTCTGAGGATGGGGTAATGACCTGCCTGTCCCAGGTGACTATACAAAACACACAAAGCATTAGGGAGTATCTGAGAAGGGGATGGGGATGGGTTGAAAAGGATCTCTGGGGAAGTCAGAAAGCAGAGGGAAAAATCCAGTCAAGGAAGCAACTGGTCAGTTTAAGGATCCCCCCCCATAGGCTTTATAAACATTCATATTTCTTCTTCATGTCTACTGATGGATTCTGAACATTGATGAGGCAGCACTGAAGCAGCACTGGAACGATTTCATGACTGCTGTAGCTGAATGATCTAGAATTTACCTTGCCAGTTCCTGCAGCTTTGTCCTACTAGATCAACAGCTGCTGATGTACTGCACCTTTCATGGCTACCCAAAAGGGACAAATTAGAAAGCCATCATTTTCTTGCTCTTCTAGTATGGGCACCATATCAGGCCAGATATGGAAGGTAGATTTGTCAAACTTTAATTTGTGGAGTTAAATGTGTACTTAGAGACTAGTCTTTTCTTTTCCTTGCTTTTCTATTTCAAGAAAATTGTTCTTTTTCCTTTTTTTTTTTTTAACCACCCTAACATTGCCTTTGTGCCAATTATTGGCTAGATAAGGACACATTAATATTTAGAAGCAAACCAAAACAACAATAAAAACAAAATGGGAGTTAATAGCAATATTGGAGTAGATATGAACCCAGGACTGGATACAAATTTTGGGAGTAACAGATCTGGTGAACATAATCATTTCATAAGGAGTGACTTTTGGATATGGGTATAATGTCATTCTCCTTAGATAATCTTCCCTATATCCTGTCTCTATCTATCTTTTTTATATATCATTGTTTTCATGTTCTCTCTCACATAATTCCCTGCCATAAACAGGAATATTCTGGATTCTCTTGCTGGGAGTCAAAATCTAGGCAAATATCACCAAATTGCCTATTAGGAGTATATATCAGTAAACCTGATGCTGCTACTACTTCTCCTGGTTGATAACTCACACATTGTCTACCTGTATTAGTGACTGGGATATTAGTTACAGATTAGAATCAGGGATTGTGTTTTTTTTTCTTTGTGTCCTCAATACTGGGAAAAATGGTGGTCCCATAATAGGTGCTTAATAAATGTCTATTGATTTGACTTGATTTGGATATCTTATCCCACAATGTAGCAATTTGATTTTTTAAATAGACTATTATATTTTGATACCATCTGTGTTGTTGTGGTCATTTTAAAACCAAAGTCAGATGATAAATAAAAACAAAATAATATTATTATTCTAACTTCACATTTCCGTGTTCTTTCTACAAGGTTAAATATATGAACTTATTATATTAATTGGAAAAGCCAGGTTGCCATTCATTCCTTTTTAACCTCAAAGTTAAAAAGTGGATATTACTTTACATCTAAGGTATTATTAGTGTTTTGCTTTCTTGTCAGAGTTATTTTCTAAGACCACCCAGAAACTTCAGCTAATGGAGACTACATTGGTCAACTTTCCTTAAAAACAGGGGTTGCATGCAACACATGATTTCTGTTCCCAGCACTCAGTAAATCTTTGGTTGTATGTAATACATAGTGTTTATTTTAATCTACAAAATGTCATTGGCTTTACATTTACAATCCCAGAACAAAAACGGCACAAAAAAGCATATGTTTAAAAGACTCTTTGTCTCTATCTTAGAGACTGCTTTTTAAACCATGGTTGCTTAAACCTCCTAATGGAGGGTTGCATGAAAGCTCTCAGCTGATCTTTGTAACCAAATCACAGATCTCTGAACAGCAAGATGTACAGAATCATTTATATCCAAGGGGAACACAGAGTTCTAATGACAATACTATCGGTAGAGCTATAGCTTTTTATGTTTGTTTTTTTAAGGGCCAAAGTGAAGCTGAGGAAAAGAAAATATTTGAGATTTTATCTTACTTCTGCCCATCATTACCTGAACCTTTCTTATCTTTTAATCTGTCTTACATCTTGTTCCCTTCCAAACAATCTAACATTCAGTCACACTAGTCTCTTTTTTATTCCTAGGACAAGATCCTCCTTCTCCTGATTCCAACATTTTCACTAGCTGTCCTTTATGCTTCTTTCGGCGTTGTTTATCCTTTGTTTTTGAAGAACAGTAACATTATAATACTGATTTAAAGTAGGGGATGATAGGTAATGTCTCCACTTGTGCATGAATTGGGTTTAAATGAGGTAGGATTGGGCAAAGTCATCACTCCCACTTCCACTAGCTGAAGTTCAGTGGCAAGACAAAAGTCAGAATGGCTGGTGATGGCCCAGAATGAAATGCATGACCTTGGCATCTTCAATCTCTGACCAGCTCTAAGAGCTCCATTGTGCCTGGTTCAGCCTCCTTAGTGAGCACTGGAACAATTTGTTCTTATATGTTCTTTCTACCTGAAGGGAAGTCTTCACATGCTTGGGGAAGATAACTCCCTAACACGCCAACTGGTTTCAATTTGGTTTAGCCTGTCTGCAGACAGTTTACTGGAATGTGACTTGTGTATGCTACAGCTTCTTGGAACCACAGGTGCAAATTGGGTGGATCCCAAAGATGCATGAATATCTCTGAGAAGGGCTTGACAAACCCTCACGCAAGAGGTGCTAGTCCTCCCTGAACATCCATATAGCTCATACTTCCTTTAAGTGTCAGCCAAAATCTCAAGAAGCCTTTTCTCATCTCCTTAATGCTAGTGGCTTCTTTCTGAGTCTACACTCAATTTAGTTTGTAAATAAACATGTTTGTACATAGTTGCTTTCATTTTGTACATAGTTGCCATTATATTAAGTTTATTCTGAACAGCAACATTTTTTACCTTTCTTTGTATTCTTAGAATTTAGCAGTGTGCCTGGCACATAATAGCTTTTTAATAAAAAGAGAGTGATTGATTGACTAGTTTGTTATAGTGGGATAAGAACAGGATTTCATATTCAAGTCCTACTTCATTATTATCTTACTGTGACCCCAAGCATGTCACTAACTCTGGACGTATCCATTTTCTCATTTCTAAAATGAGAGAGTTGGCTATGTGAAGTTGAAATTTCTCTTACTTCTACCATTCTCCAAGTCTAGAGTAGAACAGAGTTGATATTGTTTTCCCAAAACACACTCTTAAATCTTTCCTCCCATTTTTCCCACCAAGCATTTTAACTTTTTTTTTCCAAATTGATTTTTGTACTTATAATGGTAGAAGGCTTAAACTAAAGTTGGCTCACATCCCTCAGAGAGTCTAACCAAACCTTAGAGTTCCAAAGGTATTAGAGTTTCTGTATTTCTGGAGACTCAGACTACTGGGTCAATGCTTGCTGCATGTGTATGATTTGGTGTGGATACTTTTCATCCCATATTTAGGCATCAGCCTAAGGACTTGGTGGCTTCCATTGTGAGTTCAATCTGGTCTCCAGGATCCAAACTCTAATTATTTATAGAGCCTGAAGCCTGGAAAGAACTTTTGTGTTATCCCCAAGCTGATGCCTAAAAGCCTAACTTCCATTTGCTTGGAATGATAGACTATTCCTTGATTGATTGTGATAAATCATCATATGAATCTGGATAGTAAAGTTCTTCAGTACTACAACCAGCAAACTCTTATCAGGATGGTTCACTTTCCATCTGGTGAGATGAAAATCATTTTACTTGACTATTTCTTCTTGTTTTTTTTTTCAACCCTATCCACCTCAGTTGTACTTCTCTACAATCCCTGTCATCTTTTTCTCTAACTTTTTATTATATCCTCTTGCCAATACCTCATCTTTATTCTAGATATGTTCATTTTATATTCTTTCAGTCTTCTTATACTGATAGAAACTTGCCAAGTAAGACATTAAATCTTTGCTTATTCCTCTCATGCCCCAGCAGTAAAAGGATCTGTGCCGCTTCTTTCTCACTGCTACTTATAGCCAACAATCTTTTCTCCTTTGAGGTTCATTTCATCTCTTTATATTACTCTGGTCAAATTTCTTAAATACAATTCATCTCCTTACCCCCTCCCATCTTCTACTTTCTCATGGATCTCATAAAACACTTGGATCACAGTTATCATTTCCACTCCTGCCCTATCTTAATACTTTAGGATACACACACACACACACACGCACACACACACACACACACACACGAAATTCCAAACATCTTAGTATAGTTTTAGGTTGTCAAAGCTAAAATAAATCTGTGCTAAGAGTTTTGGGACACTCTATATAGTGATACCCCCTCAAATAGTTGGATTTTCTAATATAATAACCTTCTTAACTCCTATAACCTACATCTTTATGTGCTTTCAATTACTCACTGGGATGGTCACTTCATAAACCTTAGCATCCTCCCCAAACCATGCTGTCTCCGTGATTTTGAATAGTGAAATTCCTCCTTTAAATTTTAACATCCTATCTCCCTATATTTCTCTCTTACTAATTGTACCTAAGTTCTATGTTTTATTCATGTAGCCATGGCATTTTTTTTTGACAAATTCTTTGCTGAAATCCAGGTATGTTATGTCTATGGCATTCCTCTATGAGTAACCGCATCATCATAAAGAATAAAATGGGTAACATGGTGTAATGAATAATTAGTTGGAATTTGAAGCCAGCAACATTTGAATACAAATCCTGCTTGAGATAGTTATTAGATATGGGATCTTAGGAATATTATTTAACTTCTCTATTCTTAGCTTCCATATATGTAAAACAAAGAAATAGATCTCAATATTCCTTCCAAAAGAGGGGAGTAGAATTCTAAGGTCACATTGAACTTTAAATCTATGAATCTATAGGAAAAAATATTTTGACAGGATTTTCTTAAGAGGAACTTGGTCATAGTGCTTATTGTTTCTCTTTGTTAATGTTCCACAGACCTCCTTTTTGATGATGGGCTCTAGAATTCTGTAAGGAATTTATTTCAAATTCATTGTTATAGTTTTAAATTTTTTCTTTCTTCCCCTTCTAAAAATTTTAAATAGTCAATTTACACTTTGGAAATCTTGCTCTTCTTCATGAGTTTTTTTTTAATTACTGATAATTGTTTGGCAATTAAATCCATGGGTTATTTCAGGGTTCCTATATTTGAAGATTTTTATTTTGAAGGTTAATTCTAGTAGCTATGACTACTTTGATCCAGAAGACAAAACTTGGACCAAAGAATAAAAATTACTTGAAGATAGATTTTTTGCTCAATTTAAGGAAGAATTTCCTGGCAAGTGGGGTTGTACCAAATTACAATGGATTGTATTTGTGAATAGTGAGTTGTCACTACAAGCCTCCAAGTAAAGGGTCTATCACTGCTTGTTGAAAGTCTTGTAGGGGGTATTAATGTTTGTTTCAGTTAAAGAGTGTATGTTATGATGCCTAAAATACTTTTGAACTTTAAAATACTATGACTTAGTCATAAAACATTGTCAGGTATACATGATATACTTCTTACCTTTCCTTTCCCTTTTAACAAATCATCTATGATTTTAGAACAGTAAAATAGAAGGTCCTGAGAAATCTTTCATCAGGGAATTCCCACTGTTGTTATAGTGTTCTGAGAAGTGAATTTGAAGTTCAGCTTTTTCTAGGCTGTGACTTTCAAAGGCTTTCCCCACATAGAACCTCCACCAGCCTATTATAGGTGAGGTAACTATTTAGGATTTGTAACATCACAGAGCTTTGGGATTGTGGTTCAATACAAATACGTAAATTTATAAAAAATAACTTCTACAAAATTGAAAATATACTTCTACTAAACCCAAGAATTCAAGCATTTAAGCATCCATTCAAATAGGATAAACTCAGTGTAAATCACTATTTCTTCTAAAATTCTATTAGACTCACTCATTTAACATGTTACCTAATTTGCCAGATCCATATCAAGTAAAGAGAGAAAAGGAAAGAGGGGGGCAGAGAAAGAGAGAGATAAGAAAGAGAAGAGGGAGACAGAGATGAGAGAGAAAGAGAGAAAGAGAGAGAGACAGAGAGACACAGAGAGACAGAGAGCTAGACAAAAAGTGACAAAGTCAGACACACAGAGAAGGAAGGAATGAAGGAAAGAGGCAGACAGATGCTATGGTTGGAATATTGTTACACTTACCAAAATGAAAGTCATATCATTTTGAGGATTGGAGATAAAAGTCAAACCTTTTAATTCTAGGATGTATTCTAGATCTGAGGATCACTGAAAATGCCACCACTTTTAAAGAGGCACATCAGTATTGAATAAAGAAAGTTCAGTCTTGTTATCAATAGAAAGTTACCTTCTCAGTTCAGTTACATGATTGTCAAAATGCTACATTATTGCCAAGCAGACAGGGAGGACTCTATGGAATATTGCCCCACAATGCCACATCCCCTATACTTTTCTAATCTACAACATGAATCAGAAAACCAAGACTATGATCACAGTCATGAAGGGATATTTTGAACAAATACATGTTGGGGTATTTTTATTAGATTGTGTCAATTCATCATAATGGCTCTGAGGAAAGAAGATGGTTTATTAATTAATTAATTAATTCATCCAACAATCAAACAAAAATCTGTTAAGTGAGTATTTGGCTATTCCTTTAATATCTGAGGGTGATTTATTTAGGAGTTCAGACAGAAGATAATTATCAGTATCAGTAAATTATATAAATAAAATTTTTTTAATTAAAAGAACTATTTTCCCATGGAATTAAAAAAGAAGTTTGCTTTATTCCTTGCTCCAAAATAGTCTTAGTAAATAATAAGGCAAAAATACTGTCTTGTATAATATCTTGATTCTGATTAAGAATACAACACTACACTCACTTTGCCTACAACATTAAAAAGAGAGTACTGCAACTCCTCCTTGTGGCAAGTCAGATCCAACCTTTATCACATTCATCTCTTTCCCATTTCTCAGAGGCAGGTTCTCCAAGATGTCCAAGAAGATACCAGGACAAGTCAGGATCCTGTCAGTAACTGAGCAATATGGGCCCTTCACTTCTATTCAGTTATATGAAGTGAATATAAATGTCTGGGTCACCTCAGGGAGTACTATCCATCCCACTTCAGAATTCGTACTGATTACCATCAGCACCATCAAACCAAATCAAAAACCAAAAACAATAACAAAATAATACACCTTTTCACTCTCTAGTGTCTATCAGAAAAAATAAATAATATCAGGAAAAAGAAGAGAAAAAGGTGCCTATAAGCAAAGAAACAAAATGACTGTCAAGGTCCAGATATTTTCCAGTTCAGTTAGACTGAATTTCTTCCCCTTTAAATGCCTCAAAATGTATTCTGACTTCCTTCTCTCCCCAGAATATTACATTTGGGCAGTATGTGCATTTTCTTTGAAAACAACTAAGCTTCAACTGAGTTGTTACACCAAATTGTCATCCATAAAAAAAAAAAAGTCTTTACCTTTAGATGCCATTGAAGAGTTTAACAAGAAGTCAAGTACTTAATGAAGACCTAAGGCTTCCCTCATTGTGCTCTCTGAAGATTAATTTGAAATAGTATTGCTTTATAATGAAATGAAGTTCCCATAAAAGATGATCAATGAACCTTGTCTCTGCCGTTCACAAAAGAGTTTTAACTTTGCTTTGGCATTTATTTCTTATGTCCCTGAGACAAAGAAAAAGACCTCTATTTTATCACAAGAGCATTATTATCAGACGCTCCCCTTGAACATTCTGTTAATATCATCAAACTGAGAGATTGTAGAGCTACATGGATGAAATGTGACATTGGGCACAAACTAAAATTCAATGAGAATTCAGGAATAAGGAGGTGTTTTCATAATGACAGATAGCATTATGACAATTATCTTTTCAGTTTGAAATTATGGGATGTATTAATAAGATAAACAGGGAATAATTTCAATTCTTATACTTGGACTCAAAAATACTATGATGTGGAAGATACTGGACACCTGAAAGAATATTTTTGTATCAAGAAAACCCAAGCATTTTTCTCAAAAAAAAATGAGTCTATAGGCTAATGTAGTTGTAAGAAATTCAAATGCATCTTTGGAAAGCATGTTGTTTGTCCTTTGTTTTGAAGATCAGTGACATTGAGATTGATGTCATTACACATGGATTGGATATAAATAAAGCAGAGTTGCACAAACTTCATTAGCTTCACTCTGTCTTCCAGAATCATCAAAGTCCAGTGGCAGGACAAAAGTCAGGATGACTAAGTGATAGGCATGCTATGACATTTTCAATATCTGACCAAGCTTTAAATACTCAAAATGCCTGCTTCAGCCACTTTCATGTTGGAACAAGTTGTTCTTTGCTACTCATTCTTCCAGGGAAAGTCTTCACATGCTTGGAGTAGACATCTCTCTAACTTACAGGTTTGAGATCTATCAGTTGTATATTTATATTGATTGGGCTGACCACAGAGTGATTTTTCTTTTTTTCCCTTAAAAAAATTATTTTTAATTTATGGAATAAAGTATTTCCATGACATAGTAAAAAAAAAAAGGATTTTTTATCATGAAAGCACAAATCTACTTTGTGCAACTTGATATTCCTTTCAAAATATACAACAAAAAAAGATTTATTTTTTCCCCCTTAAATCCTGTCTTCCCTCCCACCTCGCCTTGCTCTAGAGATGGCTAACATTAGACCCAAATAGATATATACATATAAAATTATTTTATATACACTATCAGTTCTCTCTCTAGATATAGATCACATATTTATTCTTTATGATTAATTTGGCTATTTATAATATTCAAAATAATTTATTCATTCAAAATTATTCTTAAACAATATGCTCTTACTGTATAAGAAATGATGAGCTCAATGATTTTAAAAAAAACAAAAACCCATCAAAGGACTTGCATGAAATAATGAAGAGCAAAAAATGATTTTTCTAAATGATCCTTCAAGTTTATCCCTTTCAAAGTGTTTTTGTTTATGTCTTCTCATGCATGATGGCTTTCAGTTGGCAGAACTCATGCAGGTAATTAGTGGAACTCCTTCCTTCAGAAGATAATAGTGGTAGAAGAGACCTCAGAAGCAATTTAGTCAAACTCCTTAATTTTATAGATGAGGGGACTGAGAATCAGGAGGAACTTTCAGAAGTAGGATTTGTACCCAAGTTCTTTGATTTTAATAGTCAATACTCTTTCCTTTGGCTCACTCTCTATATGACTGAGGCTCCATCTGGATTATAATAAAAGTGTCTCCAAACAATTAGGAATCTTATTATGAATTGTTAAAAACTCTCCAGATTAGTGCCTCTTAACTTTCATATTGTAAAAGCCATTTGCCACAGTAATTCCAAATACTAGTTCCCAATGGCCATCTTTAAAGATAGGCAGAAGGTTCAGGGGACAGAAAAAGATTCAGAAAAAAAGATTGGAAGGGAAGAATCTGTAATCAATGACTGGATTAGGCTATTATTTTTGTAATCTCATTGCTCAGCATGCAAATTCTGAAACTGCTATTTGAGCCTGTGAATACTTTTTACCAACTCTATCAGTGATATATGCTCCCCCAGGCTGCTTTCTCAGTGATTCAAGCCAAAGAATTTTCCTTTTAATACACCTGTACCCAATAATTGTAGCTGAGACCTCTCTATCAGTCTCTCTCTACAAACATAAGTTACTTTTGCTCATGGCAAGAAGACTTTGGTCAGACATATCAAATAGCAATAATTATTTTCCTTCCTTATGATGAAGCAATCCAGAAAAATGATCCCAAAGATGGACAAATTGCTTAAAATGCATAATTACTCTTTATGTGTCCGTAGGGCTTCTGAGAATGACAGCTTAAAGAATCCTCTTATTCATCCATCTCTATATGTCAAAATCCTATCTGTTCTGCAAAGTCCAGCTCAAGTGCCATCTCCTTTTTGAACCACTACAACTCTCCCCAATTAAAATTAAGTAATTTTGAATTCTTGTAGCATTTCTTACTTACAACAGCATTTCTTAAAATGTATTATAATTTTTGTTTTCTACTAGTTCTTTGAGGGCAGAAACTATTTTTTGTTCATCTCCTACAGTGCCTACTACGGTGCCTAGCATACTGTCTATCACATAGAATGGACTGAATGATTGCTGAATGAGGGAATTAATGAATAAAGAAATGCTTTCAAGAAGGTTCTACATTGAACTGGAGGATGGACTCTATTTCAACTCTATGATTCTATAATTCTAAATCACAAAAGTCATTTGTATGGAGGGAAGAACATTAATTACCAGAATAATCACACTCATTTTTATTTAATTTGGCTATGTAGATTGATCTGCTTTTTTGTTAACTTTCTTTGATAAGGACACCATCAACGATTTTAGAGATATTTAATAGATGGATCTTGTCATATTACTCCCTGCTCAAAAACCTTACCTGGTTCCCTATTACTAATACTAAAAAATTAAACGATCTTACATAACTTGTAAAAACCTATCCTTTTCACCTTCATTTTACACTACTACTCTTAGTACTATGTTCTAATCAAAATGTACTACTGACTTCTGCATTCCCTTTTTGTTCTCTCCTGTCACTGTGCTTCTGTACAGTCATCCTTCATAATCAGAACATGCATTCACATATTTTAATTTTTAAAAAATTTTTATTATTAATTAATAATAACAAATTAAATTAAATTTTATTTATTTTAATTTTTAATTTAAAAATGAAAAATATTCTAAAATTAATAAATTAAAATTTTTATTTTTATTTTTTATAAGCACTTATAAAAATGCTACTTTCCCCTCGATGGTGCAGTTAAGAGTTATCTCCCTCTTCTCAAATTTTCTTAGAACACCTTTTCTGCATCTCTCTTAGTTAACTTTGCAAAGAAAGGACAGCTAGGTAATGCAGTATATAAAGCACAAACATGAAGTGAGGAGGATTTACCTTCCTGAATTCAAATCTGGTCTCAGACATCTACTAGCTATGTGGCACTAGATGAATTCATGGCTGCCACAGTTTCTTTGTCTGTAAAATGGGGATATTACCTATCACTGAATATTCTTGTGAGGATCAAATGATGTGATAATTATAAAGTCTTTAGCATAGTGCTTGGCACATAACAAGGACAATATAAATGTTATCTATCATTATTATTCTTAACCTTTCCCTATGCTCTATTCTCTTTAATATCTCAAAAGTATAGGATATTGGCAATTAGCAGCTGTGGGATTGTGGTGCTGAGTAGCAGGGATGTCTCAGCTGTGAAATCAATGTAATTTCATGACT
This sequence comes from Antechinus flavipes, assembly GCF_016432865.1. NCBI lineage: Eukaryota > Metazoa > Chordata > Mammalia > Dasyuromorphia > Dasyuridae > Antechinus > Antechinus flavipes. The sequence goes on from NC_067398.1 coordinate 169,345,304, forward strand.
TTCTTGAACTATTTTGACAGTCATGATTGGTAACTAAATGCTTGCCTAACTATGTAGCTGGTTGGCTAGTAACTTCTGTTTAATCAAATTGTTAAACTATTTCTGTAAGTTAGCACAGCCCGAGTTCACCGAGAAGTATCATTTAGTTCAATATTGAGTAATTGTTAATAAATTCAATGCAGTATATAATAAGGGATGCATTGACACTTGCTGAAAATGAAATATGCATCTTCTTCTGGCATGTTTGCATTGTACATTTTAAGAGAAGTCTGTGTTTTAAAAAAATATATGGGCAGTGCTTTCTCACCATTAATAACAATTTATAGAACATTTAATGAAATATATAAAACATGAATTTATAAGCTATTTAATGTTCAGACAAAGTCATTTGGGATTCTGTGTTTTAGGTATAAAATGATTAATGAATTTAATTGTCCAATATCATTAGACGCCACTAGGTGGCAGCATAGCAGCACTATATGATTGTGGGGTAGGGGTAGCAGTATTTTTTTTTTATATATACTCTGTACTTAAAATATAAATTTAGTTAGCACACTTTGAATATGATATTCTGTTATCTAATGGCTTTTTATATAAAGTGCTTTTATTTCCATATTGCCACTGAGGCATAACTTCATTTTTTTTTTAATAATGTAAAAGATATTTTAAAATATTTTAACTGGGATTCATTTTTGCTTGATAGATTTTTATAAAGCTTAATGGCATTCTCCCTATCTCTTAGAGTGAACAGACTATGTGGCAATATAGGTATGGATATTTTCTATCTGTAAAAATGGCTGAGCTAGACAGTTTTTCATTTGATTTTTAATACAAATCTGTATATATACACATACACACATTTTAAAATGCACAGTCATCAGAGCTTACACTACTACAGCTCCTACCCTTATTTCCCACTGATGGAATCTTAAATGAATAAGAATTAATTTTAGGATTTATTTTATACAAATTTACTCTTACCATTGCTAACTGAAATTTGCTAGGTCTTATTCTCTGTCTCTGTTCTATCTTTGTCTCTCTCTGTCTCTCTCCATCTATTTAGTTGAATCCTTTACTTCACAGAAATTATGGGGAAGATAATAAAGAAGGGATGAAGGAATGGAGGAAAGGGACATCTTCTATTGATTGTCATATTTTGGCATAACCCATTCCATGATAAGTCCATTACTACATAACAATGGACTTCCTATCTATTTGTTTTTTTTTTTTCAAACTTACTACATAACATTGGACTTTCTATGTATTTGGTTTTTTTCAAACTTAATTATAAGAAAGATATGCTGATGTAAGTTAGAGATACAAAGGCCTGAATCTAAAGAACAGGGTAAGGTAAAAATTAGCGAGATGAAATAGGAAGAAATCTTGAAGCAGTCTGAAGCAAAATAGATCAAAGAAAGAAATGAGTATAAAAAAACATTTTCTATTATATCCGACCCATATAATACCATGAATCTTTTAAATATGAACAACAATACTGGAACATTCCACCATCCATAACTCTCTAGTCCCTGCACTGGAACCCCTGACCAAATCATTAGAGTCACCAACAATGGCTTGGAATTAGGCTGGTTCTCCTATTTTTCTGCTCCTGACAAGGATGTGTTTTTGGCATCCTGGCTTGAACTCTGGAAACATTTCCATGCAGAATCATTGGTTCAGAGTATGAAGATTGTTCTAAACTCTAGAAATTATTCCTGGCATGTAAAAAAGATGGTTATATTTTCCTCATAATGTATTGGAATTGAAGGGGATAGGAGAGAAAGACTAGACTTATGACTGGCTCTAAGGTCTGCTATCTTTTTGCTACACAATAGCCACACAAGTACAAAAGCAACCCCCCAAAAATTAATTTCCTATATTATTTCTTGAGAAGAGTGATTCTTCTTATTTTTTGAATTTTCTTTTTAAAAATTAAAATGAAAAATCAGAATCCTATTAGTTGTAACACATTTTACTAGAAAAGTAGCTTGAAGCAACATATTATGTAGTTTAGGAAATAGCTCACGAGGTGTGTTTGCTGAGTAAAATTTGACTTTTTTGAAAATTAAAGGCTTTTGAGACTCACTCTGAATTGTAGAACAGTCTAGCTGAGTTTTATGTCATATTCTAACCACTGCTATTGTAGTAATAAACAAACATAAATGTATACACACATAGATAAATAGAAAGATAGATTCCTTATCTATAAAATAAAGAAGTACCTTCCATATTGAGCATTCTTTGAACTGAGTAAATGCTTAAGCCCTTTGACCATCCAAATGCCTGATTAGCTAGATATTAGTGTGCTAACAATAAATCTCCTTCTAAGTGGAAGTAAAGTATACAACCACAGAAGGACAATCAGCATATCTGATCTTTGCCTTTCTCTTAAAAATAAAGAACCTGTGTTGATGATAATTGAAGACACACAGAAGACCCAGAATTCTGTACCAAAAGAGGGAGAAGCATCGTTGACAATATGATGTGTTAACCGTTTTTTTTTTTTCCCACTCTGATCTTATTTTTAAAACAAGGATAAACAATGGTAGCTAACAGGATGAGATCAGATATGCTGTAATAGGGAGATTGAATACAAATAAGTAATAAGAAAAAAAGCTATGGGATTGTACTTCTCTTTTTAAGAAATTATGGAGTGGTCAGAAAAAGAGTAAATTCTGATAGGCAAGTAGGAGAGGACTGATAAGGAATTAGGATTAGGTGAACCCCAAAGGATATATATATATGTATATATACATATACATATATATATACATATACATATATACAAATATACATACATATATATATATATAACTTTAAAGGTTTTGCTTTATAACTTTAAAGGTTTTGCTTCTCACGCCTGGTTCTGAGAAGGGAAATAATCTATCTATCCTTTCTCTCTCTGTAAATATGTATGTGTGTGTGTGTGTGTGTGTATGTATAAATGTACATATATGGCATCCATGCATGTATCTCTCAAACTATCTGTATATCTATCTATTCTGCTTATTGATTTATCTACTAATTCATTGATTCATGCAACAAGTATTTGTTAAGTAGTTTCATCTGGTCATTATTAACTTAAATCTCTAATTGATTTAAGCTGTGAGAAGATGATTCGGTTACATGAGCAGTAAACTGTAAAGGCTAAGCACCCACAAATAGAGTTAAGTGTTGTAATCAAGTAAAACTTACACAAGTTAATGTGATACATTTAACTGGCTACATGATCGTTATTGTGCTGAATGGCAATGAGGCATGGAAAGGAAGTAGTTTGCATAAATGTTCCTAATTAGTATTTCTTGTATGTGACCAAAGAAAATTTTTACAGTTTTTCTGATCCTTGTTAAGTCACCAATATCCACAGTAAGTATCAGTGTCAACAGTTTTCCTTGGAACCTTTATGGTTTAATCATTATCATACAGATATAAAAATGATCACACAGTAGTAATAATAAATTGTATAATCCCTTTTGGTCTAAAATTCTCTTTTATTTTCTTTATATCACCTCCCATTATATATTCTATGCTACCCATTATACCCTAAACATATTCCCCTTTTTCCTCATTTAGTGCTTTTGTTCCCAGGAGTGGATTGCTTTCCTATTGATCCTTCTGGATTTAATATATGTATTTTTCCCACCAGGGAAGCTTCCATGATCTGATCCCTACCCCTGCCACCTACTGGAAATGATTTGTCATTCCATTAGCTAACTCTGTTTATAAATCTTTCATGTGTTGGATACATTTAATTTTGTATCCTTGTGTTTCCAATTTGGATACAGTGGGGATGATAGTGCATCTGACTATGTGTGACTCAGCGCTGAATGGAGAATCCTGTTAGAGATGGTGAAGCAACCATTTATTGTCCCCTAAAGTAGGAAGAACCAATGACTCAATGGACCTTTAAAAAGAAGCAACTCTATTTCTGGCTCTCTCTCCTGGATTCTCCTGTGTATCTCTCTTTCACTGGCTTCCTTTTAAGGATTTCAAGTAGGGATCGTCATCTTTTCCCTTCATTGGGCTTATGCTACACCTATATGTGGCAATTGAAAAACAGGACTCAATAAGTCTTAGACAATGCAGAGCTCAAATGAAAGGTAACAGTGCTTATTTAATAATCTGGCAAATTGCTTTATGTTCTGATGAGAAATATATGATGAAAATTCTCCATTTTCTGGGAGAGTATAACATTTGGCACATATGAAATTATGCTAAATCTTATTTTAAGACTTTCTATCAATGTGCTCTTGTAGTTTATGTTTAGCATTTCTTCTGTGTATAGGAAAAAAACCTCTGACATACCTGATCCATCTTATACTTTAAGTACCATCCCATTTCCCTCATTAAGGAGACTCTACACATGAGACAAAACTTAAGCTTTAAATAGAAGTCAGAGTGGGTACCTATTTATAATGTATCAAAGAATGGGAGAACAGGAAGTCTAGCCCTTTTCATTAGAAGCCAAACTTCCTCAGGACATATACTTTATGTCTGACTTCAGAGTAGAGCACCTCCAATGAAGAAGGCATCTGAGAGAATACCCAGCTTTACTAGATCTAATAGTAGGTTTTAATATTATAATAATTAATAAATAAGTATCTTTGTATCTCTTCTAATGTTCTTCACATAATAATTGCTTAGAATTCTGGTTGAATTAAATTTATTCATCTTATTTGATCCCCACAACAAGCTGGTCAGCTAGGTATTATGTTTTTCTTTCCATTTCACAAATGATGAAAATCTCACAGGGAACTGATAAACTTGGCCAAGATAGAACAACTGATAAATAAGTATCCTGAATTGGACCCATCAATATTTGTTGTGGTCCAATCCCACTTATATTAGAATGCCCTAGACTTCTGCCCTATTTCTATTATATTTCTGAGAAATGTATCATCCAGCCACACCTGAGGAATCTTGAATAATTTATCCAGATGCTTGTTGAGGTACAAAAGAATGCAAAAAAGATAAAAGTAGTCAAAATCGTGGAGCACGAAGCTAAGATAGTTTTCCTGAGAAGACAACATGATCACCGTGTTGCAAGGTGACATGGGAACGACCATAGGGTCTTTACGTAAATGATTTGGTACAAACAAGACTAAAGTTTGGAATTCAATAGTGAGATACAGGATCTCATCTGTGCTCATACAAAAAAGAAAGTAGAGTGAAGGGAATCCAGTCAGGGACCAGATGTGATGTGATTTCATCATGAATGGAAAAATTTTCTCTGGTTCTCCAATATATAAATGTATCCTCAGCCTGAATCTTTTAATAGATGACAAAATGGGATCTTAAGATGTATTGCTAGAATCATAAAAAGTATGAAGAAGGTGATAGCAGGCTGATACTATATTCTGCTTTAGTCAGATTATTTCTGAAGTATTGCATTCATATTTTATTTGTTTTTTCTTTTAACTATTTATTTGTATAATATCTTTTTGTAGCATTTAAATTAATGAACATATCTATATTTTTTCTTAATCAGTGAGCCACTTCTTGTAACAAGGAATGGGCGGGAGAGAAGGAAGGAAGGAAGAAAAAAAAGAAGGAAGGAAAGAAAGAAATAAAAGAAGGAAATCAGACAGGAAGAAGGGGAAAAAACAGTATAGTAAAGCTAATGAATACCTCAACTTACTGATGGCGAATGCAATATTCCACACCTGTAGCCTGCATCTTTTGAAGAAGCTAGTGCATTTTCTCCAGATAAAACAATGTATTTAAAGGTAGATATTGAGGAGCTGGAGTATATCCAGATGAGGTGACCAGGATTTTGATAGGATTTGAAGTACTGCCATATTGGAATCTATTGAAAGGACTAATTGGGAGGAAAGGTATGATAGCTGTCTTCAAATATTCGAAGGGATGTCACATGAAAGGTTTACACATTTAACCTTCTGGGCTCCAGAAAGAAGAGCCAAATGATTAAAGTTTTAACAAGACAATTTTTGGCAGGCTTCTTAACAATTAGAGCTAACCTAAAGTGGACTGCTTCAGCATTTAATAAATTTATCACACTGAAGATGTTTGACTAGAGTCTCATTGCATTAAAAATGTCATTCAGGTGGAGTATAGTGGTAAGAACATTAGAATGGGAGTCAGGAGATCTGAATAGTTTGTTAACTGGCTATCTAGCAAATTTAGCTAAAATTTTTGTTATCATTATTCAGTCCTTCCAGTTACATCTGACTCTTTGTGACCCTACATGGGGTTTTCTTGGCAAAGATACTGAAGTATCTTGAGATTTCCTTCTCCAACTAATTTTACAGATGAAGAAACTGAGGCAAATTGGATTCAATTACTTGCCCAGACTTTCACAATTGGTTCAAATTTGACCATCTTCCTGACTCTAGATCCTGTACTCTATCCACTGTGCCATCTAACTGCCCTTAGTTAAATCACTGAAATACAATTTCTTCATGTGTAAAAAAAATAAAGAAGTTGGGAAGTACTATCTCTGAAGACCCTCCCTATTTGAAACTTCTGATCCTGTGAAAGGCCCTGTATATTAAAGAATAATTAATTTGGAATATAACTTTCCCAAAAGTCACACTGGAAATTAATTCCAGGACAAATTAAATGTATCTGTGAATTGGAAATATATATATGATAGAAATACAATGCGATTTACCTGCCATATATGTTATATCTCAGTTAGACCGCTAGATGGCCTAATGGATCAAATGTAGAGCCTGGCCTTAGGAAGTCATCAGTTCAAATTTGACCTCAAACAATTACTAGCTATGTGGTCCCAGGCAAGTCATTTAATCCTGTTTACCTCAATTTCCTCATCTGTAAAATAAATTGGAGAGAGAAATGGCAAAGCACTTTGGTATCTTTGCCAATGGGGTCATGAAGAGTCAGATACTACTAAACAATTTAACACAGTATCTGACCCTTAATAAATGCTTGATCCCTTCCCACCTCCTTTTTCTTAATTTAAAATGGGGATATTAACAGTCCCTGTCTCTTAGGATTGTTGTGAGGGTCAAATGAGATGATATTTGTAAAGTATTGTGTTGTAAAAGTATTGTAAAGCATAGTGAGCAGTTAGCTGGCACAGGAGATAGAGCAACAGACCTGGGATCAAAAAAGACTCTTCCTGAGTTTAAGTATAGCCTCAAACACTTACTAGCCAGGCAAGTCTTTTCACCTTGTTTGTCTCATTTCCCTCATCTGCAAAATAAACTGGAAAAGAAATGGCAAACCACTCCAGTATCTTCCCTAATGAGGTTATAAAGAGTCAAATATAAGTGAACAACTTAATAAATGCTTGACCCCTTTCCCCTTCCTTATACAGATTAATGACTTTCAAAGAATTAGAATGCAACAAAAATACATAACAATCAATCTTTGAAGAATACAAATTAATCTTTTAAAAAATATGTCAGAAGACACTTTAGTGGCCTGTGATGCCTCTTGTGCCTTAGGCTCATTATTGGGATGTCAGTCATCCTTTACTTGAGGGTGATAATTTGGCTTTTGGATTAAAAAAAACATTTCTCAGGTAAGCAAAATTGTATAATTTATAAAAAAAGAGTAAAACTTCTAGAAATAGGTTAGCAATTTAAGCACTGTAACTGCAGACTCACCGAATTTTCTAGAATACTTCACCAATACCATCTTCTTTCCAAGATCCTGGGAGAGACAGTTAGCATACTAAGAATGAGTACCTCTCCATTCACTCACATGCTTCAGGGTCTCCACAAGAGGGCTATATTCTGATGTTATGCCTGATAGAGTCCAATAACATAAGCCTGCTCTGGAATTTTGGCACTTTTCCTCCATAAATTTATGGCAGTTCGCAATGTTTTCCTTTCTTCATTTTGCTTCTCTTAGATTTAAGCTTTTGGTTTGAAACAGCTAATAAATGTCTTATGGATGCCATGCTAATGATTATTTTATTCAAGTGAATCTCTATTTTAAACTTCATTTAAAATTTAAGTTGTCTTTTGCTGGTTGGCAGTGAATCTTTTGCCCTAACTTATAAATATGATTGAATCATATTTGTTTACATAATGATATGTTTCTGGTGGATATAGAACTCTTCAAAGTAAATATTAAGATATTAAGTCCTGTCTTCAGTTTATGGGTAATGTCAATTACAGTCATTACATTTAATCAACATTGGCGATTACTTTTTTGAGTATTAGTGAAACACAGTACTTACTACAAGGTAGTTCTTTTATCTTCCTAGTGTGATTCCTTGCTATATACAGAATTAGAGTTTTCTTGGATGGAAATTTCTATTGCAGGTTTACAGGCAAAACCACATTTGCTGATTATACCTCTAGAGCACAACATATAACAAATTAATCATTTTTTTTTCTGCTGAGATATTTTACCTTGCACAATTTGAATTTCAGAACTTTTTTTGATTAATGCAAAGGCAAAGTTTCCCATTGCTACAGCTTGAACACTGTAGCCATTACCTCATATATCATACTAAGAGCCTATTAGAGTTATAATTCATATACCTCTGGAGAAAAGTTTTCAAAACAACCACTGCAGTCTTCAGATGGATTACTCTTCTATGATATCCTAATGCCTCTTTTAAATGGTTGTTTTGCATATAATTGATCATGTCTAGGATTTCCACTCCAATATTAATTAAGAAGAAGCATGAATGCTGCTCTGAATCCATATCTAAGAAGTGAGAATATAAGGAAGGTATTCAATATGCTAGTAGTCTTAGCCGGTCTCTTAAACTTTAAACAAATGAAAATATTTTTGTGAAATAATCCCCCATGCATCTACTGTAAAAAAACCAATAACCTTTTAACCAGAATTTTTCCAATAAATGAAATATTTCTATAAATAATGTATATGTCTTTCTGACTTACTAGTAGTTTCTGTATTAGTATGTGATTATAATCCTCTTGAGGACTATGATCATACATTAGCCACTCAAATATGTCAACAATGGACTTTGCAGACATTTATTCAATTTCAGAAATGATTCATAATGGCAAAAGTCTCCCCATGCTTCCACCTACTAACAGGAACTATACATAGTTGCTAAAAATAAATTTTGTATGAAGTGTGAGCTGTCTATATTTGCCTGAATGATTCAGTATTCTCATGGAAACAGATCTATTGGTGTCAAGCTGCCTACTACAAGAGCTGGACTGATTTTAATGTTACAAGTGGGCAGTTAATAAGAAGAAAAGAAATTGCCACCTTATGCTTTCATTCTGCTAAAACTGCTTAAATTCACCAGTTGTATTTAATAGGCAGATTTGTTACTGATTGATCCTCATTGGAAATAGACAGTAAAAAATTTCCTTGAGTCATCCACTAGATGGCACATAATGACCATCTCAACTCATATAACCTTCACAAAACCTCCCATTCATAGAGTAAATAAAGGACTGCATTATTAATTTATGCCATTGCATCCACTCTACACCTAATATTTGTTTAACCAGCTGTTTCTTCTAATCCTCCTTAAACACTATTGATTGAAATCCTAAGTACATTTAGTCCCCCTCCCCCTTTTTCTTTTTAACCCCAGAGAACATTTTGTTACTTCTAAATTATAGGCTTTTTTTTTTTTTTTTTTTTTTAAGCACCAGACTAAGTACTATGGTTGCTAATGGAGGAGCCAGAATGTCTAAAAATTCATTAAAAGTAAGAGAAGAAGGTTGTAATCTGAAAAGGATTTTTCAAGTTCACTTTTCATTTTGTTGGAATTTTAATTGGTTGACTATTTGAGCAATTTAAAGATGCAGAGCATGAAGTAAAAACTACTTGAACAAAAATGCAAGTTCAAGAAGCTAAATTTTCAAAAGAAAAAGAATTTCTACATGTGATTGCTAATTATTATTTTGAAAATTTATATGCAGGTAGACATCAGGATTCTAAAATTTTCAGTTTGTCAGGAAGTAGCAAACCTGCCACACCCAATGGACTAAAAGGCAGCACTACATTTTCCAAACTGTACTTAGAAGAACTATTGCCCACAAAGTGTCTTGCTATATATTCAGAATATATTTATATTGGATGTGTTGCTTGCTCCCAAGGGAAAGGAAAGGAAATGAAACCACTAGGGATATAATGAAATGATTCTTCTCTGTGCAAGCCTCTCCAATACTTTTGAATTAGACTGTCATTCAGTTGTCTGAGAGACAGGGGTTTGCTGCAAATAAATGGTTCACTTCATAAGAACATGCTGTAACTTTCTTCTTGTTTCTCAGTAGAAAATTTTCAGCCATTAGGTGTCCTTATTAGGAAAATGGGACTCTAGACACATTTTTAGAGAATCAGGTTTTTTTTTAAAGTAATATTTTTCTGAATCTTGACATCTCTCCTACATCTTTTAAAACAATTTTGACATTAATAAAGTTCAGTTGAATTTTTGTTCAACTCTACTTCTTAACTAAAAATATTAAAATTATGAAAATTGAATTTCTATGATAAAGTACCCTGGAATTTAAAATTTTAAAAGAGTTACTATTTCCTATATGTACACTCTTAGCTTTCTGTTTCTTATTTCATTGAAAGGAAAGAAAAAGCTTTTCTTCATATATCAATTTTATTATAACTTGGAAGACAGGTTGGTTTGTAAAGATAGACTTGAGTTGTTAATTTAATTTGAACACTGAGTCTACAGTAAAGTTAGAAAAAAGATGAAAAAGTTAAAGACTGAGCCAATGGCAAGAAGTAGTTATACAGATTAGGAAAAGTCGCATAATGGATTATTCACAGATAATGTATTATATATTTAAAAGAGCACAATTAAAAACTTTAAAAAGTATTTACTGCAACTGTTTCAAATTAATGCTAATTGAGTAAACTGGACTCATCAAATGGAAATGGTTACCAGAAACTCCATTTGTAGTGAATAAATACTGTATTATAGTGAGGACTGAATTCACAGGTTTCCTTTCTTGAAAACCGTTAGCTTCCAAGAAACCAGTCTGTTTGATTTTATGACATCACACTGGAACATGTACAGGCACACTTTCCACCCTGAAAATTCCCAAATGCGTTGGTCACTTTATGTATTTTTCCAGGGATAAATGAAAATACATTTTATTCTGAACATAGCAACTATATTCAACCTAAGAATTGCGTTGCATCCAAATCCCAAATGGTTCATAGCTTTTTTTTGCCTTGGTAGCTAAAGTTACTTCATAAATTCTTAGAATTGCTTCAAGCTTATGGTTTAAATAGAAGTATTTTCAAGAAGTCAATGGAAAGGTGTATCTACCCATTATCTGCCTTTATTTTATATTTCATAATTGTCCAGATTTCAGTGTCTTACCTTTCTAATTAGCACTAGGCACCTGAGCCAAAGAAAGATGCCTTCTATCAAAGACTGATAACTGTAACAACTTTCATTATAGAAGACCCCCTTTTTCCTAAAACAAAACTCATTAATCTGGAGTGGTCATTCTCACTTCCATTTTTCAGCTTTTCCTTCAGTCTGCACTATGCCTTTTCTCATCCCAGGTGCTGTAAATTCCTGTTGGAATAGAGTTGGAAAAGTCATCTCTTAGAAGTCATGAATCTAGGAGATTTATAGTACCCAGGAGAAAGCCAGCAGAATAAAGTATATAATTTTCACATTGCAGACTGAACCTGTGCACTGCAATAAGATATTTTATCTGTTAATATAGAATCCTTAAAACTTGCATAATTCAGATATAAACACAAGGATGTCATATTCAGTTGTCATCCCCACATTAGGTAAATTAAAAAGAAGAAAGTGTGTGTATATTTAAAGAAAAAAAAAAATCAAGGTAGTTGCAGTATATGTTCTGAATTCTTGAAGGCAATCCATGAAGACTATCTTACAAGAGGGAAAGAAAACCATCAATTCTAAAACTTTTACCTTGTCCTGAGCTCCAGAAGTTGAGGTGCTCTCAAGTTCTGCTGAAGTTGAAAACGGGAGATAAAGTGAAGGCAGAGTTCTTCTTGCTCACCTTAAGACGGTGTGTGTGTATGTGTGTGTGTGTGTGTGTGTGTGTCCAGAATGTCTCTTTGTGCCTCTGAATGGCAGAGGTCCTGATCCAGGGAAGAAGGAGCCACTTTTTCAGCGAAGGCAAAAGAAAAGCAACGCGTCATAAGCAAAGTACGCCTCCAAGATCCCTTAATTATAGCCCAACGTGCACTCCATGCAAACTTCAGGGAAGGCGGGGGATGGGAGGGGGAAAGCACAGCGCTTGTCTTAGATGAGGTTCTTCTCTGTTCAGAGCAGTCCCCTGCCCTTTACTTCAAAAAAGGCAGCAGCAGCCACACACCCACTAGCCCCCACCCACACCACACCTCCTGCTCTCACCCCACCAAATTTAAAGCAAAGCTAAGATATTGAAGGGAGGGGAGGGTCTCCAGTGAAATGATTTCGGAAGCAGTGAAGTGTGTGTCAGGCTTCCTGGGACAGGCTACATGGGACCTGCTGCTTTTGAGCCAGCCCTCTTAGAAGAAAGTCCAAGAATGGGTGGGATATCCTCCCCTTCCCCTCCCCCGACAAAAACGCACCACAGAACAACAAACAAATTAGAAATAGATTGGGCTTGGAAAAGTAGAAAGCAGACAGCTGTAAAAAAAAAAAAAAAAAAAAAAAAAAAAAGATGAAAGCTTCAGAGTTGAGAGGAACATCTAAACCAAACTGCTAGATGCAGTCTTTCTTCCCAGTTTTATTGGGTTCAGGGGTGGTATTTGTTTTAAATCTTCCTTAAACAAATAACACCAATTGTATTGCCTCGGATGACAACACAGACAACCTGAATTTATTTATAGGGTGAAGAATGCGGGTTGGGGGATGGGGGGAGAAAACTGCATGGGTGGGGTTGGGGTTATGCATCTACGGTCCAATATTAGATCCAGATGGACACACACACACATAGACACACAGACACACACACCCCTAAAATAAGTATGAAGAAGATGGTGGGACATAGAGGGAACACTCCTTCTGAGCAAACAGACATTTATTTATAACTAGAGAGAGAGCACATAGGTCCATTGATTCCCGCCTTAAGTAACCAAGGTTTTTGGAGAGGAAAAAGCTTCATATTTCAAAAACAGAGCCACCTTTGATGGAGACTAGGAGGGGAAGGGGGAAAAAAAGGGAAGAGAGAACACCACACCGCAGGAAGAAAACGGCAGTTGAATTAGCTCGGGAGGAGTGAGCTGGAGTGGGCACATGACTGGCTACAAGCAAATAAACCCGAGTTGTCAATAACGGGGGGAAGAAGCATAGCCCAAAGCAAACTGGTCTCGGGGAACTGGGGGAGTACAGGAGTCTGTGGCTTGCAGGAGTGCCTGGAAATTATCCAGAGTCGTTTCAACCGTTCCTCACACGCCACTTTTCACCTTCACCACGCCCAGGAGGGGAAAGGGGGAAAGAGGTGAGCCGGGTAGGTATCTTCACATCCAAAGGCATCTATCCTGTTCTTAAGAAGCCTAAAGATGCTTCTTTAGGACTGGGGTTTGTTCTCCGCGGGCGGCTGCAAGCGGCGCTATTGTCTTAGGTATCGAGAGCCCGGCCGAAGCCAGATCTACACAAGGAGCAGAAAGGGGATGGAGAGATAGGAACCTTGAAGAGAGGGAAGAGGCTTCCCGCCATCCCCAGAGGCGAGCAAAAGTGGCTGCTTCTCTCAGCCTTCCAATCCTATCCTGGGAATGGAGGGACGGATCTGTAGTGAATTAACTGTTACTATTTGGAAAAGACTTAGAAGAAAATGTATCCCTCAGGCACACACACATACAAACACCGACCATCGCTAAATTAATACTGCCCTAGTTGAGAGGAAGCAATTAAAAACAAATCAGAGCATTGGCGATTCATGCAAAAAGCTCTTTCTTTCCTTCTGTTCTCTTCACAATGATCTGGGAAACAACTTTTTTTTTTTTTTTTTCCCTTTCCTTTTTTAAAATGTAGCTCAGTATCATACTGAAAAGAGCTCCCTGTTTCGAAATGGAGATTCTACATGGGCAAATGATTTATTAAACAGGGCATTTTAAAAGAGGCGACAGCTCTTCGATGTGATTATTTATAGGAAGTTTTAGTAATTAAATTTTTTTTTCTCAAAGCATCTCAGCGTTTTGAGTTTTAGATTTTTTTTTTTTTTTTTTTTTTTTTTTGGCAATGACAACTAATGAACTATTGAAATAGCTAAAACATGATGCCAAGAATAAACGTTTCTCCTAATATGTAAGACTTGTTTTTACAACTCTTAACATAGGCTTCTCATGACATTTTATGTAAAATATAATTTACATTTTAAAATACAAGGATTAGTTGTACCTATTTTCCACCTGGGGTCCAAAGGAATCCAAGGGGAATCTCACCGCTCAGAAATGGGTTTTACCAAAGGGATTGGGGCAACCTGTCCTGCAGTGTCTTAGGTGTTTCTTCTTTACAATCGTACAGAGTTAAACTATGTAAAAAATTCGTGTCAGAATTTTTACATCTAAAGCCTGCAATGTCTGAGAGATCTGGAATCAGAAGAGCTGGGCTCCAAAGTAGGTGTGTCAGATAAGTTGCAAAATGTCAAGACAATATACAGAACTGTCATTCATAAATTGAAAGAGATAGTGGCAAAAAATAAAATGGAAAAGGGGTTTAAAAGGCTACCCATTGAGTCTTTTATTATAGTTAAGGTTTGTAGACTCTTTAAAAGTAAATAACAAGCCTCATTATTGGGAGGCAATGTGGCAAGGTGGAAAAGGGCTCTAGAGAAAGATTCAAATCCTTTCTTTGACACCACCTATGTTACTGTGGACTACCTTTCTTGGCCTCACCACCTGCCTTGTTTTAAAAAAAAGAGTTGCAGTACATGAATTTTTGTGGTATTTCAATTCTAGATCTAGGATCTCTCCTTTACAATAATTATCTTCAGAAAGCATGCATTTATTCCAGTAAGGTTACTTTTGCTTAAACCAGTCCTGGTGTATACATACAATTTTATTACTTTTTAGTCAAAACACTGAAAGTGTTTTTCAGATTTCAGGTCTAACACCTAATACAGGAGGATAAAGCAAGCTATTTAGTTCTACAACTTGAGGGAGGAGAATTCTAGTGAGTTTCATTCAACTGCTCAGCTTTAGGCTTGCCTCAGTTTTATCTGTTTTTTCTTAGGTCAGTTAAATATTTTTAAAGCATACCAAATTTTGATATAGCAATGTAATTGACTCTCAGTCTTAAGTGCATGAGTAAAGGTATATACACACATTAACTTATAGATTTACCTGAGAATCCTTATTTATAAAGACTACATTTGGCTTAATGTTTAACTTCTTTCTTTTTCATTTTGTGATTTACAAATTTGTTATTTTACATACATTTGGTTTGGTGATAATACTAAAGCTTTATAGATATAATGTTTTACATTTTGTATCAAGGCAGCGACATTATAATTAAAATTGGCTAAAATCATATATCTAGTATGAATGTGTCTATACATGTATGTATATGTGTGTTATGTATATTTGGCTCTGAAGTACATTGTCCAAAAATTTTAAATGTTTTAAAGTTGGAGTTATAGAGAATGAATAATGCTCAACCTTTATCAGAAGTCTCTGGTATCTGTAAAAAAGAAAGACTTATATTATAGAATATTATACTTATGGTGTGATTCTCTAAGCATTCAAACTACTTTATTTGAAAACTCTTTTTGGTCTATTGTACTTTTTCCATTAGATGTATGTGTATGTATAAATATACACATATATCTATATCCATGCATAAATACTTACATGTACATACATTATACATACATAAAGAGGTATGGAGCAAACATAGATTTAAAATACTTCAAGAAAAGTAACATTTTTTAAAATATTAATTTAAAAGATAGTGCTGTGTTTAGAATTTGCACATTAATTTCATAAGTTTAAAAAATTATTGAGTCCATACTGAGATGCAAAGTTTGAAAGCCAAGTGCAGCTCTGAAAAAAAGCACATAGGCACAAATTTATTTCTAATGATTCTGCTATATTTCATAGCAATCAGCATATTTTTGACAATATATTACTAGGCTTAATGCAAAAATGTTTTTAAAGAGAAAAATGGGCCAAAGAACATTATGAAATGTTCCCAATACTTATTCTTTCCTCACGTGACAACAGAGCATAGCTAAATAAGGGAAAGACACATCTAGAGCAAGCCTATTTTCAAGGTTAAAAAAAAAGTCACTCCAAGAATAATCATTTCTTTATAAATAAAAGTCACTTAATCATGAGTTCCTTTTCTATAGTCCCTCCTCTCTCTTCCTACCCTTGAAATGTATACACATTCATAAGTGTAAATACTGACTCCATCTTCACTTTGGACCTAGGAAAGTCCCCTGTTATGTACTCATCTGAATTCTGGATATCAGACACTATGTTAAGTGCTGAAGATTCAGAAGAAGGCTCTTAAAGAGCTCACAGTCTAATGAGAAAGACAACATGTACAAAAATATTTATACAGGATAAAATGGATATAATCCACAGAGAGAAGATACTAGCATTAAAATGAGTCAAGAAAGGCTTCTTGTAGAAAGTAAGATTTTATCTTGGATTTGAGGACATCAAGAGAGAAATTAAGAGGGACAGAATTTTAGCTATGGAGTCAGAGATGGCATGTCCTATCTGAAAAATAGCAAAGAAATTAGAGGGAAAAGCAAGAAAAAAGGGAGAAACAGCAGCCAGAAAGATCAAGTAAGAATTTTATTTTGAGTTGTTATTGAAAACTTCTAGATTCTCTTTTCATGAAAAGTGTAATTTCTATTTCTATTTCTCTCCTTAGTTGTTTTGCTTTGGAACCCAATGATTAGATACAGATTCAATAATTATATCAATAGTTTAATTATATATCACAAGTGATGAAAGAACTGTCTAATATTTTAATCCAGGAATTCTTGTAAAGGCCTATAATTTCAGTGGTATAGGCAATTCATACATTGATGAACATACTAACTCTTCCAAGCCTTGATCTTCTATGACCAAAACAGCAACAGCAACAACAAATATAGCAATCATCTATAGACTTGAATTTTTTTCTTGCCAGTCTTAAACTAGAACTATTTCAGTTAATAAGAATGGAGTCATCTGCACAATTGAATTAATTTTAAGTGAGAATTTTTTTTTGTTGCTTGATCATTTCAGTAGGATTTGACTTTTGGCAACTCTTTTTGGAGTTTTCTTGGCAAAGATACTTAGCATATTCCCAAGATTTGTCTGTAATCTTGATTTTTAGAAAAGAGTTAAAAGTATTTAATCAAGGCCACCAAATAATTCTTAAGTGGTAAGCTTCTATTAGATTATAAGATCCTAGAGAATAAGGAATATTTTATTTGATATTAGTAATGCTGCAAAACATTATATTTAACAAGCCTTTCTATAAGCATTCAAAGCATCCATTCATTTGAAAACTTTGTTACTTAACCATTGCATTTATCCTTGGTGCCTGTGTGTGTGTGTGTGTGTGTGTGTGTGTGCTAAATTTTTTTCTGACTTAGATTGAATTAAATTAGGCTTTCACATATGTGATGTATAGTGTTAGACTAAGATTAGAGGGAACACATGAAAAATGGCTATTTCCCAATATTCTTCATATTGTTAGTTTTCCTTCTGGGTTGTATTTTTACTGATTTGAATTTCATAATAGTATCCACATTTTTCTTTTTCTACTGTGTGTGTGTGTGTGTGTGTGTGTGTGTGTGTGTGTGTGTGTGCATTCCCCTGTGTCTTTGCCTGTGTGGGAGTATGTGTTTCTTGCTGATTGATTAGCAAGCAAACTCATTACTTCCCCTGATCTACTTCTTACATTTCCTTTAAGTCCTTCTCTTCTGAAGCTTTCTTCAGCAATCCTAGTCTCTTTGTTTTTGGATTTTAAAAAAATAGTTCTTACTATCATTAACCCCCATTTTTTGTATTTCATTATATGTCTTATATTATTATTTAGTTTTTTTTTTTTAATGTTACATCCCACATCTTTAAGTAGATTGCAATTTACTTGAACACAGGGTAGGTAAAGTGCCTTTTATCAATCTTTATCTCCAATAAGTAGTATAGTACATTTCAAAAGCTTGCTAGATTTTTTTTTCTTGATGATACCAATTATAAGGAGTTTGGGAAAGAAAGAAACAGCGAGAAAAATAAAGAAAGGAAGAAGGAAAGAAATAGAAATTCAGATTTTGTCTATTAACATTATAACCAAGAATATCATACCAGCAACCTTCATGATAGATCAATGTATATAGGCCAATAGCTAACAGCATAAACCATAAATCATCAAAGGGTGATTTATGGTTTGTACCATTAAAATATTGATCTCCTAGAATTAGAGGAAACATAATACTTAGATTTAAAAAAACCACATATCTGGCAAATATAATCAAAATAATAAATAGAAGCAGGAAAGTACTTTAGAATTTTAAAACTTCTGATAAGGTGAGTCTAAAGAATTTGGTTATTAGTTGACTAGAAAATAAAATATCGGTTATTCTGATATTGACTTTTGTTTAACATTGCATTTATTGAATACTTTAACTTTCAAAGAAGTATTTTCTTATTTTCTCATTTTGTCCTCATAGTATTCCCCTGATTTCTGGTAGTCTATAGAAAGAGGATGTAGAAGTTCATCTGTGTATTAAAATATATCTATAATCTTGTTTGGAGGATGAACTAGATAAAACTTTAAGGTCCCTCATACTTTTTAACCTGTTTTGTAATTTCTTTTAAAATCTCAAGCCTTTTCTGGATGTACATAGGTTACAAACTACTCAAATTTTCAGTTATTTTCATTGAGCAATATGTCTCTCAAGATTGGATATCAAATTAATATTTAGAAATGAAAAGAAATAAAAAAGAGAAAAAGCTAAGATATTTTCTATTTAAGACTAATAAGCAAGCAAGCCAGCAAACAAACAAACAAAAAAAAACCCATCATCAAACATTTCATCACCATCTACTACTCTATGCTGGATACTATCCTAAACATAGATGGTACAAAGAAGGGCAAACACAAATACACAAAACAAATAAACCAACAAACAAAACACTTATTTCTAAGGAGCTCACAGAAAAATGGGAGAGACAACATGCAAACAATTAAGTATTAATAAGATATAGACAAGAGAAATTGGAGATAATCTTAGAGCACTGGTCCACAATATTAAGGGGGGTAAGAAAAAGTATCTTAGAGAGGTGGGGTTTTAGCTGGAACCTGAAGAAATTAGGGAATCTAAGAAGTAGAGCATTATCAGCTTATAGAATAGCTAGTGAAATGCTTTAAGTAGAAAAGGTACAGCAAGATCAGTGTTGCTGGGTTGCAGAAAATGTAGAAGAGCGCAAGGTATAAGAAGATTGGAAGGATGGCTCGGGGTCAAGTTATGAAGGGCTTTAACAGCCAAATAAAGGATTTTATATTTGATCCTTAAGGTACTATGGGGCCTCTGGAATGGGGGGGGGGCATGAAATGGTTAGATATTATCTTTAGGAAAATCAATTTGACAATTGAGTGAAAAGTTATACAACAATTTTTGGTATAGCAATGATATATAATTTAAATTGTCACATCAGTGTAGTGTCCTTGACCATCTCAGAGGGCAAGAAAGGTTGGGGATTTTGACAGATAGAGTTGTAGGTGTTTTCATCTCATATGCTTTCTGGTTTTCCTTGATTTGGAGAGGATAGAATTGTTGCTGGAGAAAGGATTGAGACTGACTTTGAAGAATGATGACAAAGTGAAAACTTGGATTCAGGAATGATTGTATAAGGGTAGCTTTGTTGATCTTTTCCAATATAGAAAAAAGCTATCTTCCATGAAACTAGGGAGAAGGTTCTGGCATACAGAAAAAAGAAATCCCAATATGGCTAAGATCTATTATATAAAAAAACAAAGGAGTCTTTTGGTGAGGCAAACCTGGTGTCTCCAAGTACTCTTCTGGATTGGAAACATACTCCTCACTTGTTTTTTTCCTACTCTCTGAATAATCTATACAGATACACATACAAACATTTACTATTTATATTTATATATCATATTATATATATTTGTTTATATTTGTGTATATATGTATATATAATATCATACACACATAAATATATACATATAATCTATTATGATGGGCTATAGAGAAGGAATGATAATGAGGGTGCAAAAATGATTCATATATACATATACATATATAAATCAATTATTTGTAGTCATATAACAAATTCTTATTGATTCTCTATCAATTTGTATCTCTTTTCATATTCATTTATCTTTGCATACATATTTTTATTTTATGTATCTATATGCATATCTCTTTATTATAAATCTATTGCCCAATTCCCATGAGGGCATTTTGATAAGGGAATGATAATCCTAGCGCAAGAGTCATTACCTCCATTTTGTAGATGGAGAAACTTGTTCTCAGAAAGCCATAGTGATATATTTGTCAAGCTTAAATTCCCTAGTTATTTGTCAGAGTCAGAACTCAGACTCAGGTCTTCTACATTCAGATCCAGGACTCTTTCTTCTATCTCATATGCTTAAAAAAAGTAAGCCATGCAGCATCTAATATAGCCAGAATCATCACTAAATTTCAGAATTGGAAGAGATCTCAGTTCAGAATCTGAACTAGATTCCATCCAGATTCTGTTCTTCTAGTCCAGTGGATATCTGAATAAGAATCTATTCTGCAACAAACCAAAAAACAATCATCTATTTTTTGCTTAAAAAAAAAAAAGCAAAAATGAGGCAAACCCAAGTATTCCCAAAACAGCTGATTCCATTTTTTATTAGATAGCCTCGATTAATGAGAGATTTCTTTTTATCTGACCCAATTTTATCTCTTTGTAATTTCTAGATAATTGCTTCTATTTTCACTTAGGCAGAACAAGCCTAAGACATCTTCAATATGATAGCCCTTTCACCCCTTGAAGACAACTACAATATTAAATGAAATAAAGCATTTTTGCCAACCTCAATTGTAATTTAAATGTGACTGATGATGATAATGATGCTCCCTAAGTTTTCATTTCTTTCCTTTAACTAATTTTTCATTTGGTATGACCTTAAGAGCCTTCATCATCCTGGTTGTCCTTCATTCTCCAGCTTATCTATTTCCTTCATGAAATTTGTTATCTGAAACAAAAATTAAAAAAAAAATAAAACAACTAAAAAACACTCTAGATGTGTAATGGCCAGTGCTGAATAAATCAAGTTTCCTTGCTTCCTGGTCCAGTATACTAATACCTTTCTTAGTGAGGTTAATATTTCATTAACTTTTGGGGATTCCACTACATCCTGTTGACATGTATAGAGCTTGCAATTCACTAAAACCCTAACATCTTTTTCAGAAATGTAGAAATGTAGTCATGTCTCTACCATTTTATACTTGTGAATTCAATTATCTTACTAGATTCAGTTCATTTTTCTAAACCATAAATAAATTTTGTTTTGGATCTTGAGTATGCAATTTGATAAGCAAGATATAGTAATGTTCATTAGTATACTATACTAACGTTTACATTGTATCCATAATATTTCTTCATTCTAATAATCTTGTCAAAAATGAAATGAAGATAGTTTTATGCAACCTGTTTTTGGTGAAGACTATTACTTTTTTTGGGTCTAGATATTAAATTTAAAAAAAGTTTTCTAAAATTTTGCCACCTATTAAAATCAAACTTAAATGTTCCAATTCCCTTCTTGATTTTTATGAAATTGGAAAAGCAAGCTATTCTTCTCCAGGTTAATATTTCATTAGTTTTTGGGGCACTTGTAGCACTTTTACTATTTTCCATTATCTTTCTAAAAAGCACTCAAACTGGTCCAGAAGTCACATCTACTAGTTTTTTTTTTTTTTTTTGGTACCCTATGATGTAGTATATTTGGGTCATGAGACTTGAATTCATGAGAACTCAAGAAACTCAAGAACACAGCTATATGTTCATTTATATTTTCCCATTTATTTTGGGATTTAATTATTTTTTGAAAACCATTTTTTCTTTCTGGGTCAAAGATTATTCTCTATGGCAAAGTAAATTGAGGCAAAACAAGGACAATAGTTTTATCTTCTTCCTATTGTGTCGTCATAATCCCAAATATCTCCAGTAGTAATCTTTCCCCTTTCCTCCCAACAGAGTTTAAAAAGGCATTCTTTGAGTTATCTTTAGGTTTACTCATGAATTTTACCTTAAACTGAAATTTAGTGTTTTATTTTTACAGGATTATTTACAGGAAACAAGGTGGGTGTAATGGATAAAACTGAATTCAACTCCTGCCTATGAAACACTTCATAGCTATACTTCCCTGCAAGTGTTATTTAACTACTCAAATGGTTGGAACTCATGACACAAGTCTCTTTTAGCTCATAAATCTGTAAATCTGTAATCATCTATTAGATCTTGCTTCTCTCTGTTTATGGTCTTAGAAAAAAAATCTAAATTCTTTCTGTGTCAGGCTCCTTAGACAACTGCCTCTTTTCCTTCTGGTTTGAATTGTTTCTCACCCTAGCAGACTTTCATTCTTGAAAGTGTTCCATTTTTCCATGTTTCACTTTTCCTGTAGAATTATAGTACATGGGATCTTACTTGTCCCTTTGCTGTGTGAAAGTAGGTATATAATTTAATACTTTTTGATATCTTCTCAATCATGTTTTTGGGAGAATCAAATACAATATTTTCTATATCTTTAGTATCTCACAATCCTTTAGATATGTTGCAAATGAATCCCTCAAATTTATGCCCTACTTTCTTTAGCTCTGCCCTCACACTGCATTGCTTTCAGGGTGCATCTGTGCTATTTTTAAGGGATCTAATGCACTGCTTTTCCCTTTTCTTATTCTACATGGTAACATATTAAGATCATATATTCTGAATATTCTTTCACATTCCTGTAGAGTGTTGATCAATGCCCCTGACTGACTTATTCAGGTAACAAGGAAATATTATTTGGTATTTTGACTTGCTCTTTCTTTGGGGATATGCTCATACCCATTAACATGACATTGAGAGGGCTTAGGATTTCTCCTAGATTTGTGTGCTTCTTGACCCATTCATATGTCATATCTTGCTGTGACAATTGGATTGTTTTAAGCCTGATGAGTCATGTGAAAGCCCCCAAAGTTCACTTGGTTACCTCTTTTTTATGTTGGGGAATTTATTTCAGATGAAAAATGTTGAGTTCAGTCATAATTGCTCTGATCTCCAGTTAGAAAAATTCCTAATACCTAGACAAAGATTAGGCTTCCTAATCTTACATTTATATTTATCTCTAAGTAATTCCTGATCTCTTTGTTTTAAGAAAAATTTATTTTAGAATATTTAGTTAATGAAACAAAATACATTATAGTATCTATATAGACAGTGTATAGATAGGCATTGAAAAAAGAAGATATGAAACATTTGGCTTTTTCTTGGGTCTTTCATCATTTTGGGTCTTCTGTTCTGAGGTGCCTGTAAAGTTAATAACTTCCTGGATAATTCCTTTCTCTGACTGGACTCAGTTTTCCTTTTGTTGGTCAAAGTTATACTCAGAATCTTTTGCTCAGTTCTGAGATAGCTTTTCTTTTTTACACTAACTGCTATTGATTTGAGAACTATGGGCTTTGATCACACTCAGTTCTTAGTTTTTGATTGAACCAAGAAGTCTCAGCCAGTCAATGCATCAGAGCTAAAATAATGTGTTTTTAAGTTCTCTCTTACACATAATTCAGTAAGGATGAATGATTGACAAAAATCACACTTTTTTTAGTGTATTATGGATCACAATCAGTCCTATGTACTAGTCAAACATAAAGGTTATCTTTCAGAGATATTGAGCAACAGTTAAGAGAAAGAGAAAGAGAGAGAGAGACAGAGAGAAACAGTCACAAAGTAATTCTAGAAGAAATTTGAGGGATTCATTTACAACATATCTAAAGGATTGTGAGATACTAAAGATATAGAAAATATTGTATTTGATTCTCCCAAAAACATGATTGAGAAGATATCAAAAAGTAGACAGAGATAGAGTCAGAGACAGAGAGATAGAGACAGACAGAGAGAAAGAGACAGAGAGAGCTAGGGAGACAGAGAGACAGAAAGAGATAGAGAGGAAGAAAGACATTGAAAGAATGATGGAGGAGGGAGAGAGAGACACAGAGAGACAGAGAAAGAGAGACAGAGACAGAGAGAGTAGTATTATGGGGATAATAAACTTGTGTATATGAAAAGCTTCCAATTCTTTCTGCCCTCAAACCGCAGGAGTCCACTAATGTCTGCCATGGAGAGGTAGAGTCCAGTGCACATGATAATTACATAAGCTCCTAGCTTTAATGTATTCCTTTAAAGGTCCTTTAAATGTCTGGATAAAAAATAGATATGTTGCTAGAGAGATAGCCCCTTAAATTCCAGTGAGTCTGTCTTTCACTCCACCTTTAATATATAGACTTTGAGACTTATACTACTTTTTTTCTGGATTAGTCCTTTCTTTGGAATGAAAATGAACTTAGAGTTTTTAGAGAGGTAACCCTATTCCTATTAGACTTTCCATGTTTGAATAACCTGTCAATAAGAGATAAAAGTCTAGATTTTATCCCTCAAAATTATGGATCAACCCTTTGTTACTTTTCTAGCTCTAGGATCACATGACATTTTGAAGAGACTAGATTTTTCCAGGTATTCCCTGTTTACTTTCTAGAAGAAAGGATCCAGAAACTTAGTATTGCCCAGAAAAATCTCTTTTCTATCCATGTTATTGAGTCATGTGTTTCTCTCCCCTCCTGGAGACTGCCCTCTATTGACTCTGCTGCTTTTCACCATATGGTTGAAAGCATTTAAAAGATTTGAAACTTCAATGGCCCAGATCTTTCTCCAGACCATCATTAGTATTTCCTAGATTTTAGGAAGGAAGGGGGATGGATGGGTAAATAATTCTCTATTATTCTTCCTTTTTTTTTTTTTTTTTTAAGCTCTGCTGTGCTTCTTTCTCCAACTATTGAAACAGTGACTAGAATGAACACGTTGGGATCAGGAAATATTTAGTTCAAATCCTTTCTCTGAAACTTATTAGGTGTGTGACTGGGAAAGTTACTAAATTTCTCTAGGTCTCCTCCCTTTCTTCTTCTGTAAACTAATAGTTTGAGCTCAATAGTTTCTAGGCTCTTTTCCAGTCGTAAATATATTCAGGTATTTATCTCTTCTTTTTGTAATTGCCCCAGCAAAAATCTGGTTCCCAATCTCAGTAGTTAGAGCCAATCAAATCAGATCTGCATATTGAGGCTTAATCATTGGTCTTTAAAGAGTTATGAATAGTTGGACAGCTACATAGGTTCAGAACATGCCCTTAATCCTATCAACAGATATTTAATGTGCATCTATATATTCCCAAGAAGATGAAATCAAATTTTCAAGTGAAGATTGACTAAAACATAATGAAATTGATCCACCCTTCATGCAACTAAAAAGCAAATGTGGATAAAAACATGAAACTTGGATCCTACAAGACTTAGATTTAAGTTCTAGTTCCTTCATAAGACAGCTTTGTTAGAGCTAAGTCACTTTTTTTTTTTTTTTTTTGCTGAGGCAATTGGGGTCAACTGACTTGTTCAAGGTCACACAGTAAGTGTTAAGTGTCTGAGGTCAGATTTGAACTAGGGTCCTCCTGACTTCAGGGTTAGTGTTCTATCTACTGTACCACTTAGCTGTCCCTTAGTCACAACTTTTCAAGTCCCAGTTTTCTTATATGCAAAATAAAAGTAACACATGCTCACAGGGTTATTAAGAGGATCAAATGAGATAATGTAGGTAGAACTTTGTACCCTTCAAATGTTACACAAATATAGTATATTATCTAGTTTGTTGTATAGAAAAATTGCATGAAGGCAAAAGCCCAGTATGCTAAAATTGTGCCTCATTTCCTTCTTCTGTGACTCTTCCTGAAGTCCTGTTTAAACCAGTATTTCCGCTGGACTCTGCTAAAAACCAATAGAACTACAGAATAAGCTAAAGCAAATCCTCTAGTTTTATGTAATTATACAGGCAAATCACCTTTACCTTCTTTTCATGGCTTAGGGGTCATCTGAAAGTGAACTGATGACTCATTTAAGCTTTGTGGAAGTTAAAAAAAATTTAGCAGGAGCCCTTGAAAAGGAGCATCTGGAAACAGCTCAATGCAAATTTGAATTTGCTTTTATCCTTCTTGCCAGTGTCCAGTCTAGCTGATTGGTGCTGTTGTAAATAGGCCTTCTCTACCTCCAGTCTAGATATATTAAAAAATGTGACTAAATTGAGGCAGGAAGGCGGTACTGGAAGGAAGAGTATGTCAAAGGACTTAGTTTAAGAGTAAAGATTTCTGGATGAATAGTGTTTAATTGGCACTGGCCTAATTGCTGTATCTACACTTTGAAGTGGGAAGAAAAGTAATACTTGGGTAGCATTGCCTTAGGTGGAAGGCCAGGAAATTTTTCTAGCATAAATGCTTATTATCAAACTATTTTGGACCTTGAGGTAGGTCACCTAAGAGCACGAAAAGTTTTGGAATGTTGTAAAGTTGGTCCATTTGTCTGTCAGATCAGGGAAAGAATTATCGGTAAATGAGATTTAAGAAAGCCCTGTAGAGACTTTGCTGGTTACTTAGTTTTGACTCCTCCCTCCCTCCTGCCATTGATTTTATTTTTTTCTTTCATCAGATATTAGGTAATATTAAAATTAGAAAAGTATTTGAATCTACAGAAATATTAAAAAATATTCAATCAATCCACTCATTCTATGGTATTCAACTCTTGCTTCAGACTCAAGAAACATGTCTGAACCCTAGCTAGAAATCATCAGAAAGTTAACTAAAAGATAGTTAGGCAGTCGACAAGCATTTAAGCATTCATTGTGTAATAGGGATAAAGATATCAGCAAAAAGAAAAAAACAACTCTTTAAGGTACCTATATTAGAATGGGGGAAAACAATTTATAAAAGGGAGCTGAAAAGCAGGGATGGAGGATAGGTGGTATAAATCTGGAAAAGTCAGAGAATACATCCTCCAGGGAAAGAAATCTCCAGATCTCAGAGGTGCTTCAGGGTGAGAAAGCAAATTAAAATATAGTGGTAAAATCTAGGAGAATCAGAAACACAGCCACAAGGGAAATGAAGCATAAGTCCATACTCAAAATAGAGTCCCCCTGAAGGAATTCGCTCAAAGGAGAAGGAAGCCAGTATAGTGGATGGATATTCTGTGGTGAGAAGGACTAGGTACGTGAGAGAAATTCTAGGATGAGAAGGCTTGCTGAGTCATAAAAGCAAGAACCAGGAAGTTCTTTGGACTTATTCCCCCTTCAGGGGGACATGGCAGGCTTGGGCCCATCACCAAAATGGCGGATTTTGTCTCCTACCCCCACGCCAAAAGAAACCTCCAATGGGAGAAGAGGGGAAATTGCAGAAAGCTCCTAGTGAGAAGGAATTTGAACCATGGTAAGAAAGTCCAGGAAGTTCAGAAAACATTTGGGAGAGGGATAAGTAACATAATATAAACTACAGAGTTGTGTTTCTAGAATAAGGTAGAGTTGGGTTCAAATCACACCTTTGTCAATAAGAGTATGATCATAGGCAAGCCATTCAATTTCCCTTAGTCTCATTTTCTTCACATAGTGAACAAAGCTGTTAAGATCGGATGCTTTCTTAGATTCCTTCCTTCTAAAGTTTTTTCCCTTGGGCCAACCACTTAATTTTTTTTTGACTCCACTTTCCTCATTTATCTTAAAGAATAATAATGTCTATACTGCATTACAAGGTTTTGAATAGGGGAGGAAAAGGATCACTTATGGAAGTAAGAAGATAGTCCTGAAGTTTCTACATTGTTTAAAGCTGCATTATTGGATTAATAATGGCTTGGCTAGAGGAAAATCATATAAGGGAATACTCAGAAGGTTTTATTTTGCTGAAAATATGTCTTCTGTGAGGGAAAATTTCATTATTTTAATTTTTATTATTATAATTATTATGAGATAATATTTCTAAAGCTCTTTGCAAACCTTAAAGTGCTATATAAATGCTAGCTATTAATATCCATTATTATCATCATTCTTGCCAGGGTCAGAGATGGTCAGGAGAGGAATGGTACCCATGAAAAAGACCAGAAATAGTTACTAAGGCAACTCCGGGAAAGATACTATACATGCTTTCTAAATTATCCACTCTAGGGTAAAGCTCTATCTCTCCCATACTAGTTTTGTCTTGAGTTACAAGACTCAAATGAAAAACTGTTTATAAAATACTTGTTAAATACTATATAAGTGAAAGCTATTATATATTGAAAGCTGAGTGCTTTGCATGAAGTAAGTGCTTAATGGCTGTTGAATTAATTAATATGATTATTACTTTTATGTGACTTAGCAAAGTCAGAGTCTCAATTAAAATACTTCAATAATTGAAGATAGCTATTAACTCCTCCTCACTATTGTCACCTGCAAAATCTTTATTTATTTATTTTGAAGCTAAGTCTCCTTATACTGCCTAGGCTAGAAGTTCAATGGCTATTCTGAATCCCACTGCTGATCAATAAGGAATCAAGAAGGAATATTTGACCAGCTGTATTTCTGACTGTGCTGCCTCATACTTTCTCAGATAGCCTGGTGCCTTCCAGCAATAGGAATAATAAACTTAGTGCAAATACATAATCAGCACAAAAGTCTTAACCTCAAGAGATTCAGCAGCCTCAGCTCTCCCACTGTAGTAGTTAATATAGTTATTCCTCACCTCAAGTCTTTTATGACTTGTTTAAACACCCACCTTTCCTTCGATCAATTCTTACATGACATGATTCAAGCACATTCATTGTTATGATTGACTTGTTCTCATATCAGTGGTTCCTTTGCTCCTATCAGTACATGGTCATTGATCTCTTTAATGAACATATAGCCCTAGGACTAATGTAGGAGTCACCTATGAATTAGTTGTTTATATATAGTTTGTCCATTGAGTGTGTATAGAAGACAAGAATAACCTAGAACATATCAACTAGAGGGCAACCACAAGAGTAAGGCTGCAGGGAATATTTCATAGGATAAAATCATTTCCACAATCAATAGGCAAGATAAAGATAAGATTGCAATTGTAAAAATTCAACTTGAACTGTTTAAGCATATTGTTGATTAAAAATGAGTAGGAAACTACACTATATATCTTTCTATATATATACACACATATATTTATGTATGTATATATCTATCTCATGAAAAGCCATTTCTTAACAAGTAAGTGGCCAAATGATATGAACAAAATTTTCTATAGAAAGATGGTAAACTGTTAGTAACCATATGAAATAATTCTCTGAATCACAATAAGAGAAGTGAAAATAAGAATAATTCTAAGATTTCATTTTAAAATCAGCAAACTTTGGGAAAAAAAGACAAAAGATGGGAATATTCAACATTGGAGAAATTATGGTAGAATAGATAGAAGACTAATACTTTGTTGGTAGAATTGTGAATTAGCACAATCATTTTGGAGAACAATTTTGCAAATAAAGTGCTAAAATGCTTGTGAAGTTTGACACCGAGATTTCACTACTAGACACATATTCTAAGATATTATAATCATACAAAGAGGTTCTTAATAAGACAAAAGTCTTCATATATACTAAAGTATTTATAACATCACATTTTTAAAAAAAGTAGTAAAGACCTGGAACCCTCAACAATCAGATAATGGCTACACAAATAGTGTTACATGAATGCAATAGTATTGTAAAAAATAATGAAAACTATGAATATAGAAAAGCTTGGAAATATTTACAAAACTGATATAGAGTGAAGTAGACAGGAAAATAATATACATAATGGTTATAATATGTTAAATGAAAAGAACAATAAGCAAAAAACACAATTAAAAGTGAATGCTGCTGAATTATAAAAAACAAACATGGCTTCAAGTAAGAGATATGAGGAGATAACTCCATTCCTTTGCAGAAATAGTCTATTATTGGTTAAAAAAAAATTCATATTTATTTAAAACATTGATTGATTCTACTAAATTCTTTGTTTTATGGGAGGATTTCCTAGGAGAGAATAAGAGGATAAAATATTTAAGTGAAGAAATTCAAGGGATGAAAAAACAAAAAATAACAATGAAATTTATTTCTAAAAAAATAAGAAATTAATAAAGACAAAAAATTCACTTTTATTATTACTAGATAGTAATTAGAGAGATTTTAACCAAGATAGTCATCACAATTAAAAGGGCTTAGAAAATTCCTCAGCCAAGAATATATTTGGTTCCTTGACCAAAAGAGACATACAGAAGTTAACAACATTGTCTTATATTATTAGTTCATTTTCAGAATCCTATGGAAGATGATAGATTATAAGGAGTATTATCTTATACCATGCTGAAAATCAATAGTAAAGAAATGAGCTTACAGAAAGTTTGCTTTAACCAAACTAGATTTTCTTAAGAACATTTTATAGGTTGAAATGGAAAGTTGACAATAAAGAAAAGAGAAATGGAATAGATTTGCCAGTATTATAATAGCAAATTGGAGACATCATTGGAGACAGTAGGACTGCCACATTTTATCCTCAATGTACTATATGAGGAATAGTAACTAATACTTAAGAATATGAAATTAGAATTTGCTTTGAATCTAAAAATATATAAAAGACATCTAAGGCAGAAGAGACAACCTAATTTTTACAATTTTTATTAGTAAATTTTCTTTTTATATCATAATCACTTCTCACTAATTCCTCTCCCAAAGTGCTCTAACAAACAAACAATTAAAATTGTCCAATATGGTTACTATGACTGACAAAGCATGTAATTTTCTATACCTATAAGGAATTGTGTTCCAATATTATTCTTCTGGAATCTAAATTTTTGGTATTGTATTTGATTTTGGTTTTATTAGGCAATATAATTTTAAGAGCACTAAGATCAATTTTCAAGATGTCTTGGAGAAGAGAGAATATAAAGAGGATTGCAAAAGATGACAGAAGGTAATATTAACTCAAAACATTTGTAAAATATTGCTTATCAATGGTATTCTTATTGACAGAAAGGGACAGAAAGATTTTTGAAGACAATTTTCTAAAATAAATCACATATATAAGAATGGTATGGAAAGACAGGAAAAGATAATGATAAATGTTGGAAGGGATGTGGAAAAACTGGGACATTAATACATTGTTGGTGGAGTTAAGAACTGATACAATCATTCTGGAGAATAATTTGGAATTATGCCTAAAGAGTTATCAAACAGTGCATGCTCTTTGATCCAGAAGTATCTCTATTGGATCTGTTTTCCAAAGAAATCATAAAAAAGGTAAAAAGACCCATATGTGCAAATATGTTTGTACAGCCTTTTTGTAGTGGCAAGAAAATGGATAGTGAATAAATGCCCCATTGGTTGGTGAATGCTGAATAAGTTATGGTTTATGAATGTAATGGAATATTATTTTTTATAAGAAATGATCAGCAAGATGATTTCAGAAAGACCTGGAGAGACTTACATGAATTGATGTTAATGAAGTGAATAGAACCAAGAGAATATTATACATAGCAACAGCATTATGTGATGATCAACTCTGATGGACTTGGCTCTTTTCATCAATGAAGTGATTCAGGCCAATAACAATAAACTTGTGATGGAAAGAGTCATCTGTATCCAAAAGGACTATGGGGACTGAACATGGTTCACAACATAGTATTTCTGCTTTTTGTTTTATTTGCTTGCTTTTTCTCATTTCCCCTTTTTGATCTGATTTTTTCTTGCGCAGTATGAAATGTGGAAATATGTTTAGAAGAATTGCACATGTTTAACCAATATTGGATTACTTGCTTCCTAGGGGAAGGAGTGGGGAAAGAGAGGAAGAAAAATTTGAAATATAATGCTTTGCAATGGTGAATGTTGAAAATTATCTTTGTAAGTATTTTGAAAATTAAAAAAAAACTATTAAAAATAAGGATTATGAAACACACACACACACACAAAAAACCCAATGGTATGGAGAACATAATATTCCATGGTATTTATTGTTTAATTACTTCTAAAAATCATTTGACCCAACAGAGAAGGGAAGGGATCATACTGCAAACTTTGTATCATAGCTTCTGGAACAATGTCTTGCTTTTGCTAGGCACATAATAAATAGCTGTTGAATAAGGGTTTATTGAATGCTGCTGAATATACAAGATGTTTTACCATGAACATAACAAAATCATAGAAGATTTCTTAATAGATAGAATGACAGAGACTCATCTGTTTAACAGTTCTTTTTATTTGTGTTGATACTTCATGAAGCATCAAACTAGAAGATATGAAGTCAAGATAGTTTTTCTTTAAAAACAGTACAAATAGAAAGGTGATTCACAGTGTCTACCATATAACCATATACTATACCATATAAATAAATTCTCATTGATTGATTGATCAATTTATTTCTTACTGATAGTGAAATTTTCAATATATTCCTGTTTTCATATGGAATTGTGCTCTTTTTCATCAAACTCTAGGCTTCTTCAATGAAGATCATAGACACTCATAAGAAATCACCCTAAAATCCATTTGGGGAAAACAACAACAATAGGATGCAGTATCTCTTGCCAGGAAAGAAGCAGTTGAATAGGATGCAAATTGAGTTAATTTATTAGCATGTATAACTTGGACAGATACAACAGACAATTAATGAGGTAGGTGCAGAATTAAATGGGATGAAGAAAATGATCTTGATTGAATTTTGTAAATTTTACAGCACTTTCAAAGATTCCAGCCTGCTTTCTGCCACACACAGAATGATCTTTCAACATTGATATTCCTGTAGTGATACTATATGGCTATGAACTCTGGAAAACCATAATCTCCACAGAATGAAAATTATGAGTGATGAAAAAAGGGCAGCTGCAAGGTAAATATAACAAGGCTATACCGTATTAACAACAATGATTTGAATTCAAGGAATGGTATAAATAATGCCATCCATTATCTGTGGGACTAGAAGAGTAAATGACTCTATAATAACATGAAATTGTGGAATAATAAATGAATAATATATTTAACTTGTATCCATGAAGAAGTTCACTGGTATGTGAAGGGAAAGATTTGGAGAATGTGTATAAGAATTGTATAAGACAGTGTGTATAAGACATAGCTTTGTACCACTGAAGGAAATACTCATATTGATGACAGAACCAATCTGTTGAAGGAACGATAGAGTTTGGATAAGTGTCCAAATATTCTTGAGCTTTAGTTTAATAGAATAACATATATGCTTACCAACTTGCACCTTTGTTGTGACACTGAAATAAGATTATGTGTGTAAAGCAATATAAGCTGTCAAGTGACATGTAAATGTAAGGAATTATAATTCTGTATGCAAAGTTTTGCCATTAACCATTGGAGGCTTTTCTCTTAGCCTTTATATAGTCAATTTAAGGTTTCCCCCAAATAAAGTAATACTATCTACTAGAATTTGAGTTAAGCTAGGTTTTTCTCTCTTCCCATTTATAATATGTGTTACTCATGTAAATCATGTGTTAACACACGGATATATAACTAGACATGGCTCCTAGGGAGTAATAAATAAATATATCTAGAGTCTCCTTTATTCACTTTTCTCTAAGGAAGAATGATTCCTACCAGTAAGAGAATAGGAAATTGGAATCATGGAGCTAGACAATCTGCTTTCCATAGAGAAGGAATCCTGGACTAGAATTATAGATGTACATCCACATACACATTGTTAGTCCAAGTGAAATAATTTTTAGTTTCAGCTCTAAGTTACTACTCCTTAAGAGGTAATTTATATATCCATGCTTTGACTCTCTCCCCACAAAATGACAGTTACAAAAAGACCACATAGAGTGAATTGTAAAACTCTTTATTCAAGCTGTTAGCAAGAGAAATTAATATACAGATAAGACTATACTATACAATACACAGTGTGGATGGGCAATTTTTTCGGGAGCAAGATATCTCAACTCAACCAAGAAAGAGAGAGAGAATCCTAGATCTCAACCAAAGGGTACTTCCCCAAACTACTGTGTTAAGGTGGGAATAGGGGTATGTTGAATTGATTGGCCCAGAGGATAAAAATTCAAGCTGAACCTCCATGAGATTTAAACTGTTAAAAAAAAAAAAAAGAGAAATTTATGGTTTCGAGTATAATTCATTTAACCTTTTTTTGTTTCTTTGAATGTTTGTATGTAATGGATTGCATAATGCTTTGTACTTAATAGATAATAAATATTCATTGCGTCAAATTGTTGATTTCTTTTTTATAACAACAATAATTAGAATAACCAAGATATGTCAACACAGGATCTTGGAAAAATTATTGAGTCACATGCATTTCTTTATAGAAACTCAAGAGATTTATAATAATGCTAAAAGATCAGGTCATGGCTACCAAAAATTATAGAACATCATCCCTAAGAAGCTTTGTTGAACTTGTTGGCAAATATAGCTTTAGCAAGGAAATGGAAGAAACTATGCAGTGTCTCATGGCTGGTTTAAAAAAAATATAACCTCATAAATTTCTAGAAAAGCACAAGAATATGGCAAAAATTATATAATTGAAATTCTCTATCCTTCATAAATCAATACATAACAAATTTCTATGTTATAAACCAGAACCCTAAATACTCTTGAAAATTTTACACATAAACTATATCAGAAGTGAACCATCATTACACTTAAAAACAATTGACCAGACACTGAATCTTAAAAGTTTAATAGCATTTTAATTAATCATTGTTTATTTTTACTATTTAGTATTTCATTTCCTCCAATTACACATAAAACAGTTTTTTATGTTTGTTTTTAAAGCTTTGAGTTCCATTTTCTCTCCCTTCCTTCTTTCCCCTCATTGAGAAAACAGTTCTAAAAAAGTCATGTTATGAAACAAAATATAATCCCCTCCCCCCCAAAAAAAAAACCTTCAAGAAAAATAAAATAAAAAAAGTATTGTGTCTGTATTCAGACACAATAAGTTCCTTTTTTGGGTATGGAGAGTATTTTTACCATAAGTCCTTTGGAATTATCTTGGATCATTGCACTGCTGAGAATAGCCAAGTAAACAGACCTAACAATCTCACAATGTTGATGTTACTTTGGGAATTAGTTCATTTTTTATGTGGCTATAAAAGCTTTGATTTCTTCTTCTGAAAACTGTTCATCTCTTGTGATCATTTATCAATTGGATAATGGCTTTCACAAATTTTGTGAATTTGACTCAGTTCCTTATATGTTTGAGAAATGAGTTCTTTATAAGAGAAACTCATTTCAAAATTCTTTTCACAATTACAGTTTAACAATATTTTAAATAAATGTTTCCATACTACCCTCTACTAGTGGTTCTCAAACTTTTATTTTCAGTATCTTTATCCTATTAAAAATTATTGAAGATCTCTCAAAGCGTTTTTGTTTATCTGGATTATATTTATAGACATTTATCATATTGGAAATAAAAACTATTTTTGAATTTGTAGATCCTCTAAAAGGGTTTCAGAGATCCCCAGGATTCTCTAGTCCATACTTTGAGAACCACTGCTCTACACCATATATAACAAAAAGATCTTGAAATATAAAAATCTAATAAAAGAAAAAACAAAACAAAAAGTAAACAAACCCCAAACCATGAGGGAACAAAATGAAACACATATTCCTATTTGCTGCTGTAGACAGCTGTTTTTAATGTGCCTATAGAAAGTTTTATAATCTATATAAAAATTTATAATAAAGAACAGTTTATAATTTAAAAAGAAAGTATATTAGATCAATGAACGGGAAAGAACATAAGATAGGATAGCAACTCATTTTTGACTATTGATATCTGAAGACTACTTAATTTAGGATGATAAGCATGAGAATAATAATGATCAAGATGAGAATAAGAATCATAGTAATAGGTACAATGAAAATAACAAGAAAAAGATGAACTATATGTAAAATAAAAGCAAATGAAATCTGTGTGAATACCTGAGCTGCTATTTCTGAGTGAAATGAACATACTTTACTAAATGGACTTTGTACATATATTTTGATTTTTTTTCCTGACTTTCTATTTTGTGGCTATATTTCAAATGGGTGAGGTTGTGTAGTGTAGTGAAAAGGCCACTGGACTTTGAGTCATGGGCCCTGAGTTCAAAACTTAACTTTACCACTATGTAAAGTCACTTAACATCTCTGGGCCTCAATTTCCTTATCAGCAAAATGAGATGGTTGGATTATATGACATTTACATTTCCTTTCTTATTTGTCAACCTATGGTTTTACAAATAAACAAACATAAATAGATTATATACATATATTAATGTAAATGATTTTGTAGTCAAGTTATATAGTGACTGCTTTCCTTTATTTGGCTTTGGGTCGACCATTTTCTTTTTAAAATGATAGATAATAAAATGGGATGGAAGCAATACATCTAGAACTTGTGGAATAATTGTAATCATCATTGACACAGATACATACACACATCTATATCTATGTATCTATTTAAATATCTATTTAACACACACATATCTATCTTTTTACCTCCCTATGTCTCTATGTATGTATGTATGTTTTTATCTCTTCTGTCTCTTCTTCTTGTGTTCCTCCTCTCCCACCATTCCTGGGGACACTAGAATTAATATCCTAGAAATTCCTTCATTTCCTTAAGCAAACAACTTTGCATATTTATAGAATATTTGATTCTAACTTTGTGTCCAACCACAATATTCTGTCCTTTTACATCACATATCTTAAAATAATGGACAAATATTTAAAGTGGAAAAAGTGAAGATTTTAGACTGGTGTGATCATTTAATAGAATTCATTTATAATTGTTGGACCAGACTATTTTGGAGAAAACTTTAGCAA
Source organism: Antechinus flavipes (assembly GCF_016432865.1). Classification (NCBI taxonomy): domain Eukaryota; kingdom Metazoa; phylum Chordata; class Mammalia; order Dasyuromorphia; family Dasyuridae; genus Antechinus; species Antechinus flavipes. The sequence continues at coordinate 169,382,059 of NC_067398.1, forward strand.
AAATTCTCTCTTAGAGGGATCTCCAGGTGGCCTTAGAATAGTCCCTTTGACCCTAAACACACTTGTGGTAAACCAAAGATAACCATAAACTTTTACTGAATCAGTATTACTCTTGTGTAAAAGGTTCAAAAAGACATTTGTGAGAGCCCAGTTTTGTCTGTAATCAGCACTATAACATAAAACAAACAAAAAACACAGACTTTGGGATGTGTTTTTGCAAAATTATAAAGAACAACTCTTTTAGTCTCTTAGAATATTCATTTTTCAATACCTAAAAATATTCTGTTCTGATGCAGATCTGAAGCACTCCATATCCTAGTCAATAGTGTCTATGAGCTACTTACTAGTCAGAGAAATTCTCTATTTGTTGGACAAACATTATGGTGGTGAGTCTTCTGCAACTAACATGGACTGGACTTGGAAGATTGTTGTGATACTTAGCCATTTATCCAATGCTCCTAGGAACCCTAGGATCACTTTTGTACTAGGATGATGCAGAGGGTAAGGGTGTGTTTACTCTTATTTTATCCTCAACAGAATGTAAGCTACTTGAGGCAAGGCACTTTTTCATTTTGGTCTTCAGATCCCCTGTCCCTGATCCAGTGCCTGTCACATAGTAGAAGCTTAATAAATGCTTATTGGTTGATTGATTGAGTTTAGTGGTGGTTGCCTCTGAATGGGTCACAACTCTGCTTCAGTTTCCTCATTTGAAAAATGGGCTGAAGAAGGAAATCATAAACCACTTCAGCATCTGTATCAAGAAAACCCCAAATAGGGTCATGAAGAGTAGGCAGTGACTGAAAAATGACTGAACAAACTTTATTCTTTGGCAAAAAACATTTTTTAGTCTCTGCAAACAGGAACTGTTACAATTCCCTTTTAGATAGACATGCTTGCTTGAATATAGCTAAGCAAAAAAAGCTGAGAAAAAAAAGGTAGAGGGTCAAAAAATTTCCTATGCCCTGTATAGGAGCTTTATAAATGTTTATAATGTATTGAATTGAATTATTTGAAAAACTCTTATAAGTAAGGATATATACTAAAGAAAAAAGCTTTTAAAATATTCTATGAGACACATTTGAATTGAATGCACTGAGGGTTCACATTTCACTTGTCATTTTTTCTTGATATGATATCTTCTATTTTGATTGTTTTGCTATTTTAAATGAGAAATGCCTTTTTCTGTCTTTGAGTCAATCTTATACTTTGGGAGTATTTAATAAAATCTATAAATTGCAGTCCTTTGAAGAAATGTGAAACAAATATGCACACACACACACACACACACACACAATTGTGATCATCTTTTTAAAAATCAGCTGTGATAAATTAGTCATTGATACACTACTTTTGAATGTGTAATACAATATACTAGAGAAAACTATTGTAAGTGAATTTAAAGATTATTTTGTCACATCTCCTCTCCAAAATTAAAACTACCTAAAGATTTGTCTTTTTTTCCTTCTGTAGATTTAAAAAAAAAAAAAAAGATAACTATTAAATAATAAAATACTTGATTTTCATGCATCTGTCATTATTCTTGGCACTAATTTATGGAAAGAATGAGACATTAGATAGGAGAAAAAAGCTATGTTCCTTCTTTTTTCTTGTTTAGGCAATTGGGGTTAAGTGACTTGCCCAGGGTCACACAGTTAGGAAGTGTTAAGTGTCTGAGGCCAGATTTGAACTTGAGTCCTCCTGACTTCAGGCTTGGTGCTCTATCTACTCTACCACCTTCCTGCCTTTATGTTTTTTCTTTACTTTCCTTTTCTTGAGTTACATTTTTCCACAGTGACAAAGGAAATCAATCAATACATCATTAAATATTTATTAAGTGCCTGCTATGTCTAGAAAGAAGAGCTGGCCATGGAATAGGCCCATGTCTTTGAGTCTTGCCTGCAAAACAACCTGGCTGTGTGTCCACACAGATGAATAATATGCATGGGGGGTGGCATCAGGGAGCTAGAACATTGGACCTGGTTAAACAATCAAAATATGGACTATAAAACCAAGCTTAATTTGAAACCAGGAGTCATTGTGGTATTCTTCAGTTGTGTTTGATTCTTCATGACTACATTTGGGGATTACTTGGCAAATATACTATACTGATTTGCCATTTCTTTCTACAGATCATTTTTTTTTTTTTTTTTACAAATCAGAAACTGAGGCAAAAAGAGACAAGTGACTTGTCCAGCTTCACACAACTAAGTCTCATTCAAAAAATGTCTTTCTGACTCCAGGTCCAGTTCTCTATCTATTATGCCATCTATTTGCCCCCAATCATTGGAGAGGATTCCAAACTAGGGGAATAAGGGTAATCACAGATATTGGGAGGCCAGAACTAGATGAAGAGGAATAATTAGGCAGGCAGCAGGAATGAGACCCAGTTAATATGATTAACTAAGTGACATTTGAGATAAAAATGCCAAAAGAATAATTTAGATGCAAAAGTTCTAGATAGAAAACATAAACTTCTAAATAGAACTATGGGTAAGAATTCTGGACTTGAAGTCAGGAAGACCTTCCTCCAAAGAAGACCTTAATTCAACTACTGCCTGAGATACTTACTATTTAAATTGTGGGCCAATCACTTAACTTTTCTTACCTCAGTTTCTTCATCTGTAAAATGAATTTATATCACAGAGTTGAAGATCAAATGAGATAATGTATGAATGGTGCTTTGCAAATTTTAAATCTTATGTATCATTAAAATGAGATTAGATGTTAGTCAATAACGTGCTATTGTAGAGTTTCCCATGAAATGAATGTTTGGAGATACTAGTTGTAATCATTTGTTCATTCTATGTTAGACTGTTTGACACTGACATTCTGGACCTGGGCTTAATTCAGTTCATGTAAGTCTCTCTAGGCCTTTCTGAAATCATCCTGCTGATCATTTCTTATAGAACAATAATATTCCATTACATTCATATACCCTAACTTGTATTCAGCCATTGTTCAACTGATGGGCATCCATTCAGTTCCAGTTTCTTGCTACTACAAAAAGGGTGCTACAAACATTTTTGCACATGTGGGTCCTTTTCTCTGGGCTTAATTCTACCTCTCATCCCTTCCTGTATGGAGACAGGTGAAGATTCAGATTTAGGCTGTTCAGAAATGACTTTGAAAACTTGAGAATACCAAAGCTACTGTCTGTGGTGAGCTTTTTCTTCTCAAAAAGCAGCCAGATGATAAAAGTTCAGATCTTTTATTATCTCCAATATAGCCTGGTTAGCTTAGAGGCCTATCTCTCTGCTTGGTTCCAAGAGCTCTCTCCGAATGTCGCCAAATCCAAAGGTCTGGTCCTTCAGCCTCTGCCTCTGCTTTCTTCAGCCTCCAGCCAGCTCCACTCTTCATGTCATTCCAGTGAAATCTCTACTTGTAGCTTCTTCCTCTGAAGAACTTCCTCGACTGGCCCATTGAAGCTCTATTTATGCTCAAGAGAGGGATTGTGGGTTTTCTCCCATAGTGCTCTCTGGCCCAAAAAGCTTCAAGGGAGGTGTGAACTCATTGAACGCCAATGAGTAAAGGTGTGAACACAAGCCTTGTATTAATTAGTTCTACTTAGTACCTTGTTTCAGGTTCTGCCCAAAACATCTTCTTGTAAGATTAGATCAACTCTAATTAGTTAGCAGTTAGTAAGGATTCCAACAACTGTCCATTTATACTGAGAGAGATCAAGGCTCTCTATTCTAATGGTTCTCAAAATATGATCTAGAAAATCCTGGGGGGTCTTTGAAACCCTTTCAGGAGGCCTACAAATTTAAAATTAGTTTTTATTTCTAATATGGTAGATATCTAGAAATATAATCCACATAAACACAAACTTTTTGGATAAATTGTATTTTTATTAGTATAAAGATATCGAGAACTGAAGTTTGAGAACCAGTGCTCTATTCTACTGCGTGGATACCTGGGCTATGAGGGACAATTGCACATTGCCTTAATGTTTGCTTTCTTCATGCTGCTATTTCTCTAAGCTCTATAGATAAAGGGGGCTTTATCCCCATCCAGAGGCATTCACAAAGTTTTGAAAATCTATACCTATCATTTCCTCTGACTGTATGAAGAATTAATATCACCTAACATTGACACTCACAAGTTGATGTATATTATGACATTTTCTTACTCATACCACTACTGGGGACCACTTCAATAACTCAGATCATAGCACTAATTTTGAATCACACTCCACTCTGAATACTTTTTATTCCCCTATCATATTAATGGATTGTCTGAGACACTGAAAGATAAAAAAAATTTCCAAATATAAAATAGCTATTGATATATCAGAAGCAGGATTTGAAAACAGGTATTCCTTACCTTAAGGAAAATTCTTTATCTACTATGCCATACTGTTTCTCAGTCACTTTTATCAGGGAAAGAGTCTCAATGATTATAGCCTGGGGAAGTGTGTGTGTGTGTGTGTGTGTGTGTGTGTGTGTGAGTGCCTCTTTGTGTGTATGCTCATGTGTGCACTTGAATTACTAACAAAAAAGACTACAAGTTCCTTTAGACTGACTCACAGATTTTATACTTTATAATACATATACATTCATTCATTCAATGAACATTTTTCAAATATTTATTGTGCATAGTGTACTTTGCAAGGAACTGAGGAAGATATAAGCATTAGTACCTGGCACATAGTAGATGTTTAATAAATGTTTGTTGAAGTTATGAAGAGGGATGGGAGGAAGCCCAGTGTCATCTTGCCAACATTGGTCAGAAATAGGACTAGAAGCTTGACCTTCTTGGTCTCTGAGGCTAAGTATGATAAGGTAAAAAGCATTAAATGGTAATTTTGTGTTAAGCATATAGAAAAACCACAAAAACAGACCATTATAATATGCTAAGGGTTGGAGATACAAATAAAAGCAAAAAGAAAAGATAATTCCTGCCCCAAAGGAGCATATGTTCTAATAAGGGAAGACAACATGAAATGAAAAATGGGAATGGTGATGGTAAAGGAGAAAGGCATCTATGTGGGGATGTGAGGATCAGATGTGGAATTGGGTAGAAAGGAAAGATTGTCATCTTGAGCCTTACTTTAAAAAAGTAGTGGTATGAGTAAGAAAATGTCGTAATATACATCAACTTGTGAGTGTGAATGCTGGGTGATATGAATTCTTCATACAGTCAGAGGAAACAACAGGTATAGATCTTCAAAAGTTTGTGAATGTCTCTGGATGGGGATAAACCCCCCTTTATCTGTGGAGCTTAGAGAAATAGCAGCATGAGAAATTGAGCCTTTCTTTCTGTCCCTTCCCCTATTCTCCTTCCCACCCCTGAAAAATTCACCAAAGAGAGACAGAGACTGGCATTGTGGAGGAATGTTCCAGGGTAAGAAGGCAAGTGAAAAATGATGGTGAAATCCTAAGGGTCTTTCTACTCACCTTACCCCACTGTTATTTATAGACAATATTCAAATAAGACAGTCTTTGCCCTTAAGGAGTCTTTAATCTAGTTGATAAGATACAAAAATGAATAAAATACTATTACATGGTAAAAGGATTAAGAATACTGCATAAGAAGGTGATATGTGAGGATTTAGGTAGGTTTCCACTCAGTTAAAATTTCTTGGAAGAAGTGTCATTTCAGAGCGATTGAAAAATGATATAAATAGGCAGGATTTTTGTAAGAAAAGGGGAAATGGGAGGACAATCCCAATATGGGCAGCAGTTTGAGAAAAGGTATTTCCTCTCATCTCTTACAAACATTTGTTGATCAGAGGATGAGTCAGAGGTTTTGTCTCTATTGAGCATTTCCTAAGATATATTATTAACTTCTCTGCCTCATTGGCTCTTGTGTTTTCCTCCAAAATGAAGGTACTGTTCCCCCTAAACTATTTCTTGAGTATTCATGACTGATAGGACCCTAAAAGGAAGATCATAATATTTCATCTGTTCCAATAAGTCATTTTGTTTCGATTTCTGTAGTCAAAATGTTCAGTGTAATATAGCAATGATTAGATAAGCTTTTTGTCTAATTAAATACCACTTTCAAAGCTTTGAGGTCTGAGAAAATGATTGGTGCAATGTTGAAAGCATATGGATTCTTTCATTTCCCCCAAAGGAGGGGAAGAAAATGAATTATAATATGGCCACATAATAAGACAGTTTTCTACTTTACTTCTTTATAGGGATCTTTTGCCCCTACTGCTCAGAAGTAGAAAGTAGTGCATAATACATGAAAAAACTTTTTACCTGTGAATTCTTAATTGCTGGGAAAGTTACAATTAGGCATAATCATCTCATTACTGAATCTTATTCACTTTACTGGAGAATTTTTTATTTGTTCTCTCTTCATTCACATAATAGAATTCTGTCAGTATAGAAGTATTTGCCAGAATAGTGGTGAAAAGTGGCTCAAATCATCCACATATCTAATTTTATTTATCCTTGGGGAAATTGCTTTTGGAGGAAAAAAAAAAACACCTTGCTTCAACATCTTGATTGCCAATGCTGCCATTTGGATTAAATCTCTTTAATAAACCAGATCTCAATTTCTAAGCTGCTGGATAATATAATATTGGTATTGACCACCTAATTTTCCCCAACTGACATCATTTTGCAATAGCAGGATTGATAGGATTTGCCTCTACCAAGAGCATCCATTATATTTTATAGGTGAGACCCATACAAAATCATAGCTCATAAGTCTTCATTAGTATATTTCATTTTTACCATCCAGAAAACAAACTCAAAATTACAATAAAAAATACTAAAACAACATAGCAAAAAGAAGAAGAAGAAGAAGAAGAAGAAGAAGAAGAAGAAGAAGAAGAAGAAGAAGAAGAAGAAGAAGAAGAAGAAGAAGAAGAAGAAGAAGAAGAAGAAGAAGAAGAAGAAGAAAAGATTTCTTCCCATTCCCTTTCCACTACCATGAAATATCCTTTTGTATGAGTTACCATACTATCAATGGAGAGAATGGAAAACTATAGCTCTTCAGTACAGGACTGAAAGACACAAGGTAGCATACTTATGCAAACAACAAAAACAAAAATAATATTGTGTACTAAAATTGTCTATTTTTTTCCTTTCCCACCCTCCCTCCCTTCCTTCTTTTCTCCTTCCTTATTTTCCTCTTTTTTCCACTGCCTCCCTCCTTTCCTTCCTCCCTCCCTTTGTTCCTCCATCCTCTTTCCCTTTTTCCTTCCCTCCTTTCTCCCTCATTGCCTCCTTCCTTACCTTCTTTCCTCCCTCACTGCTTCCCTCAATCCTTCCTCTTTCTTTCCCTTTCCCAATGCCTGCCTTCTCTCCTTCCTTCCTTTTTTTTTGTTTAGATGTCAAAATTTTCACATTTTGTTTTCAATTTATCTTCCCAACCTTATTATACATTACTCTCTTTCCTCTACATTATACTCTAGCCATACTAGACTATTTGCAGTTCCTCATTCATGAGGCTTCATCTTCCATCTCTGTACCTTTGTATCCCATGCCTGGAATGCAATCCCTCCTCCAAAGCAACCTTTTGAATCTCTTGTTTCCTTTCAACTCATGAGTCAGCTTTGATAAGAGATCTATTTTGATCCTTTCAAGCTAAATTCTTATGTGTGTGTGTGTGTGTGTGTGTGTATACACACACACACACACTATATATGTGCACATATATATACACATGTATTATATATACACATACATGTATATATATACATGTATACATTACATTTTTTCTTGCATTTATATAAATATCATGTATATGTTGTTCCCCCAATAGAATATAAGCTTCTTGAGGGCAGGAGTATTTCATTTTTGTCTTTTTATCCTCAGCATCAACACAGTATATTTCCCAACATAGACTCTTCATAAATGTTTTTTAACCAATTAGGTAAATGAAAGTAAGTTAAATAGCATTGAGTTCTGGACTTGGTATCAAGAAGATTCCTGAGTTCAAATATTGCCTCATGTGTGACTGACCCTTTTACTTAAACGCTCTGTGCCTCAGTTTCCTTATCTATAAAATGTAGAGTTGACTTGATACTTTCCAAGGTCTTGTCCAACTCAAATTTATAATCCTATTAATGGAAATTTTAATTGCTTTTGGTTTTTTTTTTTTTTTACATTGTTATTTTTGAGGCACAAGTACAGATTGTCTTTTAGAATGGTTAAAATTAGAATCAGAGACAGATCTGGATCAGATCCAGAGACAGGATCTGAAGTTATCTGGAAGAGACCTCAGAGGCCATTGATTTCAACTGCTTAGCTTTATAGATGAGGAAACCAAGGTTTCAGGAAGTTAAATAATTGACTTAAGGTCACACAGGCAGTAAATATCAGGGTGCTGGTTTTTGTGAAGTCCTTTCAGACTTGACTGATTTTATCTTTTATAGTTTTTTTCCTTTTTTTTTTTTTTTTTTTTTTTTGGCCAAGACTGGAACCTGCATTTGAGTATGAGGTGAAATCTCAGAGTTGATTTTCATTTCTCTTATTGTTACTACTTTGAACAACTTACCACATGAGTATTAGTAGTTAGTAATTTTTCTTTTGAGAACTGTTTAATTTTATCCTTTGAACATTTATACACTGGGGAATGACTTAAGGATTCCCTCTTAATTCCTTTTAACTAAAGATTGTGAAGGTTTTTTTTTTTTTTTTTTTCCCTCCTTTCCCCCCCCAATCCTCTTTGATTGGCATGTAAATGGAATAGGAACAAAAGGTGAAACAGACAATTCTATCTGATTCTGCCCAAGACCAAATTCTTTCCTTTTTTATGTCTGTCAGCTATAAGATCACTGGTCTTCTCAGCTGCATCACAGTTAGAAGGAACATCCATAGTTTTCCTTTATTAACAAAGCATGGTATAAAATGAAATTTGCTATGATATAGCTAGATTTACCCTAGAAGTCCTCCATAACATAGCCTTTCTTCCCCTCCGTCTCTTCCTACATCTCACCTTTGTCTAATCCTCCCTTGTGGCTCTATCACTTTGATTTTAGAGCATCTTACAGCCTAGCATGACACTGACTCCCTATTTCTTACTGAGAACTCCCTTGGGTGACTGCTCACTATTATTGCCTTAGCACATTTGTCTTAGGAAGCTCTGTCTCACACCTGGTTTCATATTGGAATTAACTATGCCCAATTATACTTTTATGGAACCAATTGACAGTTATTACAGAGTATGTGTCTAAGTGCAAAGATCCAGTTTTAGCCATTTTTAATATTCAAAAGGATATTATTCATAAGTAGAACAAGCACATAGCCTCAATACATCCTCCCCCTTTCCTCCAAACCAAGTTGCCCATGGCATTTTTCATATGCAGGATGACTCACTAGGGAAACATTAATAAAATTGGTGACAAATTATGACAAAAGTTTGCCTTTTAAGAAGGAATATGTGCATTCCAATCTCAAGTGGAATATTCGGTTATTAACAAAATGTTGATTCACCTTTTTAAAGGGTAATCTACTTATTAACCTATAGTCTGGGCACCTTCAGCAGAAACTGAATTCTATTTTAACAGTTACATATCCTTTTGGGGTAAAATAAATAGGAGGGGAAGAAACAAGAAAATAAGCATTTTTTCTTTTAAGATTGTAAGAATATTTTAATTTATTTTTTCTCAATCACATGTAAAAATTTTAACATTGGTTATTATAATTTTTGATTTTCAAAGTTCCTTCTTCCCTCCTTCCCTTTCTTTTTTCTGTAGAAGGCAAGCACTTTGATATAGATTATACATACATAGCCATGCAAAATATGTTCCATGTTGCAAAGAGAACATAAGCTTCCCCCTTTTTACCTTCCCCAAAAGCCTAAGAAAAACAAAATGAAAAAAAAAAGTATGTTTCAATCTGAATTCAGTCTCCATCAGTTCTTTCTCTGGAGGTGAATAGTATTTTTCATCAGAAGTCCTTCAGAACTATCTTTGTATTATTGTATTTCTGAGAATACTTAAGTTATTCACAGTTGATCATTATACAATATTACTGTTAATGTGTACAATGATCTCCTATCTTTGTTCATTTCACTTTATGCCGGTTCATTCAAGTCTTTCCAAGTTTTTTTCTGAAATAATCCTGTTTATCATTTCTTATAGCACAATCATCTTCTATCACAATATCATATTACAACCAGTTCAGCCATTTCCAATTGATAGGCATCCTTCAACTTCCAATTCTTTGCCACCACAAAAAAAAGCCCTGCTATAAATGTTTTTATACATATAAGACTTTTCTCTTTTTTATTGATATCTTTGGGATATAGACTTAGTAATGGAATTGCTGAGTCCTAGGATATGCACCATTTTATAACCCTTTGGTTATGGTTCCAAATTATTCTTCAAAATAACTGAATCATTCCACAACTCCAGCAATAGTGCATTAGTGTCTCAATTTTTCCAGATCCCCTTCAACATTTGTTGTTTTCTCTTTCTGTTGTATTAAAAAATTTAGTAGGTGTGAGGGGATACCTCAGAGTTATATTTCCTAGGCAATATGAGATTGTTTTGATTATTACTGATTTGTAATATAGTTTGAGATCTGGTATTGTTAGATCACCTTCCTTCACATTTCTTTTTTATTTATTCCCTTGATATTCTTGACTTTTTATTGTACCATATGAATTTTGTTAATTTTTTCTAGTCCTATAAAACAATTTTTGGCAATTTGTGTGGATCACATAAATAGGTAAATTAATTTAGGTAGAGTTGTCATTTGATTATATTGATTAGGCTTATCCATGAGCAATTAATATTTCTCTAATGGTTTAAATCTGACGATATTTGTGTTAAAAGTGTTTTATAATTGTGTTCATATAGTTTCTGAGTAATAGATATTAGTATTAGATAATAGTAAATAAAAATATTTTCTGTTGTCTAAAGTTATTTTTAATGAAGTTCCTCTTTCTATCTCTTGCTGCTAGGCCTTGTTGAGGATTTAAATGCATATATTTTACATCTTGCAGCTTTGTTGAAATTGTTAATTATTTCCATTAGTTTTTTAGATGATTCTCTAGAGTTCTCTAAGTACAACATCTTATTGTCTCAAAGAGAGAAAGTTTTGTTTCTTCATTGTCTATTCTAATATCTTCAATTTCTTTTTCTTTGCTTATTGCTATAGCTAGCATTTCTTGTACAATATTGAATAATGGTGCTGGGAATGGGTATTCTTGCTTCATGCCTGCTTTTATTTGGAAGGCTTCTTGCTTATTCCTATACAAATAATATTGTTGATGGTTTTTAGATAGATACTATTTATTATTTTAGCAAAAACTCCATTTATCCCTATGATTTCTAGAGTTTTAAAGAGGAATGAGTGTTGTATTTTACTAAAAGCTTTGTTCTTCATGTGTTGATATAACTATATGATTTTTCTTGTTTTTGTTATTGATATATTCAATTATGTTGATAGTTTTCCTAATATTAAACTGATCCTGTTTAAATTGTACCTCATCATAATATATTTTTTGTGATATATTGCTGTAATTTCCATGCTACTATTTTATTTCAAATTTTTGCATCAATGATTATCAAAATCAACACATATTTATGGAAATGTTTTAAATAAAATACTAACAGGCATTTATTAAATACTTGGCATGTGTCAAGTATTGTGCTAAGCCCTGGGAATATAAAATTACAAGCAAAAAGGAAAGTCTTGGACCCCTAATTTTGCAATACTGAGTTTTGGAAAGATACTCTATGGTAAGTTTGGCTTAGTGGTGATAAGCTGTTCCAGGGTAAGAATGATCTAGCCACTAGGAAGTTCCAGGATAAATCTGTAGTTAAGGGGGTACGATTGTAAACACCAAGTAGTTCAGTAACAGGATCATGAGATGATTGAAAGCTGGATAGTTGAGAGAAGTTTTATTATGCAAAAGAAAAAAATCTAATTATACAGGCTTTTTCATCCTGTTAAACTTTCTGGATAATGTTTACTCATATGAAATATAACAATGATACTTGAATTAGCTAACATAGTGCTTTAGAGTTTGCAAAGCATTATCCTTACTTTATTGAATTTAATCCTCACAACTGGATGCTGAATAAGGAGTTGTACTAGATAACTAATAAATCTTCTAGTTCTAACTTTTACAAATCTATGTTAGGCTTAAAGCTTAAACTTATCTTCACTCTTCTGACTTTCTTAGGTTCTGAGAAAGTTTTGTTTTAAAATGAATATTTCTAAGATTTAATAACTTTAGTAGAGTAATTGTGGGTAATTATGTAATTTAGTAGAGAAATTTAGTAATCACTGAGTAATTGTGTGACACACTACCTCATTTGTATATGTTAAGTATTTTAAGTTTTTTATTAATTTATCTAGAACATTTAGAATAATTTGTGTTCCTTTAGTGGAGTTTTCATTGCTCCATCAATGCAGATTTCAGTCCCTCTATGCATTCTCACCTCCACATAATTCTTATTTCTACTTTGCCTTAAATCTTCCATAGAGAATTTTCTGAACATGTTAGAAGATGTTCCTTTAGTCTTTCCATATCACAATCCTATACTAATCAGGTTGTCCCACCTATCATTTCTCATTTTATCTATAGCACACCTCTTTTTCTGGTTCTATATGTCCACAATGATCATTACAAACAGGTTACAAATTGCTTATCACCTCTATAGGCATCTCCATATTGATTGAGCGTTTTGTGATTTTAATTTTTTCTAGCTGTTACATTTTGGGATTCACAACTAAATCATATTACCTGGAGAATATCATTGTTACAAGGGTGGACTTTATAGCTACAGATAGTTTGGAGGAAAGAAGAAAACCACCAATACTACCTAATTTTCCAATACGATCCATGATGCTGTCTGTCTTTCTCCTTCTCAATTTTGGGTCTAATTCATCCTCTATTTCTAGCACCCCTCATCTAAATGTGAATCATAAATATATATCCACATACACATATTTATATGTACATATAATGCATACATATGTATGTATACATATATAAATATATATTTATATTGCTTTTATTTATACTAATGGAATATTTTGGCAAGTTAGATGATCATAGTTCACAGAATTATAGGATCATAGATTTAGAGCTGGAAGGTTCCTTAGAAAATCTTCTAATTAACCTCCTCTTTTTACATATGAAGAAACTGAGGTCCACAGAGGTGGAATGACTTGCCAAATATCACATATTTATTAAGTGGCAGATCTAGGATGCAGCTCAAGACTCTATTGAGTTCAAACTTAGTTTAACATTCAGGAGCCATAATCTTCCCCCATCCCAGTCTAATGCCATTATAGCTTTTCAGATATTAAAAATTATTCCTCTACATGTATTACATATTCCTGCCAAACTCTATATTTTCCAGTTCTAGAAACAGATCTCATGCTTTTCCATTTCTGTAACTTGGCTATCTTATTCTCATAAATTATCTTTACATGTTCTTCAAAACCTGTCATATATGACCTATTCCATTCAATCTTTGCTAATTCTCTTAGCTAGTTATAAAATTTTCTTCTGAGACTTCTTTTTAAAATAACATTATTTAGAAACATTTCCATAATATAGAATAGGAATAGGATAATTGTAGATGAAACTGCAAATCTATTATGTACAACTTGCTATTCCTTTTAAATATATAAGTTCTCATGTAACTTTCTTTTCTTTCTCTTTCTTCTTTGTCCTCACTGTTAACCCTAGAGATTTGCTACCATCAGACATAAATATGTGTGTATTACATATAATACACATACATGTAAATGTATATGTGTGTATGTAATGCAAATATGTATATATGTGTATGTGTGCATACCATTCTATACATCTTTCTACTAAATAAGTTTTTTTTTTTCTGAATGCTTATAGCATCTTCCTTCTTATGTTCTTTGTAGTAAATTTGGATATAATAGCCAGAATAACTTAGTCATTCAAAAGAACTGTGAAATGATCCTTGAACAATTTATGAACAATTTATTTGAACTTCTCTTATCATAAAATCAAACATTAAGAGACAGATGAGACTTTAAAAATTCAAATTTTTCTCTTTAGAGAAACTTAGTATTAAAGACTTGTCTAAGGTTACAAAGTATCTGAGGCTAGATTCAAACCCAGGACTTCCACTGTAAAGTCCAGTGCCCTATTAGCTATACCACATCAAATTATATATTCTTTTGCATTAAAGTAATTTTTATATATGTAGTTTTTATATACTATGTTCTCCTATAATAAAACTCCATAAGAACAGAAATATATCTTTCTTTCAATTTCATACCTTCTGTACTGAAATAAATTGAACAATATTTATTTTCATCCATATTGCTTTTCTAGTGTAGATAGTTGCTCTTGATTTCTCTAACAGCATTTTAGTGATCTGGGGCTCAAAACAATTAGTATAATCTGGAAAAAAATGTAAAACTACATTTTCAATAGGAAAAGCTTCTTTCATTCTCCGCTTACTCAGAACACTTACTACAACTCTGGAAAATACCTTTGACAAACATATATCTGTTTTACTCTTCACCTAATGTCAATAACTGGACAAAATAATTTCTAGGGTTGTGTGAGTCATGGAGTCCCTGTATAATTTTGATAGATTCGTGTAAGATATCTTGTCTGAGGAGAGACTTTAATTCTGACTTTTCCTCTACTGAATCACATGCTTTCTTAAAATCAATAAATAGTAAGCACAAGGGTATCATATTTTCTCTAAACCTCTCAGTCATCAGACCATTCTCATAAAGATTTTATAGAAAAGTGAAAATAGAAATATGGATTACTTGTTGCTAATGTCTTTCTGCTCGCTTTTAAACTTTTTTTTGGTAATGCACAGTTTATGATCTTTTCCTTTTGGGCAAATCTTTTCCTTTGAGATATGTTAAAAAATCAATCTCTTAAATGCTTTTTAAAATGAAATGTCTTTAGTGTGAATTTATCTTATGCATTTGGCCTGGTCTAGTCACTCTTTGCAACTTTGTCACACAAGTCCATGCTTCCTTGAATACCTTCAGTCTCCTTGTTCTTCATTCCCCATAGACTTCTTCCATCTTAACTTCTTAAATAACCATGTGCCAAACAAGGCCGTATATGCTATCTTATAATGCTATTCCAGCTCTAAGATTTTGAACTTTCGGGGGGCTCTTTCTTACACCCTTCTCTCTATAGAATTCTAGTTCTCTATGTTTGCTAAAATCTCTGAAGACTGAATCCCCATTGATGTATTTAGATCATATTGTCTGTTCTTATTTCTTGTTCACATTAGATGTGGTCTGCCTCACTAATACCCTACACTCACTGGGAATCAATCAGTCGGTTAGTAAGCATTTATTAAGCACTATTTGTTAGGCACTGTCCTACGCACTAGAAATACAAAGAAAAAGAAAAAGTGTTCTCTATTTTCAAGGAACTCACATTTTACTAGGGGATATAACATACAAGCAGCTATGTACAAATAAAATGTCTCTACCTTTGTCTCTCTGTTTCTGTCTCTTTCTGTCTCTGTTGCTTTCTGTATCTGTCAGTCTCTGTGCCTGTGTCTTTCTATCTGCCTCTATTCCTTCTCTCTGTCTCTGTGTCTGTCTCTCTCCTTTCCTCCCTCTTTCTTTTCCTCCCTCTCTTCCTCCCTCCTTCCTTTTCTCTCTCTGTCTCTGTTTCTGTCTTTCCCTTCCTCCTCTCTCTCTCTCCCTTCCTCCTCCTTCTCTCTCTTTCTCTCTCTCTCTCTCTCTCTCTCTCTCTCTCTCTCGCTCTCGCTCTCGCTCTCTCATTCTCTCTGTCTCCTCTCTTCTTTTTCCCTCTATGTCTGTCTCTTTCTCAACTAAATGTAAAAGGAGAGTGGAACTGTCAGGGAGAGGACTGGAAAAACTCTACATTCTAGAGATAACTAGGTGGGATAGTAGATGAATACTGGGCCTGGAGTTGGGAAGACCTCAGTTCCAATCTGAGACCAGATACTTACTAGATGTGTGACCCATGTCAAGTTATTTACATGACTCTTCAGTTTCCTTAAGCTAAAAATGGGTATAATAATAGCACCTACCTCCCAGGGTTATGAGAGTCAAGTGATGTATTTGCAAACCATTTAAAACAGTACCTGGCACAGAGTGATCCCTAAAAATGTTTATTATTTTACTTCCCTACAGAAGGTACTTTTGGACCTGAGTCTTGAAAAGCATCAGGTTAGCCAAGAGGTGGAGGTGAGGAGGAAGAATATATCAAGCATGGGGCACAATCAGTGGAAAGGTAAAGAGATGGAAATAGAATGTCATGTTTAAAAACAGTAAGAAGATTTTAATTATTGGTTTGTAGAGTGTCTGGAAAAGGGTAAAATGTAAGAAGACTGAAAAGATAGGAAGGATCTAGGTTTTGAATGTAATAGGAAACCACTGGGATATATCGAGTTGGCAGTAGGTGAAGATAAATGTGACATTGTCAGATCTACATTTTAGGTATATCACTTTGGTCACTGGAGGAAGATCATTTTGGCTGCTGAGTAGAGAATTTATAGGAGTAGAGAGAGTTATGAGTCAGGGAGACCAAGCAAAAGGCTATTGCCGTAGTCTAGGTATGAAAAAAGAAAAAGAAAAGAAAATATAAAAAAGAACAAAATAATAAAAATAGAATGGAACACATATGAGAGATGCTGTGAAGGCAAAAATGAAAAAATTGACAATAGAGTGTTAAAAAGAAAAGCAGATAGGGAAAGTCATCTGCAGAGGTGATATTTGAACCCATGAGAGTTGATGAAGACCATGAAATGAGATGGTAGATGGGAAAGAGAAGAGTCCATGATAGAACCTTGGAGATACCCACAATTAAGAGGTGACACATGATTGAAGAACTAGCGAGAGAGACTGAGAAGAAAAGACCAAGAGGTAGGAAGAGAATGCAAACGGAAAGAGAGAGAGAGAGAGAGAGAGAGAGAGAGAGAGAGCAGTGTAATGAAAACCTAGAGAGAATCCTGGAAAATTAGGTGATTGACTGGGTCAAATATTGATGAGAAAAGAATATGAATAGGGTAGATGTGTGAAAAACCCCCAAAAGAAGAGATAGAAGATTGACAAAGAAGCAACCGGAGGGCACTTGGAGAGGTGGGGTTAGATATTTGAGGGCAGAAAGATGTTTACTGGTAAAAGCCCCAGATCTGGATTCAGAAGAACAATTTGAATCTTAGTTTTGCTTTTTGTGCATTTAAATGAGTAACTTAATTTATCTGGGCCACTTTAAGATAAATTGAATGGTTAGATTATCACAAATGTCTTTTCTAATTCTTATTTCTACGATTCTTTGAGGGACAATGTACATTGATTTTTAATTACAAATGTTTTGAAGTATTGTTACTAGTAGAGACATCTCCTACTCTGCCTATATGTCAGACCAACTAAGTTTAAAAAATCACCTTCTTATTCCTTTTTGGAAACATACTGCCTGTGGGATGTTAAAAACTAGAGAACAGGATGTTTTCTAGGAAAAGCCATTCAGAAGCAGCTAGGGGATGCAGTGGAAAAAGCACCAGCCCTGAAATCAGGAGGACTGAGTTCAAAACTGATCTCAGACACTTAACACTTCCTAGCTGTGTGACTTTAGGTAAGTCACTTAACCCCGATTGCTTTAGCCAAAAAAAAAAAAAAAAAAGCCATTCATATATGCCTATCTACACACAAATATATACTTAACCAAAAAAGCAATCAAGTATCATATAGAAATGAAAATAAATTTAATATAGTTAGCTGTAGATGATGGGATTACTTTTTGTTAGTGAACCACACACAATTAATTGATTTTAAAATATTAGAATTAGAATAGAAAGAATTTAAAGATGTGTGTCATGGTACCCTAATTTCAAAAGAGTTTAAAACAATGAGGGAGAGAAAACAAGTTTATGTATTACTTGATAAAGGATGAAGTCTTGAGTTGTACACTCTCTCCTCCAGTCATTGAAGTTCAATAGCAGAAAAAAAGTCAGGATGATTGATGATAGCGTAGGATACAGTGAATGACCTTAGTGTCTTTGATGTCTAACCAAGTTTTAAGTGCTCTACAATGTTTCAGCTGCCTTCGTGGCCATCAGAACACATTGTTCTTTTACCTATTCATTCCACCAGGGGAAATTTTCATGATAAGAGTAAACACCCCCTTAACTCACCAATGGATTTGAAGCCTGTTGGTACCTTTCAACCTGGTTTAGCCTGTCATCCTAGAGAGTTTCCTGGGATGAGACTGCTATGAATGCTATAGCTTCTCTGAGCCAAAGATGAAATTTAGGTGACAGATACCAAAGGTGGAAAATCAGCCCTGAAAAGGACTGAGCAAGCCCTCACACTAGTGGTGCTGGTCCTTTTGGATCCCTTATATATTCTGCAATGAGAGGGATTCTGGGGCTAGGGGCGGAATCATGCCTTGGGAGGTGGTTGTGCCCAGGGTTGAAAGGAAAATGGTAGAAAGATAGGAGCTTTAGGGCAGAGTCAAATAGTCCCAGGTCTGAATCTCTGACATCATTGGCCCAAATGCACGTAGAATCCCCTCTTGGCAGAGAAGAAAGAGGCCACATCATTAATAACTTAATAATAATCGTAATGCATTTATATGATACTGAAAGTTTACAGAGGACTTCCTTATAACTACCCCATTCAGGTAGCTAATGAAACTATAGTTATCTCTATTTTATTGAAGAAAAAAACTGAGGCTTTAAGATGTTAATTAACTTGTTAATTAACTGAACTAGTATGAATCTGAGATAAGATTTGAATTGTTAAGATCTTAGGATTTACCCTGTTTCTAGAACTAAAGCCCAGCAAACTGGCAGTGCTCTGAGCTTGACCTACCAACAATCCTTTGTGCTCATCCTCTAAATGATCTCATCCACAACAAAATCCCCATTTGTTTCTGGCCATGAAGCCTGTGAAGAATCAAACTTGTCACACTGTTGTTATTCCTCATTGTCATGACCACAGTTCATTGTATATTCATAGATATAAATATTGAGATCTCCCCATTCTGCCACAAATCTTCCCCAGACTAAAAGTGGTGATCCGACATGTTTTCCTCATTTTGAAATTAAATTTCTCTTTGATTCCTGACTCCCCTCTCTCTGGTCTTCTTTATTTGGCTCTTGCCACCCATAGATTAGAAATCAGTTCTGATCAGATAGACAGAACCCATGTCTTCTAACTGTAGGTCCAGCATACTTCTGGTATTGCAGCATGATGTAAAGTGCCCAGTGAGAAGTATGTAAAATAGGACACAATATGAAATACTTTAGAAGTTCAGAGGTCATTCTGGTTGAAGGGATCATTGAGGAAGGGATCATGGAGCTTGATCTTAGAGAATAGACAATGACTTTGGGGAGGTGGAGAGAGGACACATGGATATTCTGTATGTGAGAAAAGACATGATGACTTAAGATTCAACACATAGTTAGGCAGGGAGGGGTGTGCTGCTACATTTTAACAGCCATCTGGGTGAACAATATATGCAAGTGACACTTTAAAGATGAAGTTGCATTATTAACATTTTCCTGAAATCTAGACAATCAACAAAACAACATAATGACCACAAACCGGTTTGCTGATTTTCTGAGCTGCAACTGCCACAAGGAACATTTAAAAATCAATGGGACTGCTGAGGAGCCAGCTGTGATGGGTTAGGGAATGGTGAAAAGACCAGTTGGATTGTAGACTATTGCTCCTATGGGAAATGTTAGAAGAAAAGATGGGAAAGGTCACCAGAAAGAGTATGTGGACTGACCATTTTCCTTTCACTAACTGCTCTTTGGCCTTCCACAATTAAATGTAGGCAGGCATTTTACACAGAATCATTTTCTCTGAGAGATAGGAAAATCAATATAGTTCAGCGTGGAAGCAGAAAACAGTGGGTAGAAGACAATTATTTGTGAATTTGGGCTAGAAAAGGAAAAAAAAGGAAAAATAAAGTAAAATGGGGTTCCTAATCAAAATCAGATTTTTGTTTGTTTTGGTTTTGCTCTTTTTAGATCAGGTTGATCTATTCAATTACATAGGAAATGGAGAAGAAGCCAGTGGACGTTTTAGCACTTTTTCTCACTTTTCTTACTGTATAGGATTCCACCATCTTCCCACAAAGGAGTAATCCCTGACTCCTCATTTTCTTTCACCCTTTTTGTGTCTTACCAATTGTCAAGTCCTCTCATTACTACCTTTGTAACATTTCTTTAATTCGTCTTCTTCTCACTGCTGATATTGCCATCACATTGATGCAGGTTCCCATTACCTCTCATCTGGACTATTGCAATTTCCATTTTAATCCATCTGCCCCTCAATTGTCAAATCAATCTTCCTTGAGCACAAGTTAGAAGCACCTCTTCTTCCTTCAATAAACTCCATGGTAATCTACTACTTCCATAATCAAATATAAAACTCTTTATCACTGATTCCTTCCTGACTTTCAAATCTTCTTATACCTTATATCTCTGTGCTCTGGTTCCAATGATAATAGCCTCCTTGCTGTTCCTTGAACAAGATACTACACTTCTATCTTCTTGCCTTTGCATGAACTGTTTGCCATGCTTGGAATAATATTCTTCCCCTTCTATTTTATTGATACCCTGGCTTCCTTCAAGTGTTAAATAAAGTTCTGCCTTGGGTGTAATGCCTTTACTAGTTCTCCTTTATCTTATTGCCTTTCTTCTATTGACTAATTCCATTTTATCACATACATATATGCATATGTATATTTTGTTTATATATATAATTTTTTATGATGACTACAATGAGATACCCTTGCTAAGAGATTCTTTTTTGTCTTTTTGTATCCTAGTGCTTAGCACAGTGCCTGGCACATAGTAAATGCCTAATAAATGCTTGTTGAACAAATGCCACAGAAGACAAAAAAGAGAAGAAAACTAAGGGAACAAGACAGAGAAAAATGGGAAAAAATGACACAGCTTGATAGCTTAGTCTTGTAAAGAAAAAAATATCTTTTTCATTAAAATAGGAGAAAATGATGAAAATAACATTGGAGAGATAAAGAAATGGTAACAATTAAAGGGAATAAAATTAGAAAGCTCATATCTTATGACCTCAATGTTCTTTATAAATTAATGGGTAAAGTCATCTATTGAGAAAAGAATGTGATTTAAGGGTTCTGATAAAGGCCTCATTTCTAAAATATATAGAGAATTGACTCAAATTTATAAGAATCCAAGCCATTCTCCAATTGATAAATGGTCAAAGGATATGAACAATTTTCTGATGAAGAAATTATAACTATTTCTAATCATGTGAGAAGGTACTCTAAATCACTATTGATCAGAGAAATGTGAATTAAGATAACTCTGAGGTACCACTATACACCTCTCAGATTAGTTAAGATGACAGGAAAAGACAAGAACAAATGTTGGAGGGCATGTGGAAAAACTGGGGCACTAATACATTGTTGGTGGAATTGTGAACAGATCTGGCCATTCTGGAGAGCAATTTGGAACCATGTTCAAAAAGTTATCAAACTGTGCATACCCTTTGACTCAGCAATGTTTCTACTGGGCTTATATCCCAAAGATATCTTAACAGAGGGAAAGGACCTGTATGTGCAAAAATGGGTATGGCAGCCTTTTTTGTAATGGCTAGAAACTGGAAACTAAATGGATGTCCATCAATTGGAGAATGGCTGAATAAATTGTGGTATATGAATGTTATGGAATTTTATTGTTCGGTAAGAAATGATCAGGAGGATGATTTTAGAAAAGCCTGGAGAGACTTACATGAACTGATGCTGAGTGAAATGAGTAGAACCAGGAGATCATTGTATATGGCACCATCAATATTATGCGATGATCAATTCTGATGAACGTGATTCTTTCCAACAATGAGATGATTGATTCCAGTTTCAATAAATTTGTGAAGAAGAGAGCCATCTACATCCAGAGAGAGGATTGTGGGAACTGAATGTGGATCACAACATAACATTCTCACTCTTTTTGTTGTTGTTTGCTTGCATTTTGTTTTCTTACCCTCTTTTTTTGATCTGATTTTTCTTGTACAGCAAGAGAATTGTATAAATACATTTATACATATTGGATTTAACACATATTTTTAACATGTTTAACATATTTTGAATTGCTTGCCATCTAGGGGAAGAGGTAAGGGGGAGGAGGAGAAAATCTGAAACACAAGGCTATGAAAGGGGTCAATGTGGTCAAATTATCCATGCATGTGTTTTGAAAATAAAAAAAAAAAAGCTTTATAGGAAAAAAAAAAAAGAATGTGACAAAAAGGTTTGAGGCAGAGAAAATTTGGAATATTCATTTTTGGGGAAATATGAATCCAGCAAGATATGACTTATTTAACTGTTGAATAATTCAGTTGCTCGATGATAATATTCAATAGATTCGATTAAAATTACTCCATAATTTTTCCCCTAAAAGTTCTCTTCTATAGTAGTAGAGAAGTAGTAGTAGAGAAAGTGTATCATAACTGATATAGGGTAGAACCAGGACTTCAAATCTTTCCTCAGATATTCACTAGATATACCAAGTCACTTACTACCTGGATAATTGCTTTATCTCTCTGGACCTCAGTTTTTTTATCTGTAAAATGAAGGGATTGGAGCAGGTGTCAACTAAAATTTCTTCCTGCTCTAAATCTGTGATCCTTTAATTGTCAAAAACTAGTCCAACCTAGCAATGGTAACTCTTATCTCTAAAGTATTTTCAGATTAGCTTCCCCCTCCTCAACAACCCTGTGAAGAAGTTATGAATTGTATTATCACTCTTTTATAAAAAGGGACAATTAAGCCTTTTAGTCACTCTCTGTGCTTCAAGTCTTTTCCTCTCCTAATCTATTTAGAAATTAAAGAGATTTTTCCCAAAGCTGGATCTGACCACATTACCTCCTACTCTATGAAGTCGGTTATGTTCCCTGTTGCTTCCAAGATATAAAGTTTTCTGTGTGGGCATTTAACACCCTTCACAGCCTTCCTGTCTTCCTAATCTTAAATTTTGCTTTTTTTCAGAATACTTAAGAATCCAGGTACTAGCCTGTTTGCTTCTTTCTTGTGCATGACTTTCCATCTCCTATTTCCTTGTCTTTTCACAGGCTCCAGGCTTGGAATTTTCTGACCCTTCATCCTTGCCTTTTAATTTCCCTGGAGTTCTTTGGGATTTAGCTTACATTACAATAGGAAACATTTTCTGTTCCTTCAGCTACTACTGTTATTCCTTGTGAGGTTACCATTCCCTTACTCTGTATATATCCTGAATATTCCAAATTATTTATGCGTTGTCTCCTTCATTAGAATGAAGTCAGACACTAGTTTTATGTTTCTCTTCATTCCCAGAAATTAACATAGTGCTGGGTGTATCTATGTGTTTAATAAATGTTCAACTAACCTACTATCCTACTCAAAGGCTCTTAAACCTCACTCTCTTGGCTCTATCCCTTTGACAGTTTTTTTCTGTTTTATCATCATTTCCTCTCAAGGGATCTTTACCTCAGAGACTCCTCATCACACCCACTTCCTCTCCATCCCGCCTTCTGGCTGTTAGACTTTTCCATCATCTACTTTTCAACTTTTCTATAGGATTTAGAGCCTAAAAGGACACCTAGTATAATTTCCAAGACAAATAAAATAACTGAGGTCTGGGGATGAGTGACTGGGGAAACTAGGAAAGCTGCCTGATTGTAATAAATAGTTTAATGAATCATCAGCCTTCCATTTATGACCTACAGTAACTTAACTAGGTCTCTTGGCATATAATCTGTCACTCCACACATAGTACATGCTTGGTAATTTATTATAACAAACAATCCATGCTGTGCAGACTGATTAAAATGATCAATGCACATATCACCTCTTGAACTTCTTTTTGGCATGGAACAGCAAGACAAATCTCTGAATTTTATATTTGTCTCAACTATCCACACTGAATTATTTTAATACAGATGTACAGTATCAAGACTGATGTAATATTAAATGTTATATGATATAATGTTAACTGATCTCAGGGAAGACCCCCTCGGTTTTTTGAGTGGGTTTTATACAGGGAATCAAATTGAAGGACATGGAAAAGAATTATACAAAATGTTAAAGTTTCAGTGGATTGAAATCTTGAGTGGTGGAGGAAGCACCGTCAATCCATTGAACTATAAGGGCCAAAAATGTTTGTGGCAGCCCTCTTTGTAGTGGCTAGAAACTGGAAAATGAATGGATGCCCATCAATTGGAGAATGGCTGGGTAAATTGTAGTATATGAATGTTATGGAATATGATTGTTCTGTAAGAAATGACCAGCAGGATGATTACAGAGAGGACTGGCGAGACTTACGTGAACTGATGCTAAGTGAAATGAGCAGAACCAGGAGATCATTATATACCTCAACAATGATACTGTATGAGGATGTATTCTGATGGAAGCGGATTTCTTCGACAAAGAGAAGATCTAACTCAGTTTCAATTCATCAGTGCTGGACAGAAGCAGCTACACCCAAAGAAAGAACACTGGGAAATGAATGTAAACTGTTTGCATTTTTGTTTTTCTTCCCGGACTATTTATACCTTCTGAATTCAATTCTTCCTGTTCAACAAGAGAACTGTTCGGTTCTGCGCACATATATTGTATCTAGGATATACTATGACATATTTAACATGTATAGGACTGCTTGCCATTTGGAGGAGAGGGTGGAGAGAGGGAGGGGAAAAGTCGGAACAGAAGTGAGTGCAAGGGATAATGTTGTAAAAAATTACCCAGGCATGGGCTCTGTCACTAAAAAGTTATAATTATATATAAAAAAAGAAATATAAGGGTCACATATATATTTTGTAAATTTACATTATTGTGAAATTATCCAACTTAATAGTATTTTGAGATGAAATGTAATGTATAATGTTGCTTTCAAGCTTTACTTCAAATCATGAGAATCCATGCTTCATTCTTAATAAAAGCACAAATGCAGTAGAATGTTAATATTATTTTCATAACAGAAATTCATTAAAAAATTCATCACAAAATTGAGACAATAACATAGTTTGAATGATTTAATCAATTCTAAATAAATTTAATTATACTGACATGCAATTAATCTACAGCAATTTCACAACTTATCATTTCTGAAGAAGGGGATGTGAAATATTAAATAATACTAGAAGTTAAGTAGGAACCAGATTATGGAAATCCTTAAGTGCCTTGTGGGGAATTTTTCATTTTATTGCAGAGGCAGTTGAGAATCATTAAAAGTTTTTGAATGAAGAGAAGGCAAAAGGTCAGACCTGTGCCTTAAGAAGGTTATTTGTCAGCAGGGTAGAGAAAGGATTGGATAGAAGAATGCTGGAAAGAAGAGGTCTAATTAGTTGATTAATATTTATGGACCAAGCATTGTGCTATGTATAGGAAATACAGAGAAAGGCAAAAGATAATCCAGGTTCCCATGGAACTCATATTCTGAGGAAGATGATGCACAAATAACACCTTTACCCTCTCCTTCCCTTCCCTCTCATCCCCTTTCCCCTCCCCTTCTGTTACCTCCCCCTCTCTTTCCCTTCCCTTCCTTCTCTTCTCTTCTTTCAAAGTAATCCATAGAAAGGAAGCACTAAAATTAAGGACAAATCAGGAAAGGTCTCCTGTAGAAAGTGGGAATAATTAGGAGGCTCTGGTAGTAGTTATATAGAAGGTGATGAGGACCTGGATTATGGTGAAGGTTATGTGAAGGGACAGTAAAGGACATATATCTGAACACTTTCAGTTTAGGGTAGAGAGATGAAGAGAATAGCAAGGAGGAGATTTGAATTGAATAGGCAAGACCTAACAACTAATTTGATATATGTGAAAGGAAAAAGGGAGAAAATATTCAAAGATGACTGAGTGATTATAAACTTGTATACCTGGAAGGTAAAAAGGATCTACTGGAATTCTCTGAGCAAGGAAATCACATGGTCAGATATGTACTCTAATCATATTAATTTGGCAGCTATGCAAAAGGTGAATTAAAGAGATGAGAGAATTGAGACAGAGAGACCTATGTCTCTCAGACTTTTTATTTGTCAAAGTTGAAAAATAAGGGAGAAGAATTTATCCAAGAGTGATTTCTCAACTAAGTTGCTTCAAAAGCCTCTGAAACTGTTTTATCTTTTCTTAGATCTCTAGGATTACTTTTGTGAAGTAATCAGAACTAACATGTTAAAGCAAATATGTATGAGGCATTTTAAACAAATTTATCAATTATATCATTTTTGAGGGGGGGTCCAAAGTACTAGATTATCATATCTTTTCTTTCTTCAACATCTTGTCAAATCCAAATGTCTAAAACTGAGTTTCTTTCACTGTTCCTCAAAGGAGATCCCTCTCTCCTAATTTAAAAAAAAATTTTTCAATGGCATCACCACTAAACTTCTAGTCTTTCAGGCTTAAAACCTCCAAGTTATCTGTAACTTCTTTTTCAAGAACTAATCTGTCACTAATCCCAACATATTTTTCTTTTGCAGTAGCAGTCATCTTTTTTTTTTAATTCTAAGTTCACTATCACCATCTTTATTCAGTTCTTCATTATCTCATATCTGATATTCTGCAAATAGTCTTCTAACTGATCTGTCTCTCTCTTGCCTCTCTGATCAATCAATTCTGTACTTTAACCTAAATAGTCTTTCTGAAATTTCACTTCCATTATGTCATTCTCTTCTTTATAAATCTTACAATCATTGTAACCTCAGTTCCAAGTGCATTGATATGGGACTATCTCATTATTGGTAGAGATCAATACTTCATTCAGTGCTTCAGGAGGCAGATCAGAGTTTGTGAGGAAAAATTGCCTTGGAGAAGGAGATAGAGCTCCTGTCATGTTGACTTCAACTCAATCTTCTTTTTTCCAATAACCTAGATGCAGTGCAAAGTAGGGTTGATGGTTTGCATTTTCTGTCATGAAGCTGGATGGCAAAAACTTCTGAAGCAAAAACAGAGTCCAAAGCAATTTGGAAAGTACTGGAAGAGAACTGAAGAAATTGGAGTTCCATCATTCTGTGCATCTCTGCCTCAACCTTGATGCAGTCATAGGCCATTGATCTCTACCAATAAGGATATGTCACAGCTATTGTATAAATTGTTCTGTTTCTCTTCATTCATTCTGCATCATTTCATTCAAGTCTTCTTAAGTTTCTCTGAGACTGTTCCTTTCATATGAGATCAAAATTGAGTTGGCAAAGTCATTTGTGTTATATTGGGGGCTTCATTCTGTCACTTCCTATTTACCCATAAGTTCTGTACTCCAGTATGGAGCCAACCTGGAGATTTTAGGAGGATCTATCCAAGCAGAGGGAGGAGCAGAAGGTATGTCAGATGTATAAATTCCATAGCTGAAGTGATCTTTTAGGATAAAAATGTTTGTAGGGCAGGCTGAGTAGAAAAATCAGGAGGACTTAGGTCAGTCCAGTGATTCAGGGGCTAGGGTGTCTTAAAGGACCAGCTCAGTTTATCTGCTGATGGAACCATGGATTAGTATACAGGATAAATAAGAGGGTTAGATATAAGAAAATGGGGAAAGAAGGGAGGGAAGATAGAGAGAAAGGAAGGGGAAGATAAAGGGAGAAAGAGAGGAGAGAGAAAATGAGAAAGAGAGACAGACAGTGAGAAGAGAGACAGAAACTGAGAAAGAGAGACAGAGACACACAGAGAGACAGAGAGAGATTGAGAAAGAGAGAGATTCTGAGAAAGAGAGAGGGGGGAGAAAAAGACAGAGAGAAAGAGAGACAGAGAAAGACAGAGCGACAGAGAGACAGAGATACACAGAGACAGAGACACAGAGAGAGAGAGACAGAGACACAGAGAGAGACAGAGAGAGACAAAGACAAAAAGAGACACAGAGAAAGAGAGACAGATTGAGACTGAGGCAGAAACAGAGACAGAGAGATAGAGAGATAGAGACAGAAACAGAGACAGAGAAACAGAGAAAGAGAATACAGAGACAGAGAGAAAAAGAGAGAGAGAGAGAGAGAGAGAGAGAGAGAGAGGGAGGGAGGGAGGGAGAGAGAGAGAGAAAGGAGGAGAGGGAAAAAGGGAGAAAGGGAGGGAAGGAGGGAGGGAGAGAAAACCCTCAGGATTGCACAGAGCAACAACTCAAGTCATTCCTCCCTAGTAATGATGTTACCTCTCCCAGCCCCCAAATCTCATTTGATATTCCCACAAAATCAGCACAGTTTCTCTTGAAGAGTTAAATAAGCACCAGGAGTAGTAATATGAAATAAATTTGGGAAAAGCAATAGATTTTAAAAGAGTATTATATAAAATTACAATTCAATCTACTTGAAATCGAGTCAAGCATTCATTACAGGGTACAAAGGTTTGCTAGTTTGTTTTGTGAATAGCACAAAGAGAAAGCAAGGAAAGAGGTTTTAACAATTAACAATTAATAAGGGGAAAGACAAGTTCCCTAGTGGAACTCACAATTAACCAGAATAAAATTATTATTAAAGAGAATACACCATCAGGTGGGAGTGTGCCATTGATTGCAGACTAAATCCATAGAGGAGTTTTGCAAACTAACCTGAAAAGGGAGTTATCAAGGGAAGGAGATTATACTATTGACTGATGCGCCAACCTAGAAGGGATTTATCAATCAAAACGAGTTAGCTATAACAAGGAGAAAAACACTATGAGGCAATAGAGCGGAGGAGGTGATGGGAAAGATACTATGAGTTAGGACACCATATAGGCTAACTCTAAAAAGAATTTGGCTTCAAAATATTCTTTGGATGTATCACTCTAGTGCCCAGCCTCTTAACTATGGTTCAGGGTCTTGGTACCAAATGTGTGGGTTACAAAATTATGATTTATTATCAGTAAATTTTTGGTTTGTATACCTATTTTATACAGCTAGATATGTGGGCTCACATAAAAATTTCCTGGGGGAAAAGGGTTAGTGAGTGGAAAAAGTTTAAAAAGCCCTGTTTTTATGGATAGACTTAGGAAGACCTTTGTTCAAATCCTATCTTAGATATTTACTAGCTAAGTGACTGGGCAAGTTATTTAATTTCTGTTTCTCAGTTTCTTTCTTTCTTTTTTTTAAAATTCCTGCTTCTAAAGTGTTTTCCTAATATATTTTTTCTTCTTTTTTAAAAAGTTTTTTTTTTATTTTCAAAATATATGGACAGATAATTTTTCAACATTGACCCTTGCATAGCCTTGTGTTCTAAATTTTCCCCTCCTTCCCTTCACCTCCTCCCCTAGATGGCAAATAACACATGTTAAATATGGTAAAATATATGTTAACTCCAATATATGCATACATATTTATATAATTATCTGGCACCACAAGAAAAATCAAATAAAAAATGAGGAAGAAAATAAAACACAAGCAAATAACAATAAAAAGAGTGAAAATGCTATGTTATGATCCACACTCAATTCCCACAGTCCTCTCTCTGGATGTAGGTAGATGGCTCTCTTCATCACAAGATCATTGGAATTGTCTTGAATCATCTCAGGCCACATCCATCAAAGCCGATAATCATATAATCTTGCTGTTGCCATGTACAATGATCTCCTGGTTCTGCTCATTTATCAGTTCACATAAGTCTCAATCAGGCCTCTCTGAAATCATCCTGCTGATCGTTTCTTATAGAACAATAATATTCCATAACATTCATATACATAACTTATTCAGCCATTCTCCAACTGATGGACATCCACTAAGTTTCCAGTTTCTTGCTACTACAAAAAGGGCTGCCACAAACATTTTTGCACATGTGGGTCCCTTTCCCTCCTTTAAGATCTCTTTGGGATATAAGCCCAGCAGAAACACTGCTGGGTAAATGGGTACGCACAGTTTGATAGCCCTTTGAGCATAGTTCTAAATTGCTCTCCAGAATAGTTGGATCACTTTACAACTTCACCAACAATGTATTAGTGTTCCAATTTTCCCCATCCCCTCCAACATTCATCATCATCTTTTCCTATCATCTTAGCCAATTTGAGAGGTGTGTAGTGGTATCTCATAACTGTCTTAAATTGAAGTTCTCTGATCAATAGTGATTTAGAGCACCTTTTCATATGATTAGACATGGTTCAATTTCTTCATCTGAAAATTGTCTGTCCATATCCTTTGACTATTTGTCAATTAGAAAATGGCTTGAATTTTTATAAATTTGAGCCAATTCTCTCTCTATAAATATATTAGAAATTATGTCTTTATCAGAATTTTTGAATATAAAAATGATTTCCCAGTTTATTGCTTCCCTTCTAATCTTGTTTGCACTAGTTTTGTTTGTACAAAACCTTTTTAACTTAATATAATTGAAATTATCTATTTTGTGTTCAGTAATGAGTGCCAGTTCTTCTTTGGACACAAATTCCTTCCTTCTCCACAGATCCGAGAGTCAAACTATCTCTTGTTCTTCTAATTTGCTTATAATATTCCTTATGTTTAAATCATGAACCCATTTCAACATATATTATCTTGGTATATGGTGTTAAGTGTGGGTCAATGCCTGGTTTCTATAATACTTGTTTCCAATTTTTCCAGTTTTTATTTTTATTTTAGTTTTTGTCAAGTAGTGAGTTTTTAATCCCCAAATCTGGGGTCTTTGGATTTGTCAAACACTAGATTACTATAGTAATTAGCTATTTTGTCCTGTGAATCTAACCTAACCCATTTATCAACTACTTTATTTCTTAGCCAGAACCAACATGACCTCTGCTTTGTAACATAGTTTTAGGTCTGGCATAGCTATGTGCCACATTTTCTTTTTCTTTTTTTAAAAATAATTATAACTTTTTATTGATAGAATCATGATAGAACAACATTATCCCTTGCATTCACTTCTGTTCCGACTTTTCCCCTCCCTCCCTCCACCCCCTCCCCTAGATGGCAAGCAGTCCTATGCATGTTAAATATGTCACAGCATATCCTAGATACAATATATGTTTGCAGAACCGAATAGTTCTCTTGTTGCACAGGGAGAATTGGATTCAGAAGGTAGAAATAACCTGGGAAGAAAAACAAAAATGCAAATAGTTTATAATCATTTCCCAGTGTTCTTTCTTTGGGTGTAGCTACTTCTATCCAGCACTGATGAATTGAAACTGAATTAGCTCTCTTTATCGAAGAGATCTACTTCCATCAGAATACATCCTCAAACAGTATCATTGTTCAGGTATATAATGATCTCCTGGTCCTGCTCATTTCACTCAGCATCAGTTCATGTAAGTCTCTCCAGGCCTTTCTGAAATCATCCTGCTGGCCATTTCTTACAGAACAATAATATTCCATAACATTCATATACCACAATTTACTCAACCATTCTCCAATTGATGGGCATCCATTCATTTTTCAGTTTCTAGACACTACAAACAGGGCTGCCACAAACATTTTGGCACATACAGGTCCCTTTCCCTTCTTCAGTATCTCTTTGGGGTATAAGCCCAATAGTAGCACTATTGGATCAAAGAGTATTGTGCCACATTTTCTTATTCTGTTAAATTAAGTCATTGTTTTTGATGTCTCCTGATAGCTTTCTATATAATTATAAAACTTATCTTGAATTCAAGATCGTCTCATAAAGCCTTTTCCTGGTCTAAAATTATTGTGCCTATGAACTGTCATTCTGTACTATTTATTTGCCCATTAATCACATAATCCTTGGTGACATCTCTTCTAATGTTGGTTTGAAGTGGTATTTCCATCTTTAATTTTGTATAGGTTTCTAGAACCTCCCCTATACTCTTTAAAGGACCCCATCCTTCTTAATGTCTCCAAAATGCCTCATGTAGCATTGTTCACAAAATCAAGAACAACCTTTAACTTTATAGACTTAGCATACTATTCAGGTGTGTCAACCTAGTTGTTCATGATGGGGATGGTGTGCCATCTGTTATAAACAGAAATATCAACTCATTGCTGTACTTCCTCTGAGCTCATAAAAATTGGTTGGGCTGCCTATAAATTTCTGGGCTCATGAATATGCTGTGAAGTGGCACAAAATGACTATTCTATTCACTGCTATCTACTCTACACGGATACATCTTGTGCACATAAATAACTACAGACAGTATAAATACAGAGTAATTGAGAAGACATAAGCTGAAAGAATAAGTAAAAGCATTGAGCAAGGTGGGAGTTGAGTTGACCCTCAAAAGAGATCACAGTTTCTAAGAGGGAGAAGTGAGTTTCTAAGAAGGAGGCTATATCTGCTAAAGGCCTCTGGTGAAAAACTGGAATGGAGTGAATTCTAAAAATTGTATATATATACTGTAAGAAATTATTGAGAAAGCCACATGAAGCAGGGAACGTTTCAATTTTGTTTTTGATTAGCATAGTGCTGGCACATAATAGGGTTTTATTAAATGCTTAATTAATTGTTTGGCTATAGCCCATGTTGATTGGTTTGGTTAGGTAAAGATGTTTCTTTTCCCTTCTTCTTTCTTACAGGAATTTGCCTGACAGAGGGAGAACTAGTCTAAATAATATGACTAGAATTATCTTTTAAACATCAAGGTTATAAACTGTATAAGTCATAGATAATAATTGGCCATCCTGTTGAACTAACCCAGGAGTCTCACAGAATTAATACATACTGTACCTACTGGGGTTCACCTATAAAATTAGAATGATCCATAATGTAATGTTTCCTTCTCTGAGGGAATTGAAAGTAGCATTTAGCGAACATTTCTAAAAAACATGATCTCAAACAGTGCAGTATATTACTAATTTTATCGTGGTAGTGACTTTATGAAACCACTGCCACTACAGCATGGTTTTTATGCTTTATTATCTTTTGATGTAAATGACTACTTGCAAGAAAGAAAACTCAATGAAAATGTCAGAGTAGTCCTAAGTTCCATGCATGTCTGGCTTTATAGACTGTTAACAGATCTGATAGTGTCTCAAAGTGTTATTATTAGGAATTCTTAATACACATCTTATTGGCACAATAAATGAAAATGACTCTTTCAAAGATATCATCATCTCCTAACTTCTGTGTTTATTAATAGTACATTTGGAAACTTAACATGCAGATCATTGGTAATGTATCTGCTAATGCCTTCCATTTCTTGTGTCAATGACATTTTGTGTATTTAAGAAAGATATTAGTCATTTAATCTGTGTACTTATTGTAAGTAGGCATGGTAAAGTGTTTATCAATAAATAATCTCCTTTATCTAGTTAGCTAAACATTTTTCAAAGTATTTTCAAAGAAACAATTGCAATGTCTATCTTTACAATATGGATTAAACACATTAAAATCTACCTGAGTATGTGTTTGATGTAAAACAGAGATAATGGGTATTAAGAATCTAAATCGGTGCCATTTATGCTTGCTCAATTAATTTAGGTCTTCCACTCAATCTGGTAGGTGCAGGGCAGTATCTCTGTGCTCGCCTCTGCCCCATTTCCTTCTTTTCAAAAGGATTTAAAAAGAATCAAATATATTTGTAAATGAGTCAGATTCAGTTTCCCTTTAAATTAGGGAGCACTTTTGTAAACTGCAGTCTTAAAAGTCATCCATTATAAATAATATTTAACATAAATCAATAATTTATCTCAATTTGAAACATTTTATATTTCAAGGATTAAATTCAACCTATGAAATGACATAACTTTTGTTACTCCCTTTTCCCATATCAGAATTATTTATCTATTCATTCCCATTTAATTTTTTCATTTAATTAGTTTACATTCAGTTCTTCTCTTTTTGTTTTTATTTTCCTGCATCCTTTCATAAAAATCTTTCTAGATTTAATGACAGAATGTGCTATTTTAAAGTTTTTTTTCTCTGACTTTAGCCTTCTCAGAATTCTAAGAGTATCCATAACTTTGAGGGATGATTATTGAAGCAGTTATTCTCTGACCCAGACTTCTACAACTAATAGTTGTTCAGTTTTGAAGATAGCAAGAACTTATATGCTGGAGAGAGATGGATAACGGACCTGGTTTATGATCTTAGAAGCAATGTAATTTCTGGTTATAGAATTTATCTGATTATAATCATAAGTGGAAGTGCATTTTAGGAAGAATACTGAGGTTGAAAACTGAAATATAAGGGATAAGAGAATGAAAAAAGGGGTGATGTCAAAACTATCAAGTAAGTTGTAAGTTGTAAGTGACAGATACAAGAACGGCTATTGATGAATAAATCTAGCTGAGCTAGATTGAAAGCAGAGAATGAAAAAAGTGACTCAGAACATCACTTAATTTGATAAAGATATTCTCAAAGTGATGTCAGTCATACAGTTTGGATAAATCTAGTTTAACCATTAAAAAAAATCTCTTTAGTACAAAAGGTTCATTATTAAGGAAGTTTTATTCTCAAAAAAAAAAAAAAAATGAGGAAGACAAGGAAGTTTACAGTTCCAGAGTTATGAGTTATCCTGAGCACATGGATTTTCTTCACTCATGTCTCTATGAGCATGATAACATTTCCTCACAGATCCTAAATATCCTAATGAGAGTATGATTCAGGATTAATATGTGTATTATGATATATTTACTATCTATATATTTACTTCAATATATAACTACTAGGATATTATTATTTATTTTGCCTTATTGCTGATTACTATCCCAGCCATATGGAGTCTAAGTCCCTTAGACTTGTTGGATTTCTGAAGACCATGCAAGTTGCCACATCTTCCATTATATATTACTGTAATGACCAGATATGTTTTCCTGCTTCCAGAGAACTTAAGAGCCACTGTATACTTGTTACATATCCTTGTATTAGGATAAAGTAAATCTCCTTTTATTAAATATCTAGTGATTCCAGAACCATTTCAGACCACTGGTATTGGAACACACCTTATACAAAGGCTCTCAGCAATCTGATTTCTTTTAAAATTCAACTGAAAAAAAAATCCTTCTCATCCTTTCTCCCCCTCCTTTCCTCAATGAGAAATAAAATCCAAAAATTCATTATAAACTTATATAATAAATTTGCAAAATAAAATCTACCTTGTCTTTGTCGCTCTCTCCCCATATGTATGCACATATATGATTTTGTAAAATAGCCTGATATGTAGAACTATTCATCCATTCCTTCCTGCTTAAAAAAAAAATTCCTAGTGGATAGAGCACCAGCCCTGAAGTCAGGAGGACCTGAATTCAAATCTAGTCTCAGATACTAAATTGCTTCTTAACTGTGTGACCCTGGGCAAGTCACTTAACCCCAATTGCCTCAGGGGGGAAAATTCCCTTTCTTGATCTTTTGTTCTCAAGATGAATTTTGTTTCAATTTTTTGTTCTAAATCTGTTCTAGTTAGGAAAAATCTAGATAGATTTTTTTTTTGTAATTTGATTGATATGACACTGAATAAATACAATAATTTGAGTAGTCCTGTTTTTTCCTTTTAATAAAATTTATTTAAAATTTAAGTGCAAAATAAGAAAAGAGAAAAAAATCATTTCTGCATGCACAGCAGAACATGAAAGGATTCAATATAAAGAAATAAATTTTCATTTCAAGAAAACCTATGTAATAAATATTATATGTTGTTTTTAAAGCTGTCTAGTTGTTTTTTTTTTTTTTTTTTGCTTCCTTGGAGGTTTTCTTTTGTTCTTTGCCTTAAACTTTTTACTTTACTTTTCCCCTTCCTCCCTCCTTTTCTCACTGCCCCAAGAATGCTAAAATTAGGTGCAGATACTATACCTATCCATAATCTATCTATCTATCTATTTATCTATCTAGATATAGATATAGATACACACATCTTATATATACATATATACATATATGTATATATATACATATATATACACACATACTCATATCCATGTTTTTACAAATACATATGTACTGATATAATACATACATATAGATATAAATACCCATACACACACATATAAGACTGTATTATGTTTATTTCTACTTGTAATCAATTTCTTAGGAGGTGGATAGCATCATCTTTCATAAGTCTGTCTTTCTACATTTTTCTAAATCAATCAGCTCATCATTTCCTGGACTAGAGCAATATTCCCAACCAATTACACTCTATCTGACACATTATCTATAAAAGTTTCCCCGCCCCTCCCCCATTTTTCTGCAGTACTTCTATTCTTGGCTGCACAGATTTTTATAAAAGAAAATTGTAATTTAAAGGAATTAAAATCATCCATTTTATACTTAACAATATTCTCACTTTATAATATGGTTTAAGGTATGTTACTATTGAATCTCCTTTGCATCTTTTTTCTTCTAGTTTCTTTGAAGTTCCTGACCTTTTATTCTTCTATTGAAATTTGTTATTTTTCTCTTAATTGAGTCAAATACTTTGTTAATAATTTAATTGGAGTGACATTACATAAATAAATTAGATAAATTGTTACTTTAAAAATTATTTTGCCTTTACCTACCAAGAATAATAAATATTACTTAGATTTAATTTACTTTATATATACTTTAGAACTAAATTATTTAGATCTAACTTTATTCATATAAAATTTTATGTTTATATTCATATAATTCTTGTGTCTATTTTGACAGGTATGCTCTCAGGTATTTTATATTTGACTATATAAATTTATATATAACTTGACTGTTATTTTAAATGACTAAATTGAATAATATGACAAATATATTTTTTTATTTTTATCTTTTGATTTAATTTAGTTTAGCCTTAACTTTATCTGTAATCATAATTACCACCCTTACTTTTTTATATAATAAATTCTATTCCTAATCTTTATATTATGTGTTTGTGTGTATCTCTAATTTTAGAGCATTTCCTGAAAGCAGCATATTGTTGAATTTAGATTTTTGCCTGCTATCAGTTTCTGTTTTGTGGTTAAATTTGTCCCATTCACATTCTAAGCTATAATTATTTGTTGTATATTTTCTGCCTTACTTTTTCTTTCCTTTTTATCCTTCTCCCCATATTCCGAACCCTCTTCAGCCCTCAGCTTTATTTCTACTGATTATTGTGTTCTCTTATTCCTTAACATACTAACTCCTCCAAGAATGCTTCTCTTATCCTCTAGGTCCATCCTACCCCATTACCTTCTTAATTGTTTTTGAATTTAGAAGACTTTTATATATACATACATACACACACACATACACACACACACACACATATGCACACTATACATACCCACAGATATATACATATATATATATATACATAAATATGTATATATATATCCCTCTTTCATGCATTCTCAATGAAAGTAAAGTTTCAGCACCCCCACTAGCTTCTTTTGTATTTATTTTTCTTTTTTGGATAGATAGATAGAGATAGGAATAAAGAATCACACCATCATATGTAACAGTCCAATATGTAATATGTCAAAATTTCCCTTACTTTCTGCTGATTTTGCCATGAAAACCTTTTGGTTTGTTCAATATCCATTTTTTTCCTCCCTTTAGTAGTATGCTTAACTTTGCTATATAAATTACCCTTGATCTTAATTCTACCTTTTTTACTCTTCAAAATATAGTATTGTAAGTTATGGCATACAAATGTTATGGAATATAGAATATTTTTATTGTTCTATAAGAAACGATCAGCAGGATGATTTTAGGAAGGCTTGGAGAGACTTGAATAAACTGATGCTAAGTGAAGTCAGTAGAACCAAGAGTACACTATATACAGCAACAACAAGATTACATGATGATCAATTCTGATGACTTTTTTCACCAGTGAGGTATGTCAGACCATTTCCAATGGTCTTATGATGGAGAGAGACAACTGCACCCTGAGAATGCTCTGTAAGGACTGAGTTTGGATCCCAGCACAGTATTTTCACTTTTGTTATTGTTATTTATTTGCATTTTTTCTTTCTCATTGTTTTTCCTTTTTGATCTGATTTTTCTTGTGCAGCATGATAATTGTGGAAATATATATAGAAGAATTTAACATGTTTTAAATCCAATATATTACTTGCGGTCTAGGGAAGGAATGGAAGAAGAGAGGGAGAAAAAATGTAACAAGGTTCTCCAAGAGTGAATGTTGAAAACTATCTGTATATGTTTTGTAAATAAAAAGCTTTATAAGAAACACAAGCATACAAAATATACTATTTTAAGACCCAGTCCAACATAATAATTGCTAGGTCTTATGTAATCTTTATTAGAGCTTCATGATATTTAAAATGTTGTTTTGGTGGCTTTTTTTCCTTGTTATTTCCAACATTTTCTCCTTAAACTGGGAGCTTTGACAATTGACTATGATATTCCTGTAAGTTTTCCTCTTGGAATCTCACATGATGATTGGTAGATTTTTTATTTTTTCAATTTCTGTTTTGACTTTTTATGGAACTTCAGGTAATTTTTCTTGATAATATCTTGTAATATTGTATCAGGATTTTTTAATCATAATTTTAGGCAGTTTATTTAAATTATCTCTTCTCTATATCAGTTGTTTTTCCTGATAAGATATTTCATATTCTTTTTATTTTTTCATTCTTTTGATTTTGCTTTATTATTTCTTTGTGTTGTAGATTGTCATTAGCTTCCCTTTGTCCAAGGAATTATTTTCTTCCCTAAGTTTTTGATTCTTCATTTAAAGTTGGATGACTTTTCCCCTCATAATTTTCTTGATTCTCCCCTCTCTCCCAGTTGCCTCCACACCATTTGTGTGCTAGCTCTTTCTCTTGCACAGCAACCGCCCAACCTGGGATGATTCTGGTTAGCACAGTTGTATATGGTGTCCAGGTTCTTCAGTCTTCCATTCAGTCTTCATACTCCTACCCTTTCACAGATGAATGTTTCTAAGGTTGAAGTCACCTCCCAACTTCAATTGCTCCCAGGCTGTTTTTTGTTGATTCTGCACTTGGCCTGGAGATGTTTGCATTTAGGCTGAAATTTTACCCTGGAGATTAGCTCTTTCTTGGACTATTCTTGAGTTATATAGAACAACTGCTTAACCTTGACTTTTATTACTTCTGTTGCTCTATATTCCCTCTGAAGCAATGCTTTGTCTTTTTTTTTTTTTTTTGGAGGAAATTTAGAGAGCCCAATTTTTTTTTCCTGTTCCACTATCTTCCCAGAATCCTTCTCTTTAATTTTAATTTAATTTTTGAGATATATTTCTCAACCTCAATATGAACAACTGCTATTTTTCCAATTATTTAGATTTGTCATTATTTACATAAGGAGCATTTTGGAATTGTATTCATAGTTCCTGTGTGTGTTCTGGCACGTCAATTCCCAAGTTGTTTTTGTTTTTTGTAGTTATTTTAAATAGAATTTTTCTATCTCTGGTTACATTTTGTTGGTGATATACAAAAATGATAAATAATGCTGAATAATCTGGTTTCAATTCAATTTAACAAACATCAATAAGAACCTATCTTGTGCCAAGCACTTTAATATGCCCTAAGAATTCAGACAACAAGGAAAACAGTCATCTTCAAATAGTTTACTTCCTACTTGTAGAGAACAAAGTGTAATGGAATTCTCTTGTTGGAATCCTTACAAAGTGCTAATTTAGCATGGTATTTAGCAAATCCTCTAGCTCACTAATGTACTTAAGTACTCATTGGAATTCACACATTTGGGAGATTTCAGAGTTTAGTATGAGATATCCAAATTCACACCTCCCTTAATCCCTGCCTCCAGAAGGAGTCTTCAACCTTTGGGAGATCATATATTAAGAGGCTCTTAGCTTTGGGTGAGTGAGTTATTTGGGAACATTGCCAGGGGTCAGAGAGGAGCACTCTGGGAGACTGAGAGCCAGAAGCCCTCTCTGGGAGGCAAGACAGATTCATTTCCAACTTTCACCTTGGTGCTGGCTGGAGGCTGAAGAAAGCAGAGGCAGAAGCAAAGGACAAAGCTGCAAGAGCTCTTAGAACCAAGGAGAGAGAGAGAGGCCTCTAAGAAAACTAACTGGGCTATATTGGAGACAATAAAAGATTTGAACTTTTAGCCCCTGGCTGCATTTGGGTGATTATTACTTTTAACTGAAACTAAGGCTGCCTCCAGAAAACCTCCCCAAGAAACCTGTTCCCAGAGAGAACCATTATATTTTAAAGAAGAAAAACACTACATTCTCTATTTCTTGTTTTGTTATGAATTCTTCCCCTATCCAGAGATTAGACTAGTAATTTTATTCCATGGTTCTCTAATTTGTTCATGATGTCATGTGTCTTTACTAAACTTGTGACTCATTATTAATGAAATCTTGGTGTGTACCCATTCTTTTTCAGTGTGTATTTGTGGTACAATACAAAGTTTCTTAAACTGTTGTTCACAAACCATATGGTCATGTAACTGAATGTGGAGATTGTGAAATTATGATTTATTATCAGTAAATGTTTGATTTACATGTTTCCCTTACATATCTATGTATGGGAGGTGATATCACATAGAATTTTCTCAAACCAAAAGAGGTAGAAAGTAGAAAAAGCTTAAGAAGCCTTGGCATTGTACAATCCAGATTTATGGGTAGAAATATTTTGTAGCTACTTTTCTTAGAATAACATCTTAGTAAATGCTTTTGCTTGCCTATCTAACATGGGCAACTGGGTAACTTACTGAATAGCACACTAGGCATGGAATCAGGAAGACAAATTCAAATCCAGCTTCAGACACTAGCTGTGTGACTGGGCAAGTCATTTAACTTTTCAATTTCTGCCTCAATTTCTGCAACTATAAAATGAACACAATAACATCTATCTTCTTGAGTTGTTGTGAGGGTTAAATGATATACAATTCCTAAATTAGGAATGGAGCTAGGGATTTCCAGAGGGTGGGTGTAAAAGAGCAGCATTTCAGGCATGAGGGATAGTCTACTCAAAAGTATTAAGATAGGAAGGGCAATGCAGATACAATGGAGCAGCTTGTCATTCTAGACAATGTCAAGGATGTGAAAAAGGGAATAAATAAATAAATAAATAGATAGATAGATAGATAGATAAATAAATAAATAAATGGAAATAATTTTGAAAAGGTTTAGGTAAGAAATAGAGGAACTGACATTTTATCTTAGTGCAAATGAGAATCCACTAAAGCTTCTTGAATAGTAAAGTGACCTAGTTTGGGCTTTGTTTTTCAGTTGTTTTCAGTAACCCCACTTAAGGTGTTATGGCACAGTTCTCTTTTATTATCCTGACTCAGTTTCCCTAAATTGTGTTGCCTCGGTTTCCCTAATTGTTCTGCCTCAGTTTATAATTGTTCTGCTCAACCACCCCTCTGTCCTAAACATGATGATCCAAATAAGGAGAAAAACCTTCTATCTTAGGAATCATCAAAATGTTGGGTGCCTTTCCCCATTCTGTAATCCCAATTATCAGATATCCCCCATGCCTCCCCTCACCCTGTCAGAACTGGATTGTTAGTCCTGTTCCTGCTCTCAGCACCCTGATTCCACCCTGCCTTGGTCTACGCCCTGTGTCTGAGCCGTGTGTATATATGTCATTGAGAACTCTCATTATTTGCTGGATTCTTGGAGATGATAGTCTCATTCAGCCCTGGGACCAAACCATGGATCCATTTGGTCCCAGTAAATCTCTCCCTTTCAAATAAAATATTAAATACTCTCTAATCTCTATTTCGCCTCAATTTCTCCGATATTAAATAGTTTCTTGGCAAAGATCCTGGAGTAGTATTTGCCTCAGCACATTTTACAGATAAGGAAATGGAGGCAAACAGGATTAAATGACTTGTCACACAGCTAATAAGTAAATGTCTGAGGCCAGATTTGAACTCAGGAAGAAAAGTCTTCCAGACTGTCCCCTATGCTTGGAATGCTCTTCCTTCTCCACCCCAACTACTGACCTCCCTGGTTTCCTTTAAATCCTAATTAGTATTTTATCTTCTACAGACATCCTATTCCAGATGTTCTTAATTCAAGTGTTTCTTTCTTTCTTTCTTTTTTGTTATTGATTATCTCCCATTTACATTGTATATGGTTTACTTTGAATACATGTTTGTTGTCACTCCTAACAGATTGTAAGCTCTTTAAGGGCAGGGATTGTTTCTTACCTCTTTTTGCATCATTAGTGCTTGGCAGAATGCCCACCATATTGTAGTTGCTTAATAAATATTTATGTACAGATTGAATTTGTACTCCAAGAGAGTTAACTCAAAGGTTAAGTGATTTTGTCTAGAATGACATTGCCAATATGTGTCTGGGTCAGGACTCTCACTACAATTTATTATATATTTAAAAGGCATAACAAGTTGTATATAATAGATTTCCAGTTTCATGTACAATCTTCTTTTTTATATTATAATACAGAAATACTCATTTTATTTCATAAATTAAAAATAAAATAAATAAAACACATTGAAAAACCATTAAAATACATTGAAAAAGAATATGACTCTGAAACTAGTAAACTTTTCATTAAATTAATTACTATTCCTTTCATTAGAAATATACTGTA
Organism: Antechinus flavipes; assembly: GCF_016432865.1. Lineage (NCBI taxonomy): Eukaryota > Metazoa > Chordata > Mammalia > Dasyuromorphia > Dasyuridae > Antechinus > Antechinus flavipes. The sequence goes on from NC_067398.1 coordinate 169,424,237, forward strand.
GAACTTAGGGGGAGGAGAGTAATTTGATAGAGAAACAATGATTTTCATATAGAAGCTATTAATGCTTAATATGATAAGTATGCATATATAAATTATATTGTATATAAAAAGTTTATGGTATGTCTTCCTATTATCTCAAAATTAACTTTATAACTTAAATACTATATTGGGCAAGAACATGGCCCCCCTCTACTCCCCACATCCTAACATTCAGCTTTCCATGCATTTTCTTGCTGTATTTTCTAGTATTCCTCTGTGGACCATTACAGTTCTGAAATAGCAACACAGCCAGAACACTTTTCATCTGAATTGTCTTCTAGAATTATATAACCTAAACAGTTCCTCCACAAATACTTCACTAATGAACCTCTTTGCTCTAATGTTTTCATGTTATATTTTATGCTTTTCTTATTCTAAAAATTGCAAAAAACCCTCATAATTTACAGTCATCTTTTATGATGATTTTCCAAGTCATAAGGTATCAATATACAACAGAAATCAATTACTTTCCATCTCTTTCATTTTCTGGGGAAATGACAGGGGTGTGGGGGGAAGACAAGAAACTTGATGAGGATTCTCATAGAGTATCTTACATTTAGATACTGGCAAAGAGAGGCAGCTGAATATAGTAGCCTGAAGTTCTGAGACATATATCTTCAGGACTGTACGATAGTTCTAACCAGCTCTTGAACGTGATTATTAAGCTTTCATTGTGAGCATCAATACCTGAGCAATCCCTTGTTGCTGCAGTAAAATATGGAAATAGGAAAACTTATGGTTTGAGTATGTGACAGGAGGATAGGGTTAGCCACAAAAGGACAGGAGATACAATGCAGAATCAGACTATGTTTATAAGAGGAATGTGTTAACAGAATAAAAAGTAAGAGTAGTGAGTCTGTTAATAGGAAAGACAGTATATATGAAATAATCTGGGAGTATCAAATCTGGCGTTTGGGTTCCCAGTTGTTGCTTTGGAATCTATGAAAAGGTCTCAAGTAGACATAAAATCCTAGAGCACAAAGACTGATTGTTGCCTCTCTTTGGATCTTTAGCACTTAGCATAGAACATATATCATAGATCAAGAAATATTTATTGATTGGTAAAAGTATATTTGTGATGAAGATTAGGCAACATACTAGTTTATTGAGGACACCACTAATAGGAACCCATGATAAGGTTTCTCAGATCCTGTGTTACAAATAATTTTTTTTAAACCAGACCTGCAGTTTCATGGCTGTTGGAATTTTCTGATAGAAAACTTCTTTTACCAATATAGATTAGTACCTGCTCTACAATTTAATCATATGAGAATTTCTGGGAGCATCAAAGATAAAAAACCTTGCCTAGGAGCATATCAACAATACGTGTCAGAGATGGGACTTGAACTCAGGATTTCCAGATTATGACACAAGCTCTCTCCCCACCATGCCATGTCACCTCTCATTGTATATCCTAATCAGTTTAATTCAATAAGCTGTCAGGGGAGGAGAACGGGACCCTGAGTTGTTAAGGACCATGCTTAAGTGTGAAACCAGAAAGCCTGTAAAGAGTTAAGAAGGACTGTGCCATTAAGGAGCAGGTCTGTTCTCCAAAAGCCCCCACAGCTGTGAATCATAATACTCTCCTTGTATTGTTATCATCTTCTTACACGAAGGGATCTATTCTGCTGGTCAGAATTAGATTCCCAACAGCCACTAGCAGGCTGCTCCTTTAATATTAAGTATGGGGTATACGCTATTGGGAGACATCGATTTGTAACAGAATGTGATTCATAGATTCAAGTGATAGCAAGCTCTCTTTAAATGGCTTTCTCTGACCCACATAGAGAAGTTCACATGAGCAACCTAAAAGACTTTGCAGGAATTCATTCACCTGGCCAAAGTGGTGCAAAGCAAAAAATGTTTAGTATCAATCTTTGTTGTATAGCTAATAGACTTTGATAGAGAGAAGTAGCTCCTTAAAGTGGAAAGAATGATTAATTTGCAACCAGAAGATTTGAGTCAAATCCTGGCTGTACTATTTAGTACCACCATGATGTAGGAGAATTTACTTCAGTAGACTTCTATCTCCTCCTATACTACCTGAAAATAATGTACAAGATCGATCAATCAGTATGCCTTCTAAGATCTCTTCCAGTGCTGTATATAGCCTACAACTCTATAAAATTAAATTTGATAATGGTGAAGGAGTTGAAAGGAATGATTGTCAAAATGATGAAAATGTATATCATGACATGATATAACATGCCTAGAGGAGATGAGATGAGACAAAATGAGATGATATAATACAAGATAAGATAAATGTATGATATTTAATTTTTAATTTTTCCAAATGCATGTAAAAGGTATGGTTTATGTTCTTCAGCCATGGATTGAATCCTTTGTTGAAGAACCTCTTCTTTAAGCACATTAAAGATGAAAATATTATTTAATGATAATATCACAATATTAATAATACATCATTTTTATGATATTGTTTATGCTAATAATTGGCTTAGCAAACTTCATTTTCAGAAGTGGTACAAATATAAGATTTAGCCCTCTGTCTGATTGTTCACATATTTTTCATTATTGAATTCCTTCTGAGCAAGATTTTGTCTCAGATATTTAGATCTAATCTTTAGATTATCAGCACCATTCTATCAAAATAACTCATTGAAAAGATCTGTTAGCTGTGGAACCTATCAATCAAATGCTTATTTAATATTCAGTATTGTTCTTGGTGCTGTGATAGACAAATAAATATATCATGGTCCCTGCCCTCAAGCAGTTTACATTATAATTAGCACACAGTAAACAATATAAAAGTTTAATAAAGTACAAGATTGATAGAGAGAATTTAAGATTGCATCTCTGCAAATTGAAGCATTCAGGACCAATAGACAGTAGTTCATTGATTGCTTTTCAATGGATGCAACCCCCTCATACACTGATTAGCATTTTGCTGTGCATGGAGTTCTATTCGTAGATAAATGAATAGACAGAATCTCTAGCCTTAACTGGCACCAGTAACTGCCTATGTCTTGTTAGGGCCCCCTCACTGTCCCTTAATGAGGTCCCTTCAATTTATGTCTGTCTAAAGTTCTTAGGCCAGCATTATTCACTGATTGGCTGTATATAAATGGGTAGTTAGGTGATGCAGTGGATAAAGCACTGCTCTTGAAGTCAGGAACACTCATTTTCCTAAATTCAAATCTAGCCTTAACCACTAGCTACATGTGCATCCCTGAGCAAATCACTTAATCCTGTTTGCCTCAGTTTCCTTATCTGTAAAATGAGCTGGAGAAGGAATGACAAATCCCAGTATCTTTGCCAAGAAAATCTCAAATAGATTCATGTAGAGTCAGACATGAATGAAAATGATTGAATAACAGGACCACCTACAAAAGTATATAAAAAGCCCCTTGACTGAGGCAGGGAGAACTCTGTATAGCAAATTATATTTAATATGTATTTATATAAATATATAAATACATTCATATAGTTAATATGCATCATATGTAATGTATAAGTTAAATATAAAAAGGAAAAGATATTGATATATCTTTTTGTACAACTGTTGCTATTATACTTTTTCTTTTGGTGACCTGATGGCTGTTGTCTTTTCAGTTAGTGGTGACTTCATTGTAACCAGATACTATCATGGATGGTGTTGGACTTAGAATCAGATAGAGTTGAGTTTTCATCTAATTATAGTATATATATGTACTACCTTTGTGATTTTGGTCAAGTCAATTATCTACGCTTCAGCTTCTTCATCTATAACATAGAAGTCATAATGAGGGTCGAATGAGGTAAAATGTTTGGCAAACCTCAAAGCATTATATAAATGTTAATTATTATGCTAGCTGTGTTCTTCTTCCTTATGAGATCCTTAGTTTTCTATTAGATTCAATTGCAGTACTATCGTTACTTGGAAGTTTTCCTTCTCTACTCCACAGTCAATATCAGAGTTCACCACAAAATCATCTTGCCCCTATTTTGTCTCTGTTCTGTGTTTATTTGTGATTGTGAATATTGTTCTCTCCTCTCCCTCCTCCATGTATTATACTTGAGGGCAGAGATTTCATTTTTGTTTTGTGTGTGTATGTGTGTATGTCTTTGACAGCTAGTATGGTGAATAACACACAGTAGGTGTTTAATAAATGCTTGCTGATTGATTGGCTCCATACTTCTAGAATTGCTCTGATCTCTGGTATTTTAACTTCTTGATGGTTATCCACATCCCCAGTGCTGGATGTCTGTCTAACTAGCTATTCTTGTGTTTCCTAATTCCAGACTATCTAAAAAGTTTTCAATACAGCTTGAGTTTAGTTTCCAAAACCTACCTGCTCCTTCAAATTTGGCTTCAGTTTCTCTGGTGCTGGCCCATTGCTCTCGAATCTACAGTTTGTTTGTCCTCTAATACTATAGAATACTATTCAATAGTAACACCATACGTGGTAACACAATATATGGCAGTAACATTATACAACTAAAACCAGGTGTTCAGTAAAAACAGATTTCCTTACACAATGTGCCCGGGAAACTAAAAAAATAGGATGGTAAGAACTTCTTTAGTCCCTTTATTTAATATCTCTAATTGTTAAAATTGTTATTTCAATATATCCATGCTTCTTAGAAAATTTGACTTTAGAATGCTAAAAATGAAAAATGGTTTACTTTCCAAAATACATTTTAAAGAGGTTAAAGACACAGCTTAAACAAAGTGAAAATACAGAAAAATTTCCAGTTAATTTAGATCCCAATTCTCACAAGCCATTTTCTCATTGACCCAGACAATCCAAACAATTGAATCTTCTTTACCTCTTTTTGCTTATATAGAGACAATTTAATTTAAAAACAAAATCCATAATTATATTGAAGCATATCAATAATCTAACATGTTTGTGTTTTCAGTTTGCACAGAGAAAGCAAAGTGGACTAGTACTAGTAAGATGATTCTGGCATTCAAAAAGAGGCTATTTAATTCCACAGCCCAATTGAAAGCTCTTTTTGGCAGCTGTGCAGGATTGGTTAGCTTGCCATCTCCAGAACAGATGCCATATTTTGTCCAACACCAAGTAATCTGGATGCCTGACATATGGCAGCATGCTGCCCTCTCAGGCTCCAGCAAATATTAGAGGAATCAAGAGCATATTGGAATATTCATGCTGAGTTTAATAATGGCTAACCTCAATGGGACAGAAATATATGACTTAATCTGTGAACTGCTTCATTTCAAGCTTCCACTCCTTGTTAGGGTTGAAATAATCACAATGAAAATTCAAAGAAGAGCAAGACTCATAGGATGTTTTTAGTCAAGTAACTGAATTTTAAAAATAATGGGGGTTAAAGAAAGACAATGAGACACAGAGAGAGAGTGACAAAGAAGGAGATAAAAATGGAGACAGAGAATGACAAGGACAGGGAGACACACAGAGAGATAGCTGGAAATAGGGAAATAGAGAGAATGACAAAAAGGAAAGGAGGGGTGATGGAAAAGCCATCATCAATCAATCACACACAAGATTCATTCTGAATGAGTAGCGGCCACTTTCAAAGGCAATTTTCTGATTAGCATTTTATTTAAACCATGCAAATGATTGTTTTAATCACTATTATCAATGGTATTATTATTAAGAAAATGAAGATGGAGAGAGGAAAATGTCTGTAATGTGAAACATTATGTTCAGGTAGGGAAAAATTCCTATCAATTACTGAGAAGCTACAAAAACCAAAAGACCACCTGCAATGCAAATAGAAATATTATTATTAGAACTGTTAGGCTGGGCCAGATATTAACTGAAAGGGACTGTGTAGTCCTTTAGTGTAAGAAGAACTGCATTTCAGCCATGTGAGTTCATAAGGACAGGAATAAAATCAACAGCAAGACCTTCCGATGAGAGTGATATTGTGCCAAGTCACAGTTAAAATTCCATGGCCTTGCATCCCAAGGCAAAGTTTCAAATCATTTCTGAGCTGAGTCCAAATGAGGTTGTTTATTTTGCATGAGAAACATGTTTTTTAAAGGTTACTTATCGATCAATGATGGAAATGTTCTTGCATACATTTTCTCATTTCCTGTAGGTTATAGAAGATCACAGTGCTTCATTCTTCCCAATGACCTGTGGGCATATTTTTTCACTATAATCATACTACAGCAAATTCTATAACTTGAAGGTCATTTGAGAAATATGCTAGCTTTCTGGAATAGGAAAACTGTTCTTACCATAGTTAAAGGCTAAATCTGTTTGGGCTTTTATTCTGAAAAGTAATTATTATTACCAACACATTATACACACACACACACACACACACACACACACATACATATTTACTTTAGTTTACAAATAATTTCATAGACTTTTAGAGCTAATATATATATATATATATAATATATATATATACACACACACATACATACATACATACATATTTAGTTTACAAATAACTTCATATTTTTAGAGCTAAAAGAGACTTAGAGGCCTTTTAACTAATTCATTTTACAGAAAGGAAAACTGACACCCTGAGAGCTTAAGTGACTTACTCAGAGTTACTGAGTAAGTGGCTGAGGTGGGCTTTGAACTTTGGGCTTCCTGACTCTATGGCCAGAATTCTATCTATTATGTGTAAGATGAAAAGGCTATATTAGATAATCTCTAATGTCCCTTACAGATCTAAATCTATGATGTAATGAAAAGGAGAAAGCTTTGACTAGTAGGGGACCAGTGATTGACTAATTTCTATTGATGAAGGGACAGCTTAACAGAGCAGAAATAGCCTCAGATTGGCTGCAAGGGTACATAGCAACTCTAAAGACCCTCTATTGAAGTAGAGCTGCATTTTAAAATTCATTGGCAGAAGGAGGGAGTACCCACACAGATGAAATCATAGGTTCCTGATGTATTGAAATGCTGTTGAATCACTGCTGAAAACTTAATTTTCCCTTTTCATTTTCTATGAAGTATAATCGATGTAGAGATTGTTTAGTAAAAACATCTTTTTCCCTACTTTATTTTCTTTTGTATTAAAAAAAAAAACTCACAAAGTGAAAAAAAAAATCTGGCAAGAGACCACAACAAATTAAGTAACACAAAATGAACAAGCTAGGCATAAAAATAGCATAGGTTCATTAACACAAATCCTATCTGATAAAACTAATACACAATTAAAATAAATATACCTTACATTATTTTCAACTACCTCTACAGAGATACAGTGAAAATATTAAAATGTTTAAATTAGCAATTAGATATTACAGTGAACAGAGCATTAGGCCGGGAGTTGGGAAGAATTGAATTCAAATCTGGCCTAGACATTTAAAATGTGTGCAGGGCACATCACTTCTCTGTACCTCAATTTTCTCATTTGTAAAATGAAGAAAACATTACTTTCCAGGAGTGTTGTGAAAAGTAAATGAAATTAATATTTGTAAAGTGTTTAGTACAGTGCTTAGCACATAGTAGGCACTATATAAATGATAGCTATTATTATTTTAAAAAGAAGTATATGTTAACATCATACTTTATAGGGTTGATGAATCTCAATGACAAAGACTTGCTATTATAGTCTACAAGAAAATAAATATCAAAAAGACAAAAATAGGCACTAAATGATTACTTTTTGGCAAACAGTACCAGTGTTTTGGGGATTGAAATCTGATAAATGAAAGAATTTTATCAATGTGAAATCTGGGGACTCTCAGAGGTCATCAGTTATCTAGTCTCACTCCCTGACCATACTATGAATTTGCTAATTTGTAAAAATTATTTAATATAAAATATAATAATTGCATGAAAAATTATTTCAGTATATCTCACTTTAGCAAATAGTTAACTGTTCACATTATGCATTTATATAATATGTTTATGTGTACATAAATGTATACATATATAAAAAACTATTCCAGTTTTCCCTATCTTCCATGTAGATGAAAAAAAAGTATACATAGTAATACAGTTTAGAGTGGTCAGGTCAAAAGACCCCAAAGTCACAAAACAAGTCAGGATTAACACTGACTGGTTTCTTTTCCTCACATTTCTTTACATTAATTCCAATTTTTAAAAATAGTATAACCAACATTACTGAGGAGAAAACAGAGTAGACTTAAATAAATAGATTTATTAATTTTAAGGATGAATAGTCTGAAAAATTCTAAATTAAAAAAAGTTTCCTTTTTTCGTTATGGGGAGGATAAGCTCATATGATGTATGGGAGGGAGAGTTGTACTAGATTTCTCTCGTTGAAGGTTTTCTGTTATAGGTTAAATTAAGGATGATCGAGATTTTTCAGTACTGTGCCAAATCTAAAGGACATATCGCTTTGGGATACTATTGATATCTCTGGATCAACCTTGATTTCAATCAAACCACAAGCATTTTAAAGCAACTGTTAGATGGTCATCACTTTTCTAAGTGCTGGAAATGCAAAGAGAGATAAAAGACAATTTCTGACCTTAAGAAACTTACTGTTTAATGGGGAGAGACATCATGTAGACAGACATTTGAAAGGAGAGAGAGAGAGAGAGAGAGAGAGAAGAGAGAGAGAGAGAGAGAGAGAGAGAGAGAGAGAGAGAGAAGAGAGAGAGAGAGAAGAGAGAGAGAGAGAGAAGAGAGAGAGAGAGAGAGAGAGAGAGAGAGAGAGAGAAGAGAGAGAGAGAGAGAGAGAAGAGAGAGAGAAGAGAGAGAGAGAAGAGAGGAGAGAGAGAGAGAGAGAGAGGAGAAAGAGAGAGAGAAGAGAGAGAGAAGAGAGAGAAGAGAGAGAGAGAGAGAGAGAGAGAGAGAGAGAGAGAGAGGAGGGGAAAGCATGCTACATACAAGATAAATAGGAAATAATTAGCAGAAGGAAGGAACTACAATTAAGAGAAATTGGGGAAGGCTTCCTTTAGAAGGTGAGACTTTACCTGGAATTTAAAGGAAGCTAGAGAGTAATTAGAGTGGAAGAGGGAGAGTGTTTCAGGCATATATGCCAAGAGATTCAAGAGAGGAATGCAATTCAGAATTGATTTAGTTTACCAAGAAGTCAAGATAGGAAGAATTGGAGAGAATAGGTAAGATTAGGGAATACAGCCTGACAGTGAATATAGGGGTCAATGGATTAGAGATCACAGTGCAGATGGAGAGTAGGGTTATGTAAAGTGGCAAAGGGAGAGGTGAAAAATAACTAGAGTGTGATCAGATGAAGGGATTTCTTGAATATAGAAATGGTAACATTTACAGGTGATGGCAAGATCAAAGGTATGACCATTTTTGTTAGTGGGAGAGAAAAAAAGTAAGCAAATTATCAAATCCAGGGAGGAAGGGATGGTCTGCAAATTAACATTTTGATTGGATGAGGAAGAGGGAGAACCTGGAATTGGTAAGGAAGAACAAGATGTGAGCTGAAGAGCATGACTGAAAGTGCAGCCTACTGGAAAGAGTGGCCAAGGAGGCTATATTGTCAGGGGATACACAGGTTTCAGTAAGAGCTAGTAGACAGTAGGAGTGGAAGTGGAAAATTATTTAAAACAAAAGGAGATTTATTGCCTATGGAACAGGCATTCCAGAGGGCACAATGGAAGGACTGGGTGGAGTTAGGATAAAACTTTGATGTGGGAGTTTTAAGGGAGATGGGACTGAGGAATTGGTTAATAGAGTTGTGCAATTGGGTTTGGATGATGATGTATAGGAGTTCTGAGTCATTGGAAGGTGGATGGCATGGATTAGTGTGAGAATGCTCATCTTTGACTAGAGGACACTCTCCAGTACTCTGAGAGCAAGCACACTAATAGATGAATGACCTGAAGTTGAAGGAAAGGTTGCTTTATTTTGTTTTAGAGATTCTCCACATCCCATTCATGAATTTAAGCGGGCAGTGGGAAGTGGAAAATATCTTGTGTTGTATAGGTAGAAACGATTGCTTTGGAGCAGATGGAATATACAACCTGGTACCTTTCCTCACCTAGTATGCAGTACTGAGCAGGAGACGAAAGGCTCAAGGTGCTATTGTGTGTACAGTCAAGTTTTCTTACCCCAGGAAACTGGTTATAATTTAATCTACAATAGAAAATCCTCAATGAAAGAGCTCCTATTCTAGAACTTAAATTAATTGGGTTCTGGCACAGTTAAATATTTTATTTCAATTATATATTTTTTCAATTATGAAAAAATTCAAACCTATTGAATCAAACTTAGTCACATTCAGTAATACAATGGCAGTGGCAGACTGGTTGTTATGTCCTATTGATCTGAAAGTTCATGCGCTAAATGACTAGGTAAAACATCTTTTTGTTAACATTTTAGAGGGATTTGCAACTTCCTTCTCCAGTGGATTAAGGCAAATAGAGGTCAGATGATGTGCTCAGGGTCACATAGTAAATTTCTGAGGCTCAATCACCTCATTTTAGGAAATCATGCTACAGACATACAGGATGGAGAGGAGTCTAACAAACATATGCTATGGGGAATGGTGAGAGCTAAGATGGGGTGGACATGGTGGCTGTCTTCAAGAATTTGATGGATTGTAACATTGAAGATGGATTCAATTGGTTTTGTTTTGTCTCCAAAGGCCAAAACTTCAGCCAATGGATGGAGGGAGATTGCAGAAAGATTTTATTACACATATGAAAAAATCTTCCTAATAATTCAGTTGCCCATAAATGGGATTTTTTTTTTTTTTGTGGAGGAAATAATTATTCTGTAACAGAAGGTCTAGAAGCAAAAACTAGATGATCACTGGTTGAGAATATTCTTTCAGTACTCTACCCCCTTACTCTATTGAGCCATTAAAGTTATTTTTCTAAAAAACAGCTTCAAACAAGTCACCCCTCATTTCCATCCATAAACTCCAGTGATTCCCTATTACTAAATACAAAATCCTCTGTTTGCTATCTGAAGATTTTTATAACCTAGATAGGATAACTTTCCAGTCTTCTCATACCTTACTCTTCACCACAATCTAGTATAACATATCCTGGTTGCTCCATGAATAAGACATTCCATTTCTTAGTTCTGAGCATTTTTTCTGACTGTCCCCCATGACTGGAATACTCTTTCTGTTTATGGCAGGTGTTTAATAAATGTTTATTGATTAATTGATTGATAGAGATTCATGTGTTATTTATAGGTTGGACTAATTTCAGAATTGTTTTCTGTATAACAAAAGTAAGCACAAAATTACAATCAGTGTTATGTGAAAATACCAATTAAACTGTGATGTTCTCAGGCTTCCTCTCTTCATGCTGGGGGCAAGCAATTCTTCTACTTTCTCAATAGTTTGTCTTTTCAGATTTAGTCTGTGTTTCTGTGATTTTATATATCAGGGAGTTTCACATAAAGAAAATCTGCTTCTCTACTGAGCTATCTCAGTAAGTCCCGAATCACTAAATGTAGTGGCCTTTTTTGAATTTCTAGTCATATTTTTAAAAAATTTTTGCTTTTTAAGACAAAACAAAATTCGGCATTTATCTTTCTTTGGTTTCTATAACATTATAATATTCTGTTTCTTCTATTTCTTCGACTTTTTTCCTTTTCTGTCTTTTTCCCTGGCTCATCTTTCTCCCCTTTAATGACTCTTTCTATACCTTACTAGCAGAACTGAATAAAATGTAGGCATATCCCAAATAAAATCTATTCTAGCATCTTCAGTTTAGTTCTATGCAGATGATGGATGGGTGAGAGGCAGTGTGGTATAATGATTAAAGTTTTGAATTTAGAATGAAGAAGATCTGAGTAAAAATCCAAATTATACATTACTAGCTACATGTCATTGGGGGAATCACCCCTTTTAAGCCTCAGTTTCCTTGTTTATAAATAAAGTTAAGCACACTTATCTCCTATATCTATAGTACCTATAGTATTTACCTCCCATGTTTATTGAGAGCTCCATATATCCTATTCTATTCTATCCTCTCCCATTCTATTACATTATTATGTTGAACCTAAAGTACTTTATACAAAGTTTAAATCAATATATGCTAGTTATTAAGGTTATTAAAGCTATGTCTTTATTCCAGACTTGTTTCTGAAGATTAGAGTTGTCATTTATAAGTACTCTCTGGAATTCCTACTTAGATATCCTACCTTGATATTAAATATAGTAAATATAAAATGAAACTCTTCATTTTTCTCCACAAAACCAGCTTCCCTTTATAAATATGTCTGTTTAATTGTATTATCATTTTTTTTTCCTAGTCAATCAAGCTGTCATAGGATCCTGGGATATTAGATTTACATTTTCAAGGGATCTCAGAAATCATTTCATTCAACTTCTTCATCTTACATATGAGGAAGCTGAGGTGCAAAACAGTTAAGTGACTTGCCAAGATTATACAGATAATAATGTTCAGAGTATATTCAGACTACTTCTTCTTTGTTCCCTATCTGTTCAATAATGAAGCAAGACCTGGTGTTCCTTGTCCAATAAAGCTTTTTGTGTTCTTCCCTTCCTTTCAGTTATTATTGATCCTTGATCCCTGAAAGAATGATGATTCCCTTGACAGAAATAGGAAAAATAGAAGAAGAGATAGCTTTAGAGATAAAATTGAGTTCTTTATAATTTTGGGGGGCAATAATTGGGGTTAAGTGGCTTGCCCCAGGGTCACATAGTCTGTAAGTGTATGAAATCAAATTTGAACTCAAAGCCTGACTACAAGGCTGATGCTCTGTTCTTTGAAAATCTTGAGATTGAGATGAGTATATGCGTCCAGGTAGCTATATCAACCACACAATTGGATATGTAGGACTTAGAAGTCAAAAAAGAGATAGAATCAATGAAGATAGAGATAGGATCTATGAATTAGGGGTGCAACTAAAAAAGCTAGAAAAAGTACAGATTAAAAATCTGATTAAATATCAAATTAAAAATCCTGAAACTCAAAGAAGAAATGAATGAAATAGAAACTAAGAAAACTGTTGAATTAATAAATAAAATTAAGCATTGGTTTTATGAAAAAAAATCCCAACAAAATTGATAAACCTTTGATTAATCTGATCAGAAAAAGGAAAGGAAAAACAAAACAAAACAAATCACCAGCATCTAAAATGAAAAGGGTAGGTAAATTTATCACCAATTTACACCACAAGAAATTAAGCCAATAATTAGGAGCTGTTTTACCCAGCTATATGGCAGCAAGTCCAACAAGCTAACTGAAATGGATGAATATTTACAAAAAACATAAATTGCCTAGGTTAACAGAAGAGAAAATAAATTACTTAAATAGTCCCATTTTAGAAAAAGAAATTAAAGAAGCCATTAATGAAATCCCTAGGAAAAAAATCTAGATTAACAAGTGAATTCTACCAAACATTTAAAGAACAACTAATTCCAATACTATGTAAACTATATGGAAAAATAGGTAAAATTCCTACCAAAATCTTTCCACTGATTCCTAAACCAGGAAGAGACAAAAGAAAAAAAAAAAAAAGAAAATTCTTGGGAAAAACTGGAAAAATTATATGTCAGAAACTCAGCATAGACCCAGCTCTCACACCCCATACCAAAGTAAAGTCAGAATGGATACATGATTTGGGCATAAAGGATGATATCATAAACAAGCTAGGAGAACAAGGATAATTTACCTATCAGATCTTTGGAGAAGTGTGATGCTCTTTTTTTCTAAAATATGATCGTTCTCTGGGAGCAGGTTTCTTGGGGGAGCTTCTGGAGACAGCCTTAGTTTTAGTTCCGTGTAATAATCACCTTAAATGCAACCAGCTGTTAAAAGTTCAAATCCTTTATTTTCTCTTCCAAAATAGCCTTAGTTTTCTTAGGGGCCTATTTTCCTCCTTGGTTCCAAGAACTCTTGCAGCTTGTCCTTTGCCTCTGCCAGCTTCAGCCTCCAGCTCTCTCCCAATCTCCAGTTCTACCTGACTTATTCTTGCTTTCTCCATCTCTCCAAAAGTCTCTAGTGTTTGTCCTTTTATTCTCCGAAAGTGGGATTATGGGAGGTGTAACTTGTGAATCTCATACTGAATCCTGACTTGTGAATCTCCAATGCTAATGTATGAACTCCAATGAGTACTTAAATACATTAGTGAGCTAGAGAACTTGCTAAGAACCATGCTAAATTAGATAAGTGACTTAACACTTGTAAGGATTCTAACAGAAAAGGGAAAAATTTATGACCAAAGAAGAACTAGAGAACTTTATGAAAGGTAAAATGGACAACTTTGATTACGTTAAATTAAAACCAAAATCAACAGAAACAAGATTAAAAGAGAAGTACAAAGCTGGGAAAAAATCTTAATAGCCAGTATTTCTGATAAAGATCTCCTATCTATAATATATAAAAAACTATATCAAATTTCTAAGAATATAAGTCATTCCCCAAATAATAAATGGTCAAAGAATATGAATAGACAATTTTCAGATGATGAAATTAAAGTCATCAATAGTTATATGAAAAAATGCTCTAAATCACTATTAATTAAAGAAATGCAAATTAAAACAATCCTGAGGTACCACCTCACACCTCTCAGATTAGCTAAAATGACAGGAAAAGATAATAATAAATGTTGAAAAGGATGTGGGAAAACTGGGTCACTAATGCATTGTTGGTGGAGTTGTGAATTGATTCAACCATTCTGAAAAGCAATCTGGAATTATGTCCAAAGGCCTATATAACTGTGCATACCCTATGATCCAGCAATACCATTACTGGGTTTGTATTCCAAGGAAATCATGAAGGAGAGAAAAGGACCCACATGTGCAAAATGTTTGTAGCAGATCTTTTTGTGATAGCAAAGAAATGGAAAATGAGTAGATGCCCATCAATTGGGGAATGGCTGAACAAGTTTTGGTATATGAAGATAATGGAACATTATTGTTCTATTTAAAAAAAGAATGATGAACAAGCTGATTTTAGAAAGGTCTGGAAAGATTTACATGAACTGATGCTGAGCAAAATAAGCAGAACCAGGAATACATTGTACATAATAAGAAGAATGTGCAATGATCAACTATGAAAGACTTAGTTCTTCTCAGTGGTTCAGTGATCTAAGGCAATCCCAATAGACTTTGGATAGAAAATGCCATCTGCATCCAGAAAAAGAACTAAGGAGAGTGAATGTAAATCAATATATGCTCAATTCCTTTTTAAAATTTTTCTTGTTTTTGAAAAATCTCTCCCATAGTTTTCCTTTTTTGCTCTGATTTTTCTCTTCCAACATGATTCACAAAACAATGTGTGTTAAAAGTAAATTAAAAAAAGAGAGAGAGAGAGAGGGGATGGTTCTGTAGATTTGGGAGTCCTCTAATAACATGGAGAGTTCAATCAATCCCTGACAATCTCAAAATCACCATAAGATTGCCAAGAGAGAATTTAGAAAAAAGAAGAGTCGCAGGATGAGGAAAAGGACCTGTACAATACCTGACCTTTGAAGTCTTTTCAAGTTCTATGATGTATGTGAGCTCTTCATTTTTCCTCTTAGATTGCTACAATAGATTCTCAGTTGGTCTTTCTGTTCCTAGTGTCTATCCCTTCTAAAATATTTTGCATAGATTGATTTTCTCCCAAACAAGATTTCTGTCATGTTTTCAATCCCGTACTTAAAAAAACAAAAACAAACAAGCAAAAACCTGAACACTTTTAATATCTCCCCAATTGCTTTTAGGATAAAAACCAATTCTTTCCCCTGACATTTAATGACCTTTACAATGCTTTCCTACATTACTTTCCATCCACATTTCATGTTATTCTTTTGGATCTTGTCTCAGTTCTCTACTAATAAGATAACTTAGTTCTTATCTCTCAAAGTCTCAGATCATTTCCAATCTCCATGGCTTTCTTTAATTCACATAAAATACATTACTTGCTTTTATGTACTAAACTGCTCTTTGTCTCTCAATGTCAAGCTCAAATGCTATCTCTTAAGGAAGCCTTTGAACACTAACATTCCTTCATGTCTCTCCTACTCATTTGGCACTCAGCAGCTACTTTTCTGTGAATATACCTTATCTCCTCAATGAGATTATCAACTCCTTTCAGGCCGAGAGAACACATTTAATGTTTCTTTATATTCCCCACAGAACCTAAAGCCCTGTAGCAAGGGCTCAGTCAGATTCATACACAGTGGATGGGCCAGTAGTGATCACAAAAACAATCAGAGACACTCAGAGAAAAAAAAAGCAAAAAGGGGTTTATTATGATCTACCGAGAAGGGGCATCTTCCATATGACAAGATGTTTCTCTGTAAAAGGAGTGGAAAGTAAAAACTGCAAAACCCAAGATTAAATAGCCTGAATGGAGAAACCCCCACCCACTGCCTAGCTTTTTCTCCCATTGTTTGGGGAAGCTAGGGCTTACATTCTAATCAGGGAAATCTATCCCAGAAATGAAAGAATAAATTGCCTTTAAAAGAGGTACTTAAATGTTAATTAAGAGGTAGTGGGAAACTGGAAGGGAAGATGAACACCTGCAATTTTTTTTTTTTTTTAGCTACAGCTCTACTTGCTGTTTTAAAGTCTCAAGGCACAATTAAGGTATGGTTTAAGTCTATATTCCCATCAGAGTATATGTGTCTTTATACATACACACAGGTTATGCCATACAACAGGAAATACATATAAATGGAGTCCAAGAAGAGTTAGGGAGGATATAGAAATGCATAGTGAGAGGATACCATTCCATCTCCCTTACTACTGGTTGGTGGATTAGCTCTCAATCTGAAAGTGTGTAGTTAAAATTGGTTTCAATTGATTTTATTAGCATAGCTAGATAGTACAATGTTGAAGGAGCTCTCAGCAAATGGCCCAATTTATTTCAGTGTACTATAATAATAGCCACGAGGTATTAATATAGCACTTGTGCCCAGCACAAGTATCTCATCTAATCCTCAGAGTAAATCTGGAATTTAAGATCTATTGTTATGTTCATTTTATAATTGCAGAAAAATAAAGGCCTACAGGTGAAGTGACTTGCCCCAGGGTTACACAATATAAAGTCTGAAGGTGCATTTGAACTCAAGTCTTCCAGACTCTAAACCAAAGTCAAATATTTATTGATAATAAATCATAAAGAAGTTGATTTTAAAACATTTTTGTTAATATGTATACATATATAATACATGTGTATGCATATACATACACATACATTTACAATTTATTAAAGACGAAAGCTAATTTGTATTCTAATGAGATGTGCTTGTTTATTTTTACAGAAGGAATTAAATTTTGTCAGAATATTTTCTTGCAAATTTGCCAATTTTTTTGCAACCTCCACATTCAGTAATGTGGCTCCATATGGAATTGAGACCCATAGTTTAAGAAGTTTTTCTATGAAGAACATAGAAAATGTCATCTTTTATATTGCAACACTTGAAGGTTTCAGACAGCCTGTTTGAGAAATGTCGGAACAATAGCAAAATATTGAATCTTTATGCTGCTGTTTGGTGTCTCTCTCCCTTTTTTACAAATAGCAGGAGATGGAAGTAGATTGAGGTTATATAAATGGCAGAGATGGGTGGGGAAAACAATTCTGAAACTGGAGCTTTCACAAATAAGAGGATGTCCCAATTTGGTTGTGGTATATTATTCTCAGTAAATGTTTAATTGCTATCCATATGCATTCATGAAATAAGTAAATAGATAATTCCCAAATAATCTTTTATCTCTCAGAAGTGTTACTTTCCTTAGTCTCTCCATTACTTGTGAAAGAGCAAGTCTGAAAGTTAGTTATTTAAAACAACAACCTAAATAATAGGTATTTAATTTTCCTTTCTCATATTGTACTTGTTTTTCCCTTTGGGATGTTAATGTAGGATGAATTTTATTAATATCTCTCTTTCCTTGTAGTGATATGGAGATAGGGGTTGGGAGTGGGGATTACTTGAGCTGCAGTGCACTTTTCATCCTCCATTCAGGATAATATTATCACATACACTAAGGAAGACTCAAAAACTCAGCAGAGCAAATTTTATCCTCAGATAGCCAAAGGCAATGCTGTCAGACTTAAAGGTATGTCTGTGGACAGTGTCTGGCCCCAAGTGCAGGTTATTCTGAGTCTATAATCTATAAAGCCTTAGAGAAACTTCAAATTCTAAGAGCACTATATAGTCACACCAGAGTCCAGAGGAGCAGTGGAAAGGCATTTTATTCCTGACTGTTTCCTCCTAGAAAGATACTGTGGTCACCTTTGGCCTTGCAAGCAATTCTTCTTTTTCCAAAGTGATTCGTGTTGACATCTCAGCTAACAGCAGATTCTTTTATAGTTTTTCAAGGGAAAGATAGGAAAGAAGGCAAAGAGGATCCTAGGACCAAAAAAGAAGACACTATTCACAGAAACTGCAGGGCTAAAATATGTCCATGGGCTTTTTTTTTCCTTTCAGTGTATAAAATCCTTTTGGTTTAAAAAAAAAAAAAAAGTAGTGTCCCTGATTTACAGGTACTCATTTCCCTCTTTGTACCCCCCCTCCCCCCCCGGGATGCCAAAGAGTTCAACTAGAAAATGGATGTCCAAGAAAGAATATTTTTCTTGAGCGTAAAGTAGTCTTGCTTGACTTCTGTGATTTGAGAGCACTTCTGAGTTATAATCACTTGAGAGCTACAATAATCTAGGCAATCTTTCCTTTTTAAATTTTAATTTTTATTGATTTTTCTATAACCTGAAATAGTGTAATCAAATTTTCTACAGATGATTTCCATCATGTGTTTATGACAATATTCCCAGAACAGGGTTTGAATACTACCAAGATAACACAGTGGGATAATAAAGTCGTTGGTTGGTTATTTTCAAGTAAATTAATATTTTTTATAAGCATCACATATTCAAGCCTCTGTGGGCACCAGGATTCCAAAACCAGTCTGGTATTCTCAGATTATGATATGAAGTTGTCTCATGATGTGTTATTGCTCAGTGTCATAAGTCATAGTTTACAGGTCAAATAGTAATTCACACTTTTATGTCACTTGAAGACTTACAAAGAATTTTCTTCAAAATTGAGAGACAGCATAGCATAGTGAGTAGAGGAATGGCCTTGGAGTCAGAAAGATCTTGATTCAAATGCCTATTTTAGATGTTGTGTTACTCTGAGCAAATCACTTAATTCCTCAAGTCTTAATTTTCTCATCTGTAAAGTGACATAAAATAAGTGAGAGTGGGGGGAAGTCAGATAGGATTATTAATGTCTATGAACTAGGGCCAATATCAATTGAAAAGTATTTACCAAATTCCTGCATGTATACATAGTTTTAAATAAATTTGAGGCAATTTTGGAGATCAGACACTAGTATCTGGGAAAATGAGCAAATGGCTTAAGGAGAAGGCAGCATTTGACATGAGTTTTGAAATAGTGATTTTGGAAGTCTTTATTGACAAGTAAGTCTGTCTGGGGTATGGGAGTTAATTTCTGCAAAAGTTATGAATTCACAAGATAAAATTTCAAGTACAGAGACTAGGTCATTTTGACTGGTCCATATAGTACATGAAACTATGATGTAGAATAATAAATCTGGAAACATAGATTGTGAAGTTGTGAAGGGCTTCAAATGCTATACAGCAAAGTTTGCATTATTTGTGAGAGAGATGATTATGTTTCCGTTATATTTAACAATCAGTTATAAAATCGGGATTGAGGTTTTTCCTTTCTATTTCATCATTCAGGTACCAGCTCATGCAGATCATTCAGTCAGTTTCTAAGGGATATTGCTGATAGATGAGATTGGACCTTATACAATCAGAAGACCTTACTTCTGTTTGAAGTATAAACAGATTGCAATCTAGATAAGTTTTTCCCCTCAAGGAAATAACCTCTTAAATCCCTCCATTAAAATTTAGGGTATTCCTATTTATGAAGGAGAAAATCAACAAGACAGGTCTAAGTAGAGGTGAATTCCTTCTTCAGATTGCTAGAGGCATTTGACTCTTATATTAGGACACATTCTTAGCAAAAGGAACTTATTAATTACCCAGAAAATGTCTCTTGGGCTTTTTATTTGTCTCACCTGAATTAGAGGTCAGAAGGAACCAATTGTGATAGAAGCAATATTTGCCATGTAGGCTGAACTAGTTCACGAAAAAAAAAAAATGGAAGAGACAGGGGGCACAGTGTATAGATCATCAGCCCTGGAGTAAGGAAGAAGTGAGTTCAAATCTAGCTTCTGACCAAAAAAAAAAAAAAAAAAAAAAAAAAGGCATGAAGCTATACATAGAGTATTTCTCTCTCCCTCAACCCCACTCATTTTAATGCTGCTTATTTTAATTTTTCTCAAGATTAGCTAAAGAAAATTTGTAAAATTTTTGTTTTTTAAAATTTTGAGTTAAATTTTTTTTTCCTTTCCTTTCCCTTCTTCCTTCTTGAGAAGGAAAGCAATTTGATATAGATTATACATGTTCAGTGATGCAAAACATATTTACATATTAGCATATCGTGAAAAAAAAGGTCAAAAATAAGAAACCCAAGAATAATAAAATAAAATTTAAAAAATACATGCTTCAATCTGCATTCAGACTCCATCAGTTCTTTCTCTAGAGATGGATACATTTTCGTTTTCGTCTTAAGCCCTTTGGCATTTGGATCACTGTATTTCTTTGAATAGGTTAGTCATTCAGTTGATCATTGTATATTAGTGTATATTAGTGTTCTCCTAGTTCTGATCATTTTACTTTGCTTCAGTTCATATAAATCCTTCCAGGTTTTTCTAAATGTATCCCGCTTTGTCAATTCTTATAGCACAATGGTATTCCATCACAATTATATGCTATCACATATTCAACCATTTCCCAATTGAACATTCTCTCAATTTCAGTTTTTTTCTACACAAAAAGCTGCTTTAAATATTTTTGCACATCTTTTCCTTTTTATTTGATCTCTTCTAGGTACATACTAGTAATAGTGTTGCTCAGTCAAAGAATGTGCACAGTTTTATAACATTTTGGTCAAAGTTCCATATTACTCTCCAGAAGGTTAAATCAGTTCATAGCTCCACAAATGCTTCAAATGCTATACAGCAAAGTTTGCATTATTTGTGAGAGAGATGATTATGTTTCTGTTATATTTAGCAATCTTTTATAGCCCTATTTTTCTACAACCCCTCCAATATTTGTCCTGTTTTTTTTTCCTGTCATTTAGCCAGTTTGATAGGTATAAGGCGGCACTTCAGAGTTGTTTTACTTTCCATTTCTCTAATCAATAAAACATTTTTATGTGACTACAGATAGTTTAATTTCTTCTTCTGAAAACTGCCTGTTCATATCCTTTGATTATTTATCAATTGTGAATTGAGTTATATTCTTATAAGTTTGACTCAGTTCTCTTTATATTTGGGAAATAAGGTCTTTATCAGAGAAACTTCTGGTAAACTTTTCCCCAGTTTCCTTCTTTCCTTCTTACCTTAGATGCATTTATTTTGTCTATACAAGAACTGTTCAATTTAATGTAATAAAATTTATTCATTGGTCATCCTTTAATGCTCTCTATCTCTTGTTTGGTCATAAATTTTCCCCTTTATCCATAAATCTGATGTGAAATATTCTATGCTTTCCCAATTTGCTTATATCATCCTTTATATCTAAATCATGTATCCATTTTGATCTTATTTTAATATTGAGTGTTTGATGGTTTATATCTAGTTTTTGCCAATCTGCTTTTCAATTTTCATAGCAATTTGGTCAAATAATGATTTTTCTGTCCTGAAATCTTGGCTTTGCCAAATATAAGATTACTGTGGTAATTTATCAATATATATTATATACCTAATTAATTCCACTGATCCACCACTCTACTTTTTGGTCAGTACCAAATTATTTTCTATATCTAAAACAAAATATGTTTAGGGTACCAAAGCTCTTGACTCAGCGTCTCAGTTAACTAGGGCATAATAAATTATTATTATTATTTATATAGTGCTTTAAGGTTTTCAAACATTTTCATATTTTATTCTTACAACAACCCTGGAAAGTAGGTTTTGTTATTGTCCTTAATTTACAGATGAAGAAACTGAGTGAGATAGAGGATCTATCCATGGTAACATGGTAAAAAAGCTAATAAATATCTGAGTTGATATTTAAACTCAGGTCTTTCTGATTTCAGAGCCAATGATGTATTCATTTTGCTATCTAGCTGCATAAAAATTTAGTCTACAAAGCTATATTGCCTTTTAAACTTGGTTTAAGTGTTCCACTGGCATTTGAGTCACCACCCTCAATGTGCTCTGCTGACCAAATATGTTTTCATATTAAGATGAGTGGGTTGGATAAGAAAATATCCATCTGAATCAGTGCCCAATATAGTTTCCACACTATGACTAGGTATAACTCCTTTGGTTAACTATTAGATGGAACTAAATTTCAATTGTGAACCTTAATCACTAGATCAGCCTGAATCAACTCTAAGCCCTAACACCACTGGAATTAATTGAAAGAGGGGAGATTTTGTCACATCTATGCTTTAGGAGTATAATTATGTCAGTTTTATGTGGGATGAGTTGGAAAGCAAGAGACTTGAGGGAGAGAGACTAATTAGGAGACTATTGCAATATTCTAGTTAAGATGATGATGAGGATTTGAATTTGGGGGGTGGATGTCTGAATAAAGAAGAAATCATCATAAGAGATATGGTAGAAGTAAAATAGATAGAACTTTTTGCATGTAGATATAAATGCATATTTATATCTAAACAAATATTTATATTGATGGATAGATGGATGGATGGATGGAAGGATGGATAAATAGTTAAGCAGATAGACAGGTAGATAGATAAATAGATAAAATAGGTAGCTATGGAAGGCAGAGAGTACTTATCCTCATAATCCTTGTGAGATCTCGAGCATATTGGCATTATTATTGAGAAACTGAGGCACAAAAACATTTAGGAGGATTCTAGAATCTAAAGCTCAAAAAAAGAATTATAATATGAACTAATGTAGTACTCATATAGTCCAATGCTCTGATTATGCTTTTTAAAAATTTCATTTAATATTACATAAATTGTTTTGATTACTCTACATTCACTTTGCACTTAATAAAATATAAACAAGCAATTAATGCAAAGAGCTTTATGATGTAGTAATTGGTCTAACAATAGAACCAACTGGGTATTAAAGTACTTAGCTGCATCTTACTTCCAAAGCCCTTATTTTCCTTTATTTTGATGGAAATTTTAATGTTCAGTGTGAATCATTTTGGAAAAGTTGGATTAAACCAGTATCTGTTTATTAAGGAAAAGGATATGAGTGTAAGAAACAGAAAACATTTCAGAGGAAATGTACTGTTTACCAGTTTAATGTAGCAATAGTTACTCGATGGTTTAATGTTACTCGCTGGTTTAGGCCTGCTGGGCAACTAAATGTAACAAGAGTCTTTTAGACATGTCTTTATGTTCTGGGACATTCTAAATAAACAAAGAGGTTCATTTTGTGAGGGAAGGTGCTCACCTCTCTTGGATAAATGATTCACAGCATAATGATTATTCAGATGTGTTGGTATTTGACTCTTCTCATTTAGGCTGAAAGAATATGGTCCTATTCTTGTCTAAGAATATGCCTGCTTAGTCATGACAATTTAACTGTGAATAGGTAAAAAGTGTGGAAAATAGCATAAGAAAAAAAATTCCATTTTCTTTGAAGGAATTGTCATTTGTGGTGAGCTGCATTTCTGTATTTAAATCCATTGCAATTAACTAATTAATCAATCAATCCATAAGCCACCATTTCCAGGATGCAAATGGTTATCCTATTGCTTATGTATTCAGAGCAGTTACTTCTCATTTCAAGTACAGAACTGAGCTTTGCCTTGGGAGCCTTTGCTCTCACATTTAACCATTCATCATTTGCCTGTAAAATTGCTGCAGGCAAGCAGAAAAGGATCTTTTTTTTTTCTTTTACATTTTCTTAGTATATTTTCATAGAAAAGAAAATTAATAGCTGCATAAAAGAGTCTCTGGGAACTTCTGCAGCCACCACAATTTAGCAACTTTATTGGATGGGGAGAAACTGAAAAACATACAACTGAAAAGGCATGAGGATTAAGCAAAAGAAGCTTAAATAAAGTTCAAGTTTTATGAAGAAGAAAATTGTATTGTGACAAAAAGCAAAACTAAGGAAGTTTTTCTTTTGATGATCCTTCACTTCATCAGTCAGTTAGGACCAGCAACTCTTTCAGGTCTTGTTGCCAACTGAAAGCTTTATAAAGATCTCCCTCATGTCTAGTTCAGTGATCAGAGCACAGTAGGCATTTAATAAATGCTGTAATAAATTTAATTGAATTTTTGGAGTCCCTGGATCTATTATAGCAAAATGCTAAGGCAGGCTCACCAAATTGAGATAGAGTTGACATACATCAGATCAAACCTAACAGCATCAGCAACTGGAAACTCAACTTGTCTTCCTATGTCTTACAATGAAGAAAAGGAGAAAAATGTAGAAAAAAAAAGATACATGTGCAGTAGCCTATTCAGAGGCTCAACAAGAGCTCACCATGAACAAGGAAGAGGATCATGACAAATGGGTAGAAGTTGGGGCTGTTCCAACATTTTCCTCCCGTTTCAAACTCACTACAGCCACTCCATCCCCCCTCTCAGAGGAAGATCTCACCTCATTCTGGTGGGATTGAGTGGTTGAAGTGGATAAAGTCTTGGGTGTAGAGTCAGTAAGTCTTGTATTTAAATTCAGCCTCAGAAATTGATAGTTATATGATAATGGGCACATCACTTCACCTGTCTACCTCAATTTTCTCAACTATAAAATGAAGATGATATTAGCTTTTACCTTTTAATGTTGTTATGAGGATCAAATAAGGTGCTGAGCATACAGTAAGAGTTGTATAAATACCTCTAGCAGCTATTATTATACTTTATTTTAAAAGTAGACCATTTGCTGAGAACTCTTTCTTCTTCCTTCTTAAACATTTCATACATGTTTCTCCAAAATCTCCTCCTTCATTTTAGTCTCCTTTGAAAAGTGAAGATTCTCTCCTAGCACAGATAAGTCTTAACATGTTCCCTTGATTTAATTTCCTTCTTCAGCATATTTTCCCCTATATTACCCTTATTCTCTCAAGTCTCATCTTTCCCAATCTATGGTTCTCTTCAGTTATCGATGATCTTTTCACTGCCATATCCAATGCTCCTAGACCTGTATTTTCAGAATTTGACTCGATTACTTTCTTTTTGGAATATTCTTTCCCTTCTAGGTACTTTTTTGCTGCTTACTCAGTATGTGTTTTTTAAACCTTGCATTTGAGTTAATCACCTCTGTTAGCACCTGTCTTATATCTCTTCTTCCCTTCCTTGATTAAGAAAGACACAGGAAAAAGTCCACAAAGAATTAAGGAAGTGCTAGTGCCTTCACATTAATTCCTCTCATTTGCATTTGTATCCTCTGTTATCTGTCTTTTGTCCTTATCATTTCATTGGAATGTTTATTTTTTCCCCCTAAAATTACCAATGATCTTTTCATTGCCAAATCCAATGGTCTTATATCAGTTCTTATGCTTTTAGACCTGTATTTTCAGGATTTAACCCTATTACTTTCTCTGTCTGGATAATCTTTTCCTTCTAAGTTCTTATGACACTTTCTCCTGGCTCTATATATTAAAGCTATTTTTCTTTCTCAGTTTCTTTTGCTGGATCTTTATTCAGGTCACATGTGCCAACTATGAGTGTCCCCCATGTCTCTGTCTTGAGCTTCTTTTCTCCCTCTGTATTATCTGGATTGGTGATTTCATTAGTTCCCATGGTTTCAGCTATCAATTCTAATCAGATGATTCTCAGATATATGTATTCAGCCTTACTGCCTTTCCTGAGGTTAGTCCTGCATTGCCAATTGCCTTTTGGACATCTACAGTGGCTGTCTCATAGGTATCTGTCTTAATATAGTTTGAGTGAATTTCCAGATTCCAGAAAACTGTCTGAGGAAGGTCAGAGCACCCTCAAAGAGAACATAGCACCCATCAGAGTCAACACAAAATACAACAAGCTCTCTTTATGGAGGAGAAATATTCACAAGCAGAGAGATGACCAAGGAGCTTGGAATTAGATCTAGTCCACTGGGGTACTTAAACTTGTAAAATTTGGTGGATTTTTAATCTTGGTCAAACAGGACTGGGCACTGGGGAAAAAGAGCAAGGAGCCTGGAACTGGTATGCAGAATCATTCTCTGAGACGGATTCATGTCAAGGAATTGGCAGGTAGCTAATAATTCAAACTCTCCACCAATAGAAAAGGGACACAGTGTCTGCAGTAGACCTGATTTTGATTCAGGGAATTTGAGTCTCCCAGTGGCCTGTTTAAATAAAAAGGAATACTATTGAAATCCTTGCTACACTTCAAACTCTGAATGTTTAAAACAAAACTCATTATCTCTTCCTACAGAACTCTTCCCTGTTCCCAATTTTCCTGTGACTTGTGAGGGTACCTTCATTCCTCTCAATCACCTGTACTTACAAGCTCAGAGGCACAATCATCCCATCTGTGATACTTTACTGGGCTTCTTTGAATAGACCATTTTATAGCTCTGGGCCATGGTTTCCTCATTTATAAAATGAAGGGGTTGGAGTAGATGATATTTGAAGTCTCTTGGCTTCTAGCTCTTTAACTGTGATCCAAGAGCTTTTTAGGGTATAAAGTGCCATGCAAATTATGATCTTCATAACAGATTTCTTTCTCAGCTTATTCATTGTCTGTTCATAGATCTCTGTGACTTCAATTTCTCTCTGTCTCTCTCTCTGTCTCTCTGTCTCTCTGTCTCTCTCTCTCTGTCTCTTTCTCTCTCTGTCGCTGTCTCTCTCTGTCTCTTTGTCTCTCTGTCTCTATTTGTCTCTCTCTCTGTCTCTGTCTCTCTGTCTCTGTCTCTCTCTGCCTCTCTCTCTCTCTCTCTCTCTCTCTCTCTCTCTCTCTTTCTCTCTCTCTCTCACACACACACACACCCTATGAAAAATAAAGTCCAGGGAAGAAAAAAACAGTAGTAGTAGTAGTAGAAGTAATAATACTACTAGTAATCATAAAAATAGCAGTACTAGTAGTAATAATAATAATATTAGTAGTAATAGTCATAGTCTAATAATAGTATTTATAGTAAGTAATAGGAGTAGGATTAGAAGTAGTGATACTAATCATGATACTATCATGCCCACCCCCTCCTTTTCACATCTGGGTTATAGTTTCTTATCCATCTTTCTGCTAAATCACAGAAGGCTTTTCAACTTTTATATTTCTTCCTCTATCCTCCTTCCAGGTAAAAGGCACTTCCAGCCTTACACCATCTGGTGTTTGATTCGATCCATACGATGACTTAGTTGTATTTATCAACAGCTTCTTTCTGCTAGAGTGCCCTGCCAAGTGTATTCTTTGAAAACTTGATTCAGCTAGTGAGTTTACAAGGAAGTATCCTTTAGAAAAGAAGAAAAAAAGAACCAAAATTTAAAATTTTTCATACTGTTCCCTCCGATCTTTCCAGTCTCCATATACTTTATTCCCGCACTCTATAATCCACTTACAATTACTTTCTTGTTACTACTGGAAGAATATACTTGATGCTTCATTTCCTCCTTTAAGACTTGTTCTGGCTCTCCCTACTGGAATGCTCTCTCTTCTCCCCTCCCTTTTCTGACTTTCCAGACTCCTTACAAGCCTCTGGTTAAATCCTACCTTGTAAGGAGGCCTTTCTTAGTCCTTTCTTTCCCCCAAACCCTCTCCATATTGCTACTACTTTCCATCTGAGACACCTTGTACATAGCTTATATGTACATAGTTGTTTGCATGTTGTGTCCTCAATTAAAATATGACCTTCTATAGGACAGGGACTGTATTTTCATGTTTTTCACTTTATTTTTATCACTAGTTCTTATCCCAATGCCTGACACATAGTAAGCAAAAATTTAATAAATGTTTGTTGACAATGCAATGACCATCCATAATTTTCATGGCTCCAAAGATAAATAGTGCTACTCATCACCTGACAAAGAGGGTGATGGACTAAATATACAGAAAGATACATTTTCTTTTGGACATGGCAAAGAGGGGAATTTATTTCCCTTGACTTTGCATATTTTAGTACAAGGGTTTTATTCTATTTTTTCAGGGGGGAAGGTTATATAGGAAGGAACAAAAAAATCCCAATAAATAGTCACCAACTTAAAATTAATAAATGAGAAAAATTAATAATAAGATCAGAATAAAAAACTTTTTTGATTGAGATGCCTGACACATTTAGAATACCAGGGAGTATTAACTTTTTATTTAATGATATATGTAAGGGCAAAAACTCAATAGAATTCTAAAATTCATCTAGCTATCAGTTTTCTCCATTGAAAGAACTACTGACTTAGGTTTATGATTCCTTTCTTCTACTGATTTGACTGGAAGGCTCAGGAACCTTTCTAGGTAGCATTTCCTTCATTTATAACATAGTTAATGAATAGTCACAAACTAACAGCAAATAATTTAGAAGAGGTGACTCAGAACAGGAAAATCTACCAATTGTCGAATAGGGAATAGATACACTTAATAAAGAACTTTCCATGTCAGGCTACTGAAGATTTTCTTCTTCCTCTTTATTTGTCCTCCTTCTCCTTTTCTTCTTTTTCCTCTTCCTTTTCTCCCTTTTCGTCTTCTTCCTCTTCCTCCCTCACCATCACCACTACCACCTCCTATGGTAATAGGGTTGTAGCTATACTTTCCCAATTAGTCATTTATCTAAGACAAATTTTCTGGCCTCTTAAATATTTGTGAGTTTTAATAGTATATGCGTTTTCCATGCCATTATAATTTAATAAAAGGATATAACAAAAATCTTTTTTATTTAATAGAATCTTAGAACTGAAACAAACATAGCATTTAGATCTTGAAGAATTTTAGAGATCATATATTTCAACCTCTTAATTTGACAAAAGAAAAAATTGAGGTTTATAGAATATAGATGACTTGTCTATAGTTTTACAAATTGTAGAAGAACTAAAATGTGAACTCAAGTACTCTGCCCACAATTCCAATAGCCCTAATTTGAAGAGAAATCATCTCTATAACATTCTAACTAGTGCTCATCAAGCATGTGCTTGAAGACTTTCAGTAATGCAAATTCATTATCTCTCAATGCAGCTCAATCCACCTGCAGACAACTCTAATAACTAAATCTCTTCTTTGTATATAGCAGAATCCAGCTCTCTGAAATTTCCATTTTTCCCCTTCTGGCACCCAGAAGAACAAATCAAAGCACTCTTCTGAATGTCAGTTTATCATAATTTTGTTCTTTTTTTTTTTTTTTTTTTTTTTTTTTTTAAATTTTTTTATTTAATAATTACATTATATTTACACTCATTTCTGTTCCGATTTTTTTTTTCCCCCTCCCTCCCTCCACCCCCTCCCCTAGATGGCAAGCAGTCCTTTATATGTTGGATATGTTGCAGTATATCCTAGATACAATATATGTTTGCAGAACCGAACAGTTCTCTTGTTGCGTAGGGAGAATTGGATTCAGAAGGTATAAATAATCCGGGAAGAGAAACAAAAATGCAGATAGTTCACATTCGTTTCCCAGTGTTCTTTCTTTGGGTGTAGCTGCTTTTGTCCGTCATTTATCAATTGAAACTCAGGTCTCTTTGTCAAAGAAATCCACTTCCATCAAAATATGTCCTCATACAATATCGTTGTCGAAGTGTATAATGATCTCCTGGTTCTGCTCATTTCACTTAGCATCAGTTCATGTAGGTCTCTCCAAGCCTCTCTGTATTCATCCTGCTGGTCATTTCTTACAGAACAATAATATTCCATAACATTCATATACCACAATTTACCCAGCCATTCTCCAATTGATGGGCATCCATTCATTTTCCAGTTTCTAGCCACTACAAACAGGGCTGCTACAAACATTTTGGCACATACAGGTCCTTTCCCTTCTTTAGTATTTCTTTGGGATATAAGCCCAATAGAAACACTGCTGGATCAAAGGATATGCACATTTGATAATTTTTTGGGCATAATTCCAGATTGCTCTCCAGAATGGTTGGATTCGTTCACAACTCCACCAACAATGCATTAGTGTCCCAGTTTTCCCGCATCCCCTCCAACATTCATCATTATTTTTTCCTGTCATCTTAGCCAATCTGACAGGTGTGTAGTGGTATCTCAGAGTTGTCTTAATTTGCATTTCTCTGATCAATAATGATTTGGAACACTCTTTCATATGAGTGGTAATAGTTTCAATCTCATCCTCTGAAAATTGTCTGTTCATATCCTTTGACCATTTATCAATTGGAGAATGGCTTGATTTCTTATAAATTTGAGTCAGTTCTCTATATATTTTGGAAATGAGGCCTTTATCAGAACCTTTAACTGTGAAAATGTTTTCCCAGTTTGTTGCTTCCCTTCTAATCTTGTTTGCATTAGTTTTATTTGTACAAAGGCTTTTTAATTTGATGTAATCGAAATTTTCTATTCTGTGGTCAGTAATGGTCTCTAGTTCATCTTTGGTCACAAATTTCTTTCTCCTCCACAAGTCTGAGAGATAAACTATTCTATGTTCCTCTAATTTATTTATAGTCTCGTTCTTTATGCCTAGGTCATAGACCCATTTTGATCTTATCTTGGTATATGGTGTTAAGTGTGGGTCCATGCCTAATTTCTGCCATACTAATTTCCAATTATCCCAGCAGTTTTTATCAAATATTGAATTCTTTTCCCAGAAGTTAGGGGCTTTGGGTTTGTCAAACACTAGATTGCTATAGTTGACTATTCTGTCTTGTGAGCCTAGCCTTTTCCACTGATCCACTAATCTATTTCTTAGCCAATACCAAATGGTTTTGGTGACTGCTGCTTTATAATATAATTTTAGATCAGGTACAGCTAGGCCACCTTCATTTGATTTTTTTTTTCATTAATTCCCTTGAGATTCTCGACTTTTTATTGTTCCATATGAATTTTGTTGTTATTTTTTCTAGATCAATAAAATATTTTCTTGGAAGTCTGATTGGTATAGCACTAAATAAATAGATTAGTTTAGGGAGTATTGTCATCTTTATTATGTTCGCTCGGCCGATCCAAGAGCACTTAATATTTTTCCAATTATTTAAGTCTGACTTTATTTGTGTGGAGACTTTTTTATAATTTTGCTCATATAATTCCTGACTTTCCTTTGGTAGATAGATTCCCAAATATTTTATGGTATCAACAGTTATTCTGAATGGAATTTCTCTTTGTATCTCTTGCTGTTGGGTTTTGTTGGTGATGTATAAAAATGCTGAGGATTTATGGGGATTTATTTTGTAGCCAGCTACTTTGCTAAAATTATGAATTATTTCCAATAGCTTTTTGGTAGAATCTCTGGGGTTCTCTAGGTATACCATCATATCATCTGCAAAGAGTGATAGTTTGGTTTCCTCATTGCCTACTCTAATTCCTTTTATATCTTTCTCGACTCTTATTGCCGAGGCTAGTGTTTCTAATACGATATTAAATAATAATGGTGATAGTGGGCAACCTTGCTTCACTCCAGATCTTACTGGGAAAGGTTCCAGTTTTTCCCCATTGCATATGATGCTTACTGATGGTTTTAAATATATGCTCCTGACTATTTTAAGGAAAAGTCCATTTATTCCTATGCTCTCAAGTGTTTTTATTAGGAATGGATGTTGGATTTTATCAAATGCTTTTTCTGCATCTATTGAGATGATCATGTGGTTTTTGTTTGTTTGGTTATTGATATAGTCAATTATGTTAATAGTTTTCCTAATATTGAACCAGCCCTGCATTCCTGGTATAAATCCTACTTGGTCATAGTGTATTATCCTGGTGACAATTTTCTGTAATCTTTTTGCTAATATTTTATTTAAGATTTTAGCATCAATTTTATCATAATTTTGAAGACAGTTATCATGTTCCCTACCCACCCACCAATTCTTTGACTCTTTTAGAATAATAAAATTTACATTATTAGTTTCCTATGACTATCATTTATGGCATGATTTGAATACTCTCATTATTGAGTGGTTCTCCTTAAGGCACATGATCTCATGATGACTCAAGAACCTTGAAAAGTTCATGAACTCAGGCACGGGAAAACAATATTTTTCACTCTCAACCCGGAGACTATGTGACCTGAAAGGTGGCAATTTCTGAATCTAGTTTTCGAGGCAGTGATAATGGTATAAAGTCATAGTATAAGAGAAAAAAGGGATACTTATTAATACAACCTTTTTCAGATGATGTGGCTACAATGGAAAGAAGGTTGCTTAACAGTTCCAAATGCCTTTACTTTTCAAGGGGAGTACAAATTGCATATGGTTGTTGTTTCAGTTGTTTTTCTGGTGTGTTTAGCTCTTTGTGTCCCTACTTGGCTTTTCTAGGCAAAGATATTGGAGTAGTTTTCCATTTATTTTTTCCAGTCATTTTATAGATAAGGAAACTAAGGCAAATACGGGTAAGTGATTTGCCCAGGTTCATACATTTAGTAAATGTCTGAGAAATTTGAAATCAGAGAGAGGAAACTTCCTGATTTGAGAAATAGTATTCTATCCACATAGGGTTTTGGTATAAATTTGAGAAATTATATGAATAATAGGACTTAACAAACAAAATGTTCTAATGCTGTCTATCTATCAATCCCAAATTCAATTCTTTTCTAAGGGAATTTTAATCCACAGAGTAGTGATATATGTCTAAAGGATTTTAGGACCACAGAGAAAATGGAATTCGATAGAAAGGAAGGAAAAGTTTATTGACTATATGTGGGGAATTGTAAGTTCTTTGTCTATTTTGCCCATATATTTATGGGCTCCTGTAAGTTTTTGAATTTTCTGTGTCATCACATTCCATAATGGAATAATAATCACTTTTTGCTCTGTATGCATTTATTTCCTTGAGTTTGGGACATTGTGCTCAACTCCATGAGGACTTCAGCATGGAATTTACATATACATATATATGCATAGTTATATACACATGCATATATTATACATAAATATAAATATTTATACATACAGACATTTATGTGTCTATTTATAAGGTTTATAATATCATATTTCATAATTTTATTCTATTTTATAATTTCCCCTAAGGAAATTGAAGGTAAAGGTAAAACAAACTATTAATAAATTTTAAAAAATTAACAGCATTTTTATTAGAGGGTGTTTGGAGGAAGTGTTGGTCCCAAGATCAAACTTAGGTTGTGTGGTCCAGGACTGATGTTTTAGTAGACTTCAAAGCAAACTTAGAACTTAGAGGTACAGAAATGCAGGTTATATATAAGGGTGCTCTGGAACTAGCTCAACAGCTTGAGATTGGATTATGTTTTTCAATATGAATTATTATACCTTGGAGATTTGCAAACTGTCAATCAGGGCTTGATTTATTGTTCTATTGATTGTCTAGGCTTAACAAAGTGATGGAGCTAATATTAATAATGCAGATTAAATGATTAAAAATGTGTTGTTAGTATGCTGCAATGCCAATTACTAAACATTTACCAACATATTGCGATGATATTTGGGCCATTGCATCAAACAGTTTTAGAGCTGGAAAGGATCTTAGTGACCATCTAGTTTATCTTCTTCATTTTACTAATGAGATCCAGAAGGAGAAATAACTAGCCCAGGATCACATAGTTAATGAATGGCAGGATTAGAACTAGAACTCAGGCTTCCTGAGTCCCAGGCCAATGTATTTTCCACTGTAACAAGCAGCTGCCTTCAATCTTGACCTTATTTAGCTTTATATACAGGTAATAGATGTATGTGCTATCTGCTCAGTAGTTTTATTTCAAGTAATCTGCAAAAATGACACTACAAAATAGAGAGTGCAATGACATAGTGTTTTCTTTAAAGAAGACCAGCTCTGCATCTTCATTCACACTGTCATTTTAATGTAAATCTCCCATTACCTGGCGAGTTACACATCTTCTGGTAGAGGTTTCTTGCAAAACAAATCAGGCAAGGCTGTCAGCTGTCAGCTATATGTTTATTTTGCATCAAGCATACTGGAGAAGCTAAAAAATGACACCACATACCACAATACTTTATGCAGATAGTGCTTAAATTAACACATCAACAATCTTATTCTATTTCTGAATTTTGACATTATGAGGAATTGTTTAGGCTAAACACTTTGGTGAAAACTGTTTCAGAGAACAAAGCTCATATTTTAACTTTCTTTTTTCTTATCCCAGTGCCTAAAAGTATCCTGGAGATGTTTCCTTATTCAGTTGAGTTTGATTCTTTGTGACCCAATCATTTGGGGTTTTCTTGGCAAAGATACCGAATGGTTTACCGTTTCTTTTCCCAGATGAGGAAACTGAGGTAATTGGGAATAAGTAGCTTGTTTAAGGTTACACAAGCTAGTAAAGGTCTGAAGCCACATTTGAACTCAGATAGAGGAGTCTTCTAATCTCCAGGGCCAGAACTCTATTAATCTTGCTACTTACCTTCCCCATCTTTTGATGTAGTAGGTACTTAATGAATAATTATATTAACCTGCTTCTTTCTGCCCCACTTAATCTTGGTTGTCAACTTTTTCCTTAGTTTTGCAATTTTACTTTACTTATTGATTCCTTTTTCTTTATTTTATTTTCTTCTTTAATCTCTCCTCCTCTTTACCTGCTTTGTTTACCTCTTAAGTTAAATGGTTTGTTAAAGATCCTTCATCTTCTCTTTTCTACTTTCTTTTATTGTCAGCTCTTTTTTTTTTTTCTGTGAATTTTTATTCTTTGAGTCATGATTTATAGCCTTATTTGTCATGTCAAAAAATCTATCTATATTTTTCATGGAATGAAAACTTAAGTAATGAATTTGTTTCCTTTTCTAATCATTTTCTATATAATTACCTTTGTAGAACTTGCTCCATCTTCCATTTTCAGTTTATCTTACTCTTAGCAGTGTCAATTCAGGAAGAAATGAGAAAAAATATATTTTTCCATAGTCAAAATTTCCCTGTGTACAAATTGTGGAATCCAATTCTACCTACTGTTATCATTATGATTATTCTTTTGCTTATTTCCTATGAAAGCTCCTTTTTGAGTTGTTACTAATGGTTCCTATTTCCTCTTTTCAGAAGTGGGATGTTAAGCATGGAGACACAACATTCTTTCCAAGGAACAGATTTCTCTGTAAACCAGGTTGCAACAGATAAGACCCACTGTAAGCAGCTGACAAAACAAACATACAACTCTTCCCTGAAGAAAGTGATCTGCAATGGGACCTCCTTTCCCATTGGGTTGTAGCTTCATTTGTGCCTTCCCTTCCTTCAATCCTTCCCTTTTCCTTCTCTCCCAATCTACCCTCTCTTAAGAGTTCCCTTCCCTTCTTTGTTCATCTGTGCATTTGCTTAGAATATACAGTACATTTCCTTCTATTATCTACCCCTCTTTCCCCCACTTATACCTGCTCCCTTGATACACTTTAAAATAAATTCAAAGGGACTGTGGGGTTTCATCATGGTGTTTTATGATTGGTCCTCTGATATTACTTTACTGATTTCATGAAATTCTGCAAAACCAAACATTCTCAAAAAGCAAAACCAATTGGTTAATATTTTCCTTTTTTTCCCCTCTTACCCCCATTCTCTGGGTATTGGGAGATTTATTTCATTACTTCTTTTTTTCCTTGGTATATATTTTACCTTTCTTTTGTTTTGGGAATGCCAAATAATATTCTCATTTTTTTTTCCTTTTTTCTTTTTCTTTCAGCAATATTTCAAGTGCCTCTCCATTATTGACTATTGATCATTTTCATTTTGGATTAGATTCAGATTTACAGGGTATGTCATTTTAGTTGCAGCTTGATCTTCTTTGCTTTTGAAAATATTCCCCTTCATATTTTTTAGTAGGTGCAGTAAAATCTTGTATTTATTTGAATTAGTTTTCCTTTATAATTGTAAGTTTTTCTCTTGATCTGTTACAAAATATATTGTTTCCCATTGGACTTCATACACTTAATCATTCTTTGTCTTAAGGTTTCAGGTATTTTTTCCCCTTTTCTGGAGGAAATTTCTGGATTTTCTTTTGATTAGTATTTTTTCTTTTTATATTAGAAATTCTGAGAATTTTAATTACATTTCTTACATGATGATCTTTAGTTTTTCATTTTTTTTTTTTTTTGATATTATGTTCTTTGGGGAAACTTATGATCCTTAGATTGAGACTAGCGTCTTTTGATAATATCTTCTTTTAGTATTATTATCTTTTGTTTCTTTTCCTCCAAAATCAGGATATTTCTATTTCCTGTCTGTTTTCCTTCCTTTCATTTTTTTGGAGACATTGTGAATTCAAGTTTTTCTATTCTGCTAATTACTTCTGTTGTGCAGGCCATAAATCCTGACATTTGTTCTTTAGTGTTTTTCATTTCTTTTTTGAATGATTCTGCAGCATTCAAGGGTTCTGTGCTTATCAAAAATTCATTTGGTATTTTTTTTTTGTGTTGTGATTTTTTAAAAAATGAAATCTTTCTGTTTTAATGCTCCTTTTTTTTCTTCTGATTTAAGTATTCATTCCATTGATTTATCTGTTTGTGTTGTTTTTATTTGAATTTTCTTCCTCTTAAAATCTCTCTATATTATCCTATTCCTCTTTTTTTCTGATTTCTCCCTCTTTTATAGTGTTTATATCCTCAGTTCTGGACTGCAAAAATGCCTCAGCTTTCTTCAATACTTGGAAATATATTTTTCAAAGACCTGTTTGCTTCCATTAATAGCTTTCAGGTAGAAAGGACTGAGTACAGTTGTTTTTCAGTTATCTTACCTTCAGGAGTAGCTACCCCATGACTTATAACCTTTGTTTTCACCCTACTTATTTTCATTTCTTTCTCTACTTCAGCTGAATCAGTTTCTGCTGCCCACAGAAGGATTGGGGAAAAATGGCGCATGTGTTACAGGAAGAATTTCTGAACCATAGAATAGCCTAACCTAATCCTTTTCCAGGAAGAAAGAATCCTAATCTCTCCACATTCCTAATATCAAGTGGGTGACATCAAAGTCTGCTATTTGTTTCTACTGGGTGGGGGCCTAGTAGAAGATGTAATGCTCCCAGGGAGTCTCTATAGCTCGAGGGGAATTGTTGTGTCCTTTGATCTATTCTTCCCCTGCCCCTACTGTCCTTCACATCTTGCCAAAGCATGATGGCTGGTAGAAAAGAAATACTGAGCACTAAAGATCAATCAGCCTTCTCCACTATTGGTTCATAAAGTTGTAAGTTGTAGAATTTCTTGCTTTCTGGTCTTGTGGATTTAGTTGCAAATGATTTCATTCTAGGGTTGTCTCTCCCCCTACTCCACTTAGTAGTGACTGAGGAAGATATATAGTTCTCTGTCTTATTGATCATAGTGTTCAAATTCAAAGGAGACCCCAAAAGGTTGAAGTTTCAGACCTGTGTTGTGAGGTGTCTTAAAAGAATTTGCAGGTTTGAACCCATCTCCAAGTCAAGGGGCAGAATTTATTATAATTATAATGCCAATTGAAGTAGGCTAAGTTCAAAAGAATTTAGCAAAGAACCAGGAGCAAGAAGATAAATTTAAAGGAAAAAGAGAGATCAGATGCTTCATGTTACTGATATGCTAATTTTATGGCTTAGAGGTAGAATTGAGATGTGGTCTTAGAGCTGGAGTTGGAGTGGTTTGCATTCTCATTATTGTCTCAGAAACAGTTATTACTGACCAACAGATAGTTACTTGACAACCAGCATTGTTTGTGGAACTACAGCTCTCCAAAGGCCCTACTATAGCCTTAGGGTTACTGCCACATACTGCCACTGGAGAAGCTGCACCCCATCAACCAAGCACAGAGGTCTACAAATAATTGTTGAATATATAATACTACTTTTTGTTTACTTTTTTCTTATATTTAAATGTTTTACTGATGCTTTTATTTTATAACAGTCATGTCTAGAAATGGCATTGTTGATCCAACCCTCTTTCCCTATTGAAATATCCTTTTTAAATTAAAGCTTTTTGTTTTCAAAATATATAATTTTCAACATTCACCCTTGGAAAATCTGCATCCCAATTTTTCCCCTGCCCTTCCTAGACAGTAAGTAATCTGATATATATGTGCAATTCTATACATATTTCCACAATTATCATGATGCACAAAAATCAGATCAAAAAGAAAAAAGAATGAGAAGGAAAACAAAATTCAAATAAACAACAATAAAAAGTAAAAATACTATGTGGTGATCCATACTCAGTTTTCACAATCCTCTCTCTGGGTGAAGATGTTTGTCTTCATAACAAGATCAGTGGAACTGGCCTGAATCACCTCGTTGTTGAAAAGAACCACATCTGTTAGACTTAATCATTGTGTAATCTTGTTGTTGCTGTGTACAATGTTCTCCTAGTTCTATTTACTTCACTCAGCATCAGTTTATGTAAGTCTCTTCAGGTTTCTCTGAAACTATCCTACTGATCATTTCTTACAGAACAATAATATTCTATAACATTCATATATCATGACTTATTCAGCCATTTCCAACTGATGGGCATCTGTTCAATGTCCAATTTCTTGCTACTACAAAAAGAGCTGCCACAAACATTGTTTCACATGTGGGTCCCTTTCCCTTTCTCATGCTCTCTTTGGGATACAGAACCAGCAGAGATACTGCTGGATCAAAGGGACCACAGTTTGATAGCCCTTTGGGCATAGTTCCATAATGCTCTCCAGAATGGTTTGGTAAATTCACAATGTATTAGTGTCCCAGTTTTTGCACAACAATCCCCTCCAATAATCATCATTATCTTTTCCTGTCATCTTAGTCAATCTGAGAGGTGTATAGTGGTATCTCAGAGTTGTTTAATTAAAATATCTTTTATAACAAGGAAAATCAGATAAGCACACATTACTGGTTACAGTGACTATATCTGACAACTAAGACATTCTGTCCTGCCCACTTTAAATTCTTTTTTCTCTGACAATAGAGAGAAGTTTGGACTCATAATCTGTTCTCTAGGGCCAAGATTAGTGGTTACAAATGATTTTCTTTTAAACAATATTTTTTATTATACCTGATAATTATCTGTATATTGCTATAAGGTTTTCCTTATTTCACTCTGAATTTTTGATATAAATCTTCCCATGTTTCTCTGAAATTTCAATATTTTTTATAATATTATATTATATTCATACATGACAATTTGCTTAGTCATTATCCAATGGATGGGTTCTCAGTATCACAAAAAGTGCTATGAATATTTTTGTATAGATTGGTTCTTTCTTTCCCTAATAAGTAATTATTAAGGTGTGTGTCTATGTCAGATATTATACTAGTCTCTGGGGATATAAGAATGAAGATAAATATTTTTCAAAGATTACATATTCTTTGGTAGGGGAGAGCATGCATGTATATAAATATTAAAAAATGTAATTCTTATCTCAAAGGCCATTTGCCTAAGATCTAATTTGCATTAGGTTATGCTTAATTACTTAATTGCTCAATGTTCCAAGCCTTTGGGAGAGGTAGAGTTGTTAAAATCTGGGGAGAAGAAAAATGAAATCCTGGTCTTTGCCATTTAGTTTTTAAAGAGAAGGCACCTCTCTTCATGGACCCGAAGGAAAAGAAAGACTTTGGGAAGACATTGACATGTAAAGTCATTAGGAATTTGTATCACATCCCTGTCCCCAGCTTGTTACACTACAGATTTTGAGGAATTTCCCCTTTGGTGAGTTTAGTTGTTTTTCACTTAGTTGTGCTTATTATACTCCCAGTGGGAGAGCTCATTTGCTCTGGAACTTTGCATAACTTCCCCAATGTATGCTTTCTTTGATTTCTGTTTTGCTATTGGCTTGGATAAATAAATTGATTTTTTGTATGTATTTGTGATAAGAAAATTTGTTCATTGTGTAACTGACATCTGATAGGTAGGGAGTCAAACTTTGGCTATTTATAGTTTGGAGAATACTTTCATTAATGGATAATTATCAGCAGGGCAGTTTGAACCTAAAAATTATTTCTAATAGACTAATAATATTTATAGGAGCTGATTTCTAGCTCAGAACCTTCTGTCTCAAAGAAAAGCAGTAGCCAGCATCTAGCCTTAACCTCCTTCTTCCCTTCTTAGTGGGAATCAAAGGCTTCCTTAGAGAAGAGTGTGTGTGGTCCGGGAGAGGGAAAATGAAAATCTAGCGATAACTATTCTTGGCTTTCTTCAAGCTACATTTAGACAGATACATGTGGATGTGCATAATTTACATTGGCAAAATAAAACAGTACAAATCCTCCCCTCTCTAACAACCCTTCTCCTACATATAGGAAAAATCTTAAAGAAAGAAAAATTAGGGAAACAGGATACAAGCAAAGTGACAGAGGGGTGTGTGAGTGTGTGTGTGTGTGTGTGTGTGTGTGTGTTTGTGTATGTGTGTGTGTGATGATCAGGAATGTTTTCATGTAGAAGATGGTATTTGAACTGAATATCAAAGGGAATAAGAAATTGTTCAAGATGGATTTAAGGAGAATAGAAGAAAGGGAAAGAAGAAAGGAAGGAAGAAAGGAAGGAAGGAAAGAAGAAGGAAGGAAGAAAAGAAGAAAAGAAGGAAGGAAAGGATTTATTTTAAGTGCATAATATGTGCCAAGCCATATGTGGTAAAGGCTAAGAATACAAATATAAAGCAAAAAGAAACGATTCTAGAGGAATGTCCAGGTGCTGAGGGAATTTGAGAACGTGGGCATGGTTTTGAAGCCCAGAAAAAATCTGGAACGGTTCTGGATGGGAAATGAAGGCAAGTTGGCCATCCACAAGTCCAGTCCAGAAATACAATAATTACTATAGGGCCACAGAAATAGAAATAGGTTATAATGTTTGAGAAATATATATAGAGAAAGCCAGTTTGGTCTGACTTTTGAGTATAGAATGTCTGTGCATAATGAAGCTAGAGTAGATCTGGGGCCAGATTGTGAAGGATTTAAAAAGTCAAGCAGAGGAGGCGATTGTGGGGTTGTTGGGAGCTTTTGGAGTTTATTGATTAGGGAAGTGACACAGTCAGACTTGTGCTTTGGGAATATTTTTTTGACAGTGTATAGAGGATGAATTGGAGAGGAGAGAGACTTGAGGCAGAAGATTCAAAGAGGACATCATTGAAATCATTTAAATGAATGGTGGTTAGGGACTGAACTAAGGTTCTGTGAGTGGAGAGAAGACCACATATAGGGTGTTCCTAAAGCTTTAATAGCTTAAAACTGCGCTAAGACTTTTGGAATACACTGTCTATCAGATATATAGTAGAGACTGAAAAGATAAGGTTTGGCAGCTGACTCCATATGTGAGGTAACAGAGAGTGAGAAGGCAAAAAAAGTAATGAGCCAGGGATGGCCCAAAATTTGTAAATCTGGCTGACTGAAAGAATCTTAGTAATTTTGATAGAAAGTTCAAAAGAACATTGAAATTGAGGAAAGGGTTGATGTGGGGAGAAAATATAAGGAATTCTGATTTGGATATTCTGAATTTGAGATGTCTGTGAGACTTGATGTTTGTTAGGTTCAATAGACTATCAGTGATTTGGAATTGGAGCCTAAGAGAGAAACTAGGGATAGTTATATAGATCAGAGAGTAAACTGCACAGAGATAATAATTAAATACTAAAGTTAATGGGGCACTACCTATAAGAAAATTTAGAGATAGAAGAGCAGTGCCTTGTGGTAGACCCACAATTAGGGTCTAATTAAAGAACTAGCAAAAGAAACTGAGAAATGGTTGTAAATATAGGAGGACCAGTCAGTCAATAAGCTTTTTGAAAGTGCTTACTATATGCCAGACATTGTGCTAAATGCTGAGGTTACAAAGAATGACAATAGAAATTCTCTGCTCTCATGGAATTCACAGTCTAGAGGCTGCTATAAAAGACTTCAACATGAAAACAATCATGTTCAAACAAGATATAATAACAACAACAATAGTGAAAATAGCTAGGATTTACACATCACCTATTGTGGGCCAGGTACTATGCTAAGCATTTTATAAATATTATCTCATTTTATTTTCACAACAATCCTGAGAGGTATATAATGTTATTATCCCTAACTAAAAAAACTGAAGTAATAGGTTATATGATTTGTCCCAAGTAAGACAGTTAGTAAGTGTCTGAGGTTGGAATGAATGGATATCTTCTTCACTCCAGCCCCTTTCCTCTGTCCACCTAGTGGATGGTAAAAATGGAAAATAAGGGGGAGGTATTAGCACAAGGAGAATAAAGAAAGGCCTCTCATAGGAGATAGGAGATACCAGTTTCACAAAAAAACCTGTTCTATCACTTAAAACCATTTTTTTCCCTCCCCAGATTCAGCTATTTTTCTTCTTACTGAAATAGGCAAAGTGATAATTGCTTTTAGCTGAAGAAGATGTAAAAGAACCTTTTTCCTCTTCCAAACTATAATTTATGTTGAGGAAGAAAGAAATCATTTCATCTACTTTTTTAGGAAGAGAAATCTGCCCAGGAGGGGGAAAGATAATGTTCTAACCTTTCTTTTCTTTTCTTTTCTTTTCTCTTTTTCCTTCCTTCCTTCCTTCCTTCCTTCCTTCCTTCCTTCCTTCCTTCCTTCCTTCCTTCCTTCCTTCCTTCCTTCCTTCCTTCCTTCCTTCCTTCCTTCCTTCCTTCCTTCCTTCTTTCCTTCCTTCTTTCCTTCCTTCCTTCTTTCTTCTTGGCAATTGCTATTAAGTGGCTTGTCTAGAGTCACCCAGATAAGAAGTATTAAAT
Source organism: Antechinus flavipes (assembly GCF_016432865.1). Lineage (NCBI taxonomy): Eukaryota > Metazoa > Chordata > Mammalia > Dasyuromorphia > Dasyuridae > Antechinus > Antechinus flavipes. The sequence continues at coordinate 169,466,785 of NC_067398.1, forward strand.
ATCTAAGACCAGATTTGAAGTCATATTCTCCTGATTCCAGGACTGGTGCTCTATCCACTGTGTCATCTAACTGTCCCAATCTAACTCTTTCTTACAGGATCATAGAAAGAGAGCTGGAAGCAGTCTCAGGGTCTGACATTCTCATTTTACAGAACAGGGAAATTGAGGCTTAGAGAAATAAAATGAGTTGCTCAGCTCAGTGAATATATGAGGCTGGTTTTGAATTCTTGTCTACCTTACTTCAACTTGGAAATACTATCCCCAGAACCAGTGCTGTCCTTTTTTGAAGAGAAGAGCACAGAGAGACAAAAAAACTTCTTAAAAGAACACTTGCTTAATCAGTAGCATAGCTAGATTTAAACCCTATTCCTCTGACTACAGAACTACTGCTCTCTCCCTGATAATGCACTGTCCCTTCAGATAAGAGAACAAACCTATAGCCAAATGAATGTAGCTTTATATTCTTTGCCTTTCTCCCTCTTCCCATTTTTCAATCAGACCAGCATAAACATGATTTATTTAAGGCTTTTCTCCCTTCTGCAGGGGACAGAGTCAAATCCAACATTATTAATCTTAGAGCATAATTAATTTCACAGGGTGTAAGTTGCTGTGGGCCAGAGACTATCTTACCTTTTTCTTTGTACTCCTAGAATCAGCTACAGTGCCTTTCACATAGTTGGTATGAAGTAAATGTTTGTTGCTTGTTGTATAGTGAAAAAAGCATTGATCTTGGAATCAGAGAACTTGGGTTCGAGTACTGCTTCGGGTACTTAATACTTCTGCCATCTACAGCAAGTTACCTTACCTCACCAAAACTTGTTTTCCTCATTTATAAAATGAAAGTGTTGGATGAGTAATCTCTGTTACATTTCTGACTTGGTGAATATTTTTTTACTCTAGCAGTGGTTTGTAAAATAGATGAGCTCTGCATCTGAGGACATCACTGGGAAGATGGTAGAAGCAGCTGCAGCTGAGCCTTTGCGGCATAAATATAAACAAACACCCCATTCACCAACCCCAGGAGCAGTTGGGGAGCCCTGGACTACTCAGACTGAAAGGATGTCTTCTTTGTTAATTGCTAGGTTCTGATGGATGCTGTTCTGGGTGAGGTAGCATCATGACAAACCCCAGGCTAGCACAGCAGTTTCCTTACACAATGAAATAAATGCAAGCCTTCATATTTTTCTTGATTTACATCATTCCTTTTTCTCTCCCTGCTTTGTAATTCTCTTTATCATTTTCCTCCTAGTTCTACCTAACTTTCCAGATCCTACCAGCTCCTGAGGTGAAAAGGCACCCTGAAAATATAGACACACTGAGACACAGACACACACAGTCACACACACACACACACACACACACACACACACACACACCCTCTTCCCTAGTCCTAAGGAGATCAATTATAATTATCTCTTTAAAATTAGGTCAAATTGTGGGAATTCAGAAGGAAAAGTAGGAGGCAAGCAGAGCTGAAGATTTAGAGGAGTAGAATTTTCAGACAAAAGTATCATAGTCTTTTTTTTTCCTTTCTAACCTTGGATAATACAGTGGTCTATCTCTCTTTGCAATGATGGCAGGTTCAAAGGTTACTGATGTTTCTCAATGACTTTTCTGAAAACCAGGTAAGCTTGGACAAATTCTTTGAATTTTTTTTTTTTTTTTGTTTCCTCCAAGTGAGATGAAACAGTGAGAGAATAAGTCTTTCAGTTCTTGCTCCTGCATGTATGAATTTGCTTTAAGGAAGAGCAGGGAAAGCTGGGCAGCAGGGAGAATTCAAAAGTGAAAGAGGTGAAAATGACCACACCTAAAAATAAAGAAGGCTCATTTTGGTACCTGACTCTGGGGACTGGAGTTTAGCCATTATTTGACTCATTGTCAAATTAGAGCTGGTTCTTTTTATTCCATTTCTTCCAGGCAGTGACATGCTAATTGGTGCAGAAGCAGCTTCATTAGGGCTACTTAGATGTTAAAATATTTCTAAATGGACAGCACTCAAACCTGGGATAGAGGGAGAGAAAAGGGAGCGGCAAACAATAATAATAATAACAACAAAACATCTCAAGGATTCCCCTCTCTCAAAAAATAATTCTGCAAATAACACTTGTCCTATTGGGTTAATTCTTTTTACTACAAGACAACCTCAGAGACTGAAATTTTCTTAAAAAATTACTGACAGGGAGGGAACAGTAAAGAAGACAGAGTTCTGAAACATGTTCTTCTTTCCACAACATTCTTTTGGCTTGCATGGCTTGCTGGGAAAGGTGCTAACATTCTTCAGCTTGGACTGAATGTGAACTCTTTGCCCAGTGGTTGGAGCAGTGACTGAAGGTACTGTTCCAGCCTGCCAGGCTGTCCTGTCTCACAAAGGGGCCATTTTGGTGGCACACGTCCGCTGCCGGGAGGGGGTGGGGGAACGGGGCTGTAATCACAAACCTGGGCCTAGGAACGTCTGTGTGCGTGAATGATTCTTTCTGTGGGTTGATTTGCACCCAAGAACAAAGTCAGACCTAAGCCTCAGAATACAGCCTCTGTGCTCTCCCTTAAATGGTTTTATTCATCTCTAGGTGTGGGGAATTGAAAGTAGGGGAAGCTAGAATTTGCAGGCAAAAATCTCTGGGGGTACGTGGTAGAGTTTCTATGTCATGACAAAATGTACAAAGGTGAAGTTTGTATCAAGCATGTTGTGCCCTGGATAGACAGCATTTGGGAACCATATGGTTTTACATATATATATATATATATTTGTTTTTCCAGCTATAAACTATCCCCCCATTCCAATGTCACATATCTAAAAGTATTAATGTGTAAATTCACATCAAACATAGCTAACTTGGTAAAAAGGCCAACAGAATTCCCTCTCTTGCCCCAATGTTCAAATCTGTTTGAACTGACATTTTAAAAGTAAATGTGACAAAAATGCCATTTCTTTACAGGGCTCTGAAGTTACTACTCTATAGGGAAAGCTGGTATTGGTGAATGTCACTCTCTTTTGATTCATGATACAGTATCCACATTAGACTCTTGTATTCAATTTTTTGACCTATTCAATCTACATGTAGGTTGAAAAAATATAGTTTCAGAAAGTCAAATCCACTACAAGATGCATTCAATCAGGGTTAAAATATTTGGTTCTGCTTGAGCATGGAAAGAGCAACAAGAAAAGGAAAAGTTGAACACAGTATTCTAAAAAAGTGGTTACAAAATATTAAATATTTGCTATATTTCTGTTATTTTCCTATTGTATTCTTTGTTGTAGCTATTTTCTTTCTTTATCTTGCCAGATTCTATCCATCTAACCAATTATGCATTTCAAGTCCAATCTTCTCTATGAATCTTTTCCTTTCTAAATAACTACAATTTCCATTCATTTCCCCCTTTTTATGAATTTCTTTGAGTCTTATGTTCTGTGCTTTATCATTTAAAACTGATTATCTTCTCTTTATTGCTAATAGTTTCATGTGTGTCATTCATGCATTCATTCAACAAATATTGGGGTATGTCTGTAGTAGATGCTATTATGGGTAAAATGCTATGCAGATAGGGCCAGTATCACCTTTTGAACTATATGATTTGAGAACTCAAATCTAAAGAACATGCCCTTAAAACTAGCCATGTATTTTTCTTTTCATATTTCCTTAGTGTCTTAGATACTTTTTTTTTTTTTTTTGGCACATCTAGCCCTACTTAACCAGTGGGGGTGAGACAGTAGGGTTTATTGATTAGGTCCTGTGACAATGGGGTCTCATGAATTGCTTGTACTAAGAGTTCTTTAATGCCAGGAAAGGCTAGCATCAATAGTAGGCTCAGATGCTCCTATGCCAAAGGGTCCTACAGTGAAAATTGCACCAATCCAATATCTCCAGCTATTAGCTTCTTTCCTTATAAAATTACTTTTTTTCCCCTACGTAAATAAATCTAGAGGATGACCTATCTATTTATCTATCTACACACATGCATAATACGTATCAGTCATATTCAGATCAATTCCTCATTTCATGAGGAATTTCACAATATGTTTATATATTTATAGATATTTATATTATGTTTCATATAAACATGAAATGAGGGATTAATTTTTATATTTCCATATATGTATATATTCCATATACATTGACACACCTATATAGCTGATAGGGCACATATTCATTTAAATATGGTATGTATATATATACATATATATGCATAAACATGCACATGCATATATATTTTATACTTATGTACACACATCATGCATAAACACATGGAATGGGGGACTGAGCTGAATAAAAAGTATGTGTGTGTGCGTGTGTGTGTGTGTGTGTGTGTGTGTGTGTGAATGTGTATGTAATGGAGAAGGATTGACTAATATGGGTCCAGAATTAGTAGTATAGGAAGTTCTGCCTACTGCCAGCTAGTGTGAGAAATTTGTTGGACCATTTCTGAAAGAGGATGATGACATGTAATGGAGGAAGAGTTGGCTTGATTCATAGCTAATCACTGTCTGCTTACTTTGTGGTAAAGAGAAGGCTTCCAATGGGCTGTTGAGCTAGCACTGAGCATGAAAATAAAATATATAAGCAGACCATATTGGTAAACAACATAAGACCTTCTGAAGCCTCTAAGTGATGAGAGAAATCTTTGTGGTCTATTCTCCCTATTCTGACCATGTTTAGTGCTGCTCTGTGTTTCTGTTCCTATTGTGTTTATTCTTTTCTGATCTTAAGTAAAAGAGTGTTGGAAACTGAATAATCTTTTCAATTTGAAAAGCCACTAGAGGTCCAACAGCTGAGAATAGAAGGAGCCAACTCTAGAATTAGAATGCTTGTCCCATCCCAGAAAAGGATCAATCTGACTTCTGATTTCCAAGACCTAGTGTCGTAGTGGCAAAGGAGAATGTCATTTAGTGCTAAATCAAACACAGAAATGAACTTGGTGGGTCAAATGTTTAGTAGTAACTGATTTTTAAGCCCTTTCTCCAAAATATAGAAGGAAGAAAACTTCCCTGGGTTTGAAGGTTTTTGTATTTTGATTCCTATTATGCCCTTCAATGAATATCCATTTATAAAAACTAATTGATTTAAATTTGTTATTGATACTATTAATTAAATATTAATGGATTATATATTGGTGTACTTATTACTGATGATTTATATTAGGGAGAATACACCATATAAAGAGTTGATCTGATAGCATTAGATAAACTCTATTGCCCCTGGAATCCTGAGGAGGGAGTCAGATGTTTGCTGGAGATCAGATTTGCTTAGTGTTTTTGCATGAGATTAAGTCTGGCTATATATACAGAGAAGGGAGGTAGTTATAGGAAGGCAACATATTTTACTAGATAGAAATCTGGGCTCAAAGCCATTTAACTTTCCATTGCTTTTGGAAAGTGGCAATCTGTACCTCTTGTCTTTTGTCATGCCCTCAATACTGCCCCCCCTTTTGTTCTTTCCAATTGAAAAGTAAAAAATTTTAACAACATCTATGTAGAGTCAAGTAAAACAATTTTTATGACATTTGTTCTTTATCACCTCTGTATCAGAAGTATGCTTCATCATTGGTTTGCTGGGATTTATGGTTGGCTATTGTCTTCAGTCTGTAAAAAACAATTATTTTAGACCTGGTTGTTATTATTATATAAAGTGCTCTATTGATTCCATTCATTTCACATTTCACAAATTTATACAAGTCTAATCTTTTTCAGAAACTATTCTTTTCATCCTTTTTGTGGTACAATAGTATTCCATTATATTCATGTTCTGTAATCTGTTTCTTCATTATAGCTTTTTGTTATGAATATTTTTGTACATTTTTTTACATATTGATGTAATTTTTTGGATTATAGGACTAGTAATGGTTTTATAGGGTCAGAGCTTAATAATCTTTGAGGCATAATTTCAAATTACTTTCCTGTATAGGTGGGCCAATTAATTTACAACTCCATTAGCATTAGTATGCCTGTTTTCCTATAGCCTCTTCAACAGTTATCATTATACTTTTTATCATCTTTTTCAATTTGTCAATTTCAAAATGTATAGTAGAGTTCCTTCAATCTATATTAGTTATTTGGAGTACCTTTTTTCTTTTTATTCATTCATTCATTCATTTTGGAGTATCTTTTTCATATTCTTTGATATTTTGAAATTCTTCCTTTGAAAGCTGCCTGTTCAAATCCTTTGACTATCTATCTATTGAGAAATGGCTTTTATTCTTATAAATATGATTTGCTCTTTATATATTTTGGGTAACAGACCTTTGTCAAAGAAACTTTCTGCAAAGATTTTCCTCTCCACCAAGTTAATTTGTTCCCTGTTAATTTTAACTGGATTGTTTTTGTTCTTGCAAAAGATATTTTTTTTTGAATTTATATAATTAACATTTTCCATTGCATCTTTTTAACCCATATCCTCTAATTCACATCTGGGTACAAAATTTTCATTATGATTTCCCCTTCTGGATCTAATAGAGCTGAGCAGTTTCATTTTTATTTTAATTTGTGATTTCTTAAAATATTGCATCTAGACATTTTTGAGGGGGAGATCATGAGTTTCTAGAAATCTGAGAAGTATGAGATGAAATTCTCTCTCCTTGATCTGTTTTCCAGGCAAATTGTTTTTGTTAGTAATTATACCTTATATTTTCTCTCTGTCTCTCTCTGTCTCTCTGTCTCTGTCTCTGTCTCTTTTCCTGTCTCTCTGTCTCTGTCTCTGCCTTTGTCTTTGTCTCTGTTTCTGTCTCTCTGATCTTCTGATTTTATTTAGTATTTCTTATTGTTTCATGGAGTTGTTGTTTTCTTTCTTTCTTTCTTTCTTTCTTTCTTTCTTTCTTTCTTTCATTCTATATTAATTTTATTTTTAAGATAGTCTACCAATATCTGTTTTAAACTGTGAAATCTCCATGCCTTTTTTTCTTCTATCACTTTTGTTATTTTTATACTGCACTATATATAATTTATTTCATTTCATCCAGATAGTCTTGTAATCATTGTGGCCAGGATGCTCTTTTTCACTGTGGTTCTATGTGAACCGGTTGTGGAATTACCTTCTTATTAGTTCAATAGTTTTCTTAGTTTCTATTTTATTAATCTCCCCTTTGAGTTTCAAAATTTCTAATATGGTATTTAATTGGGGAATTTTTAATTTGTTCTTTTTCTAGGTTTTTTAGTTATATGTTTAAATCATTGATCTCCTCTTTTTCTGTTTTATTTATGTAGCTATTTAGAGATTAAATTTCCCCTAAGAACTGCTTTGGCTGCATCCCATAGGTTTTGATATGTTGGTTGTCTCATTATTGTCATTTTCTTGTATGAAATTATGGATTGTTTTTGTGATTTGTTGTTTGGTTCTTTAGAATTAGATTATTTAATTTTCAATTGGTTTTTAGTCTATCTTGCCCCTTTTTTGAATATAATTTTATTCCACTATGGTCTAAAAAGGAAGCATTTGCTATTTCTGTCTTTTTGTATTTGATTATGATGTTATTATGCCCTAATATACAGACTTTTTTTTTGTTTAGGTACCATGTACTGCCAAAAAAAGGTTCAATCTCGTTGGGTAGTTAATTCTTGGTTGGAATCCCAGGTCCTTTGCCTTCCTGAATATGGCATTCCAGGCCCAAGATCCTTTATTGTAGAAGCTGCCAGATTCTGGGTAATCCTGATTGTTGCTCCTTGATATTTGAATTGTTTTTATCTGCCAGTTTGCAGTATTTTTCTTTGAGATTATAGTTTTGGAGTTTCCCAACAATGTTCCTTGGGGTTTTCCTCCTGGGATCTCTTTGCAGAGGTGATCAATAGATTCTTTCAATGCGTATTCTGCCCCCTGCCCCTTCCTGCTCCTCCCTGTTTGTAGAATATTGGGGCAGTTTTCCTTAATGACCTCTTGTATAATGCTATTCAGACTCTTCTTTTTGGTCATGACCTTTAGGTAGCCCAATAATTTGTAAATTGTCTCTTCTGGATCTACTTTCTAGGTCAGCTGTTTTGCCAATGAGGTATTTCACATTTTTTTTTTTTCATTCTTTTTAATCTGAGTGATTCTTGCTGTTTTCACAAAGTCATTAGCTTCCATTTGCCCTGTTCTAGTTTTTAATGTGATTTTCTTCAGTTATCCTTTGTATCTCTTTCCATTTGTTTTATTATACTGTTTAAAGAGTTGTTTTCTTCAATTTTTTTTTCTTTTCCAAACTGTTCAATCTCTCATGAATTCTCTTTTATCATTTTTTCTTCTATCTCTCTTGCCTTTTGAAGTCTTTTACCAGCATTTCCAAGAAGCCTCTTTGAGCTTGAGACCAATTTATGTCACTTTGAGATTTCTTCTGTAGACAGTCTGTGCTATGTCACTTTGAGATTTCTTCTGTAGATAGTCTGTGCTCTTCTGAGTTTGTGTTTTGGTCTTTCTTGTCACCATATGCTCAAGGTTCTTTTCTGTTTCTTGCTCCTTTCCTTTCCTTTTCTTTTGATATTTATTTATTTGTTTGTTTATTTATTTATTTACTTTTAAGGTGGGGCTCTGTTCCTGGAGTAAAGAGGACACTGTTCTAAGTTTTCTATGCAACTCTGAGCCTTGGGTTTGAGCACAAAAGCTCCTTGTGTTTGTAGGGGGTAGCTTTGCCTGCTCTTTTCAGGAAGCAGCCTGGTTTCCCAGAGTTTGCCTTCTGAGCTGGGAGTGGGAATTGTCCCACTGACCTGCTTCTTTACTGAGCCAGAATGAGAGACTTATTTGCTGACTTGCTGGTTTGCTGTGATTAAGACTCTCTCTCACTGGCTTTCCCAGAGTCTATCTGAGCTGGGCTGAATACCCTTTTCTCCCCAGTGGGACTGGCCTTTCTTGAAATTTTTCCAATCTATCTTGAGTTGGAGAGGGATTCCATTCCATCATACTCTGTTCAGAGGCATGGTTTCAGGTGGTTTTCAAAGAAAACTAGGAGAGTTTGGGCAGCTTCCTGATTTTACTCTTCTGTCTTGGCTCCATTCCCTCTGATTGGGGTTACCATCTTCCTTTGTGCTTACCTTCTTGGGTCTTTTCAGTATTCCTTAATTTTGTTCAGCATTTTCTTCTACTTTTATGAGGGAGGTTATTTACTGAATTGGTTTCTGGACTGGGCTTTTGTACTTGGGTTAGATTATTCTCACTCCTGTACTTAAGGATTCTGTAGGCTGATCCCCAATTTCTTTTACAGAAATTCTTGGATTTTCCACTCCACTAGTTGTTACGCTTTGTTTTTTTTTTTTTTTTTGTTTGTTTGTTTGTTTATTTCTCCTTATATGGTCTGAATCCAGAATTCATTCTATTCTTTTCTGTGAACTTGACAGTCATCAAAAAAAGTGTGCTAATAGCAGGCTATTTGTAAGACTGAGAGTTCTTTGCTTCTCTGGTATATCTTTGGCTCTTTCTTCTGCTGGGATCCCTGTTAGGTCTCAAGAAGATCAGAGAGATCTGACTGGACTGCCTGGGATTTTGCTGTGGGAGCCCTACTTTGATTCTAGGGCTTTGGACAAGATTACCTGGGACTTAGAACTGTTCTCCTTCATGGAGAACATGGGGCTCCTTCATGGGGCTAGGTATTCTTGGGTCCATAAGACTGCTTTTTGGGTCATGTAATTTTAATGACAGCTTTATGTAACATTATAACCTGAATAAATAATTAAAGGAATAATGCCTCTAAATGGTAGCAGCTTTGGTCAAGAGGCAATTATCTTTTCCTAGCCAAATGTTTTTTCTCTTCTTTGATTGATCAGACAGGTAAGTGAAGGGTGCAGTCCCTGTTCCAGGGATGAAGTAATGAAGAAAGATGCTTTGGATTGGTTTTGGACATTTTGCCAGTCATAAAACCACATGCCTGTTTTTTTGGGTTCAATTTATTTTCAGTTTCTTGGCTCTATCCCCAAACTTTTCATGCCGCTCACTCTAATGATCTCTTCTACTACAATATCCATCTCAAGCTCAAAATCTCAAATATCTTCTACTTTTGCCAGTCAGATAAGTAATAGCAGAAAGCTATTTCCCTGTTACACATTTCAGTGATTCAGAATAGAGACTTGGAGGGGCCTCCATGTTGAATCTCTGTGACATCAGTTCTGTGTTATAACCATTTTGGGTCCCTTCTTCAAAAATAGTTTCTATGTTATTCTTTTGTAGATCTTGCCCCTCATTCTACTAAAAAAAATTTTTTTATTGTGTTTCACTTTCAAAAATATCCACATCTTCAAGGGGCTACTATATTCCATGATGACTTTTTCCTTTATCCTTTATTGTGCAGTTCATTTTTGACCTTTTCCCTCATCATGGCCATTTTTCACCAATTTGTCTTGAATTATCCTCCTGGGGACCATGGGTCAATGCATTCTCCCTCTTTTAAGTGTCAGTTGCTCCCAGGGATTGTTACCCCCTTTTTTTTTGAGGCAGAATAATTGGTCTCTCTAAGCACAAAATCCTTATAGAGCACATTCATTGCAAGTTCTGATCTCCCTTTATAGAATAATTTTCTTCTCTTATAGGCTGGTTATTAGTTGGACCCTCTCCTATGTTGAAATAAAATTATCCACTTCTCCATCTCCTATCCCTTTTAAGATTTTCTCACTTTGTCCACTTATTATTCTATTGTAGACTTCCTGAGAGTTTACAGGAGTTATTTTCCCTTCATTTTTTCCCCTTTAATTTGTCTAGAGTACATCACATTCACCTCTAATTTCTTCCTCTTTTACTTAATGTGTCCTCCTATTTTGTAATTTATATCACAAAAACATTGATTCACTTTTAGGCATCTATAATTGTTATGAGGTTTAGTCCATGATATTTCATCCTATTTCTCCATTATCAGTTCCCTTTTATCTCTGTTTTTAAGCTTATCTCCTTTTCTCCTTGAAAGAAATTGCCTAATTATCTGTGGCTATTTTGTTATTTTTGTTGTCCTTGGTTTCTGTATTAGTTTAATTTTCTTATATTGCTTTCCTCTCTGAAATTTGAGAAGCAAATAATTCCTTCAGTTCTAGCTTTCTTTCTAGGAATGTTTTAAATATTTTTTATTGAACATATGCCTTTTAAAATTAATAGTTGGGCTTGGATTTGTAAGGTAAGTGACCTTGGGTTTCATATTGAGCTCCTTTGATTTTCAGAATTTATCATTATAATTCCCTTCTAAAGTTTATGATATGTATAGAATGGTTTTGTGTAATTCCAATTTCTTTTCCTTTCTCCTGTATGCTTGTAGGAATTGTTGTGTCATCAGATTTGTTAAATTTAATTACTATAACATGATATTAACTATATAATGAGTTTTGCAGCATAGATTTTTTTTTCTGGATCCCTGGAAGTGATCTGTGGATTCTTTCCATTGACATTTGTTTTCTGTGTTTAGAAGTTCTGGGTAGTTATCTTGTATTCTTAGTTGCGTTATTATGCAGCTTTTAAATAAAAACCTTTGTCACAAAATATCATGTTAAATATTTGTATTCCAGGTCTTCATGTATTAAAATGTTTTGTGTATGGAGATCATGTTTGCTTTTACTGGAATGGTTTTTTTTTTTCTTTTTTCCCCAAGATTGTTCTTCACCTCCATGTATTTGCATTCCAGATTTTTCTCTCATGTCTTTGATAAGACTTGGCACTGTGGCTTCAAATTTTTTTATTCTGTCAAATATTTCTACTATGTTTCCCTTAAATTTTGCTTTCACAGTTTTCTCTTCTCTTTTTAAACCATTCCGGAATATCCTGCTGAGGTCCCATGCTGTCTTTCAAATCCACAGGGTTCTCTGCCTCATCAGGTGTTGTTTCATTTTTCTTTTGTCTTGCAGTATTTATTCATACATGTCTGGACTCTGATTTGGAGGCCATATTCCTTTCTGTTAACAAAAGCTTCCCTGTTGGCTCATTTGTTTATGCTCATGATCTTAAAATGAATTTTCTCCCTACTGAATTTTTTGGTAATTTCAATCCTTTCTTTTATTACATTCTATTGCTCACTTTCTGACTTTCTTCTTTTTGATGACCTTTTCCTTAGGGGTTGGATTTCAAAGCTATCTCAGCTTCCTTTCATGCTGAGCAATTCATGGTTCATCAGCTTTGGTCTCCACTTTAAGTGATTTCTGGAGGGACAAAAATGGCCCCAACTGAATTGTAGATTTTTTTCTCTCAGGCTTAGTGGATTGACACACAACCACACATGTGTCCTGTCCCAGTTCCCTTTGATTCCCAGTTTTCTGGCTGAGCTTAGTTGTGACACAGAGTTCTAGCTTTTGCCCTTTGGATTTCCAGGGCACTGGAAGAAGTGGGGGTGAAGTAGGCTTCTGTTGCAAGATCATGAATTGGCTCCTGTAGGTCCCTAACAGGTGATTCTGAGTGATACGGCTAGAGATGAATGATTTTCAACATACTTTGTTGTTTTTTCATCAGGTTTCCCCCCTATTTGAGTGCTTGGTTCTGCACCACAAAAATAGCTGAAATTGCTTTATCCCTTCTCCATAATTCTATTTTGGAGACCATCTTGATTATTATGTGACCTGGAAGTCTCAGGGATGGTTCAGTAATTTATGCCAACCATTGGTCAAACATTTCAGCTCTATCAATGACTATATTAGAAGGGAGATCTGTTCTGTATCCTGGACTAGACATACAGTAGACAATTAAATAATATCCATTAATTGAACTCTTCACAATATTTAATTTGTAGCAAGTATTCAATAATTGATTGCTTATTGATTGAAATGTTTCTAAAAAAATAAATTGGACCAACTCCTCCTCAGTAATGATGCTAAAATATTGGTTATTTCAAAGTTTATAAAACTTTGTAAGCTTCTTAATGGATTGAACTTTTTCTGTATTCATGTCACTATCACTAATACAGGATCTTGAACATAGTAGGTGCTTCATAAGTATTTGCTGAATTTAATTTAGATACACTGAAAATAATGTGTGCGAGAGAGAGAGAGAAAGAGAGAGAGGAAAAAGAAAACTTTGAACAGTTGAGGTCCTTTCCTAAAGCATTCCTCTAATGGTTCATCATGGTATAATGTTGAATCCAGGTACATGAAAGATATCATAGGAAAATGTACAAATGTGGGTAGGTCCTACCAAGATGGAACAACTTAAAAAAAGAACCCAGTCATGGACTGAGGCCCAAACCTAGCTCAGTTTAGAGAGACTAATCACCACCTTGACCACAGGATGAGGTGATGAATTTTGTGGCCTGAGTAACTAGTAAAAATTGTCTACTTAGTTAGAGAAAGGGTGTGATCTATGTCATTGGAGGGAGTGCCCACATCAAAGTAATCATAAATCCTTGAAAAATTAAAAGAATATTTGTTATTATATTTTTCTATGAATAGTTCTTAGTAAAAAAAAATCTATATTGAACCTCCTCCCATAATTAAATATATTACTAAATATAAAGTGATAAATCACTGCAGCCAGTGATATGTTATCAAAATGAAATAAAGGTTTAAGACAATTATTCAAATAAATTAGTTAATCAACAAAAATGTCTTGAGGGTTGACTATGTCCAAGGATGATTCTAAGTGCTGTGGGAGACACAAAACAATTGAAAATGAGTCTCCTATTCCTAAGGAGTCTATAATTGAGTTGATACTTCATTTTTTCCAAGATGCCTCATTTCATGACTGAGACTATTTGCTGTAGTGATGCAGACCACCAACAATTTACACCAAATGTGTCAAATACAGAGCCACTTCCCCAAACCACATGAAAATTAATAGGGCAATAGTTAGCAAAATAAAAATACAATAGTGCATAATGTTAATATATGGTTTTTAAATCAATATGTGGTCTAGAGATCTTCATGTATGATAGTGATCCCTGTTTATATTTGAATTTGATACCATTGCCCTACATTTTTTTAGCTGATAAGATGTTTGGTGTCATATGCCTACAAGGGCCAATGATTAGGAAAATCATTAGAATTAAGTGGAGGATAAGAAAATGTCAAGTTGAGGTAAAAAGCTCAGGAACTAAATAAGAATCCAAGCCCTGGACTTCCGGTTAAGATGGCGGAGAGGAGGCTCACAGTTGCATAAGCTCCACGCTTTCTCTCACTATCCACTTCATTACAAGCCTCTGAATCAATGCTTGACTGAAAAAAACCCACAAATAGTTACCAAGAGAAGCCATCCTTGAGATCCGCCAAGAAAGGTCTGTCTTTACTGGAGGGCTGGGGCGGTTTTAGATCGGGCACAGGCTGAGGGCAGCGGCAGTGAGAGCACGGGAGCAGAGCTGAGAGGGGGTGGGGAGTGACCGTAGCCGTCTCTGCGGGAAGAGCTTCGCTACAGGTTTGGAACCTGCAGCAAGTCAACAGCCCAACAGAGAAGCTAAAAACACCGGGGCTGAAGAATACAACCGCAAACAGTTGGAGTCTCTCAGGACCTGCCCCCCCCCCCCCCTTTCCCCCCCCTCAGTGACTCAGCACGCTTTGGGATCTCAGAGCGCAGGCGCAGCACAGTCCTGCTAGTGCCTCACTGCTGCCCCCTGCAGTCTGTAGAGGAAGCTCGATAACACACCCAGCCCCCCCCCCCCCCAAAGAAAGACTCCAGTTTTTTCTGTTTTTCTTTGGTAGTTTATCTCTGATTAATAGACAGAATGAGCAAGAAGCTGAAGAGGACTTTAACCCTTGACAGCTTCTATACAGATAGAGAGCAGACTCTAAATCCTGGGGAGACTAAAAACAGGCAGTCCCCAGGTGATTCCCCAAAGGAGGAAATCATCTGTTCCTCAGCACAGATGAACCTCATAGAAGTGATTAAAAAGGCTCTCACAAGGGAGCTAGAAGAAAAATGGGGAAAGCAGAGTGAGGCTTGGCAAAAGGAGAGGGAGGCTTGGGAAAAGGAGAGGGAGGCTTGGCAAAAGAGCCTGGAGAAAGTTAAAGAGAGAGTGGATAAAGAAGTAAAATCCTTGAAAAATAGGATTAGTGAACTGGAAACAGAAAACAGCTCTCTAAAAAACAAAATTGGCGAAATGGAAAAAAATTCCACAGAACAAAAGAACTCAATTGGACAATTAGAGAAAGATTTTAAAAAAGTGAGTGAAGAGAATACTTCACTGAAAATCAGAATTGAACAAGTGGAATTGAATGACTCGAGGAGACAAGAAGAATCAGTCAAGCAAATCCAAAAAAATCAAACAATGGAGAAAAATGTGAAATACCTTCTGGGAAAGACAACAGACCTGGAAAACAGATCCAGGAGAGACAATCTGAGAATCATTGGACTCCCAGAAAAACATGATGAAAAAAAGAGCCTGGACACTGTCTTCCAGGAAATTATCAAAGAGAACTGCCCAGAAGTCATAGGAACAGAGGAAAAAATAAACATTGAAAGGATCCATCGATCACCCACTGAAAGGGATCCTAAAATCAAAACACCAAGGAATATAGTAGCCAAATGCCAGAACCCTCAGGTGAAAGAAAAAATATTGCAAGCGGCTAGAAAAACCCAATTCAAGTATCAAGGAGCCACAATAAGGATCACCCAGGATCTGGCAGCATCCACATTAAAAGATCGAAGGGCCTGGAATATGATATTCCGAAAGGCTAAGGAACTTGGTATGCAACCAAAAATAACTTACCCAGCGAGAATGAGCATCTTTTTCCAGGGAAGAAGATGGACATTCAACGAAGTAAGCGAATTTCATCTATTTCTGATGAAAAAACCAGAACTTAACAAAAAGTTTGATCTACAAATATAGAACTCAAGAGAAATCTAAAAAGGTAAAGATTAATCTTGGGAACTATATTTTGACTATATAGATGTATAAAGAATACATGTATACCTTGTTCTAGAAATTGATGTGGAAAGGACATTGTACCAGAAAAAGGGTAAAGTGGGGGTAGTACATCTCATGAAGAGGCATAGGAAACCTATTATATCTGAGAGAAAGAATGGAGGGGGATGAATATAGTGGGTATCTTACTGCCTTCAGAATTGGCTGTAAGTGAAAAATCTTAAGACATATTCAATCTATGGTGAAACTTCTCCCATCTGATTGAAAAGTGAGAAGGGAAAAGTGGAAAGGGAAGGAATAAGCTAAGCGGAAGGGAATACGGGAACTGGGAGGGAAAGGGGTAAGATAGGGGGAGGAACTCTAAGGCGGGGGGAGGGACACTAAAAAGGGAGGGCTGTGAGAAGCAAGGGGTGCTCACAAGCTTAATACTTGGAAGGGGGGAAAGGGGAAAGAAGGGAGGAAAGCATAAACCGGGTTAACAAGATGGCAAGTAATACAGAATTGGTCATTCTAACCATAAACGTGAACGGGGTAAACTCCCCCATAAAGAGGAAGCGGTTAGCAGAATGGATTAAAAGCCAGAATCCTACAATATGTTGTTTACAGGAAACACACCTGAAGCGGGGAGATACATGCAGGTTAAAGGTAAAAGGTTGGAGCAAAATCTACTATGCTTCAGGTGAAGTCAAAAAAGCAGGGGTAGCCATCCTGATCTCAGATCAAGCTAAAGCAAAAATTGACCTAATTAAAAGAGATAAGGAAGGACACTATATCTTGCTAAAGGGTAGCATGGATAATGAAGCACTATCTATATTAAACATATATGCACCAAGTGGGGTAGCATCTAAATTCTTAAAAGAGAAACTAAGAGAGCTGCAAGAAGAAATAGACAGTAAAACTATAATAGTGGGAGATCTTAACCTTGCACTCTCAGAATTAGATAAATCAAACCAGAAAATAAATAAGAAAGAAGTCAAAGAGGTAAACAGAATACTAGAAAAGCTAGATCTTTTAAGTGTCAGTTGCTCCCAGGGATTGTTACCCCCTTTTTTTTGAGCAGAATAATTGGTCTCTCTAAGCACCAAAATCCTTATAGAGCACATTCATTGCAAGTTCTGATCTCCCTTTATAGAATAATTTTCTTCTCTTAAAGGCTGGTTATTAGTTGGACCCTGTCCTATGTTGAAATAAAATTATCCACTTCTCCATCTCCTATCCCTTTTAAGATTTTCTCACTTTGTCCACTTATTATTCTATTGTAGACTTCCTGAGAGTTTACAGGAGTTATTTTCCCTTCATTTTTTCCCCTTTAATTTGTCTAGAGTACATCACATTCACCTCTAATTTCTTCCTCTTTTACTTAATGTGTCCTCCTATTTTGTAATTTATATCACAAAAACATTGATTCACTTTTAGGCATCTATAATTGTTATGAGGTTTAGTCCATGATATTTCATCCTATTTCTCCATTATCAGTTCCCTTTTATCTCTGTTTTTAAGCTTATCTCCTTTTCTCCTTGAAAGAAATTGCCTAATTATCTGTGGCTATTTTGTTATTTTTGTTGTCCTTGGTTTCTGTATTAGTTTAATTTTCTTATATTGCTTTCCTCTCTGAAATTTGAGAAGCAAATAATTCCTTCAGTTCTAGCTTTCTTTCTAGGAATGTTTTAAATATTTTTTATTGAACATATGCCTTTTAAAATTAATAGTTGGGCTTGGATTTGTAAGGTAAGTGACCTTGGGTTTCATATTGAGCTCCTTTGATTTTCAGAATTTATCATTATAATTCCCTTCTAAAGTTTATGATATGTATAGAATGGTTTTGTGTAATTCCAATTTCTTTTCCTTTCTCCTGTATGCTTGTAGGAATTGTTGTGTCATCAGATTTGTTAAATTTAATTACTATAACATGATATTAACTATATAATGAGTTTTGCAGCATAGATTTTTTTTTCTGGATCCCTGGAAGTGATCTGTGGATTCTTTCCATTGACATTTGTTTTCTGTGTTTAGAAGTTCTGGGTAGTTATCTTGTATTCTTAGTTGCGTTATTATGCAGCTTTTAAATAAAAACCTTTGTCACAAAATATCATGTTAAATATTTGTATTCCAGGTCTTCATGTACTAAAATGTTTTGTGTATGGAGATCATGTTTGCTTTTACTGGAATGGTTTTTTTTTTTTTTTCTTTTTTCCCCAAGATTGTTCTTCACCTCCATGTATTTGCATTCCAGATTTTTCTCTCATGTCTTTGATAAGACTTGGCACTGTGGCTTCAAATTTTTTTATTCTGTCAAATATTTCTACTATGTTTCCCTTAAATTTTGCTTTCACAGTTTTCTCTTCTCTTTTTAAACCATTCCGGAATATCCTGCTGAGGTCCCATGCTGTCTTTCAAATCCACAGGGTTCTCTGCCTCATCAGGTGTTGTTTCATTTTTCTTTTGTCTTGCAGTATTTATTCATACATGTCTGGACTCTGATTTGGAGGCCATATTCCTTTCTGTTAACAAAAGCTTCCCTGTTGGCTCATTTGTTTATGCTCATGATCTTAAAATGAATTTTCTCCCTACTGAATTTTTTGGTAATTTCAATCCTTTCTTTTATTACATCCTATTGCTCACTTTCTGACTTTCTTCCTTTTGATGACCTTTTCCTTAGGGGTTGGATTTCAAAGCTATCTCAGCTTCCTTTCATGCTGAGCAATTCATGGTTCATCAGCTTTGGTCTCCACTTTAAGTGATTTCTGGAGGGACAAAAATGGCCCCAGCTGAATTGTAGATTTTTTTCTCTCAGGCTTAGTGGATTGACACACAACCACACATGTGTCCTGTCCCAGTTCCCTTTGATTCCCAGTTTTCTGGCTGAGCTTAGTTGTGACACAGAGTTCTAGCTTTTGCCCTTTGGATTTCCAGGGCACTGGAAGAAGTGGGGGTGAAGTAGGCTTCTGTTGCAAGATCATGAATTGGCTCCTGTAGGTCCCTAACAGGTGATTCTGAGTGATACGGCTAGAGATGAATGATTTTCAACATACTTTGTTGTTTTTTCATCAGGTTTCCCCCCTATTTGAGTGCTTGGTTCTGCACCACAAAAATAGCTGAAATTGCTTTATCCCTTCTCCATAATTCTATTTTGGAGACCATCTTGATTATTATGTGACCTGGAAGTCTCAGGGATGGTTCAGTAATTCATGCCAACCATTGGTCAAACATTTCAGCTCTATCAATGACTATATTAGAAGGGAGATCTGTTCTGTATCCTGGACTAGACATACAGTAGACAATTAAATAATATCCATTAATTGAACTCTTCACAATATTTAATTTGTAGCAAGTATTCAATAATTGATTGCTTATTGATTGAAATGTTTCTAAAAAAATAAATTGGACCAACTCCTCCTCAGTAATGATGCTAAAATATTGGTTATTTCAAAGCTTATAAAACTTTGTAAGCTTCTTAATGGATTGAACTTTTTCTGTATTCATGTCACTATCACTAATACAGGATCTTGAACATAGTAGGTGCTTCATAAATATTTGCTGAATTTAATTTAGATACACTGAAAATAATGTGTGCGAGAGAGAGAGAGAGAAAGAGAGAGAGAGAGGAAAAAGAAAACTTTGAACAGTTGAAGTCCTTTCCTAAAGCATTCCTCTAATGGCTCATCGTGGTATAATGTTGAATCCAGGTACATGAAAGATATCATAGGAAAATGTACAAATGTGGGTAGGTCCTACCAAGTTGGAACAACTTAAAAAAAGAACCCAGTCATGGACTGAGGCCCAAACCTAGCTCAGTTTAGAGAGACTAATCACCACCTTGACCACAGGATGAGGTGATGAATTTTGTGGCCTGAGTAACTAGTAAAAATTGTCTACTTAGTTAGAGAAAGGGTGTGATCTATGTCATTGGAGGGAGTGCCCACATCAAAGTAATCATAAATCCTTGAAGAATTAAAAGAATATTTGTTATTATATTTTTCTATGAATAGTTCTTAGTAAAAAAAAAATCTATATTGAACCTCCTCCCATAATTAAATAATTAAATATATTACTAAATATAAAGTGATAAATCACTGCAGCCAGTGATATGTTATCAAAATGAAATAAAGGTTTAAGACAATTATTCAAATAAATTAGTTAATCAACAAAAATGTCTTGAGGGTTGACTATGTCCAAGGATGATTCTAAGTGCTGTGGGAGACACAAAACAATTGAAAATGAGTCTCCTATTCCTAAGGAGCCTATAATTGAGTTGATACTTCATTTTTTCCAAGATGCCTCATTTCATGACTGAGACTATTTGCTGTAGTGATGCAGACCACCAACAATTTACACCAAACGTGTCAAATACAGAGCCACTTCCCCAAACCACATGAAAATTAATAGGGCAATAGTTAGCAAAATAAAAATACAATAGTGCATAACGTTAATATATGGTTTTTAAATCAATATGTGGTCTAGAGATCTTCATGTATGATAGTGATCCCTGTTTATATTTGAATTTGATACTATTGCCCTACATTTTTTTAGCTGATAAGATGTTTGGTGTCATATGCCTACAAGGGCCAATGATTAGGAAAATCATTAGAATTAAGTGGAGGATAAGAAAATGTCAAGTTGAGGTAAAAAGCTCGGGAACTAAATAAGAATCCAAGCCCTCACAGAGCACATTCCTGGGTATCACAGTCAAGAAAAGATATTAACAAACTAGTTTTTTAATTATACAAGATTATGCAGGAATGGCTAATTGTGATGGAGAAGGGCCAGGAGTCTATGTCATATAAGAATTTGACTTGTTTATCCTCAAAAAAAAAAAAAAAAAGCTTCAGGAGGGACATGATAGTTTTCTTCAAGTTTTTGAAGGACTATAAAGTAGAAGGGATATTAAATTTGTTCTATTTAGTTTCAAAAGGTCCAGAAACAATAGGTGAGAGATGGAAAAAAAACCATATAATAACTGTTCAGAAAATTATTAACAAAAATCTTCTAAACATTATATAACAAGACAAAACTGGAATGGATCATCTTGAGAGGTGATGGGTTCCCATTCTTTGGAAGTTAGAAGTAGAGATCAGATATCACAATGAGGATTTCTTTTATGGGTTGGACATCTATGATGTTTTTCTCTTTTGATTCCCTAGCTTTCCTATCATATTGCCTGTTATTCCTTGAAGCCTACATTTTCATTGCTCCCATCCCTTCTCATCTTTATGCTTATACATGAGCTGCTGAATGAAAGTAAAGTAAATCACACAACTATTCTGACTGGGTCACTTATAAATTTATGTTACATATCTTCAACTTTGCCCTCACAGCTACTAATCAATCCTATTATACACCCACCTCCACCCCCCAACTCTATCCCACTCTCCACAGTGCCTATTAAGACACCTGCATCTCAAACAACAATTTATTATCTTGCCAACTCACCTTGCCACTCCTCTAAAATTTTCACTTCTGTTGAATTTAATGTCAGCTTTCTAATCACTCAAATTCACAAACTCCGAATCACATTTTATTCTTCCCTCCTCTTCACCTCCATTATCCAAATAATTGTCATATTTGTTGATTTTAATTCTATAATAGCTGTCACATTCTCCTTTTTTTCTTTTCTTTTCTTTTTTCTTTTGCATGACTACCATCACTTCTTCAGACCTTTATTAGTTCTTGTCAGGACTGCTGCAAAGACCTTTTTTTTTTTTTTTCCTTCCGATCTCCCTATTTCAAGGCTTTCCTTTCTTGAAATCATTGTTTACTTACTTCTCAAATATTGTTCCTAAAGAACCTGTCTGGATGTGCTAATTTCTTCATCAAAAAAGTTCTGGGATTCCCTGCTACCCTTAAGATTGACTCCAAATTTATTAGCCTGTTACTTTAGGCTTCTGACAATGTCTTCAGTTTACCTACTCAGATTTATTTCACATTATTTCTCTTCTTCATCTACTCCATATTCCAACCAATCTAGTCCATTAGGTATTCCCCAAACTCAACATCCTCTTCTGTTTATCTCTTCATCCAAATGGTCCCTCATGACTGAAAGTGCCACTGCCTTTTAGAAGCTTTAGTTTCTTCCAAAGCTCAACTTAGGTGTCACATGTTTTTTGAAGCCTTTCCTTATCCCTTTGTTGTTCTCTTTAGTTATGTCATCTGTAAACTTGTGTTTTCCTGGTGAAAAACGTAAGCTTCTTAATGGATTGAACTTTTTCTGTATTCATGTCACTATCACCTAATACAGGGTCTTGAACATAGAAGGTGCTTCATAAATATCTGATGATTTTAATTTAGATACACTGAAAATAATGAGAGAGAGAGAGAGAGAGAGAGAGAGAGAGAGAGAGAGAGAGAAAGAGAGAGAGAGAGAGGAAAGAGAGAGAGAGAGAGAAAGAGAGAGAGAGGAGGAGAGAGAGAGAGAGAGAGAGAGAGAGAGAAAGAGAGAAAGAGAGAGAGAGAGAGAAGAGAGAGAGAGAGAGAAAGAGAGAGAGAGGGAAAGAGAGAGAGAGAGAGAGAGGGAAAGAGAGAGAGAGAGAGAAAGAGAGAGAGAGAGAGAGGAAAGAGAGAGAGAGAGAGAGAGGAGAGAGAGAGAGAGAGAGAGAGAGAGAGAGAGAGGAAAGAGAGAGAGAGAGAGAGAGAGAGAGAGAGAGAGAGAGAGAGAGGAAAGAGAGAGAGAGAGAGAGGAAAGAGAGAGAGAGAGAGGAAAGAGAGAGAGAAGCAGTTATACAAAATGGGAAGGACAGTTGCTGAATTTAATTTAGAAGAGCCTCAGTTTGCATGCTGGTTCAAAACTATATTAGTTTGCTTACTGTGGATAAGTCACTTGACATCTCTGAGCCTCAGTTTCCCCTACTATAAAAGAAAGATAACATTATTCTGTCTCCCAGCTTCTTAGGGCTGTTGTAAGGGAAAAGCTTTGTTACATTGTGGAGCATTATGTAAAGATAAGTGGTTGTTCTTTTTCTTGGGTGCTATTTCTAGGCAGAGTGGGTGGAAACTAGGTTAATTCTCCTTGCAGGAACACTCCTATCAATGTTAATGTTCACAAGCTTATGCTGGAAAACTGCTGACCTAGTATAGATGCTGGTGCCTTGGGCGCTGCCATTGGGCACATGCCCAGCTCAGCAGACTTGTGCCTATGCTCCTGGCACTGTTGAAGCTAGCTGTAGGAAATCTCAAGCTATAAGAAGATCAATCAGTGGCTGCTACTTCTATATGGTGAAAGAGAAGGGATTTTTGGCTGGAAGACAATAAGAAAAGATCAAAGAAGTACCTAATTTTCTCCCCATATTGACATTTATTCAATCATCAACAAATGTTTGAATTAAGTGGAGGAGCCTTAATCCTCAGGCCCATCCAGAGGTATGTAGGGAATGCTGACTCATTTTTGCCCTTGTAACACGAATAGTTAGCATAGTGCTTGGTGCATAGTGGTTGCTCCTTGTTGCACTGAATTGAACTCAGTTGTAGAAGTGTATTTTGGTACTATGCCAGTACTCAATGTACCTTTCCTTGCCTAACTCTCCTGGGATGTTTAGAGCATACGACTCTCAATAGACAAACACATAGCTGTGGAACTTTCAAAAGGAGCATGAGCAAGAAGGAAAAAAAAAAAATAAGGGATGAGCTGTCAATTAAATTGTAGAATTAGTAACTGATACATTGTGGCCTAGAAAAGGAGAGGTGAAAATCTCCTCAAAAAAGATAAGAATCTCAACTACTCACTTTTGCTTTCCGCTGGTGAATTTCTTATACCTTATTTGTTCACAAGTAGGGGCAGCTATATGTAGTTTAGTCTCAGTCCTGGTGCTCCAAGTTTTTAACAAAGAGAACTACGGGGGGACCCTTTGGGTTAAGGGGAAGGAAGACATATCCATGTTTCTTTTTGCATACTTGTTGGGAAATGATGGCAGTGAGTAGGGAGTAAAACTTCAGTCATATTTTAATAAGAATGGAGGCAAATGTTGTGGAGGGGTGGGGAGGTAAATGGGAGAGGATGAGAGGCAGTTTAGGGATGAGGAATGGTGTGAAGAAGAGAGTGGAGGCGGAAGGGGCACAGAAAGTCACTTACCTAACTACAGATTGGAGTTGGGAGCACAGGGAATAGCAGCAAGTAGAGAAGTGCTCTGGGTGGGTCAGAAAGTTGGGGTTTCATTTTTAGACATTTTTGGTGTTAGGGGATAGGCTACATGTGGCACTTTAGGATTAGTTCATTAATGTAATACTTTACTGGTGTTTCATTGGTCTCATTTCACATGTCTCCATCTATTTGAGGTTTACAGATAAAGGGACCTAGGGGCCATTATATTAAGATTTAGCCGGCTTCTCCTAATTTAGTATATAGTTTCAGATTGTAATGTTAGTTGATTTATGGCATAGTTTGCAAGGACATATTCTGCTCTTCTAATTTATTGGACAATCTATAAATGACTTCTAGGTTCCCTTTTGCAACCTTATTTTCCTACTATTGTTACCTTATATTAGTTACTTATAAAATTATTTACTATTTTAGCTATAAGGATAGTGGTACTAGTTAAGGTAACCTGAACAAGTCACATTTTGACAGACGGGAATAACATGAATGAGAGTGCATAGATCACATCCTGCTGAGAGTGCTGGAGTGGTGAAGACGTTGAGATGTCTCCTTCCCTCTATTTAATTGCTGAGGGCAGAGATGAAGAGGGAAGAAAAACTCAAAATAAAAACAAGTATGCAATCAAACAACGGAACAAACAAAAAAACCCTAAGAAGTCTCATTCATAATAATGCCTGTCGTGAAAACCTGAAACCTATATTTTTCCTCATTTAGGATTTCCCTTGAAATTGAAATTCTGGGGTAGAACCAGATTCCTGTTAAGCATATATAGACTTTGAGACTTGATAACAAAATGGTCTTTTAGTAATGGACAAATTGTTTTCTATTTTTTCTTCCACCTTTTTTAGATTGATCTTGGAGGTGGGTCTAGACTGAGGGGCAAAGTTGTGGCAGATTGTGTTCATAATCTTTATGCTGTTAGGAGTTGGGAGATAAGGAACTAGTTGCTTAGGTCTTGGGTGATGTGTGTGCTACTGAGATATTTTCTTAATTTGATAATGCTTGCTATTTTAAGTTGATTGTTTTTCTTTTTAATGGATATGAACTTCCACCAAAGTGCTAATTTGAGCTCCAGCAGACTATATCAATAGAATACAATTTCCTCAATTGTCCTAGGAGCAGACCAAGTCTGTTTACAAAGACCAGCCTATCTAATAACACAGAAATAAATACAGTATCAGTAGGCTGGAATGAAATGATTTTGGGCTATGACAACCCAAGGAACAGAAAAAAAAATCCCTCAGTTCTATAGAGTTCTTAATATTTCTGCAATCTTTACTGCAAAGGAAAATGCATGGAAAATGCAGAGAGGAAAATAAAAATTATTAAATAAAGCCAATAAGCATTTATTTAGTACCTACTATGTGCCCTGCACTATATTAATCATAGTTTTTAGATCACCAATGCAGTTTTATTTGGGATTCTAAATGTGAGATCATAGACTAAGAAGTAAGTCATAAGACTAAGAATTTTGCATATTGTTTGAATAGTCAAATCATATGAATCTTGACATTCTTGCTATAAACAAATCCAGAAAAAAAGAAGGAAGTTAAAACTAAGTGGAAAGATAGGTCATGGTTCTATTAAGCAAGGAAAGTAGTTGAAATGTAGTGAATTTCATATGTCAAAAAGCTTTATCCATGGAATGTTTATCATCAAGTATTACAGTACCAATGGTGAACATCTACCAAAAAGACTAAAATGAAAATAATTTCAGCTTACTCGCCAACATTAACTATTGAGGATAAATAAGTGGGGTTCTCTGAAGAACATGATAATTCCCTCTGTTGTAGAAATGGCTCTAATATTAAAACTCTCTTAGTGTGGATCTCAGTGTCATTGTACCTTTAACAAAAGAGGCTTATTTTGCCCTAATGTAGTAAGAGTATGCAACATGGATACAGTGACATTTAGTTTGTCTGGACAAAGACTCCTTCAACTTCATTTGGAAACTTATCAGGGTACATGGCAACTCAGGCTACCAATAAATCTGATGGGTCCAGACTATGTATGGCTAGGACTTTTTTTCTTCTTGACAATGAACTTGAAACAGGAAAGTTGGGGTCAATCAGGTTGCATGAGGGAAGTTAAATAATGAAGCTGGGGATAACAGGAGTTGTATCAGGAAAACACTGATTTTCATACTCTCCTAAACCAAATAAAAATACTCCATTTTGAACATTAACTTCAATGCAAGATAGGGAAAGGTGATTTAATTCTAAATTATGTTAAAAATTAAAAAAAAGTAAATGGGCATCAGAAATAGTATCAAAACAGACTATTATTATTTCATCCAGAAGTTAAACCAGAGTTAAGTTAATTGCTACAACACAGTGATTAAAAATGTAAAGAAAGTGTCTTATTCAGTAAACATTTGGCTTACTTGTCAAATATAGAGATATGGCTGCTGAAGGCAACACTGTACACTCTTTGCATATAAATTCATCTGTAGAATCTTATGAAGGAATATAATGGAATATTATAGGCATCATTATTTCATAAAGCAGAGAGAAGCATTAGAGGATAAAGCCACTATTAAAAAAAAAAAAGGCTGGACAAGATAACTAACTGAACAAAGTCATCCCAAGGGCATTCAAGGCCAATCACAGAAAGGATTAAAAGCAAAATGAAAATGGAAAACATTTGCAAAAGACTATTATAGTAAAAGGTTTTTTTTTTTTTTTCTGTCAAGCATTTTGAAACTATCTTACTTGGATCCTAACATTATGGTCCCTGAGGTGCATCAAAGAAGTAGAAGTGCATTACAGAGAACAAAGATATGATGGCTCAGAATCACATATATATACATATGTATATATATATATATATATATATATATATATATATATATATATATACATATACATATACATACACACACACATATATATATTTGCACACACATACATATATATACACATATATACATGTCTTGTTGGGGATGATATATTATGAAAGAACTCATTTAGAAAGTTTCTAAAGAATGGGAAGATACAAAAGGTATGAAGAAAATAATTGGACCTTTTCTGACTAATGAAAACTGATAAAGAAAATGTCAATAATTATTAAAACATATGTCTACTCATCTACCTTTAAAAAATCTTTATAAGGCTCATGGATAAACAGATTAGTATTATCTTCAAAGAGTGCATTAGTAGAGAACGCTTAGGTTCTCACTAAAAGATAATGCACCACATCTTCACAAAATGCAAAATGCATAGATAAGGTTCCCTTTGTGCTTTCATTGATTTTTGATTACCAAAAAATCAAATTCATATAACAAAACTCCATTTTACAGATAAAAAAACCCAATATCTTCCATCTATATATCAAGATCATTCAAATTTTCTCCTCCTCAACATCTTCTTCCTCCTTTTCTTTCTTTCTTTCTTTTTTTTTTTTTTTTACTACTTCTACTAATACTGTTATGAACATTACACTTAACCAGATAAATCAACAAGAGAAGTGTTCAAATTTCTAAAATGGAACAAGAGATCAGGAAAACCTTACTAGAAGAGGTAGCTTTTAAGCAATTAAAGGATGGGGGAGATTTCAATAAACAAAGACTGACAGATCACATATAGCATAGAGAATGACATGAAGAAAGAGGTGGGAAAATGAGTTATGTTCTAGAAGAGTGAGGAGTCTAGTTTAGTAGCAGCATAGGATACATAGAAAAAAGGATACAAGCTCAGTTAGATATATATTGGAGGTCCTATAATTTAATTCTATCTAATAAACATTAAGCTTCTACTGTAAGAATTCCTGTGTTAATTTCCAAGCTTTGGATTTCTATTTTGTCAGTAGGAAATAGAGAGGTTTTTCAGTAGTAAAATCATAATAGTGGAACTGTGTAATAAGAAGATTAATCTGGCATTTGTGTGTAGGACCAATTAAGAGTCCATTATCCATTCAATAAATAAAAGAGTTGAACTTTAGTGTTGGCAGTGGGTATAAAAAAGGAAGGGCTGGAGGAGAGAAATGTCTTGTAGGTGAAATGGAAAAGATTTGGTGACTCTGGGAAAGCAAAAAAAAATATAGTAAAAGGTAACACTGTTGTTTTGAGCATGAGTAACTGAATAAAAAAAAAAAAAGATGGTGCCATAAACAGAAGCAAGAAATCAGAGTGATTAAGTTTGGAAAGAAATTAATGAGTTTTGTTTTATGCAAATTTAATCAATAAATGAATCAACAAACTTTTATTAAGGGCTTATTATTATTATACTAAGCACTGGGGACACAAAGGAAGATAAAAGTTCCTTGCTCTTGAGTAACTCACACAAATAGAGAAGACAGTGTGCAAATAACTATTGACTATATGCAGAATCATTAGAAATAATCAATGAGGGAAGGCACTAGAATTAAAAGGGATTAAGAAAGACTTCTCTTACAAAGTGGGATTTTAGATTGGTCTTGAAGGAGTTCAGGGAAGCCAAAAGCAGAGATGAAGATCATTCTATGCAAGAGGAGAGGTAGACAGTGAATATGCTCAACTGGAATAATTTTGTGAGCCATTCCGAATACAGCAATCCTTAGGAAAAAAGTCAGGTTTGGAGATAAAGATTTGGGAAAAGTTGAGGAGAGACATAGACAAAATAAGAAATAGTTGAGAACTGAGAGAGGACTGAGTCTAGAGGAATAACCACAACTGGAAATGGAGTTGTGGAGGATAGAAGAAGGAGAAAATAAAAAAGGAAGAATAACAAAGGAGACAGAGAAGGAATAATCATAGAGGTAGAAGAAATACCATAATGTAGTGTGATGGAAATAAAAAGACTTAAAATTCATGAAAAAGGAGAAGTGGAGGAGGAGGAACAGACACAGGGAAAAAGGCAAGGGGTTCATTTTTGAGTTACTGACTTGTTTTAAAAAGTCAAATGTTGTAGTCAGCTAGCTGGTATATTAGGTGATCCATAGGACTTGATGCCAAGAAAGAATTGAGTTTAAAACCTTCCATTGTCACTAACTCTCTGTGTGATTATGAGAAAGTCATTTTACTTCTTTCAGGCTCAGAGTTCTAATCTATAAAATGGGGACAATAGTTTCTTTCTCACAGGTTTATTGTAAGGTTGAGCTTTGCAACTTTAAAGAGCTATATAAATGATAACTGTATGTAGGACCAATTAAGAATCCATTATCCATTCAATAAACACATATTTTGAAAATATTTTGCCTGCATAGACTTCTTTCTCATTAATTAATAGAGCTAATTGTATATACATGAACTGAATGTCAGAAGGCAGGATTTTGAGGGAATGGGGCACAGGCTAGGAAAAACTAGATGGTTTGAGGTTGATATGGGAAAGATTCTAGAACTGACTTTCGAAGACCAACCCATCTTGGAAGTATGGCTTGGAGAGAAGGTCCTTGGGCATTTAGAAAGTAATCCCTAAACCTTGGTTTGCGAAGAGCAAAAGAGATTGATTGTGCTGTTGGGGACAAACTTTGACAACTTAAAACTTTGCCTATATATTATATAAATGGCTAGAGAAGATTTACCTATTACATGTCTTAGCATATCTTAGCATATCTTCGACCTTTTTACATATTCTTTCCATGAATTTTATCTTTATGTATGTAGTTGTCAAAATGGATTATTCAAAATACCCCATTTGAATAGCAATCAAAAGAGCAATTTTTCTTCCTACTGATCGTGAGACACCTAGATAGACATAGAAGGAAAGAAGGAAAAAAAAGGAAGGGAAAAAAGAAAAGAAAGGAGGAAAGAAGAAAACATTCATTTATTAAGTGCATATTATGGTTTGTGTACTGTGCTAAGTAATTTATGTATATTATCTTATTTGGTTCTCACAACAATCCTATGAAGAATGTGCTATTACCACCTTTATAAGAAAATTAGGCAAATAGATGTTCACTAACTTGTCAAGATCAAATAGCTAGTAAATGTCCAACTAGATTTGACCTCAGGTCTTCTTCACTGCAGGCTCAAATTTCAGCAAACATTATTAAGTACCCATCATATACCAACAGATGATACAACAAACAAAATTAGATATATACAGCCCTCAGGGAGTTTCTGAGTGCACAGATTAAGTGAGTACAAAATAAATACTAAGTAAATTATATAGACTCCTACTTTCCTGGTCCTACTAGTTTCTTTCATAAGACTCATCTATAAAATATATATAAAATATTTTGAAGAAGTTCTTGCATGTTTTATATTCAAAGTTTGATTTCATTTTTATCTAATGCATTAAAAATGTGATTCCAGGAAGATAAACCTATAATACAATGTGGGCAAAATAGATTCTTCATTTATATGAAAAAATGTTTATTTTTTTTTTCCTAGAGCCTTTCTAAAATCCTTGTTCTTTTTGGGGTTGTGATTTTATCCAGTGATGACTCTTGAAACATTGTACTTCATCACTTCTAGCCATTTCCAGGTCTTTCCTAAAACAAAAGCTTTGCTTACCTCAGATGAATTTTGGAATGCTGGTCTTTAATTTTACTATGATATCAGAAAGTCACTTAGCTGAAATGTTCAAAAATGTTACTGATTTTCAAAATTCATTCCAACCTCCAGAAATTCAAATTATCTAAACCTCTGAGCAGTTATCTTACTTGGTTCTTGTGAGTGATAGGTAAATGATAGGATTTATTGCAATGATGTCTTAATGAATCATTTATTTTTGGCTTAGGAATGCCATTTCCAGAAATAACATATAAAGGCTAAGGGCATACTAAATCTGAAAAATGATATGAAGATAGAAAACTTGATTCTTGTAAAAAAAATTTTAAAAGCTCAAACTGAGAAATTAGATGAAGAATTCAAGTAATTGACAGATTTGAAGTTTTAAAACCATTAGAGTAATTTTACTTTTTTGTATTGTGATCAGTATTTACTGTTGAATTTTTAAAATATGAATTTCATTAAATAGAATTGCCTTTGGTAATAATTTGTTGGGATCAAGGAAAGAGCTATAACTCATGCTTCTAGGGATGTTACATAAATTATATTATTGATGATAAAACAGATTTTGCCAGAACAGGAATATTATCCAATACAAATGATATTAATGGTGAGATATTTCATTGTAAAATGAAGTAGGTTAATTTTATTTTGTTTTTACTTTGTGTGTGTGTGTGCAGAGGGCATAGCTATTTCTTTGACTATGCTATCATTACAAAATCTCTCTTTCTCTTACATCTAGATTGATCTATTTATTGGTCAGTCATTCTATCTATCTATCTATCTATCCATCCATCCATCATGTGTCTCCTGATAGAATACAAATTTCTTGAGAGCAGGGGCTGTTTTCATTTTTGTTTGTATACCTAATACCTAGCATGGTACCTATTACACAGCAGGCACTTAATAGATGTTTCTTGTTTGATGTTTGATAGTAATTGCATTTGATTAACAATAGAAGAGTTGGCTTTGAAGTGAGATTCTCCTCATTTCAAATTCACTCTTATAGCTTCCAATAGGAGGATGTATCACCTTTGGGAGGAGATATATAGTTCAACATTGGGCCCTACCAGAAAGGCTCTAGAAGACAAATATTGTGAATCCTACCTTACTTTAACAGTCAAATGAGGCCTTTCTTTTCCTTCCTGGGGTGTCATTTTACTTGGGAAAGTGAGAGCCACTTCTTGGTGTGTTTTTACCTTTATCTTACTTTTGTTTGTTCTGGCAATAAAAATAAATCACCTTGAGATTTTTACAGTGTTCAAGATCTACTGAAACTGGACTAATATTGTACCATGTATCATGAATTTAGCAGTTCCTGCTAAATCTTTCTTTCTGATGCAAAATTTTGTCTGTGTTTTGTGGGGTTCAACTTTGTAGGTCTCTATAAATAAGACCTAAAAAATTCTTGGAACCCTTGCCTTTGACATATTTTGGGATACAACTGACCTCAAACCTGGTGGGATTTAGAGTTCCCTCTCTTCTAGCAGGATGGTTAACAGTACTGAAGATAAGAACAACTTTAGCTTCATGTCCTGTAATGCCAGAAAAACTGAGGCAAGATAGAGATTAGAGAGTATTTGATAATTTATTTGAAAGGGAGAGATTTACTGGAACCAAATGGATCCATGGTTTGGTCCCAGGGCTGAATAAGACTATTGTCTCCAAGAATCCAGCAAACAATCTGAATTCTCAATGACATATATACACATGGGTCAGACTCAGGGGGGTAGACTGAGGCAGGGGTGGAGTGAGGGAACTGAGAGCGGGAACAGGGCTCTGATAGGGTGGGGTGAACCACTGGAGATAGGGATGATATAATGGGGAGAGGCAACCTAGAGATGGGGAAAGGCATTTTGATAAGTTGATTCTGATAGCTTGGGATGGAGAGAGGCATTCTGATATTCTAAAATATAAGATCTTTTATCCTTATCAAATATTCTGATTAAGAGGGAAGGGTGGTTTTGCAGGATTGAGCAGAACAATTATAAACTGAAGCAGAACAATTAGGAAAACCAAGGCAGGACAATTGAGAGAAACTGAGTCAGGGTAATTAGGGAAACTGAGTCAGGATAATAAAAGAGAACTGTGGCATAACAGTCCTATGTCTTTACATATCTGATCTTGTCCCTATAATTTAAAGTTTTATGAATGAAAGGTAATGATAAATAACTATAAAGCTATCTACCATTTAATGTGCAGTTGTTTCAATTATATTTGACTCTTGATAATTCCAGTTGGTGCTTTCATGGCAAAGATACTGGAGTAGTTTCTACTTCCTTCTCCAGTTCATTTTACAGATGAGGAAATTGCATTAAATAATGCTATGTGACTTGTCCAGGGTCTCAAAAAAGTTTGTCAGTCTTCCTGATTCCAGGCCCAGCATTCTATCTATTGTGCCACCTAGCTACCCTTAATCTTGCATCTGGTATTATTGATTTAAAATTTTACAAAACCATTAGTCATGTGAAAGACAGAATAAGGTGCAAGATGGAGAGCTGTGCAAACATCAGGAAGAAGAAAGAAAGAATTGCCATCATTTTGCATGTACTCAATGCACTAATTGGTTCTTTGCCAAGAGAGGGTGATGCACTTGCTGACTGATGCATACATTATGTTTGTTATTCTAGCAAATATTTTCTTAATGAGCCAGATTCTCTCATTGTCTAAATTATGCTCTGAATTCTTTCAGGCCACTGGAGTGCCATGCACTTATTGGTGCAGCAGATGGTACCCTAGTGGCCTAAATGTTGTATTTCTCATGGTGCCTAACTCAACAAAGAATACTATTTAGACATCTAGAGGGTCTCATTCAACATTCAGGTCAATTTTTCATTTCAGGGGATTTGCATAATACTTTATTTCTCCCTGGTGAGTTGTATTAATTGTAATAGAAACATTCTTAGAGTTATTTATCTCTTCACTGAGTACACTAAGGACTTATATAGCTGATGGGAGCAGTCTGACATATCATATTTGATTCCAAAGAAATCAAGTCTCATGGCTCACCTTTCACATTTCTTACCAAGACATTGTGTAGTCTTAATGAGCTATTAACCTTCTCAAAGGAATACTCAATATTAACAACAAAAATATTCATCTTGCCTAAAGGGACCCTTAGTTTGTTTATCTCCATTATTATTTTTCAGATTCGCTGACTGTAGCAGAACAGTTGGATACTGATTTCTTTATAATTTGTTCCTATTTTTTGTTTTTGTAACCTTGATTTAACATTCTTCTGAGGACTAGTTTTAGTTTGTATATCTGTTGCTATGATAATCTTAGTTTTAAGGAAAATCATCATCCTATGTATTTATGGGAGTACCACTGCAATATTGTAAAAGAGGTTGCCTTTACCTTGTTTTGCTTCCATTTCTTTTTTAATAATTTTTTTTGGGGGGAAGATGCTGTTAGGTTATGCTACGAATGATCACAGGCTTTCTGGTCATTTATAATTGCCTGAATTCTAAATATTTTACTTCTCTGAAATCAGGAAAACAAGCCATTAGATCATCATTTGCTGAAAAGCAGGCAATAGCCTAGCATCATTGGGAGTAGGCAGCTGAATACATTACAACCTCAGGGATCTTGCAGCTAACCAGCTTTTCTAATACCATGCACATTACAGTGGAGTAGGGCAGGCTTTACAAGCAGGTCAAAAAAAGGAGGAAAGAACCTACTTGAAAGACAATGAAGGTTAATGAAGTAGCATTTCACTGACTTAAAAAGCAAGGAAAGGTTTGTATAACTGACCAGGATGGACAAATATTCATTTGAAATGGACAGAGATAATGAAAATTATTGTACAATACATCTGTATGCACAGGACTTTCAATAGTTTTCATCACATACATGAGAAAAGTCTCTGATTATGTGATTTCTTTCTTATATTTTGCTGATAGTTTGTGGAACAAAAGATTTGTCTTAATACATTGGTATATAATATGCATTCTCTATCCTTCTCTAGTAAGATGGCTATGACATGTAGTAATAACCAGCATATTCTAATTATATAGTAGTTGCAAGTAGAGTGTAATAGGATAGCTAAGTGGTACAGTGGATGGAGTGCCAAGACTGAAGTTAAGAAGACTTAATTTCCTAAATTCAAATCTAGTCTCAAATATATACTAATTGTGTGATTCTTGGCAAATCATTTAAACCTGTTTGCCTCAGTTTCTTACCTGTATAATGTTCTGAAGAAGGAAATGGTGAATAATTCCAATATCTTTGCCAAGAAAATTCCAAAGGGAAGAATCAGACATGACAGGAAAATGATTCAACAACAACCATAAAAATATTAAATATAATATGCTATGAGCAGGGAGGTGTAGAAAATGGTTTGCACAGTCTCAATAAGGAAAAATCATTACTTCCTGAGGAAAACAGGGAAGACTCAATAGGAAGAGAAATATATGTGCTTTATTTTTCTTTAGCATTTGACATGTGATTTTGCAAGGAGGGAAATGATGAAAACACAGATGAAGGTTTCTTATAATAATTTTTCAAATTCTGGATGGGAGAACAGAGTTGGGAACATGCCTAAAGCATTCCTGGATCTGTCAAATTGTGTAAAAGTTGCTGACATA
Organism: Antechinus flavipes; assembly: GCF_016432865.1. NCBI lineage: Eukaryota > Metazoa > Chordata > Mammalia > Dasyuromorphia > Dasyuridae > Antechinus > Antechinus flavipes. The sequence continues at coordinate 169,501,598 of NC_067398.1, forward strand.
AGGCATAATTTTTATTGATATCATTTTTTATAATATCTAAACCAGGACTTCTTAAACTTTTCCCACTTGCGACCCCTTTTCTCCTAACAAATTTTTATGTAACCCCAGGCATATATGTATATGACATAGATGTACAAGTCAAATATTTACTGATAATAGATGCTAATTTTGCTACCCATTCAGTTATGCAACTCCATATGGTGCTGTGACCCATAGTTTTTAAGAAGCTTTGATCTATACTTCCTCCTATATTTTCCTCACTCCAAAAGAGCCAAAATAAAAAAAAAATAAAGGAAAAAGATGAGAACAGACAAAAATCAGCAAAAACTATCAATATATAGGGGCAAATCTGATATTAACTCAATGTTTTGCATATGAAATTGGTATACAAATCAAACATTTATGATAATAGATCAGAATTTTGCTACCAGTTCACATTCAACTATGTGACTGCATATGGGGTTGTGATCCATAGTTTTTAAGAATTTTTGACTTATACTTCCGTCTGTATTTTCCCTATTCCTAAAGATCCAAACAAAAGAAAATTAAAAGAAAAAGATAAGAACAGACAAAAATCAGCAAAACTATCAATATATGGGGAAAAATTAATATTAACTTAATATTCTGCAGTCTTAGACAGCTTTGCATGAAGAAATTGGATGAGGCAAAAAGGAAAAGATTTCTCATCTCTCTTCAGAGTCTTACTTGTTCTTTGCAATTTTATAACACCCACTTTCTCTCTTTTTTATTGAAGATTTTTATTTTCAAAACATATGCAAGGATAATTTTTCACCACTGACTCTTGCAAAACATTGTGTTCCAACCTTCTCCCTCCCCTTCCTCCCCTCCCCCCCCATTCCCATACTTGTTCTTCTGGATGACAAATAATCCAATATATGTTAATCATGGTTAAAATATGTGTAAATCCTATATAGGCTTACATATTTATACAATTATCTTGCTGCACAAGAAGAATAAGATCAAAAAGGGAAAAAAGTGAAAGAAAATAAAATTCAAGCAAGCAACAACAAAAGAAGTAAAAATGCTATGTTATGATCAACACTCAGTTCCCACAGTCCTCTCTCTGTGTATAGATGGTTTTCATCATCGTAAGATTATTGGAACTGGCCTGAATCATCTCATTGTAGAGAGGAGCCATATCCATCAGAATTGATCATTTTGTTGTTGCCATGTACAATGAAATCCAGGTTCTGATCATTTCATTTAGCATCGGTTCATGTAAGTCTCTCCAAGCTTCTCTAAAATCATCCTGCTGATTGTTTCTTATAGAACAATAATATTACATAACATTCATGTATCATTACTTATTCATCCATTCTCTAATTGATGGCCATCCACTCAGTTTTCAGTTTTTTGACACTACAAAAAGGGCTGATACAAACAATTGTGCACATGTGGGTCCCTTTCCCTCCTTTAAGATCTCTTTGGGATATAAGCTCAGTAGAAACATTACTGGGTCAAAGGTATGCACAGTTTGATAATCTTTTAAGCATAATTCCAAATTATTCTCCAGAATGGTTGGATCGGTTCACAATTCGAGCAATAATGTATTGGTGTCCCAGTTTTCCCATATTCCCTTCCACATTTGTAATTATCTTTTTATAAAGCATGGAAAGACTTATATGAATTGATATAAAATAAAGTAAGCAGCATCAAGAAAGCATTTTGTAATTATTGCTTTCTTGACTCTGCTTACTTTACATCAATTCATATGTCTTTCCATGCTTTTCATTACTCATCATATATATTGTCTCTTATAGCACAGTATTCTTCTATTAAGTTTATGCACCATAATTTGTTTAGTTATCCGCAATTGATGACTGTCCTATTGTTTTTTGTTCTTTTCTACTATGAAATGTGATTCTATACATATTTTGGGGTGTATGGAGTCTTTCTTTTGTCAATGACTTCTTGGTGTATATCCCTAGCAGTAAGGTTTCTGGATCTATGGGACATTTTACTCAATTATTAATAAATCCAAATTGCTTTTCAGAATGGTTGCATCAAACTACAACTCCATCAACAATGCATTAGTATGTGTCTCTTAACACACATTCCCTTCAACACCAATTATTCCCAGTTTCTAGAAATCTTTGCCAATTTGCTAGATATGAAGTAAAATCATATTATGGATTATTTACATTTCTATTATGGCCAATATTTACTTAATGCCATCTTTGAGACGAAGTCATTGTTGGTAATTGCAGCAGTTAAAAATGTTTGTTTCAATTGTCTTTTGGGTAATTTATAATTTCAACTTTCTCAAGATTGAATTATTCACTTATTTTTAGCCATATAACATCACTGGGGAAATCTTGATGTTGAAAGAGAGGCTTTTAAGGCAGCCAGCAATCTAGGATTATTGAAAATTCAGTATATATTTTTTGAAGTTTATTTTAAACTTAAATAAAAAATGACAAAAGAAAAATAATTGCCTTGTTTATAGCAGAACATAATATAAAGCAATACATTTTAATTTCAAGAATACCTATATAATAAATACTATACACCATATTCAAAGTTGCCCATTTTCTTTGCTTCCTTATAGATTTACTTTTTCCCCGCTTTCTCTCCCCCCTCCTCCAGAAGATTACAATTAAGTGCAAATATAATTGTTGAAATGCACACACATATATGTATACATATACACACACATTTACACACATATGTGTATGCATAGATATTTATAATCACAGACATATATACACATTTATATACATGTCTGTAGAATTGTACTATGCTTATTTCTACTTGTCTTCTTTCTCTGAAGGTGAGAATATCATCCTTCCTAAGTCTGTCTTTCCTTCCATATTTCTCTATATCCACATCATTTACTAGATCACAGCAATATTACAACCTTATACTATCTAGTTATTTTAGATAATTTGAAACAATATTGATAAATATGGCTGACATATAGTTTCATATATTGTGTATAGTTTCAATATTGTGTATTTTTCAAAAAATGATATAAATCAGGAGTCATCAAACTGGCCCATAAGTTAAAAAATATATATTTTTTAACATTTTAAAAACATAAAACATAAAAAAGAGAAAAATAATATTTCTAGCTGGGAAATATACAAAAAGAAAAAAAATCCTACCTGGAATATGGGAGACCCTTGATCCAAATCAGTTTTCTCTTGTCACTAAATTATGAGCTCAGATCATCTATTGTTATTGTTCTTCAGTTATTTTCAGTAATGTCTAACTCTTTATGATCTCTTTTGGGGTTTTCTTAGCAAAGATACTGGAGTGGTTTGTCATTTCCTTCTCTAGCACATTTTACTTATGAAGAACTTAGGCAAACAGGATTAAGTGATTTGCACAGAGTCATGCAGTCAAGAAGTATCTGAGGCTACATTTGAACTCAGGAAGATGAGTCTCCTTGACTTTAGGACCAGTACTCTTTCTGCTGTGCCACAAAGTTGACCTCATATTTTCTATATCAGATATATTCATACACACATGTTTATGCACACTCAGAGTTATACATATAGATGCATGTATCTTGTAGGGGTGGTATGGATGCCCCATATATTTATGCATATCTACATGTATCTATAGATTAATCTAATAAACTGACTATCATAGTCTGGGATCATCATTTTGTTCATTCTTTCCCCTAGAATAAATGATTAGAACAGTGTCTTTTACTTTGCTTTGGAATAAACTAAAAATATTTCATGGAGCTCAAAGCAATTAATACAATGCCATCTGCAAATAGGGGCATTTTGAGAACCCCAATTCTGTAGATATAGCTTATATTTATTGGAATCTGTATAAGACATATTCTATGACTAATACCTTAGTTGAAAATAGTTCTCTAACTTTTTTTTTCAATACTTAGTAGGGGGCAAATTATCTCCATAGTTTCATATAATTAAGAGTATAATTTAGTAATAGTGTAAGAGATAGCTTCTCTGAAGATAGTATTCAAGACTATGTTTTATTATATTGAATCAGATGCTATTTTAAAACACACAAACAATAAACAGTGTGATTATGCTGTTCAGTTTTTAATTAATTGCAGAACCATAAATAGGTAATCTGCTGTAGAAATTAGTCCTAATTGAATGAGGAAAACAGGAATCCTGACACTCTGTTTTTTCTTAATAATAAAATCTTGCTGTTTTTGAAGTCTCATATCTTGAGAAAACCAAACTTTCTATTTAATTTTAAGCAACCATTCCTTGCCTTATTGAGTTATGATGAAATGAAGAATTCTGGTTGGCCTTATCTATTATATCTACATGAAATAAATTCCCCTTGGCCTATCTTCCTTCTAAGCTGTAATATATTGGTTTAAGTATTTTGACCTGTTATCTCTCACTTTCAGTTCTGGATCTGAGTTATCTTCCCATTCACACATTTTCAAAATGTCAAGGCAAAATGGAAGATAATATTCTGTGGTGGTCTCACCAGGCAACTCAGTAACTTATTTAGACACTTTGAAATACTCAGAGAGAAAGGAGAGCAAGAGAAGCTCAATTGAAAGCCAAGAGCAAAACTGCCCTACGGTAAGAAAAAAGAAGGAAAAACTGAGTATTTATTTTCAGAATCTATGGAAAAACAAAGAAAATAAGAAATAATTTGTAAACTTGCAACATTTAATGAATGTAGTGAATTGATATGTTTGTGGTTGTTTAATTGTTTTTCAGTTGTGTCTGACTCTTCAAGATCCCTTTGGAGTTTTCTTAGCAAAGATAATAGAGTCATTTGTCATTTCCTTTTCTAGCTAATTTTACAGAAGCAGGGATTAACTGACTTGTCTAGAATTGTGTATCTAAAGCCAGATTTGAATTTAGGAAGAGGACTCTAGTCATAGTAGTCTATCTATTGGGCCCAGTTAATTAGAGAAGTGAATAAAGAGTTGGGTCTGAAGTTAGAAAGACCTGAGTTAAAATTTGAACTCAGAGGCTGGACAAGTTATTTAACCTTATTTGCATCAGTCTCCTTGCTTGTAAAATGAATTGGAGAAGAAATTGGCAAATCACTCTAGCATCTTTGCCAAAGAAACCATGGGGTTACAAAGAGTCAGACACTACTGAAATGATTCAAAAATAAAATTATTCTCTATTTAATTCATATTAAACCATGTTTTTAAAACTAAATCCTAAAAATCTGAGGGGCAGGAATATCAGAATTATAGATTCTTAAGATTTTGAAGGGACCACAGTGTTACCCAATACAAGGTAAAACTGACTAGGAATTTCCTATACCCATGAATAGCCTGCATTTAACAATCTCTGGTGATAGAGATCTTACTTTCCAGTCCAGTCCATTCCAGTTTGTATAGTTCTAATTGTTAAGAAGGGTTTTGCTTTTAACTGAATCAAAATTTTCCTCCCTACAATTTCTACTTGTTTTATACTGAAGGCCAAGTAGATCCCAAATGCTAACCTTTCAAATATTTGAAGTCAATTTTTAAACTTTCCTTTTTCCAGAATAAGAATATCCTTAATTTCTTCAAATGAGGTTCATATGGCACACGCTCCAAACCTCTCACTATTCTGGTTTTCCCAATTTAAATGTAAAATCTTAAAACTCACATCTTTTATCTTATGTAGTATGCCTTATTGTGCAAAATAAAATCTTTGGCATACAAGAAATACTTAGTAAGTACTTCAACAAATCTTGATTTGACTAGGTAGACACAAAATTATAGCTATTGAAAGAAAGATGTTAAATTTTCCTTAAATGTCTTAGCATTTAGAGTTTAAAGGGACTTTAGAAATCATCTAATTCAACCCCTAGGGTTTCAAATGAAGAAACAGGTCCAGAGAAGTTAATATAATAAGGTAAGAAAGAGAGAATGTTGTTTATTCCACAACTCAGTTTATGCAATGAAAGTATATCATATAATCATATGTAATGAGGTTTTTATATATAAAAATGAATTGATTTTCTGATCACAGAGGCAGTTGTAAAGGAAATCCTTTACTTATACCAGAAGGTTACAAGGGAAGGAGAAAATTGTCCTGAAGGGGGCAATCACTTTCAAGGAGCTCCATCTCTAGCAATTGATAGTAAAGCTGAGGAAAGAAGTAAACAAACCCAGGATGAGGACTCTAACAGAGAAAGAATTTCTAGACTTTGTTATACTAGGATTGGGTCATAAGTTGGCTTTACATGTATGCTTCATTGCCATTTTGCTTTAAGTTTGAATTCCTCTTCCCATGGACACTCTGTATATTTGTGAGAGACTGACTTCAAATATGTAGGAGAAATATTTTGTGCCTACTATTTTTATTATATGATCTTACTAAAAGCCTTTGCTAATTGAGCCTACTGGCTCATTGTTAATGGGAAGCATACCAGTAGGGACTTGTAACCTAGAAAAACTATATTGTGATGTAGAAGCTCTCCTGTTAGAGACTTGAGTAGAAATCATCCTTCTAACACATACTAGTTCAAGACCTGATTTCATATTTCTTTGACACAATGATTATGTAACCCTGGATATATTACTTACCTTCTCCATGGCTTGGGGAAACTCTCTAAGACAACAAATCACCGAGACAGTATCAACTTGTAGAAGGAATTTCCTCATTTGGAAGTTCTCTTTCCAAATGAAATTACGAATTTTGTTTCTATCCTTGGCAACCCTATGAGCTAGGGGCTATTATTATCCTCATTTTACAGATATGGAAAGTGGTTTCTGAAAGAGATTGAGTGAGTTGCTCATGATACAGCATCTGAGGCAGGTAATATCTGAACTCCAAATCTTTTTGCTTCTTAAATCCAGTCATTTATCTACTGTGCCATGTTGCCTAGTAGCAAAATATCACCTATCTCAGGATCTCATAATTTTAAGAAGGTGCTAGGTGGTGCGGTGAATACATTGCTACTTTTGAAATCAGAAATACCTGAATTCCATTCTAACTCAGACATTTATTATAGATGAATGGTCTTGGACAAATTATTTAAATTCTCTTTATTTTAGTTTCCTCAACTGTAAAATGGGATTAATAATAGTACCTATTTTACAAGATTATTACAAAGATCAAATGAGATAATATTTGTAAAGTGTTTAGCCTAGTGTCTTGCACATAATAGATGCTATATAAAAATTCATTTATTATTATTACTAATTTTCTGGCTTCAGATCCAATGTTCTTGCCACTATACTATAGCAACCTTTTTTGCAAAAACCTCTCATACTGTGTTCTGTAATGAATTTTGACTGATAAGTTATTTTACTTTGACTTAGTTGCTCTTTTATTTATTGAGTCTAAAATTTTCTTCAACTTCTTAAAAGTGAATAGACTTGTTTTGTCCAGAGTCATAATTGAAATAAAAGGAAATAGTAAATACCCAATAACAATAGATTTATTAATTCAAATTAAATTCAGATATACCCCTTTCTTTTCTTTATGGCAATGAACCACATGAGGAGAATTTTTTTTTCCTTTTTTTTTTTTTTTTTTTTTGGTCTCATGGTTCCTCTTCTCCAAGCTTTCTCTCCCTTTCTTCCCTCATCACTTTGGTCACCCATATTTCTAGAATGGATAGAAGAATTAAAAACAAAGATTGACAGAAAAATAATATTCATTTTAATCAGGATCTATAAGTCAACTAGAGCACCAGAGAATATTTATATGAAAGGAAAGGAAATGAAAAAATTCACTTTTGCTTGTCATTTACATCTTTGGCCCTGAAAAATGGATGGAAAGTAGAAACTATTACCTAGCCTAGAATTTTGGAATTATTTGTACAATTCATATATTCATGCAAGAATACTTGGGTTGCTAAGAAAAGTTTTAGAACCTTTGCAGGGGTTCCTTGGGCAGTATTTGTAAAGAAACAAAGAAGCCTTTTACTAGCACCACCTACTTTGCTTTACTCACCATTTATGTTCATTATTTTCCAGCCAAGATAGATCACTAAATTCCCCTTCTTCTCGTTCTGCCTTTTTTGACCTTTGGGAGATATACCTCTTCATTTTGAGGCACCATCTCCACTTGTTGAAATCCTTATTTTCCTTTAAGGGCCAGTTAAGCTGTTATTCCTTTTATGGTGCCTTTTCTTGACTTTCACTCATGCTCCACCTAAAAATGATCTATTTCAAAGAAAAAGATAAAGAACCCATATATATGAAAATATGTACGGCAATTCTTTTTTTTTTTTTTTGTTTTGGAAAAGAATTAGAAATTGAGGAGATAGTCATCAATTTGGGACTCTCTGAAGAAGTTATGTTACATGATTGTGGTGAAACACTACTGTACTTTAAGAAATGATGAAGGGAATAGATTAGAAAAACCTTGGAAGATAAAGTAAAATAAGCAGAATAAAGAGAACAATGTACACTGTAAAACCAACATTATGCGGATAATTGACTATGAAAAACTTGGCAACTCTGAGCAATACAATAATTCATTACAATTCCATAGGACCTATGATCCAAAATGTTACCTTATGGTCTCAGAGGGCAGAAGCATAATTTCCTCCATTATTTATTTTCCTTGCTTTTTGTGGAACATGCCTAATGCAGAAATGGTTTGTAGTGTTTCATATATATATATGTTAGCATCATATTTCTTTCTTTCAGCATGCACAAGAGAGGACTGGAAGGAGAAAGAAAAGTTGGAACTGACAATTAAGATTAGATTGAATTAAAAATTAATTTATTTTCCTCAAATTCTCCTAGGCTTTTTGTAGATTTCTCCTTTCCCCTTCTCACATCTGCCTTATATCATAATTGTTTTCTTTCCTGTCCTCTATTTGTTATTAGATTTTAAGCTCCTTGAGGGCTAAGACTGTCTTTGTAGCCTACTGGATTACTATGGTGCTTTCTACATAGGAGGTACTTGATAGAAGGTTTCCAATCCATTTTCATTTATCTTTTCATGTCAATAACAAAGATCTGAACCACACCAGATTGTTAATTTCCCTCTAATTAATAGCTCCTTTCTGCCTATTTAAAAGGTTTAGCTAAAGCTATGATATATAAAAGTAGTATTGTATTTAAACAGGAAACAGGATCAGTAGAATCTTTGGTGAAATAGACTTTAGATAAGTAGAGATCATTACTTCATACTTATTATTACTATGACATCAGGTTTGGTTATCCCTGAAGTCTCTGAACTAATAATCTCTAGCAACTGGGGTACTCCTGTGTCTCTCTCCAACTATCATAGATAATTTCAATTTCATTGTTTTGGTTGTTAAGAGCTCACGGAAATCTGCTGCAAGGAAAACTACTGCAGAATGCGTCTTCCTTGATTGTGCTGGATACTAACAAAGATGCCTTGTGCAAGCATCCTCGCATGCAAACTTAATTAGAGCTGTTTGTCTTCATGGTAGTCTGCACTGCTGACAGTGAATGCAGAGCCTGGAATACAAAATCTAACACTACAGTTTCCTTCCTAAATGACATTCTTTCCTTCTTAAATTATATGACTATGGGTAGCACTCTTCTATTTATGAAATAATGTACTTACCATTTACCAACAGCAATTCAAAACACTTTTCATTCCATTTAGCTATTTTCTACTCTGTTGCATGAGAATACAAAAAGAATAGAAATTGATTAGACAGTGGTTGAAAAGTAGGTGAAAGCATTTCTTGGCATGCTATATGCCTCCTAATAAATTGATTGACTTCTAGTACTGTGTTTCTTATCTTGGAGATGTTCCTTCCTTCTGTGGCCAGTTCCAACTTAAAAACCTATTTACCACATTCCTTTTAGTTCCCAGAAAGGGGAAAATAAATTAAAAAATCAAGAAATACCTCATATTATCTACTTTGAAAAACTGAAAAGGTGTTATTAACTGGTCACAGTGGTTTTGGTTCTAATCACAAGAAGATAGTATCACTAATTCCTGAAGAACTTATAAATATCACAATTAATGGTCTCATCATTATTAATTTTAATCTTTTAATTGTATTTTATTTTCCAAAGAGATATAAAGATATTTTAAATATTAGTTTTTTTGTAAGACTTTGTGTTACAAAATTTTTTCCCTCCCTCCCTTACCTGCCCTCTCTCTAAGACAGCAAACAGTTATATAGGTTAAATATGTACAATTCTTTAAACATGCTTCCATATTTGTCATGTGATGCAAGAACAACTTGACCAAAAGGGAAAAAACATGAAGGAAAAAACCAAACAAAATGTGAAAACACTATGCTTCAATCCATATTCAGTCTCCATACATCTCTCTCTGAATGTGGATGGCATTTTTCATTCCAAGTCTATTGGAATTGCCTTGAATCACTTAATTTTTGAAAAGAGTATAATGTTCTCTTGGTCTTGCTCACTTTACTCAGCATCAGTTCATGTAAGTCTTTCCAGGCTTTTCTGAAATCAGCCTATTCATCATTTCTTATAGAATAATAATATTCCATTTCAATCATATGCCATAACTTATTCAGCCATTCTCCAATTTATTGACATCCACTTAATTTTCAGTTCCTTGACACTACAAAAAAGGGCTGCTACAAATATTTTTTGCAATGTGGGTACATTTCCCCCTCTTTTATGATCTATTTGGGATATAGACCTAGAAGAGTCACTGATAGCCCTTTAGACATATTACAAATTGTTCACCAGAATGGTTAGATCATTCCACAGCTCCATCAACAATGCATTTGTGTTTCAGCATCCCCACATCTCTTCCAACATTTATCATTATCTTTTCCTGTCATTTTAGCCAATCTAAGGGGTGTGAATTGGTATGTCAGAATTGTCTTAATTTGCATTTCTCTCATCAATAGTGATTTGGAGCATTTTTTCATATGAGTAGAACTGGCTTAATTATGAAAATTGTCTATTCATATACTTTGACCATTTACCAACTGATGAATGACTTGTATTCTTATAAATTTAAGTCAGTTCTCTATATATTTTAGAAGTGAGGAATGGCCTCATAATTACAAAGAGGCAACATGATAAAACATCTAGAGGGCAGGAATAAAAGGGTTTAAGTCTTACCCTTGACACATTGTAGCTATGTGCCAATGGTATGCTAGTAATTGTTTAACGGCATCTCCCTCTCCATTCCACCTCTTCCCCAGGATAGGCATGACACGTTTAAATTTAATCTGCATTATTAACATATTCCCCATCACTTTCATAAGTTTAGACAATCAACAAAGCAAACTCTGAAATGTAAGATTTACTTTCCACACTGAAAATTTAATAAATCTAAAGTCAGTTAAAGCTGGCTCTAGCACATGTCTATGTGTGACCATGGACATATCACATACCTTTTCAGGAACCTAGGAAACTCTTTAACATGATTGCAGGAAAGTTGCTGATCCACATTCATAGAAGGAGTTTCTATATTCACTATATTCAGAGATTTCCCACCTGATGAAATCACAGATCCAACTATTGTCATTACTATTTTGACAAATAAACATCCTTATTAATTCTTTTTGTATGATGAAAGTAGATAGTATAGGAACCTGACTGATGGAGGATTTAGTTCTCTTTGTCCATCACTTTGTTATTTGTGGTGAGATCTCTTTCATTCTCAGGAGGCAACATGTCTTACAAATAGTAAATTTTTTGACTCATTAGATAAGTGCATATAGTAAATGAGACAATTAATGAATAAGCAAATGAATTGTTTACTTGCTTTAATATATTCATCTAGTGTTTTTTATCTTTGTGTTTATTGGTTAGGATACTTCCCTGGAGCTGTAAGAAACTGAATCCCAAATAATGATCTTATTACCTTAATCTATGTCTAGGACAAGAGTAAGCTCAATCTGCTTTCAGACAGAAGCTGGCCAGAGCAAAGTGAGCCAAATATCTGTTCTCTGGCCATTTAGCACTCAGTCCCTTATTAGTTCTTAAAAGTTGCTAAGTAGGTCAAAGTAGCCTATACATATTTCATATTTACGTGACATATATGTTATGATATGTATCTGAAACCTTTGATTTGAGCAGAAGGTTGTGAATTTCCTATAAGACTTTAGAAATTAAAAAAAATAGGGCAATGATAAACTAAAGGACAAAATCTCAGATGTGTTATGAGTTATGTGAATACATGTCTCCAATCCTCTAATAAGTGGGGCAAAGTTATATATGTAATCTATTCTTTCATTTCAGATATTAAGTGGAATTTTATAGAGCCTCATACAGATATCTTTTCACAAGGAAATCTCACTTTTATTAGAAGAAAAGGATTATTTCTCTGTCCAATGTATATATTATTGTGTTCTAGAGTCCTTATTTTCAACACATAAGCAGCTCATCTTTTCTTCCTATCTTATAGTTCCCTGATAACATTTTTACTCTGATTCTTCTTCTAAATTTCTCATTGTCAAATGTTATGTTAAATGTTTATATGTTATTTATAAGGTGCTCATGCACTTTCCATGGACCTCTCCTTAGCATTCAGAGTGATATTCATTTGGTGTTATTCAGAATATGTTATAGTTTATGTTTTGCTCTCATAACCATGAATAGATTTTCTAGTGGTACACTTAGAATATGGGGAGAAAGTAAAGAAAATCTCCAGCAAGCTGGGTAGACTTCCTGGGGCAAAAATATGAGAGATCATGAATAGGATTCACACAGAATGGGCAGATTTGGATTGGTTGCTAATTGCACTGTTGGAGGGAATTCCCAAATCATTTAGATCACAGACCCTTTGTGTATTTGCATGAATTTTTGGAGTATCTTTGTCTTGTCATTATTTCCTTTCTTATATAACATGATGACTAATTAGTGCTAGGCAGTCAATTTAGATGACAGTTGGACTTATTTCTTATTGTAACTGTTATTACAATTTCATAGAATTACTTTTTCTTACTTTGTTTTTGTTCATTTCTTTCCCCTAGACATATTGAACTGTTTGTACTATGTATCATAAATCTGACAACCTTAAAAATATAATGCTTCTTTTCGAGGTTGCAAATTTTGTTTTCCATTAAAAGAAGTTTAATGTCCAGAAATGTTTTATAGCTATGAAAGATCTATGGTTTAATCTAAGGGGGCATTCTCAAGTTCCATGCAAAACATAGTCTCTCATAAACACTCTTCTATGGTAAGCTGCATCTTTATCAATCAGGGAATTGACTAAAAGGTGTGGAGAGTATAAGATCTCACTGTATGTATTTCTACTTATGGATCAAAATGCCACATCCAAGAATATCTTCTAAACATAACTTTCATATACATATCAAATTTAAGCACTATTCCTTAAAAATATGACAACTCTTTACTGGGTCTGTATCCCAAAGAGATTATAAAAAAGGGAAAAGTGTGCAAAAATGTTTGTAACAACCCCTTTTATAGTGGTAAGAACCTGGAAACTGAGTAGATACCCATCAGTTAGAGAATGGTTGAATAAGTTATGGTATATGGATTTATGAAATATTATTGTTCTGTAAGAAACATTCAGCAGGATGATTTCAGAGAGGCCTGGAGAGACTTACATGAACTAATGCTAAGTGAAGTGAATAGAACCAGGAGAACATTGTACACAGCAAAAGCAAGATTATACGATGATCAATTTTGACAGAATGGCTCTTTTAAATAGCAAGGTGATTTAGTCCAGTTCCAGTGCTTTTGTGATGAAGAGAATTATCTGCACCCAGAAAGAGGACTGTGGGGACTGAATGTGGATCACAACATAACATTTTTGCCTTTTTTTATTGTTGTTTTGCATTTTGTTTTTGTTCTCATTTCTTTTTTCTTTTTTGATCTGATTTTTCTTGTGCAACATAATTGTGGAGATATGTATAGAAGAACTGCACATGTTTAACATATTGTATTATTTGATGTCTAGGGTAGGAGGTAGGTGGAAGGGAAGGAAAAAAAATTGGAACACAAGGTTTTGCAAAGGTGAATGTTGAAAATTATCTATGCACATGTTTTGAAAATAAAAAAGCTTTAATCAAAAATATGACAACTGTGATAATATCAATGATATCATTATTATTAATATCAGACAAGTAATAAAAATGACATGCTCATCAAAGGTGAGCCATGGAAGACAGCCAATGATGACTGAAGATTCTTCATTGAGGCTCAGGTCCTCTTGATATTCTTGTTTTCTGAATTCCTTACACACACACTGTCTATGAAGCCTGGGAAAATTACAGAGAATCCCATATGAGCTAAATAACAAATCCAAATCATCCACACAGGGGAAGGAAGAAAAAGGAATAAAAAATCCCTATTGTTTAGGCACACAGGTAGCTGGACAATCTACAAAAACTATCCAACATATATATGTATATGTGTGTAAATGCTAGATCGTGAATTACCTGCTTTTGAATACTCATTCAGAAGTCCTTGTCTTTACTTTTTTGGAAGAGATTAAAGAATCTGGATTTCAATTATTGTGTTTATCACATTAGAGTAAGATTGATTGTTTTGGGTAAAAACTGGGCATTGCAGACCAAGCCATATATCTGTTTAATACCCATTAGGTACTTAGTCCTTGAGTACTTCTCTACAGGTAACAACTAGTATATAGATTTAACTAAAGCTATATCAAGAGAAGTCTGTAAATATTTTGTAGCAACATTGCATATATAGTATGTCTGAATCCTATGACTTTAACAGAATGTTATAAACATATATTTTATAGTATATCCATATGTATATAAACACATATAGAACCATAAACACAATATATGTTATACATATATAGTCATTCATATATGTATTATATATACACATGTATGTGTATTATGTGTGTGTATGTATGTATATATATATGTATAGATATATGGATATATAAGTACATGCAATGGGCAAAGACTGAAAATGACTAATGGGTGGGACTTAGAGTTAAGAAAGTATGGATTAGATTGGTTATGGGAAATGTCAGAGCCACTTTAATTATCTCAAACTTCTCCATGAAATGAAGGCACATCCTTTTAATAATTATTTTAATCTTTTTTTCTTTTAAATTAATTTTTTTTACAAAATAAGGAAAAAATAGAAAAAAGACAGAAAATAAAACAAAACAAAACAAAACAGTGTCATGTACCCAGCAGAACATTCAAAGATTCAAAATATATAACAATAAATTTCAATTTCATGAAAACATTTAATAATAGGAAAAATTTGATTCATGAGTATCCATATTTTCTTTGATTCCTTGTAGATTATTCTTCTGTTATTTGCTGAGCACTTTATACTTAATTTTTCCCCCTTTCATCCTCTCTATCTTCCCCAAACAAATTACACTTAAACACAGATATATTTTTATATACATACATACATATGTGTGTATATACACCCCTAATAATACACCCATACCCACAAACTCAGACACATATACATCTCTCTCTCTTTATGTAAATATATATATATATATATATACACACACACACACATACATACATACATATATACCTACATACATACACATCCACACGTATGCTGACATATATACATATAAGTAAACATTCATTGAAAACAAGAATAATATGGTTGATATATAATACGAATTTTTCTTTTGATAGCATCTTTAAGTCTAACTTTTTCTAAGATCAATGATTACTAGCCCTACTTTTTTTCCTACTGAATTCTACTCTTGATCCTTGTAGTGTTTCTGCATTTCTTTCATTTCTTATCTTTGATAACTCCTCTACTTTAATTTTGCTCTTTAACTAATATTTGTTACTTGATCTCCCCTTATCTTTATTTTCTCTCCCTTCCCTCTTTCCTTCCCTCTTTATCCCATTCATATATATATATATATATATATATATATATACACACACACACACACATATATATATACATATATGTATGTATATACACATATATATACACACACACATATATATGTATACACACACACACACACACACACACACATATATTATCCCACTCCTGGTAATCTAAACACCCTTCTGAACTCATATTGTATTCTATATTACTCTTACCCCCTTTATCCATTTCCCAATGATCTAAATACCTTGTCCCACTACTATTACTCTACACATAGTTCTGTATCCCACCTTATCCTTTATCCCTTGCCCATTAATCTACATATTTTGTCCCACTGACATAAATATGTACATACTTTTATATCCCACCTTTTCCTATTCTCTTTCCCCTTCCCTCCACCCTTATTTCTTGATAGATTTTGGAGGGTGCTTGTAATGACCACGTATTTAAAATCAGCTGGAGTCAGGAATTCAGGTTAAGGGAAAAATCTTCAGTCTTTAATGAAGTGAAGAGGTGAATAAGGATTGCGATAGCAATATGGGCAAGAAAGATTGTGATAGCAATATGGGCAGCTGCGACAGGAAGCCAGCTAGCACAGGGGGATCTGAGCTGAAGGGCCGTCTCAATGGCAACGCAAGCAGTCTCTCCTTCCCCTTCCTTTTCCACTCCCCTGCCTCCACCCACCAAAATCATCATTTCTTATACAATACATCACGACTTGCACAAAGAGTGGGCGGGGGCCATTCTTTCTCCAAGCTTATATATTAATAGATTATGGTCCAATTACTATTTAGCCTCATGTACTTGGGACCTCAGTGCATCAACTTGAGCCTCAGCCCATTACAGGTGCTATACCTTACACACACACACACACATACACACACACACACACACACACACACACACACACATCCACACACATATATATGTATATATATATATATGTGTGTGTGTGTGTGTATGTGTATATATATATATATATATATATATATACATACACTATATATATGTATCTATGTATCTCTCTCTCTCTCTCTATATATATATATATATATATATATGTCTCCTCCTCCCCCCTCTAATGCTTCCGTATCTATTCTTCCTCTGCACCTCATTTGTATAACATAATTACTATTTTTACCTTTTCCAAGACAATTTTGCTTTTTAGTGTCAGATTATTTTCAATTCTGCCCTAATCTTTCTTTTGAGCTACCGATTGTTGATGTCATTCTTAAACATATGGTATACATTTCCATGTAAAAAAACAAACAAGCAATTTGTCCTTGTTAATTTCCTTGAAATTGGTCCATATATGTTAAATTTTCTGTTAAGTTCAAGTTTAAAAGTTCAGGTTCAGATTGAAAGAAAGTACTGAAAATCTATTTTAGTTTCATGTCCTTTTTTCCATTCGATATTATGTATTATTTTGTGGGGTATGATATTTTTGGTCACAGGTTTATTTCTTTTGATAGTTGGTATATATGATTCCAGGACTTGCAATCTTTTATTGTGGCTGCTGATAAGTCATGTGCAATTCTAATTGTAGCTCCAGCATATTTGAATGTTGTTTTTTTGTTCTTGTTCCTCACAAAATTTTCTCTTTGATCTGGGATTTTTGAAATTTGACAATAATATTCCTGTGTTTTCCATAAAGGATCTTTTAAAGGTGGTGATCAGTGGATATTTCCTATTTCTACTTTCCCCTCATGTTCTATCACTCCAGGACAATTTTCTTGGATTATTTCTTACATTCTCTCTTTTTGATCATAGCTTTCAGGTAATCCAATTATTCTTATATTTTCTTTTCTTGATCTGTTCTAGAGAGCTGTTATTTTTCTTATGAGATGTTTCACATCCTGTTCTATTCCTTCATTCTTTATATTTTGTTTTTTCTTCATCTCTTAAAGCTTCACTGGCTTCCTCTTGTCCAATTTTTACTTTCAAAGAATTGTTTTTTTTTTTTTTTTCTTTAAGACTCTATATCTTTTTTTTCTAATTGGTTAACTTTTTTCATAATCTTTTTGTTTTTCTTGGATGGTTTTTATTTTTTTTTTTTAAGTTTTTTTTTCAAACTTTCTCATTTGATTTTTAAGGTCTTTTTTGAGTTCTATAAATTCTTTCTGGGCAGGGAGCCATTTAATGTTATTTTTTGATGAAAAGAAGTTATTTTTTTTTTTTACTTTGTTTTTTTCTGAAGATGAATCCCAGTCTTCCCTATTTAAGTTTATGTGGTTTTCTTTCTTTCTTCTTTGTTGATTCAGTTAAAAAAAGAGAGAGAGAACTACTAGTATAAACACCTCTAATCATGAGGTGGCCAAATGGTGCCTCTAGCTTCACTTCAGCTCTCCCCTCTCTCCTGGAACCCAAAACTAAATGCTTAATCCTTCTACAAATGCTCACAGCCAGCAGTGTTCCTGTCCTACCAATTCTGCAGTCACTAGGTATGCGGGCTCCTTCTTGGTCAGGAATGTGTCTCTGCAACACAGCGAGGCCTGATGTTCCTGATTAGCTGAGGTTCCCTTACTCTTCTCAGACTCAGACCTCTGATTCCTCATGTTGTCCTGAAGGTGAAAATTCCTGTGGTTCTAGCTGAGACTCTAGCAAAACCCAGCTAGCCCCAGAGCTCACCATTTGCTTTTTTGATGAAGCTAGTCTGGAGATGTTTGAATTTTATGGTAGTTAATCCCCAGCCTGGAGCCTTTTATCTGGCCTTCTAGGGTTGTCCAAGGAGGACCCCTTTCTTTCCCAAGTTTTCTTTGGGTTTCACAAGTCTTTATTCTCCCAGAGGAGCAAATTTGTTTGTGGGAGAAATCTGGAGAACTTGAAATTTACTGACCTACTCTGCTATCTTCCCAGAATCTTCACCTTTTAATACTTTAAACCATTAGATCACGCTAGCAAACAAAGCAGGTCAGATTGTTCATTATTCCTCAGTCTATGAAATTATGTGAGAATTCTCAAGAAATACACTCTGTATCCCTTCACTTAGGCAGATCTTCTCTACTAACTTCCTCATTTTGGGAGGGATTTTTTTTTTTTTTCATTCTTGCAGGAATTTTACAGAAACTCTAGTCTCTCAGATCAAAAACATTTGTTTATTTCTAATTTATCAACCACTTTAGGTTTGTTGTGTGTGATCTTCTTTTTCAAACAAGAAAAAAGTAAAAGTAAAATTTCCAGAAATGTATTGGAGTCTCATGTTTTGTGAAAGTTTAACATTGGTAACTCATTTTATATATTATATACAACCTCCTTGATCTCCCCTCCCCCATGTCTAAAACAAATATCTTGAAGATAGCAGATTAGAAGTCATACAACTGAATTCTTTCAACATTTCTTTCCAAAGTAACTTTAAAAGAACACCTCAAAAAAAAAAAAAAGAAAGAAAGAAAGAAAGAAAATGACAGGGAAAGGCAGAGCAAAGATTGGATCTCACTCATCAGAATCAGTTCAAAGAGATAAGAATAGTGCCCTCCACTCCCCACACTCAGTTGTACATAAAATAATAATAATAATAACTTAACCAGTAGGAAATAGAGAAGAGGGAGGAGAAAGGGATAAAACAAAGCATGGGAGAAGATGATAAAAGGGAGGATAGACAAAGACCTCAAGACAAAAGAAGTGATCAGAAGCAAAATAGACATTTGAAGAGGATCAGAATATAAAGAAAGAGAAAGCTGAAGAAAATGGGATAGAGGGGGAAAAAACATTAATTCTAATGGTGAATGTAAATGTGAATGAGATTAGTTTACCAATAAAACAAAAGTAGATAATAGAACAAATTAGGGAACAGAATTTAACAAAATATATGTAAACACTCTTGAACAGAAAGACACACAGAGAATTAAAAGGAAGGGCTGAAAAAGAACCAAATATACTTCAACTAAACTAAAAAAAAGTCAGAAATCTATCATGGTCTCAGGCAAGGAAAATCAAAATTAGAGTTAATTGAAAGTGATAATCGACTAAACTACTTTTTGCTAAAAAGTACCACAGATAATGAAATACTGTCAAATTTTTTACAGCAATTATCTATGATAAAGTTCTAATTCGTCAAATATATACTGAACATAGAACTAAACCAAATTTATGAAAATAAAAGCCATTCTTTAATTGACAAATGGTCAAAGGATATAAACAAAAGTTTTCAGAACAAATCAAAACTATCTATAGTCATATAAAAAAACCAAGTGCTCTCAATCATGATTGATTAGAGAAAAGGCAAATTAAAATAGCTTTGAGATAACATTGGCAGCTCAGTGTCACAATGCATAAAATGTCAGGTCTGAAGTCAAGAAGACTCATTTTCTTGAGTTCAGATCTGTTCTCAGATAGTATTGGTTGTGTAGCCCTGGGCAAATCACTCAGTTTCCTTATCCATAAAATGACCTGGGAAAGGAAATGGCAAACCAATATATTTTTGCCAAGAAAACACCAGATGGGGTCATGAAGAGAGAGACATAATTGAAAAACAATTGAAAAGAGGTACCATCTCATACCTATTAGAAATGACAAGTGCTGGAGGGGATGTAGAAATAAGAGTTACACTTAAAAACTTTTCCAATCATTCTGAAGAACAATTTGTAATTAAAGCCAAAGAACTATAAAATTGTGTCTACCCTTTGACACTAGGTCTGTATCCCAAAAAGATCAAAGAAAAAGGAAAAGGACCTGTATGTATAAACATATTTATAGTAGCTCTTTTTGTGAAACAATTGGAATTAGAAATCAATGGGATGCACATTAATTGAGGTGTGAAACAAGTTGTGGCATATGAATATAATGGAGAACTAGTATAATATAAGAAAAAATGATTGATTGATGCAAAAAAGTGAGAAGAACTGGGAAATTATAGTGCACAGGAATAATATGGGTATAATTATGATCAACTGTAAAAATCTTGGCTACCTGATCAATATAACAAATCCAAGAAAATTCCAAGGGACTCAGGATGAAAAAAATGCTCTTCACTTCCAAAGATAGAACTGATGAACTCTAAATGCAAAATATAATTTTTCTCATTTTAATTATGGCTTTTTAAAATATGGCTAAATATGTATTTATAATTTTACTTATATAAATGATGTAATATTGCTTGCTTTCTCAGTGGATGGGGGAGGGGATAGCAAGGAGGAAGGGAATTTGGAAGTCAACTTTGAAAAGAAAAGAATCTTAAAAGTAAATAAACAACAAAGTAAAAAAAAAAAACAAAAAACAAAAAACAAAGGATTTCCTTCTGTCTCATGCAGGAACATTTAAAGAAAAATAGAGTCATTTAAGTTTATGTTCAACAGTTTTATCACATTTAATAGAATAGTGGCAAAACTGATCATTTGGAATAAAGACTAAAACTTCCTAAGACCCAGAGGAAGTAGAGAATTTTTTTTGTTTATTTATTAAAGCTTTTTATTTCCCAAACATATGCATAGATGATTGTTAACATTCACCTTTGCAAAGCCTTGTGTTCCAAATTATTTTTCTCTCTCCCTTCTCCCCCACCCACTCCCCTAGATGGCAAGTAATCCAATATATGTTAAATGTGCAATTCTTCTATACATTTTCATGCTGCACAAGAAAAATCAGATCAAAAAGGGGAAAATAAGAAAGAAAACAATAAGAAAGCAAATTACAACCCCCAAAATAAAAATACTCAGTCCCCATAGTTCTCTCTCCGGTTGTAGATGGCTCTCTTCATCATAAGACCACTGGAACTGGTCTGAATCATCTCCCTGTTGAAAAGTGCCATGCTCATTAGAAGCAATCATTGCATAATCTTACTGCTGCTGTGTACAATGTTCTCCTGTTCTTCTCACTTCATTTGCATCAATTCATATAAGTCTCTTTAGGTCTCTCTGAAATCATCCTGCTGATCATTTCTCATAGAATAATAATATTCCATAGCATTCATATATCATAACTTATTTAGCCAGCCACTCTCCAATTGACAGACATCCACTCAGTTTCCAGTTCCTTGCCACTATAAAAAGGACTACTACAAACATTTTTTGCACATGTGGGTCATTTTTCCTTTTTTATGATCTCTTTGGGATACAGGTCCAGTAGTGATACTGCTTAATCAAAGGGTATGAAGTTTGATAGTCCTTTGGCTATAGTTCCATATTGTTCTCCAGAATGGTTGGATCAGTTCATACTTCCACTAACAATGTATTAGTGTCCCAGTTTTCCCACATCCCTTCCAACATTCATCATTATTTTTTCCTGTCATTTTAGCCAATCTGAGTGGTATGTAGTGGTACTCCAAGATTGTCTTAATTTGCATTTCTCTTAATAGTGATTTAGAATTTTTTTTCACATGACTAGAAATGGTTTTAATTTCTTCATCTAAAAGTTGTTTGTTCACATCCTCTAACCATTTATTAATTAAAAAATGACTTGTATTTTTTTTAATAACTTTTTATTGATAGAACGCATGCCAGGGTAATTTTTTACAGCATTATCCCTTGCATTCACTTCTGTTCCAATTTTTCCCCTCCCTCCCTCCACCCCTTCCCCCAGATAGCAAGCAGTCCTTTACATGTTGAATGGGTTACAGTATATCCTGCATACAATATATGTGTGCAGAACCGAACAGTTTTCTTGTTGCACAGGGAGAATTGAATTCAGAAGGTATAAATAACCCGGGAAGAAAAACAAAAATGCAAGCAGTTTATATTCATTTCCCAGTGTTCTTTCTTTGGGTGTAGCTGCTTCTGTCCATCTTTGATCAATTAAAGCTCTCTTTATCGAAGAAATCCACTTCCATCAGAATACATCCTCAAACAGTATCGTTGTTGATGTATATAATGATCTCCTGGTTCTGCTCCTTTCACTTAGCATCAGTTCATGTAAGTCTCGCCAGAATGACTTGTATTCTTATAAATTTGAGCCAATTCTCTATATATTTTAGAAATGAGACCTTTGTCAGAACACTTGGATATAAAATTGTTTCCCAGATTACTGCTTCCCTTCTAATTTTATCTGCATTGCTTTTGTTTATATGAAACTTTTAAAATTAATTTAATTAAAATTATCCATTTTGCATTATATGATGTACACTAGTTCTTCTTTGTCCACAAATTCCTTCCTTCTCCACAGATCTGAGAGGTAGACTATCCTTTGATCTTTTAATTTGCTTATAATATCACTTTTTATGTCTAAATCATGAACCCATTTTAAGCTTATCTTGTATAGGTGTTAGGTGTGGATTAATGGCTACTTTCTGCCATACTAATTTCCAATTTTCCCAGAAATTTTTTTCAAATAGCAAGCTTTTATCCTAGAAGCTGGGGTATCTGAGTTTATCAAACACTAGGTTAGTATAGTCACTGACTATTGTGCCTTGTGAACCTAAACTATCCCACTGATCTACTACTCTATTTCTCATCCAGAACCAAATGGTTTTGATGACAGTTGCTTTGTAATATAGTTTTAGATCTGGTATAGCTAGGCCACCTTCATTTGAATTTTTTTGATTAATTCCCTTGAAATTCTTGACCTTTTGTTCTTCCCAGATGAACTGTGTTATTATTTTTTCTAGCTCTGTAAAATGATTTCTTGGGAGTTTGATTGGTATGACATTGAATAAGTAGATTAATTTAGCTAGAATTGTCGTGTTTATTATATTAGTGACCCATGAGCCCTTGGTGTTTTTCCAATTGATTAGATCTGGCTTTATTTGTGTGGAAAATGTTTTGGAGTTGTGTTCATATAGTTTTTGATTTCTTCTTGCCAGGTATACTCCCAAATATTTTATATTATCTACAGTAATTTTAAATGAACTTTCTCTTTGTATCTCTTGCTGCTGGACTTTGTTGGTAACATATAGAAATAGTGATGATTTCTGTGGATTTATTTTGTATCCTGCAAATTTGCTAAATTGTGAATTGTTTCTAGTAGTTTTTATTGTGAATTGTTTTTAATAGTTTTTTAATTGATTTTCTGGGTTTCTCCAAGTATACAATCATATCATTGCAAAGAGTAATAATTTAGTTTCCTCATTACCTACTCTAATTCCTTAAATCTCTTTTTCTTTTGTTATTGCCAAAGCTAACATTTCTAATACAACCTTTTTTCACTCCTGATCTTACTGGGAATGGTTCAAGTTTATCCCCATTATGTATGATGCTTGCTGATGGTTTTAAATAAATACTACTGATCATTTTAAGAAAAACTCCATTTATTCCAGTACTCTCTAGTGTTTTTAATAGGAATGGTGTTGGATTTTATCAATTTTTCCCCCACATCTCTTGAGATATATTTTTTGTTAATTTGGTTATTAATATAGTGAATTATGCTAATAGTTTTCCTAAATTTTGCATTTCAAATTTTCCCCCCCTTTCTTCCATCCCTTCTCCCAGCTGGCAAGCAATCCTATATATGTTAAATATGTTAAAATATATATTAAATCTAATATATGCATTCATATTAATGTAATTAGCTAGTTGCATAGGAAAAACCAGATCAAAAGGAAAAAATAAAAAAGAAAGCAAAATGCAAGCAAACAATGACAAAAAGAGTGAAAATGCTATTTTTGATCCACTCTGAGTTCCCACAATCCTTTCTGTTCATTTCACTTAGCATCAGTTCATGTAAGTTTTCCCAGGCCTCTCTGAAATCATCCTTCTGATTGCTTCTTATAGAACATTAATATTTAATAACATTCATATACCATAACTTATTCAGCCATTCTCCAACTGATGGGCATCTGCTCAAGTTTCCAATTTCTTGCCACTAGAAAAAGCTGATATAAACATCCTTTTCCCTCCTTTAAGATCTCTTTGGTATATAAGCCCAATAGAAATACTGCTGGATCAAAAGCTAGCCTTTTAGGCATAGTTTCTGGTCCAGTCTTAAGTCAATCCAAAAGATTCAGAGGAGACTCAAAACAATTGAAAGTGAAGCTTAAAATTCCCCTAGATCAAAAGAGATCCTAGACTTTTCTTAGAATAAACTTAAACTCAGTTCCAGAATTATCATACACAGAGATTTGCATAACCAGACCTTTTGGACATCTCCAGATAGGAACAAATAAACTAGTTTTATCTCTTTTTTCCCCTCCTCCCTCAAAAGCACCTTGGATTTAACTTATCCTGACTTGAGTAATAGAACTGGGTTTGTGGCAAAACAGTATTCCTCTCAAAAAATTCTCTTTAACATATAGCCTCAGAGCAAGGGTGGGACTGGGGTCCGAGGGGTGAAGCCAGAGGTTTTCCAGGAAAGTTTATTGCACAAAGAAGTCCCTTTTCTGAGATGGCCTACACTTTGGAACTATTGATTCATTTTTTCCTAAACACCCAGTTACATTCCTCTATATTCTGGTCAAACAAACTGAAAGTGGTATTTATTTTTTTTTAATGAGTTAATTTTATATTTGGGTGAGGATTAGAAACTGAGCTCTGCTTGTACACCACCTCTTACTGTATGGCCTTACCCTCCTAAAATATCTTGGTCATGCTATACAAGGAGGATTAAAATTGAGAGCAGAGGTCAGTTTCTAGGCTGAGGCCTCTCCATCTTCCTTCATTTCCTTAAATCTTGTTGTATCTCCATGAATGACCCTCCACCCCCACATTCTTTCTATTTGCTTTGGCGACATGGTCTTCAGCTGTCCATTAATTTATCTTATTGGCAGTAATTGAGCCTGTAAAAGAACTGGGAAAGATTTCATATATATATATATATATATATATTTTATATTTTCTTGTTGCACAGGGAGAATTGAATTCAGAAGGTATAAATAACCCGGGAAGAAAAACAAAAATGCAAGCAGTTTATATTCATTTCCCAGTGTTCTTTCTTTGGGTGTAGCTGCTTCTGTCCATCTTTGATCAATTAAAGCTCTCTTTATCGAAGAGATCCACTTCCATCAGAATACATCAGAATATATATGTAGCTCAAGACACTGAAAATATATATATATTTTCAGTGTCTTGAGCTACATAGAAGCTTCATGCTAAATTAAGTTTATTAGAGTGAAGCATTTGAGTTGCATGTGGACTAGAAAACAGCTATAATTTCTTTTTGTATGAGTTGTTAAAACAACCTCATAAAATCTGAGAGTTCCTCGATATTTATTCAACTGACAGAAAAAGATCCTGATCAATTTTCTTTAAACTTATGCCTGGAGCAGTTTTGTTATATGGCCAGGATGAATGGAAATGAGTGAGGTTGCCTTTCTTTTATATTTGATTATATTCAGTTTAATACATTATCATAAACTTTCCTATTCTGTTCTCTAATTATTTCTTTACTATATCTCCTCTCTGCCCTTCCTTCTGACAACAGAAAAATTTGCTCAATAGCATCATAGAATTTTCTATTTGGAAGGGACCTCAAAGGCCCTCTAGTCCAACTCACAAAGAAAGAATTTTTAAAACAAATCTACAAAATGATCATTCAACCTGTGCTGGAGACCTCTCCGTAAAATGAAAACCTTTGCCCCCAAAAGAATCCTTCCCACTTTGGGTAAATGTTAATTGTAGGGAAGTTCTTCTTTAATCAAATCAAAATTTGGTTGTCTCTAAGTTCCAACAATTACCCCTAGTTCTGTCCTCTAGAACATATTATTCCTATTCCTTTTAGACACTTGCAAACACTAAATCATGACCTTATTTAACTTAATTATTTTCAGAATAAATATAATTGCACAGTGTCTTCTATTATTACATATACTTACTTGAAATGGAAACTTATTGTTACATATTTTGAATCCTCCCTGATATTCTGCTGGGTATGTGGAAATGTTTTGATTTTTAATCTTTTTTCTATTTTGAATTTAGTTTTAAATAGATTTATGGAAGTGGGAAAAGGTGTGTAGATTAATGGAAAAGGAATAAAGAGGGAGAGAAAGGGTGGGATAGGGTAAGGTGTGGGTATAAAAGGGTGTTTAATTTACTAGGAATGTAATAAGGTATGTAGATTAATGGGACTGGGATAAAGAAGAAGAGAAAAGGTGGGAAGAGGAGAAGATAAGGCAGGGATCTAAGAGGGGGAGGAGGTTAAGTAATAGTAAGTCAATAGGGAGTAGAACTAAAGTAGAAAAGTTATCAGGAATAGAAATAAGAGATATACACAAACATGGTAACAAGGATCAGGAGTGGAATTTAAGGAAAAAAAAAACCCAGTTTTAGTAATCATTGATCTTAGACAAGTCAAATGTAAGGATTCAATCAAGAGAGAAATCTACATTATATGTCAGCCATATTAATATTGTTTTAGATGCATGTCTATGTATGTGTAAATGCATATATATGCATGTAGGAATTGCATGTATGTATATATAGATATATGTATCTCTATAGGTGTATGTGTGGTATGAATACATATATACATATGCACATATATGTTTATATTTGTGTATATATATCCATGCTTAATTCTAGTTTGCTTAGTGGAAGTAGGGGGTGATGAAAAGAATAAACTAAAAATTCACATTTGAGAACAAAAGAATAAACTACAAGGAAGCAAAGAAAAAATGGACAGTCATGAATGTTATGTCTTTTATTATTATATATGCTTCCTTGAAATGGAAATTTATTGTTACATATTTTGAATACTTGATGTTCTGATGGGTACATGGTAATATTTTGTTATTTTAAAAAATTTTCCTTTTTCTATCTTTTTCCATTTTTTAAATTTTGTATTTAGTTTTAAACATGTTTTTAAAAATACTTTTTATTAAAAAAGTTTTTTAACATTCAAAACCTATGCATAGACAATTTTTCAACATTAATCCTTGCAAAACCTTGTGATCCAATCTTTCCCCCCTTCTCCCTCCCCTAATGGGCAATCAATCCAATATATGTTAAACATGATAAAAAATATATATGTTAAATCCAATATATGCATATATATTTATACAATTATCCTGCTGTGCAAGAAAAATCAAATCAAAAAGAAAAAAAAATTGAGAAAGAAAATAAAATGCAAGCAAATAACAAAAAGAATGAAAATGCTATGTTGTGATCCACACTCAGTTTCCACAGTCTTCTCTCTGAGTATAGATGGCTCTCTTTACCACAAGATCATTGGAAATGGTCTGGATCATCTCATCATTGAAAAGAGGCACGTCCATTAGAATTGATCGACATATACAATATCGTTACTGTATTCAATGGTCTCCTGATTCTGCTCATTTCACTTAGCAGCAGTTCATGTAAGTCTCCCCAGACTTCTCTAAAATCATTCTGCTGATGGTTTCTTACAGAACAATAATATTCCATAACATTCATATACCATAACTTATTCAGCCATTCTCCAACAGATGGGCGTCCACTCAACTTCCAGTTTCTTGCTACTACAGAAAGGACTGCCACAAACATTTTTGCATATGTGGGTTTCTTTCCTTCCTTTAAGTTCTCTTTGAAATATAAGCCCAGTGGAAATACTGCAGGATCAAAGGGTATGCACAATTTGATAAGTCTTTGGCATAGTTCCCAATTGTTCTCCAGAATGGCTGGATCAGTTCACAACTCCAAAAATGTACCACTGTCCCAGTTTTCCCACATCCCTTCCAACATTCATCATTATCTTTTCCTGTCATTTTAACCAATTTGTGAGGTTTGTTGTGGTGCCTCAGAGTTGTCTTAATTTGCATTTCTCTTATCAATTGTGATTTAGAACACCTTTTCATATGACTAGAAATAGTTTTAATTTCTTTATCTGAACTATTCATATTCTTTGACCATTTATCAATTGGAGAATGGCTTGAATTCTTATAAATTTGAATCAATTCTTTATGTATTTTAGAAATGAGATCTTTATCAGAACTTTTGAATGTAAAATTGTTTGCCCAGTTTATTCCTTCCCTTCTAATCTTGTCTATTTTAGTTTTGTTTGTACAAAATCTTTTTAACTTAATATAATCAGAATTACCTATTTTGTGTTCAATAATGAATTCCAGTTCTTCTTTGGCCACAAATTCTTTCTTTCTCCACAGATTTGAAAGGTAGGCCATCTTTTGTCCTTTTAATTTGCTTATAATACTCTTTATGTCTAAATCATGCACCCATTTAAGCCTTATCTTGGTACACAATGTTAAGTGTGGATCAATACCTAGTTTCTACAATACTAGTTTCCAATTTTCCCAGCAGTTTTTGTCAAATACTGAGTTTTTATGCCCAAAGCTGGATTTTTGGATTTGTCAAACACTAGATACACTAAATTACTATAGTCATTGACTATTTTGTCCTGTGAACCTAATCCACTGATCAACTATTCTATTTCTTAGCCAATACCAAATGGTTTGATGACCACTGTTTTGTAATATAATTTTAGATCTGGCATAATGACAGTACCTTCATTTGCATTTTTCATTAATTCCCTTGAAATTGTTGACCATTTGTTCTCCCAGATGAATTTTCTTATTATTTTTTCTAGCTCCATAAAATAATTTTATGGGAATTTGATTTGTATGGCATTAAATAAGTAGATTAATTTAGATAGAATTGTCATTTTTATTGTATTAGCTTGGCCTACCCATGAGCATTTGATATTTTTCCAATTGATTAAATTTGACTTTATTTATGTGGAAAGTGTTTTGTAGTTTTGTTCATATAGTTCCTGACTTTGCCTTGGCGGATAAACTCCCAAATATTTGATATTATCAACAGTTATTTTAAATGGAATTTCCTTTGGTATCTCTTGCAGTTGGACTTTGTTGGTAACATATAAAAATGCTGATGATTTATGTGGATTTATTTTGTATCCTGCAATTTTTCTAAAGTTGTGAATTGTTTCTAGTAGTTTTTAGTTGATTTTCTAGGATTCTTTAAGAATACCATCATATCATCTGCAAAGAGTGATAATTTATTTTCCTCATTACCTATTCTAATTCCTTTAATCTCTTTTTCTTCTCTTATTATCAAAGCTAACATTTTAAATACAATATTTAATAGTATTGGTGATAGTGGGCAACTTTTAGATTTATGTTTTTTTTAACGAATAAATATATCCATTTGCTCTAAAGGAGTTTTGTATAGCATGATATTAAGGCACTTTGTTATCCTAATCATTTCTTTCTTGACATAGAACCATTATAACGCCAATGTAAGTTGGACTTTGTCCCATTGTGGCCAAATTTAGAGGACAGTATATTGGCCTCACAGGCTTTGAGGAAGCAGACTGTCATCTGCCAGTTCTCTAGTAGGAGGAGTAATATGAAATAGGTAAGACTGTAAACATCTTATGCCCTGTTCTTTTACAATGTCTGAACAAGTCAGATCCATATATCCATTTCTTTGGAAACCATAGCTTGCCCCATAAGGACAAGTGTGTGGTAGGGATGGGAAATGATATAGGGAGGTCCTTCAGTCATTAAGATTTCCTTGTGGGAATAAACTGGATAATGGAGAGGAAAGTTTTGTTTTCCCTCACTTCCAATTAGAAGCTTTGTCTTTCTATCACTCTACCCTGTGAAGACCAAGTTAGCACCCTGGAAACCTTAGAATCAGATGGAGTCAGGATAAACAAAAGTCCTTGGTCTTTATTCTTGATTTTAGGGGTAGAATTGAAGGGAATGGACACAGGAATCTCTACACCTTCTTTCTCTTCCTCTACCACCAAAAGTCACTCTGACTTGTCTTACTCCACCCTCTAATCCCTCTGACAATTCTTTGTATACACCAACAGATCGAGCCAGCACAGACTAGTGGGAAGGGCCATTTTCCAAGCATATGCTAATAGAGTATTGTCCAATCAGTAATTAACTTTAAGTGCTCAGTTGTCCGACCCCAGTGCATCAACTCAAGAGTTTCAGCCCTTTACATTACCCCATCCAGGGTCTCAACATAGGCCTGTCCATCAATCCAAATTCCACCCTGTCCCCCAAATCCAAAGTGTATGGGAGACTATTCTGGGAAGTTACAGGACCAGAAGACCCAAGGAGTTTCAATGGTCAGGGAAATTGTATTCCATTATCATGAAGTCACTGCTGCTGTAAATCCTTACTTCTTCATATGATGGAGGACATAGATTCTTATAGATATTGGGGAACTCTGAGAAAGGTAAACTTGAAGATACTTATGGCAGGGTATTTACTCAGTGTGATTGGTGAGATAATGGTTCTCTAGTTCACATATACTTAGCATCAGTAATATGAAGTGATGATGTAATCACTCTAGTTGGCATATACTTAGTGTGATATGGTGATGTAATGGTTCTACAGTTGGCACATGCTCAGTATGCTGAAATGATGTAATCATACTAAGGGTGAGAAGACTGGAGAGCTCAAGCTTGAGCTTGGACACAGATTCCAGACTCCATCTTTGATGATCCTTGTGGTGGCTCTCCTGCCTTCATCACTTCTCTACCTAAAGACCAAGGCCCATCCAGAGATCCTCCAGAAAGCTAATCTGGATGTTCCAAAGTCTCTCCCTGCTACTAGGCTTTCCTAAGACTAGGAGATGCAAACAAGCATCCACTTTAGCATGGACATAAGGTGCCCCACTGGTGGCCTGTTATGAGATGTCTCACTTCCTCCACACATGAGATGGAGAATGAGGTTTCTTGGGAATGTGTCTGATCAGCCTGACTCAGATGAGAGATTTAGCTTTCTCTCTGACCATTTTTACTGTTTAGTTGATATTCTGACATTGCTGTGTTCTTAGGGTAGTACATACATTTAGAAAAGAACGGTGCTATTGCTGGAGGTAAGAGGGGATGGTTGTTGAAAGAAATTAGACCTTTCTCCTCTCATCTCTTCGCATATGCTTGTATGCACTTGCACCTGGCTAGTCAGAATAAACTTTTAAAATAGGAAGTTATCTTTCCTTTCATAACCAACAACCTGGAAATATCTTTGTTTGATTTTATCACCTCTCAATCATTTCTCAGTCCTTTGCAATATGACTTTTAACCTTACCCCTCAAACTACTCTTCCCAAACTTATCAGAAATGCTAAATCTAAAAAAAAAAAACTATATTTTACCCATTCTTTTTTATCATCTCTGCAAGTTTTGACACTATGATCCAGTCAAGTATCCCCTCTGGCTGGATCTTTTCTGCTTCTTCACTGACATTTCCTGACACTACTCTTTCTTGTTTTTCTCCTACCTGTGGGTTCCCCAACTGAGGGGGCTACCTTCTTGTTTTTTTTTTTTTTTCTATGCTCTACTTTTTCATAAAACCATAAGCTCTAACTAGTTTTAATTATGTCTTGCAAATGACTTCAGGATCTATACATTTGTCCCTGATCTCTAGCCTGAGCTTTAACTTCAAACCATCAACTGTTTGTTAGACTTTTCCACTTGGATATTTTCCCACCTCCTTTTTTTTTTTTTTTTTTTTTTTTTTAATTAGTTATCTTTGACTTTTTGTGATCCCATTTGGAATTTTCTTGGCAAATATATTAGAATGATTTGTCATTTCTTTTTCCAGATTATTTTATAGATGAGGAAACTGAGCCAATTAAATGTCTTGCCTACGGTCACACAGATACTATCTGAGACCAGATTTGAACTTCAGAGGAGGAGTCTTCCCTACTCTAGGCCTGGCTCTCTCTATTATATCACCTAGCTACAGCAGTAGCAGAATTACTGAGCAAAGGCTTACTGAGTTACTTAATGTGTTTACTCTGGCAAAACTTAGTTATGTACTCATTGAGAGTAATGTAAGAAAACATTCTATATTTCAGGTTTACTCTCAATTTGATTGTAAAACTCATTGAAAAATGCTGTAATAATTGTCAAATATTCATTTCCCCCAAGTTCCTGCAAAGATATAGACTTATGATTTTACCACTGTGAGGAATAAATAGTGTATAACCTTCCACGGATTTCAATTGGGACCAAGTATGGCTTTCTTACTTTTAAAGGAGAATAGTCTCCCATTGGTTTTAGGAATCAAAAATTTTGGTGCAATTCCAAATAAAAGTAATTAACCACCTATAAATTCTTCACTCTCACTATCTATTATCATACTTACTTTTCCTCTAATCTATAACATTATTCTCCCACATAAAAGTAATAACTTCCTCACACTATGTAAAAACACAGTTAAACTCGCTTTCTTTACCAGCCTTGTCCCACTAACCTTCCTCATCTACTCAGGACAAGAAGCCCTACTTACCAACTGACAGTGATTCTCAATAAATATCTTTAATGTAACTGTAAGCTTCAAACTAGACTATTTCTTCATTGTCTTCATCCCTATCGTACTGTATGTCACATGATCTATCCTAGAATTCTCAACAAGGTACATATATACGCAGACCCTAACATCCACCACTTCTTTAAATACCTAATCACCTTCCACACCTAGCTACTAGAGACTGAAACCTGTCTTTCTGACTCCACCATATTGTCCACCATTGAGTAAAAATTATCATTGGTTGTTTTTTATATATCTTGTCTCTTTTCTACTTTTTTATTTTCAACAACTCTTTTCTTTTTACAAAGAGAAAGGAAAGTATGTATAATGTAGTATCTGATATATTTTAGGCATCTGATATATTTATTTTTTATTTTTTATATTTTTAAAATACATGCAAAGATATTTTCCAACATTCACTCCTGCAAAACCCTGTGTTTCAAATTTTTCTCCCTCCCTTCTCCTATCCCTTCCCCATATAGCAAACAATCCAATATATATTAAACATGTGAAAAATATACATTTTTCAATATTTATCATGTTGCATAAGAAAAATCAGATCAAAAAGGAAAAAAGTAAGAAAGAATAAAAAATCAAGCAAATACCAATAAAAAGGTGAAAATACTATATTGTGCTCCACATTCAATCCCCATAGTCCTTTCTGGATGCACATGACTCTCTCCATCACAGGTCTATTGCAATTGGCCTGAGTCACCTCATTTTTGAAAAGAGCCATGTCCATCAGTTGAGCATCACATAATCTTATTGTTGTTGTGTACAATGTTCTCTTTGTTCTACTTACTTCACCGACCACATTTGATATATTGCTATGAAAAAAGGCTGCTAATTTTTACCACATAACATGAAATCATTAGTACAACCACAGTATGTTTATACATCTTATTTTATTTGTTTTGAATAGATGTAATATTTAAATGGTACCTACCTGTTGTGTCTTGAAGTAGAAATACTGGCATATTTCCAGAGTTAAAGTTAGATAAGTCTTTTATTTTGTATTTCATATTATATGTCAATGCACTCCATCTTCTCCCAGGATCTTTTTAGCATACTTTCTTCCAATTGCTAATAACCTTTTTATTTTTCTGCTTTGGTGTCTTTTGATTTTTAAGTCACCTCATCACCAAACATTATTGATCCTGATCTTTAGGAAGCTAGAATGTAATCCTAACATATTGAAAAACAGCTTTTGATCAATGGTTCTTGAATTCTGAAATCTAAACTCCTGTCAACAATATTTATCCAAAACGGAGGCAGAAAGAACTCTAACTTATAGGATTTAAAGTTGAAAGGGACCTTAGAGATAGTTGAAAGAAGCCTCATTTTAGAGATAAGGAATAGAGTTAAGTAACTTGTCCAGGATGACCCAAATAGTAATTATCAGATTTGAGATCCCACCTGTTATGAATCTATGGCCTTTCCTTTCAAGTCCAGAAGTCGCTTTTAGGATTTAACCTGAATCTCAAAACTCATTTGTATGTGACTCTGTTCATTAGTGAGGTTTGCTTACTTAGTACTCAATATATGGCTTTATAAATGGACTTTGAAGCTTGGATTATAAGGACAAAAGAAATAAAATGACTAAATTTTCACCCTGGTGGGCACTGGTATCTAAGTATCTAATCCTGAGAAATGTTTTCTTTCTCAAAAAAACCTATCATCTCTCTTAGTTCTAAGCCCTATGAGCTCTCAACCAAAAATCCTACTCTTACAGTGTTAATTTGGATTTGATAGAAATATAGAAATAAATTCTAAGGCTTTAGATCTCTTCCCTACAAAGTTTTCTCTCTAAATATCTTCCTAACAGAAACTAGATATTGACCCACACTTAATACTGTACACCAAGATAAGGTCAAAATGGGTTCATGACCTAGGCATAAAGAATGAGATTATAAATAAATTGGAAGAGCATAGGATAGTTTACCTCTTAGAACTGTGGAAGAGGAAGGAATTTATGACCAAAGAAGAACTAGAGATGACTATTGACCACAAAATAGAAAATTTTGATTATATCAAATTGAAAAGTTTTTGTACAAACAAAACAAATGCAGACAAGAGTAGAAGGGAAACAATAAACTAGGAAAACATTTTTACAGTCAAAGGTTCTGATAAAGGCCTCATTTCCAAAATATATAGAGAATTGACTCTAATTTATAAGAAATCAAGCCATTCTCCAATTGATAAATGATCAAAGGATATGAACAGACAATTCTCAGATGAAAAATTGAAACTATTTCTAGCCATATGAAAAGATGCTCCAAATCATTATTAATCAGAGAAATGCAAATTAAGACAACTCTGAGATACCACTACATACCTGTCCAATTGGCTAGAATGACAGGGAAAGATAATGCAGAATGTTGGAGGGAATGTGGGAAAATAGGGACAGTGATACATTGTTGGTGGAATTGTAAATACATCTAGCCATTCTGGAGAGCGATTTGGAACTATGTTCAAAAAGTTATCAAACTGTGCATACCCTTTGATCCAGCAGTGCTACTACTGGGCTTATACCCCAAAGAGATACTAAAGAAGGGAAAGGGACCTATATGTGCCAAAATGTTTGTGGCAGCCCTGTTTGTAGTGGCTAGAAGCTGGAAACTGAGTGGATGCCCATCAATTGGAGAATGGTTGAGTAAATTGTGGTATATGAATGTTATAGAATATTATTGTTCTGTAAGAAATGACCCAGCAGGATGAATACAGAGAGGACTGATGAGACTTATATGAACTGATGCTAAGTAAAATGAGCAGAACCAGGAGATCATTATATACCTCAACACCGATACTGTATGAGGATGTATTCTGATGGAAGTGGATTTCTTCAACAAAGAGAAGATCTAATTCAGTTTCAATTGATCAAGGATGGACAGAAGCAGTTACACCCAAAGAAAGAACACTGGGAAATGAATATAAACTGCTTGCATTTTTTTTTTCTTCCCGGGTTTTTTATACCTTCTGAATCCAATTCTCCCTGTTCAACAAGAGAACTGTTTGGTTCTGCACACATATATTGTATATAGGATATACTATAACATATTTAACATGTATAAGACAGCCTGCCATCTGGGGGAAGAGGTGAAGGGAGGGAGGGGAAAAGTTGGAACAGAAGTGAGTGCAAGAGATAATGTAAAAAATTTCCCTGGCGTAGGTTCTGTCAATAAAAAGTTATATATAAAAAAAATCTTCATACATTAAAAAAAAAAAAACACTACTGATACAAATAAGACAGCTATCTTTTTTTAAAAAAATTCAATTTTCCAAAGAATAAAAAAAATCCCAAACGTAACAACAATTTTAAACTGTAGTTACCTAGGCTACAGCCAGGAAGGAGAGAGAGGTGAAGTAGAATTGGCTGCCATTTATCATGCCTTCTTTATCCTACTTGTTGAGGACAGAGAATGCCAGAAAGCAGTGGCTAAGTAACAGGAGGAATCATCTAGCCTAGAAATACAGAGTAAAATCCCCAATGTATGTCTCACCAAACAGCACCAGATACTTTCAGGTCAGATATTTCTTGGCAGCCTTGGAAATATCCTTCATGATTATGGTTTGTGTTTGCCACTCAACAGGGTTCTTAGCCTTAATCAAGGAGAGCTGAGACTCTTAGCATGAGGTCAAAGTTTGGCATCATCATTAATCTTTCAGGACCTCTCCATAGTCCTGAGTTCCTCTCTTTCTGATTCCTCTTCCCATGCGACTTTTTAGCTACAATAGGGGATAAATCATTAGGATATTAGGAGCTTTCTGGAAAATTTGTGGCCAAACTTGTATCCTAATTTGTAACTCATGAGGGTAAATGCCAAAAAAGCATTACACAAAAAAAATTTCAAAAGGGAAAATGAAATAATAATTCTTTCATAAAATCTAAAATCTAGCTTTACCAAATAGATAAAATGACTAACAGTCTCACTCTAGCCTACATAGATTTATAGACAGTGTAGGAAGGGACCTCTGGAGTCATCTAGCTCAATTTTCTCATTTTAGAGATGAGAAAACAGGCAAAACAAAGTTAAGTAGCTTGCGTAGGATCACACATTTAGTATCAAGAGATGAGAATAGCTAAGATCTTTTGTTCCTAAATCTTTTATTCTCAAATACTCTTTCTATAGCACCTCACTGCTAACCCTAAGATCTCTGTTGCCTTATAAAAGATAATAAAAGTTATTTAGTACTTAGCACTAAGCCCTCTGGAATAGGGTCTAAAAATGATGACTATCAAGTTTAGATTTATACTAATCCCAAACATACTAGGAAGATGGGGCATCTATCAATCAGTTCAGAAACATTAGTACCTAAGATGTGCCAGATATAAGCTGGCTGCTGATATATAAATAACAAAGGATGAAATGATACTTGCTTTCAAGGAATTTACATCTTATCAAGGGAGATAACACCACATATAAGTATATACAAAATAAATATAGTGATAGGATTTAGAACTGTGGTATTGAGTATAGGCATACAAAACTCTTAAATTAAGCAATTCCCTCTAACAACTCCAGATAGCATCTTCTCTGAAACCTACAGTCTTGATTGTGGCCTAAAGTGGGGTGAGATCAAGTGACTTGTTTGGAGTCACACAGACAGTATTTATCAGAAATATGATTTCAATTTAGGGTTCTTGACTGCAAGACTGGATATTTATGTTAATATACAGAATTATATGTACATGCATATATACATATGCATGTACATATAATTCTGTAAAATTCTTTACAGAAAAAATAAAGAGAATGAATACAAATCAAAAAAAAGTAATCTACTTTAAAGGCACTGAACATACATATGAATCATACAGCTGAAAACTGCCTAAAGAGGTTATCTATTTCTTATCTTTACTTAACCAGGACTCAAAGAAAGATGAGAATACCCTGTTCAAAAAAAAAAAAAAAAAGGTTTTCAAAAAAGTATAATTCAAAAATTTTACCTATGATCATTTCCCAGGAGTCAGAACTTTTGGAAAGCGTTTCTTAAAGCCACACTCAAGTTCTTCCCTTTGAAATCACTTTTTTTTTTCATACATTATTTTCTTCATAGAATCAAATCTATTCAATTCTTGTATTTCCTTTTCTTTTTCCTCCCTCCCTCCTTCCTTCCTTCCCTTCCTCCTTCCCTCCCTCCTTCTCTCCCTCCTTCCCTTCCTTCCTCTCTCTTCCTTCCTTCCTTTTTCTTCCTTCCTTCCTTGCTTCCTTCCTTCCTTCCTTCCTTCTTTCCTCCTTTCCTTCCTCTCTCCCTCCTTTCTTCCCTCCTTCCATCCTTTTCTTCCTTCTTCCCTCTTTTCCTCCCTCTTTTCTTTCCTCCCTCCCTCCCTTCCTTCCTTTTTCACTCTCTCCCTCACTTCCTTCTTCCCTCTCTCCTTCCTTTCCTCCCTCCCTCTATTTGGTACTTCACTGATGTTGCCCTAAGGTCCACAGGGGACCCTACTTTCTGGTGCTAGCTCAGGGATTCAGGGAGTAGCTGCTCATGCTGGGAGTTGTAGGGATAAGGCAGCAGAGCTGGGGTCCTACTTGTGATGTCTAGCTTGTGCTGAGACTAGGTGGGTGTTTTTGTATTTCCCTGGGGCTACACTGTGGTATGTGGTGGTCTAACTTCTGGAAGCTGCCTATTTGCTTAGGGCTGTGCTAAAGTGTGTGGAAGTCTGG
Source organism: Antechinus flavipes (assembly GCF_016432865.1). NCBI lineage: Eukaryota > Metazoa > Chordata > Mammalia > Dasyuromorphia > Dasyuridae > Antechinus > Antechinus flavipes. Next base: position 169,540,013 of record NC_067398.1, read on the forward strand.
CTGTTGGAGGTTGCTTATTTGGCTGGCACTACAACAAAGCTCATGGCATTTCTTGGAGCTGAAGTCTCTTGGTTCTCCTGATTTTTCCATAGCACACGGGAATTCCTGATGTTGGCATTCACCTGTTCCACCATAAGGGGACTCAGAATCTCCTGCTAGTTTGCTGAGGTGGTACTTGCTGTCTTGGGTATTCCCTCCAACCATTACCTGAGTGAGACTAATCTCTTTTCTCAATTCTTCAAGTTTGTTGGTTAAAAGATTGTATTCATCTCACTTCTTGTGGGTTCTGCTTCTTGAAAATATACTCTTTTATGGTTGCTTGGAAGTTAAGATGGGAGGGTTATAGTGATTCACTGCTTATTTCACCATCTTGGTTCCTGGAAGGAAAATCCTTAGATAAAGTTGTTTGTATTTGTGTTTATTTTGGCTACCATGTTAAAATCACTATTTGGCAACACATTTATTTTTAGATGTTTTGAATTACAGATACAAAATTGGTCTTTCAAAACTAATTTCTTTATGTGTTACATACCAGAGGCTGCCTGGTAGCACACAACAAAGCCATGTGGAAAATTTTTGGGTTTACAGCTTGTTTTGTCTTTGTTTCTCATTCAATTTTTATGACTATTCTGTGTCACAACATTGCTTCATTTTAGGGTGCCCTAAAAAAAGTAAAAAACACTGCTTATTACAATAAATGTGAATAATGTATGGAGAAGGACAGGTAGAGACAAAAGAACTGTATATTTCTCTCTGTTTGATTTAAGGATAGCTTTAAAAAAATGCAATCTTTATGACCCAAAGTACCAAGCTGCCAAAACTTTGCTGAGTCTCATGCTATTCATGTTCTTAAAGTCAAACTGGGGGCAATGAGAGTCACTAATCCCTGGCCTACAGGCTCTCTCTGGTTGGCAGTCCCCTCAACTAGCACATGTCAGAACTCTTAGACAGTAATGTCATCTTCTACTGAACTCAGCCTGAGGATGAAATCCAGGGGGATTTCCTGTGAGCTTTTCTAGCACATCATTGAGCATACTCCCCAGATAGCTTGCTCTGAGTAATTGCGGATGCCATATTAATATGCTAACTCTTTTGATTGAATGCTCTGTGGGACTCAAGAAATTGTTCCTTAATAGCCAGTGTCTTTAGTAACTAATCTATTTCTGCCTTATTTAGGTGGGAAAAGCATAACTTTCCTCACTATTATCTCTCCTTTCCCTCACCATTGCAAAAAAAAAGCCATTAATCTTCAATTCAATGAAATTTCTGTTGGACTTTATTTATATTTGTCTCTATGTTAGTATCATCCTACTGCATGTTTCTTGACTATCAACAAACATTTCTTTAGTAATTAAGTAGAAGATTGATAGTACTATGTGTGATTGACATAAGCTTCATTTCAGTAGAAGTTTTAATCTTAGAAGATTTATATCTAAGCCAAAAGTTGAGAGTTATTGAGTCATGGAGCAAAATAAATACACATTTGCTTATTGTTATACAAGGTATAATGAAGATTATTTGACAATCATTTACTTTGATTTCTTCATCTTGGAAATTACCAAAACAAAATGCAGATTGAAACAAAAGAGAAAAAAATTTGGCTTGAGATCTGGTGAATGATTTGTGACTGCTTAATTTTATACAATTTAAACACATTCAGTATAAAAGAGGAGGCCTCTATAGAGTGCAGTGGCTGCTATCAAATTCTGCCAGATTCTTAGTAAGACCTAAGCCATTATTCAACATACTGTAACAAATGGAAACTTCCTTGTCTTGAATGAATTATATGGAGCATTACAGGTCAACTCAAATCTAATATATTTGTAGTATAGGAACAGGTTGAAGGAAAAGAGGGAGGGAGTAACAGTATTAAGGGCCCAAGAGAGTGGAGTACTGTGTCTTCTCCCTTTTTGTTCATTTTGTCTTTCATAATAATCTTTAGTTCTTCTTTTGTCATAAATTCCTTCCTTTTCCAAAGATCTGATAGGTAAATTATACTTTGCTATTCTATTTTGCTTATGAATCACACATTTATGCTGAGTTTATAATATGTTATTTTTAAGTTTTCCTGGCAATTTTTATCAAATAGTGAGTTCTTATCCCAGAAGCTGAAGTTTGGTGGTTTATCAAATACAAAATTCCTATAGCCCTTGATTATTGTGTTGTGTGTATCTAACCTATTCTACTGATCCACCACTCTATTTCTTAGCTAGTATCAAATAGTTTTGATGACTGCTACTTTATAATATAGTTTTAGGTCTGGTACTACTAAGTCACCATTCTTTATATTTGTTTTCATTAATTCCCTTGATATTCTTGACCTTTTGTTCTTCCGGATGAATTTTGTTATTATTTTTTCTAGTTTTATAAAATACTTTTTTTGATGATTTGATTAGTATGACATTAAACAAATAGATCAATTTAGGCAGAATTGTCATTTTTATTATATTAGCTCAGCTAATCCATGAGCAGTTGATATTTTTTCAGTTGTTTAGATCTGACTTTGTGTGAGAAGTATTTTATGGTTGTGTTCATATAATTCCTGGGTTTGTCTTGATTTTTTTTTATCTCTTGCTGCTGGGCTTTGTCAGTAATATTTAGAAATGCTAATGATTTGTGTGGGTTTATTTTATATTCTGCTACTTTACTAAAGCTGTTAATTGCTTTGGGTAGGTTTTTGGATCATTTTCTAGGATTCTTTAAGTATATCATTATATCCTCTGCAAAGAGTGATAATTTTATTTCCTCATTGGCTATTCTAATTCCTTTAATTTCTTTTTCTTTTCTTATTGCCAAAGCCAACATTCCTAGTACAATGTTGAATAATAGTGGTGGTAACAAACATCCTTGTTTCTCCCCTGATCTTATTGGGAATGCATCCAGCTTTTCTGTATTACAAATAAAGCTTTCTTATTATTTTAAGGAAAGTTCCCTTTATGCCTATGTTCTCTAGGGTTTTTTATTAGGAATGGGTGCTGTATTTTGTCAAAAGCCTTTTTTTTGTATCTATTGAGATTATCATAGATTTCATAATATTCATGTACCATAACTTATTTATCCATTCTCAAACTGATGGGCAGCCATTTAATTTCTACTTTCTTGCTATTAAAAAAAGTCTACCACAAATATTTTGCACAAGTGGGTCCCTTTCCCTCCTTTATGATTTCTTTGGGATACAAACTCAGTAGAGACATTGATGGATCAAAGGGTTTGCCATTTAGGCATGGTCTGGAGATTTTTTTCTTAGGGAGTTCATTAATGGCATGTTCAATTTCCTTTTTTTAAAATGGGACTTAAGTAATTGGTTTCCTCTTCTGTTAATTTGGGCAATTTATATCTTTGTAAATAATTTTCTATTTTGGTTAGATTGTCAGATTTGCTGCCACACAGTTGGGCAAAATAGTGCCTAATTATAATTTTAATTTCTTTTTCATTGGTAGTAAGTTCACCCTTTTCATTTTTGATGATAATTTGTTTTTTGGAAAAAAAAAACTAAAACTAGAGACTAGACTAGAGAACTAGAACACTAGAGAGTGTTCATTTATTCATATAATATACATGTGGATATATATAGATAATATGTATGTATGCTTCCCTTTTTCTAATCAAATTAACCAAAGGTTTATCTATTTTGTTAGTTTTTTCATAAAACCAACTCTATTTTATTAATAGCTAGTTTTATTAACTATTAATTAATTTTCTTAGTTTCTATTTTATTAATCTCTCCTTTGAGTTTCAGAATTTCTAATTTGCTATTTAATTGGGGTTTTTAAAATTTGTTCTTTTTCTAACTTTTTTAGTTCCATACTCAATTCATTGATCTGTTTTTCCCTATTTATTCATGTAGCTATTTAGAGATGTAAAATTTACCCTACGAACTGCTTTGGCTATATCCCATAGGTTTTGGGATATTGTTTCATTGTTGTCATTTTTTTGGATGGAATGATGGATTGTTTCTGTGACTGGTTGTTTGATCCACTCATTCTTTAGACTTAGATTACATAATTTCCAATTGGTTTTTAGTCTATCTTTCCCTGGCATTTTTTTGAATATATTTTTATTGCATTGTGTTCTGAAAAGGAAGCATTTACTATATCTGCCTTTCTGCATTTAATTCTGAGGTTTTTAATGCCTTGATATGTGAATTTTTGAAATATTTTTATGTTATATATATTACATATAATACATTATATATTTTTATATCAATTTTTGTGTAGGTGCCATGTACTATAAAGACAAAGGTGTATCCTTTCTGTCCCTATTCAATTTTCTTCAGATATCTATTACATCTAGATTTTCCAGGATTCTACTAACCTTCCTAGTTTTTTTCTTGTTTATTTTGTAGTTAGATGAGTTATTTAAATTAAAGTATTTTATCTATTGATAAAGCAGCTTAAATTTCACCTGAGCTCTTCATGTCTACTTCAAAATCCATGCTTTCTAGAAATCTAAGCCTGACACTTGGGTTCCTATTGGTGGAACTCTCAAGTGTAGAAACTCTTCTTATTGCCAGTCTGGCCCAACGAATGTACCCAGGACCTTTTGATCTCTTCAACAACTGAGTCTATCACTATGCCTAGACATATCCTTCCTGAGATTGATGCTTTTTAGCTACTTAAGAAAAAAAAATGTAAAAGTGGGTGAGATATCTGAGTAAAATTTATCTCTTACTTTAGTCACTATGTAGGGATGACTGCCATAATTCCATATTGGGAAAGGACCAGCTTATTCTTTACTGTATTGGATACCCCTGATTTCATTGATGCCACCTGGAGAGTTGAAGGAAGAGAAAATGTTCCTGAATCTGTCTGTCTGTCTCTCTCCCTTTCCCTCTTCCTCTCCTCTCCCTTTCCTTCCCCCTCCTTTTCTCTCCCTCTTCCCTTCCTTTCATTCTCTCCCTTACCAAATAAGGAAGAAATTTTCTTCTCTGCTGCTGTCACAGAGCATGGGAAGACCAAACCACTCAGGTTTTTCTGCATCATATAAAAGTGATAAGCTTTTTCATTGATAGGCCACAAGGAGGAAAGAGCCAAGAAATTTATCATCCCTAGATAATACTATTTAGTCACTATGTCCTTGGAATTCCCAGAAGTTTTTAGGAGAGCTTTGAATGAATGATTTCTGAGATATTTTTTTCTATGGGAATTAACATTCCTACCCCCAACCTCCATGCACATCTATACTGCCAGAGAAGCCATTGCATGATTGAGAAACTGATGAAGGGGACTTCCCTCTTCACTAGAGAGTGTTCATTTATTCATATAATATACATGTGGATATATATAGATAATATGTATGTATGCTTTTTCTATCACCTTTCCAAAAAAGGAGAGAATTAGTATGTGGACCTTTAGAAAGATATATTTTATAGTGAACTTAATGTGCTAGAAATCATATCTGAAGTCTAATTCTTGCTCTCTTACAAACTACCTATTTGACCTTAGACTATTCACTTAAACTCTTAAGGATCTCAATTCATTCATCTGTAATTTGTTAAATTAGATAATTTCCTAGGTTTCTTCCAGTTGTAAAGTTGTAAAATCCCATGAGATTTATGGTATTTTTCTTTTTCTAGACAAGAGGAGAACATGGAACTTAAAATAGTTTGGCTTTTTACCTTTACTATTACTTGATGATAGATATTGACATTAGCTACCTACCTAACCTATCTAACCATCATGGTATGATCTTCAAAAAAGAGGCTAAAGTTCACAAGAAAACTGAACTAAAGTCAATCTCTAATTTAAAAATGCTTATTTTCCTCAATCACTGTTTTTCAGTCTTTTCAGTTATGTCCAGCTCTTCATGTACTCATTTGCATTTTCTTGGCAAAGATACAGAAGTGGTTGGCCATTTCCTTCTCCAACTTATTTTATAGATGAGGAACTGAGGTAAATAAGATTAAGTGACTTGACCAGAGTGACACACATAGTGACTGAGGTTGGATTTGAATTCAGGTTTTCTTTACTCCAGGCCTAGTGCTACTGAACTATAAATTCCAGACTAGCTCCCTGGAGACCTCAGGATCAGCCAGAGTCAGGATAAGGAAAAGTCCTTGGTCTTTAGGGGGAGAAGTGAAGGAGATGGACATAATTTTCAGGAGTTTTGCCAGGGATCCCTCCTTGATTCTAGAGTTCAGAATCTCCACACTTTTCTCCTCCTTGTCCTGAGGCCAAGTGAAGTTCTCTCACCTTTCTCACTCCACCCCCTAATCCTTATCTACAATTCTCTTAACCCCAAGCATTGAGCCAGCAATTAACTGTGAGAGGAGAAATTCCAAACATGCTAATAGAGTTATTATCCAATAGGTAATTAGCCTTAAGTGCTCAGTTACTTGATTCAAGCACACCTTTTAAGAGTAGCCTTTTACACTGTACCATCTAACTGCTCCCTACCTTTAAAACACTGAAATGGGAATTCAAATTTGCATTGAATGCATTGTGTATTATATGCACAGAAGCAAAATGGATAATTGAGATAATTTTTATATATATTAAACCCCCAAACACACTACTGTTTATAGCAATCTGTTCCTAGAGGTATAAAATCATAGATTTTGAATTGGAATAGACTTTTGAGTTGAATCTAATTTTCTCATTTTACAAATGAGAAAAAGAAGTTCAGAGAGCCAAGGAAGGTCTACCCTATTAGAAATGTCAGAGACAGAATTCTAATCCAAGTATTTGCACCTCTCTGTTTATCACCCTATCGATTTATCACATAGCCCCAATTGTTCTGCCTTTCAAGCTTTAGCTATGCTTTCCAAAATGTGAGAGTAACTGTGGTATCACCTGATACCAAGGAAGAGCTCACTTGAGTGTGATTGAGCCTTGGGTCTTGTAATCTAGGCCTTCAGTTCCTCCAATTTAGTAAAACGCAGCCAGTTATCTACAGGGGGAAATAATCTAGGTTTCTCAGTGCATTGACACACATGCTGTTCATTTATAGTCCATTGTTAAAAACAAATCTTGTCCAAGGACTGAGGGAAAAAAGTGGGGGTTGGGAGAAGACAGCATCATCAGCTTCAAGCATTCATGTAATTCAACCATCCCCTTGCTTATCACTTTCTTTCCTTTTTTTTTTTTAAAGGGGCAATTTTATAACTTCCTAGAACAGCCCTTCATTGCTATCCATATATACTTTATGGATACACATTAAAAAAATCTCACTAAGGTTCCATTTGGAGCAAGGCCCTCACTTAGAAAAAAGTAAAAAGTCATTGTTGACATCTGGTTAAGTGTTGCTCTCTCTGCAAGCACACAACATATTAGCATAGACTTTATTTTGTTGAGATGCTCAGATGGGAAAATTTGAAATGATGCCAGATTGTTGTCATATCCATGTGAAGAATCTAGATATTTAGGATAATCTTTAATATATTTAAATTTTATTCTTCATTACTTATTTAATGAGATTACAAATTTAAAATGGCTGAGTCCATCATATCTACTTGGGTACCCTCAAATATCATTCTGAAACAGTTAATGAAAATTTTCAGAATGGTAAACTTTTGCCTTTGTTGGGAAGTATTAGAATCCGACTTACAAAAGAATACGATAATGAAGCTTAATTGATACAGAATTGATCTTGGAATAAGGAAAATGAGTTGAATTCCTATTTTGAAAATATGCAAGTTGTATGACCATGGGCTTAATCTTAACTTTTCAGTACCTCTAATACCCTTAGAACTATTATAAGACTAAATATATCATGGAAGGAAGAGAGGGAGGGAAGGAGGAAGAATTTATTAAGCATCTACTACGTACTGGGAACTATGCTAAACTTTTTACAAATATCCCATCTGGTCTTTACAACAATCCTGGGAAGGAAAACTTAGGGATTTCCCTTTTTGTGTGTGTGTGTGAATTTAGGAAAGTCACCAGTCTCTGCACATTTAGCTTCCTAATAATAGCAATAAACAATAATAGCACCTATATATTAGGGTTGTAAGATGAATAAAATGAAATAATATTACAAAGTGCTTTGTCATCTTTAAAGTGCAATATAAATACTAATTATCATTCCCCCTTTTAACTCCTGT